>NC_083324.2:73497414-74183995 GCF_963455315.2 Globicephala melas | reverse complement strand
CGCCCCTATGGGAATTAATAGACCCAGACCTCAAAAACCCGAGTTCCCAGACTCCACTAACGAGAAACATTTGCTTCTGACGCCTCAGGAATTCCACCTGTACTGACAGAGGTTTCCCAGGCAGCACCCACCCAACCCTCTTCTGCAGGATGGGCTGGCTTTAGGACAAGCCTTATCCAGAGTCAAAGAGAAATGTGGCTGGAGACCCACATTCCATTCTCATCCACTCATGCCCAGTACAGCTGGGGGGAAAATGTGAACGTTGACTTAAACTGACCATGTTGTTGACTTTTATTAAGCAAATACTGTCAAAATCGAAAGCTGAGTTGTTTAATTTTCAAAATGTAAACATTTTACTTGAAATATCACTAATTAAACTGTCTCATTTGGCTGAAGGCCCTGACCGTATGTTGGTCCATAGAAAGAGCAACCGCAATCCTTTTCCACGTGACTTCAATCTAAATATTAGCTAAGGTATGCAACTTACAGTAGGAATGTTTGATGTACCTGTGTTTAGAGAGCTCATCATTCCAGATGAAATACATGTGTCCCGTCACCCCTTTCCTAATATTCTTTTTGGGCTTTCTGAAATGTATGATTAAAAAGCAAAAGCAAAACCAAAAACAAATCAGCAGGGAAGAGATAGAAGTAGTAAGTCAGGTGGCTTCTCAGATCTCTTACTTCGTACTTTTGACGCCGATGTTTTATTGCTCTTTCCTTAAGTGGAATGAGAATTTGGACAAGAAACAATGAAATGAGTAAAAATTGAACATCTTCCTGACAGGGACTCTCTTAGTCATCTGATAGCCACAGGACTGTGAGAACCAAGGTTGGATACCAATCCATTACATTACAGTAATCAACATTGGTTTAGTTTTATATGCCATACATTTTATCTTGGTAAGAAGAAAATGATGAAAAGAGTCAATAACTTACTAAACTTGGTATGCAAAAGTAATAATAATATTAACACCTGATATCAGAGACAGTATTTAACTTATATAGCTTACATAAAATCATTTTCTGGCCTCTTTAAGTCCACCTTTTTTTTAAAAATTCTCTTTCCAGGTAAAGACAAGATTAAAGTGTCTGAGGATGACTTGAAGAAACTCCCTCTAATTAAATGGTGTATTTTGGAAACCATTCGTTTAAGAGCCCCTGGTGTCATTACCAGAAAAGTGCTGAAGCCAGTTAAAATTTTGGTGAGCAATGGTTTTGTTTTAAAATAATGAACCTTCTGGGGAAAAAAAGTAGCTATTTTGCCCATTTATTATTAGATAATTTCTTAAGTTCCATGAAGTACTCTGTGACCCTAGAATAGGTTACTAATAAGAGTTGTGCAGCACCAGTTTGTTAATATAGATATCTATCTGTTGGCAACTGTTTTAGCTAAAACATAAGCCTTTCATAATCATTTTGGCTATGTGATTCTATATCAGAATTAGTATAATCCTATTTCAATCGGGCAGGAGGGTCGGATAGTATTTCCTCTGCTGAACCAACCAATGAGTATTCCTGAGTTGGAATAGGTTGAGGAATTGAGTGTGTGAGGGAAGTCCTTTAGGATAACTGGAAGACAGTTCAGACCACAGATCACAGATACCGGAACAGATAGCAGGAATGCCATGGGTAATAGAAACTGATATTAGGAATTAGTGACTGAGTGAGGTCCTCTCTATGGGCAAAGTAGGAGAATATTCTCAAGTGCACCATGAAAGGTACGTGCATGTGGCAAACGTTCAGTTCAATATTTGGTGAATCATTCAGGCAGAACAAAAAACGTTATTTTTTAAAGGAATGATTTGGGACCTAAATTATCCAGATAGATTATAATTAGTCAGCCCTCCGCTCTTGTTAGCTTTTTTTCCCCCACGGCTTAAGAGTGCTTGGATTAAAATCAAGAAAATTTTGTAGTAATAGAATTCAAAAGAGACAAAAAAATCCAAATTTGATACAAGTTGCAACTTGCTAAATCCAAAAAAAAACATAGTTTAACTGATCTTATGTAGATTGTAGCATTTAGTTTCAGCGAGATTTTAACAGTTTTTGCTTTTAAATAATCAAATTATCAATTACTTTAAAACTATGACTATAAGAGAATATATATTTAAATATTTGTAAATTTAAATATATATAAATTTATATATGTAGCAAAAGAATATATATATTCTGTATTGAGAGGAAATAGTCAAACAACTCGGTGCAATTAAGTAGAGCAATGTGTTTATTACTTTGAATATTACTATAATTGTTATTGAACTTTTAGTAAGCCTTATTATATTCTGGGTAGTAGGAAATTAGCTGAAATGCAGAGTAGTTATTTGACAAATAAGTGGGTATTTTGATTGTTATTTTAAGCAAACAGATACTATACAAGTTTTGTTAGATTAATACCTAAGTATTTCTGTTATTCTGGAGCTTTTGGAAATGGTATTTTTAATTTTTATTCTTTTATTTATTTTAATAAAGTGGGCTTTTCTTTTTATTTATTTATTTTCTATTTGACTGTGTTGGGTCTTCGTTGCTGTGCGTGGGCTTTCTCTAGCTGTGGCGAGCGGGGGCTACTCTCCGTTGCGGTGCGCAGGCTTCTCATCGCGGTGGCTTCTCTTGTTGCAGAGCACGGGCTCTAGGCGCACGGGCTTCAGTAGTTGCGGCACACGGGCTCAATAGTTGTGGCTCGTGGGCTCTAGAGCGCAGGCTCAGTAGTTGTGGCACACAGGCTGGGTTGCTCTGCGGCATGTGGGACCCTCCCGGACCAGGGTTTGAACCCGTGTCCCCTGCATTGGCAGGCGGATTCCCAACCACTGCCCCACCAGGAAAGCCCTGTAAATGGCATTTTTAAAAACTTTGATTTTCCATTGTACATTACTTGTCTGTAGGAATATAGTTGATTTTTGTGTGTTGACCTTGTATCTGCAATGTTGTGACATCAATATAGAAACCTAAGTTTCATTACAATGTAAATCTGTCATTGAAAAATTTTTTATACATTATTCTTCACATTTCATGCATCTATGGAGTTTTCATATTTATTTCAAGGCCACATTAATAGTACATTGAGTTAAAAAAAAATAGTACATTGAGTTGATAGCTTAAATATTTAATTATTTCCTGACTCTTGAGAGTTTAGGTAGTTTTTTTTTAATATGGTAATTATTTGTATCTTTGTGCCTAGTACATTCTCTTTTTTAAGGATTATCATTGAATTATGTTTTCGTGGTGGATTACTGGTCCAAGGGTATGAACACATTTATGATTCACTGCCTAAAATCCTTTTACAAAACTGGGCTATTTTATAGGTCCAACGCCTATGGATTCCCAATAAAAAATTCTTAATTAAAAGTAATAGATATCCAAAACCATTTAATAAATTATTTTTAAAATTCATAGTCTCTTACTTCTACCTCCTCACACCCACATGTTCTTCCTAGAGGACACGAGGCTCAGAAGCATCCCAGGCGCCTTCCAAGCCCTCGCAGCTGCAGTTATGCCTCTCTCAGTGGTAGAGCAACCCCACAATCACGTACTCAGGCTGCTATCATCCCAGAATGTTCCAGCATTTCCTTTCATTATTTTTCACATCTCTTTTTTTTTTGTTTTTTTTTTTTTTTGCAGTACGCGGGCCTCTCACTGTTGTGGCCTCTCCCGTTGCGGAGCACAGGCTCCGGACGCGCAGGCTCAGCGGTCATGGCTCACGGGCCCAGCCGCTCCGCGGCATGTGGGATCTTCCCGGACCGGGGCACGAACCTGTGTCCCCTGCATCGGCAGGCGGACTCCCAACCACTGCGCCACCAGGGAAGCCCCACATCTCTTTTTAATATTTGTAAAAGGTGCAGTGTTTCCTGTACCTGCTATTTCTTCTGTACACAAAATAAACACTGCCTTTCCTCTTAGGAGGCCCAAACTAATCACTGTGATGTTCACCCTAGAGAGTTGAGACTTTAAAAATAATAAATGGAACAGGTTTTTTTTTTTCTTATTACACAAGCAAAGCATGGTAATTAGGGGGAAAAAAGACCGTAAAAAGAAGCTAAAGGAAGAAATTAAAAATTGCTTAGAATCTTGCAAGTTAGAGATAACCACTATGAACATTTGGTATTATTATAATTTCAGAATTTTTTTCTGTAATATGTGCATTAAAAAAATAAATTGGGGTCACACAAAGCTAGTTTTCTCACAACCTGCTTTTATTTTATTTAATAATAGATCCCAGATAGTTTTCTGTATCAATAAAAGATATCTACATCATTTTGAATTACAGCGTAATCTAATATATGGACATCAAATAAATTTTAAAATCTGTTCAATGTTCTTGAATATGTACGTGGCTTCCATTCTTTCGCTATTATAAATAGTGCAAAGATTAACATTCCTGTAGCTAAATATTTGTGCACTGATTATTTCCTTAGTATAAATTCATATGACTTGGTTCTTTTAAACTTCAAGTATTTTCTAAAACAGGTGAAATGTCTTTGCTGAACATATTAATATGCTCCCAGGAATTTGGATCATAAAAATCATTTCAGATGGGATCATCTATGTTTTGACCAGTTGGACAACAGGTCAAGATTCCTTGCTATGAATGCTAGAAGTATTCTCCACTGCTCTTTCCTAATGGAATCTGAACGGGATATTTATTACAGTCTGAACAGAATATTTAGTTTTGCTCCTATAATCATTCCTTTCTATATTTTTTTGGAATAAGTGAGAATGGACAAACTCTGGTTTCTTTGGTTTACTGTATTCCTTCCTTCTCTTTATTATCAGTGTTATCAGTATTTACTATCAGTATTTACTGTATTAGAAACTAAAGCTGAGAAATTGTTAAAATATTTATTTAATAATTCACTTTAAAAATAATAAGAAACCTAATACCTATTAAAATAATTGTGTGGGGGTTTTTTTTAAGATTTTTTTTTTGATGTGGACCATTTTTAAAGTCTTTATTGAATTTGTTACAATATTGCTTCTGTTTTATGTTTTGGCTTTTTGGAGCGAGGCAGGTTGGATCTTAGCTCACCGACCAGGGATCGAACCCACATGCGCTGCATTGGAAGGCAAAGTCTTAACCACTGGACCACCAGGGAAGTCCCCAGATAGTGTGGTTTTATGAAACATAACTATATTTTTCAAAACACACAAAATATAGAAGAACAGCATCATTTTAAGTATTTGCAAATCTCTCTGATGCCTTTTGCTAATAGAAGCAATCTGAATTCCCATATATGTGTCTGCATTCAGTTGTTGTGATATATTGTTTCCTATTAATGGAAATGAAGAAGAGTCAGCCTCTCACAGACATGTAACCAAAAAAGGAAGGAGTATTTTATTAGCCTTTTCAGATATTTCTGTGGCTATTCTTTGATACTACACTAAAACTCAACAGAGGTACTTTCTTAAAAGTTTGTTGCAATCTGAAAATATATTAATGAATTTTTTGTACTCAGTTACATTAAAATCCATTGGTCTATCCTATACTTTGAATGAGTCTTTTACCCAGGAATGGTTTTTGATCTGGCAGATTCTCTGACAATGTCTTGGGACTCCCAGAAGACCCTAAGCCACCTTTGAAAGCCACTGTTGTGGAGAGAAGAGGGCTTCTTATGTTTAGGATTAATCAATGAAACCACAAAGCAGATGAGCAGACTGTACCATATCAAAATTTAACGTGTCCTGTTTTTTAAAGTATAACGTAAATTAAATGTCAGCCAAAAATTAAGAATAAATGTCAGTATAAGTACAATTCAAGAGTTAATAATTATAATATTTAATGAATTCACAGATCCATAAGTAAAGGACTAATATATATATATAGATAAATGAGGATAGGACATGAACACAAAAGTTTTATAGAAGAAAATAACAACATGGAAAATACTCAGCAAAGACATAAACTTTTAAACAGCAATCAAAAAAAAACTATTTAAAATGTCAGATTAGCAGATGAGAGGGCAATGAAATTGATACTCTCATATATTTAGTTAGAAACATATCTTGCTACAAAATTTGAGGAAACAGTTGAGCAACATATATTAATAGCCTTAGATGTTCAGAAGACATAGGACATGTATATTCCTATGTCTTCTGAACATATATGTTAAAAGATTTTATATGGACAATGCTTTGTGGAAGAAGATGTTTGTGATGGCATTATTTATTATAGCAAAAATAGTAGAGAACGATTGATTAAGAAGCCACTGGAGAGAAAATTATTTTAAATGAGTATACAATATAAAAATAATACTTATGCTATAATATCAAGTGAACAATATAAGAGTCAAAAATTATTCAGTAGGATAAAAACAATATGTATATACTAGGTATTTATATATGTAAACAATATCAGTATATATAAACAACAGACTATATTTAAAAACAACAATAAAAAAAACCGCAAAGCTAAACTACTGTTATTAGGTAAAAGTACTGGAGGGAAGTCTAGCCAACTGATAACTGTCTTTTGTTGCCAGCTCTCTTGTTGTTTTCTTTTCTAGTTTTTTCTATTTTTCTGAATTTTGCAAAATTTCTAGAAAGCAGTTTTTATTACACAAAAGAATATACTTTTAATTTTTAAAGTACTTTTTTTTTTTTTTTAAGCAACTAACACCAACCAAGCTCCTGGCCAAGAGCTAGAGAGAAAGAATGTGCTTTGGGGCTCCTCTGATGGACGCTTTGCCTTTACAGGACTCCTCTTTGCTTGAAGTAAGAGTCTGCATTCCTTGCACCCACTTTGGTCTTAGCATCCTTCTTGAGTTACAACAGAGAATCCTTCTTCTCTTCCCTCGTCAAGAAAAGCCAGTCTCCGGACTAGCAGATGAAGTTCATCTGGCCTCACAGCATCCCTGTGGGGTGGGCTGGCCAAGTTCACTTCTGTCTACCTGACAGGTGTCATTATTGCCAACACAGGGAAGCTGTGAGTTCCACTTCCTAGTGATCTATGCCCTGGTCCTCTGACTATTTTGTCTCCCTCTTGATCTTTCTCTTCATGTGCCATGTTAACAATGACAGGACCGTCTGGCCCAGACATAACGATGTCCGTTTGCTCAGAGGATTCCTTTGATACAACCAGCTCTCACACCCTTTTCTGCCACTCACCCGCCTGGCATTTGCTGCTGCACCAGGAACTTCTGTCTGGTCTCCTCCCTGTTGCTAGTGTGAATGCTGTTCCCGAGGCTGCCTTTGAAGTCTTCCTCTGCTACCCTGCTTTGTAGGCTGCAGCAGTCAGCATCTCCACATCATGATCCTAGGTCAGCAGCCACTGAAGAGGGCTGTGGGGAGGGTGGGGGGAGGGGCAGGGCAGCAGTTGCCCTGACAGGATGCCTGGCCCAGGGCTGCCCCCAGACATATCACGGCCCTCCCCAGCTGATTTCAGAGCCAATCATGACACCTCTAGCCTCAGTTCCAGCAGAGGTAGAACAAACACACGAGACTGGGATCTCACAGGTCTTTTCCACTTTAAAAATGGTAAGAGGGCATGAGCAAGTCTCCATCTCTTCCTATCTTGACCTGACTCTCTCCAGCAATCCTGGCACTGAAATTACCAAACTCAAGCAATACTCAGCAACCATCAGAGTCAACAGGGGTTCTCTTGGGTTAAAAAACGATGGCCCCTCCCCATACTCCACTCCCTGCTCACATAAAAAGACATGTTTTCAATTGGAACATGCTACTGTTGTAGATACGTAAACTTAAAGTAAGTGTTTTGCAGATATCTTGAGGACGCTTCAAAATTACGCAGGATTAAACAGATGTGGCTTCTGATGCTTGGCAAAGGGAGTTAACTAATAAAACGTCTTCACCTCAGTAGAGATGGTAGCTCTCTAGCGATCTCACAAAGGCAAAGAGCGATCTCTTTGTCCTCTGGTTCCTGAACAAGGCGATGTAAAGATGATTTTGTGAAATAGTTTTTAGTCCTCGGTATAGTTTATATATCATGAAAAGCTATTATAATGTGAATGGAGAAGGACCATGCAGACTCTGCTGCTTGAGGAAACATACTGTTTATCATCAGTTTCACAACCACTGAGACCTCAAATGTGAAACCAACCCAATAAACCCACAACACTTGCTTTGTCCTATGTCTTCCTAAGCAGTTGTCTTCAACTTCTTTCTGCCCTAACAGCTGCTGCTAGAGTGAAACAAACAAACAGAATCCACTGCCCCTGCCCTGCCACTGTCATCCGCATCCCCAAAGACAGAACATCCACTGCCCCTGTTCTCAGGGCCAGTATGGCCAGTGTCCTGTCTCAGAGTTAGTTTTTTCTGTTCTAGAACCTGGGAATCCACTGTGGTTTCCATCATCAAGACCACTTCCTGCAAACTCCAATATCAAACATCAAAAGCTGCATTACAGTGGACTTAGACGAGTGTCTAAAATTTTCACATGTATCTCTATCTTCCTCCATGTAACCAAAGATATATGTATGTATAACTGATCATCAGAATTAGAAATCAGTAATTGCCTACGTTGGAAAATAGAAATGATCTGTCTAGGAAAGGGATTTTCTCACCATTGATTATACGATGTATATGTCTTCTCTCTAATATGGTAATATGGTTGTAGGATTATTTTTAATGACCCAAGCTCTCATTAAAGCAGATCTCCAAACATGACTTGGAACCATTTTTCTGTTATAGAATTATACCGTTCCTTCTGGTGACTTGCTGATGTTGTCTCCATTTTGGCTACATAGAAACCCAAAGTATTTTCCTGAACCTGACCTGTTCAAGCCTGTAAGTTGTCTCTTTCAGTATACATTGTCCTTGGATTTCTGCCGGGAGTATGAATTCATAAATGAACTAGGGCTATATCATTAAGCAGCCATATTTCTCTGGTAACTAAGGCTACAAATCCCAGACCAGATTTGTAATATAGATGTCATAACATTTACAAATCAGATAGAAAAGTTTTTGGAATAAGCTTCACCAACTTTAAAATACATTTTTGTCTGAAACCAGCAGGACATGTTAAAAGGAAATATGCTTGGTTCTGATAGAAGCCATATTTCATGTTCTTCAGACAATTGCTTCTGTTACTGGTTTCCAAGGAGTACAAAACTAAAAATGAAGCAAATTAAAACTGTGTTCTGCTATTTCTTAGAACTGGGGAGTTACAGGGCTAAACAAAATCTTAAGAGGTCATTCAGTCCATTCTCTGCCTTTAGGTAAAACTGTCAGAAATGGCATCCAGATGAATGAATTCTGCAGACCAAGCTTTCTCCAACAGGGAGGGCTGTCAGTGCCTCATTACTAAGTTTATTACCAAGGGCAATTTTATGATGGAGCCTGAGGCCTTATTATAAATATTCTTCCTCTTCTGAGGTCAATTCTGTGGTTGATTTACGTTGTCATTTACATTTACCACTTAACAGAGTTCTTTTTAAACCTTTTTATTTATTAGTTCCCATTCCAAAAACATAATTGTGGCTGATATTAATAACAGGTTGGAAAAAATTACCAACAACCCTGCAACTTTATATGCAAGGATTAGCTGTACAAGATCATTTTTAGCCTAGAGAAATAAAGTTAAGCTTATTTATATAAGACTGATTTAGAAAAAAAATGCTTTCTTCCCACAGGAACGTTGGAAAAAGGCAAATTTAGAGAAGCATGCTTTCTTGGACTGCTTCATGGCATTTGGGAGTGGGAAGTACCAGTGTCCTGGAAGGTCAGTGCGACAGCTGGGGCACATTTATCCAGAAAGTCTGCGGAAAGACGAGGGCTTGGAGGGGGGAAGCTTTGGTTTAATCCCTCTTTTCTCTATTATCGAAACTACAGGGAAATCTAGGAGACCACATTCTGTTTGATTGGCCCTCACATTGTGCGATGTCTTTGTGGGAATGTCTGCAGTGGCTTCTGATAGGAGACCTTGTGAGAATAAAATATTATAGTTGCAGCTGCCAGATGAAAGCTGGGTTTGTGTTCCAAATGCTCAGCTTTCCTGTAAGGATAATTTGAAGTGGTTTGAGTTCTACCTTTTTTAAAGATATAGATAGAAGAATAATATTTCTTGAACAACAACATTAGCACAGACATTTGCTGGGATTACAGAACGTCTTTAACTTCGAGCATGACAGCCGCTTACTGGGTGGTTTTTCTTTATTGAATTAGTTTGGTTCTATAAAAAGTTGCCTTTGATATCTTTTTGAGTTAAATGAATGTGGCACCCAGGCCTCCTCTTCAATGTGATGCCCTGTTCTAGTGCAAATTATTTACTGTTTATTTATTCAAAAAGAAACCTTTCTGAACATCTCACCTGTGCCAGGCCCTCTGCTAGGCATTAGGGATAGAGCACTGAGGAAGATGGACATGGTCCCTGACCTCATAAAACTTACAGCCTACATTAAATAAATCCCATTTCCTTGTTGGTGATGGTTCTGTTGGAGAAATGTTGGTACCTATTTGTAACAAAATCTCACTCAGTGAACATACAAATCCTTTAAAAATTCTATATTCGAAATACTGTAGTTTCTTAAGGCAATTGTCTTCATTGTTTGAACATAATTACCAATCCATATTTGCAATTGTGACCTACCCAACAGCATCCGTTCAACTCCTCCTTTGTTTTATGTTTCATAATATCAACTTGCTTTTCATAATTGACACCTCCCCCAAAATGGTTTTAATTACCCTTAGCCAACCATGGAAATTCTATCTTCCTTCTTAGAAGTTATTCTAGAAGCTGAGGGGTAAGCAGATTTGTGCCTGGTGTTTCCCTGGAGACAACTGTTCGTCCTGGGGTAGGTCCTTGACTTAAACTGGCCAATCAGACTGAAAGGAGAGACTTTCTTCTTTCACGGTTAGGAAAGTATATACTGTCCTCTCCCATTGGGAGTGAACAAGCAAGCAGGTAGGTAGCTCCAGTTGCTGCTAAGAGCAAGTTCAAGAGGAATAAGCTTTAGGGTGGTTTGGAGTCTGTGGACACAGAGTAGAGGTATGTGAAGAGCTTGGTCCATGAGATGTCACGTGCCACTGAATCATCAGTTTTGAGGAGCTACTCTACTTCCTGTTATGTTAGATAATAAATGCTTTTTATTAATAATATATATTACATATATATGTAATAAATGTTCACTTATTTTTAAGGCAGCTTGAGTTGGAGGTTTCATTGGTTAGATCTGAAAGCATGCTGACACACCCACCAAAAAACTCCAAAGTTAACATTATAATTGAGTGTCAGATACTTTAAGGGAATAGTATAACCAACAAAAACAAACAATAACTACAAAAACCCATCATGCTCACCCTTTCTCATATCATTTTTACTTTAGAAAAGCAGTTCTTTTTTTAAAAATTTATTTATTTATTTGTTTTTATTTTTGGCTGCATTGGGTCTTCGTTGCTGCCCGCGGGCTTTCTCTAGCTGCGGCGAGCAGAGGCCACTCCTCCTTGCAGTGCATGGGTCTCTCATTGCGGTGGCCTCTCTTGTTGCAGAACACGGGCTCTAGGCGCACGGGCTTCAGTAGTTGTGGCTCCCGGGCTCCAGAGCGCAGGCTCAGTAGTTGTGGCACATGGGCTTAGTTGCTCCGCAGCATGTGGGATCTTCCCGGGCAGGGATCGAACACGTGTCCCTCATTGGCGGGCGGATTCCTAACCACTGTGCCACCAGGGAAGCCCAGAAAAGCAGTTCTTAAACCAATAATACATTTATTATTTTTGTCACCAATATCAATGTTGTAAGAGTAGGTCTTCTAAAAATGTTAGGTATTACTTTTTTTTCAGGTCCCTTTATATATATTCCCAGTTGTAACTAAAGAGTTTACTATAAGCATCTTTGAAATTGAGCTGGAAGTATTTTAGACCAAGAACTGAAATGCTTTGCAATGAAGCATGTAGTATGGGCCAATGGTCAAGGATTAACTGATGACTATGGTTTCTAAGAGGGGCTGTTATGACATTACTGTGATATCTTTTGAGGCTGACAGACATTTGCTTGAGTTTGACAGTAATGGGTACAAAAGAGGGGACCGTGATATTTCACCTCCATCAATAGTATATTATTTATACAGAAACTATACATTTTTCAATGTACCGAGCTTATACTATATGTAAGGCAGTGTCCTGGGTACTGCAGAAGCTTTGGGCAAGAGTAAGACATGTTCTCAGCCCTCAGCCCTGGGAGAAGGCGAGGAGGATACCATATCGAGTTCATAAATAACTTCAAGGGACGCAGGGTGAGAGATGGCCAGGCATCACGCCGTGGGGATTCAAGAGAGAGGGTGTATCTGGTCAGGGTGATCTTAGATGATTTTCTTGGGAGAGAGGCCTTTGAAGGGTTGGATGAACTTCCAGACTGAGGGAACAGTGATCGAGGGGTCGTTTAGTACAGGGATATGTAGGTTAGGGGTTCTGGTTTTACTGTTATTGAGACCAGATTACAAGTAGTAGCAAGAAGACAGACTCAAAAGGGACATTGGCCCAACCGGAAAGGCCCTTTAATACCCAGGAACACAGCTCACAAAGCACTAATGAAGTATTAAAACGTTTTGGGTAGAGCAGCCTAGAGTGGGGCATGCTGACATTGCATGTGAGAGAGATGGAGTGGTGCAGTCTACCAGATTTGGAAGATGATTAGAAACAGTGACCAGGCGAGAGGTAGGGTTTGGGGAATGCTGTAGCTTTGAATCTAGGTGGCTGGAAGAGATGGTAGAAATAGAGAAATTAGGAACAGGAGCAATTTTGGGGACAAGATATTAAGTTTTCCTTTGAAAACTTTCGAGTGTGAAGTGCAGCAAAACATATACCATATAACCAAAATCTACAGGTTAAATACGAATGTTGAATAAATATGACTTAATTTTTAAAAACCTACTTAATCTAGTTTTCCACTAAGCTTCTATTTTTAATAGTCCATAATTTTCCTGTTACTTATTTTAAACAGCCAACTCATGAAACATTTTTTTAAAAAAACAGAAAATTGTTCAATAGGGTGAATGACTTCATTTGGACAACATATGCCAAGATAGATCTTTGCACTAGAAAGTTAATCCCACAAACCCTTAGTATAATCCCTAGAAAACTGCACCCATTCTTAGTTCGTGTACCTCAAGCCAATTTATTTTCTCATGTACCAAATACTCAGTGAGTCAGAGAAAGTTGCCTGGGAAGTAGATGACAATCAAAGTTTGTCAAGAAAACAGTCTTGTGGCCTCGCAGCTGTCGCCCCTTGGTGTTCAGGCCACTGAGGCAGTCCGAGAGCCCCTCTCCCAAGTGAACACTAAATAAGAACTCAGTGCTGCCATCAGCTGCGAACCAAAAAGCAGAATGGAAGAACTAGAGTTCCTCCTCAGAACGATGGGAGTTCAGAAAATATACGTGGAGGGTGAACCCCTTGCTAGGCACTTCCCTGTCGTGGAAGGGACCCCTTCCCAGGAAATCTACTGCTGGAGAAGTCCAGTGATTTTGCAGAAAAACCAACAGGAGAAAGCACATGAACTACTAGACTTTACCAGCCACGGTAGTATGGGAAATGAAGAGTGGACATTCTCCTCTTAACTGTGAATTTAGATGGAGGAATAGGACAGGGGATTTCCAGTGGGCGTCTCTGAGAGTTGATGATCTTAGCAGAAAGGGATGTGCTTGCCATCCCCACCCCCTGGAACGCACACCAAAGCCAATAGCCCTGATTTTCCTTGGTTCCCATCCCTGCAAGAGGATCCCAGTTGGCTGTATCATTGTGCTAACTGATACGGGTTAAATTCCAATGTAAAACAATAGCCCTCATCTTTGGCAAGATAACCCCCTTACAAAGGCATATGCTTGGATGAGAAAAGGGTGTAATAAGAGGAAGGCTGCAGTACTTGAGACATGGAAATGAGGCATGGATTCCTCGGGGATAAAAACGGTGATTTCTACTTTTTTGTGTGTTTGGGTTCTTCATGTATCCTAGGGCAGTACCAGTCATAAAGTCATGAACTAATCTGGAATCACTCATGAAAATCACATTGCTGTTGGAAAATTAATTCAAATATAGGTCCAGCTGATAGTAGGTTAGTAGTACTATTATTCAACCCACCAAATATCTCTTGAGCACCTAGTGTTAATATGATTTCCTTCATTCAGTAAATATTTATCAATTGTATGCTATATGTCAGGGTAGAGTTCTACGAGCTACCTTGGAAAACAAAATAATGGATGAAGTCCCTTCCCTCAAGGAGCTTATAATCTAACTCAAGACACCTTATGAAACACTAGGGAGATTCAAAGACACGTAACATTCCTGAGTTGCTTATAATGCAGTTGGAGAGATGGGACATAGCAGTGTGCAAAACAAGCTCTACTGAATAGCAGGAGACGGCGCTTGAGAAATGCCAGAGGACTCATCTATGTCATAATTGCCATGGGAACTCAAAGGGAAGGGCACTGGAAAAGGCTTTATGGACCAGATGAGAATAATTAGTAAACAGCACAAAAGACAGCACACCTTCCTGAAAGGCAGTGGTGTCAAACGTTGAGGGTAGAAATAAAATTAAGTGCTCGCAGGAATGTAATGTACCTATGTGTTAGTGGTAGCAAGGCAACTCTATATTTGGGGTTTGTGAAGCTCTGAGTACAGTAGTTTCTATATGTTTATTATATTAACGATAATGTAATTTTAATAAGTGTGCCTTATTCAGTAAACCAACTTTGCGCAATCTTGTATTTGAGGAGCTTTATACTTAGAGGTAGCTGAATGCTCTAGAGGAGTGAGTAACACCAGTCCCTCTGGATTTCATGAGAAGTTACGAATTCAGTTCATTCTGAGGAATTTGTTACATAAACAAATGCATCCCCTCAACTCCCGTTGGTAAATGGAACGGAATGAACTGGATTTACTAACATAATATTGCCCTAACATTTTCACTATGGCCACGCACACGTCCTGGAGGGGATGTGAAAAGGGTCGAGAGTGGGAAGAGCGGATGTAGTTAACTCCAAGACTGAGCGAGGCTGCCAGGTCCTTTATTAACTTCTAGCCATGCTTCTCTCTCCTTTCTGCTTTACTGAGGGGCAGTGACTCGCTCAGAGGAGCACAGAAACCATTGGTGAAATCGCAGTCATTACTTTCCCAGCCATTTCATTCTGACACTTCATTATGAGGCTAAGATTTAAGTCTGTCAAGAACAGAAGCAGCAAATTCCAGAGTGATTTTTTAACATTTATTTTTTATACAACAGGTTCTTATTAGTTATCTGTTTTATACATATTCGCATGTATATGTCAATCCCAGTCTCCCAATTCATCCGACCACCATCACCCCCCCACCCCCGCTTTCCCCCTGTGGTGTCCATACGTTTGTTCTCTACATCTGCCTTGCAAACCAGAGTGATTTTTGATACTTAGGCCAAAGTGCTTCTAAAATAAAACATGTTCATTTCTGCTCCAAAAATGCCAGAAAGGACCCTCTTTTCCTTCATTTACCAAATAGATCGCTAGCCTCTCAGTCGTGCACAGGACACCTGCACAGGATTTGTAGCTGGTGGAGAGGAAAAAAGGGCACTTTGGGCTGGGTATCTCCCCACCACTTTTTTTTTTTTTTCATGGGCTTTCTCCCCTCATCAGGCTGAGTTACTGCTCTTTGATAAGTTTGGTCTCTTTGCTTTTCAGAAAGAAGTTTCAGCTCCTAGGAAAAGAGGACTGGCATTAACACTGTGCTATATCACGGTTGCCCATGGGTTATTATCTCTCCATCGTTAATGTCCTCTTCTTCCTTGCTAATTGCCCTGATTTTCATTTGGAGATTCGTGGGACGCTGAGGTGCTGATTCCGCCCCCAGCTCTATAGGAGTGAAGCACTGTTCCCTAAGCCAATTCTCACATCCCATCCCTAACCCTCCCTCCCTTCCCATAGTGATTGATTTTAGTCTTGCCTTGTGTTTTAAGCAGTACAATTAACTACCAAGTGAAAGTTTCTGTTGAGACTTCTGGGTCAGAAATAATCATCCCCTGTAGGATGTGAATAATGAAGCACTTGGCCCCAGAAACTTTTGAGACTGTAAAAGCAGGATGAAGTTGGTACCATAGAGCAGAGCAGCAGAGGCGAACTGGCTTCTTGGTAACATCGTTGAGCCGTTGGAGTGATCTCTGCCTGAGGCCAGCACCAGCTCTAGGTTTTCCAGGTACATAAATCGATACAGTTCCTTCAATACAGAAACCAGTCTCATGGGGTTTTCTGTCACTGGCAACCAAAAGCGTCCTAAGTAATAGATAATTTCCTTAAGTGCAAAAGCTTTCTTTCAAGATCTGTTGAACTCCATGAAATATTGTATTAACATATACTGACCACATCAGTTAATAGCTTTCTAAATAGCCTGGGCTTTGTAAGGGGGTAGAGTTTCATTTACTCTGGGTATATCACCAAAGTAAACAAAAACAAATGTCACTTCTTAAATTTTTCCTCCTGGAGGGTCTAGAATTTAAGATATAGCACAAGATCAATTCTATTTGGTGCGTAATTCATCTTAATGAAGGCAGTAATGTTCCTTTGCCCTTTTCTTGAATAAGAAGCTTTAGAAAGAGGTATCCAGTGTCTAGCTCATAGTTCATACATAGGGGAGTTTTTCTTCTAGGATCACCGTTAAAATAATCCTGCCTGCCCCTCTGAAAAGCAGTGACCTCAGAGACAGTACTCCCACTAGGACATGATTCTCATCTCCCCAGTGAAACAGAAAACGGTGTCTCAAGTCCAGAAGCCCTGAGGTCCTCCAGACCTTTCCTCTTTGCTCCCTCAACTGCTTTCTCTCCAACTTGTCCTCCTTCTAAGTATGTCCCATTCCCTTCTCTTCTCTTCCTCACATCTTTTCTTCTTTTCCTGCTCTTCCAGTTTACCCTAATCCTGTTCTTATTTTATTCTGGATTTGCTTCCCCGTATTTAGGACCATCCCCTCTCTGCTCACTCTTCCAGATTTTGCCCACACCATCATTCCCAATCAAACGTTTGGTGCCCCGGCCATAAAGTTTCCTGTGTAGCTGAGGTATTCTCGGTAATTTTAATTTTGTGTGCTAAAACTAAAGGTTTGATAAACCACATCTTTTAACTTATTTTTTCCCTTTCTGCTTGTCAAGTGCCTCTAGATCAGCGATTCTAAAGTATGATCCCCAGACCACCAGTAATAACATTACATGGAAACTTGTAAAAAATGCAAATTGGGCTGCCCTTCCCCAGAACTACTAAGTCAGAAAAACCCTGGGGGTCGACCAAGCAACTTGCGTTTGAACAAGCTTTTCCATGTGATTCTGATGCATGCTAAAGTGTGAGAAACACTGGTCTAGATTATTTCGCCTCCTGTCTTATAGGCTTTTATTTTCCTATAAGATTTCTTAAAGGGGATGAGGTTGTGGGAAAAGTACTTCCCCTTTAACTTGAATAGCCATGCTTCAATGAAGGATGTCTGTGAAAGTATGTCTGTATGCTGCCTTCTCTGAATTCCAGGGCAAGACCATTCTATTTTCATAAGCTGCAGCTGGTAGCAACTAGGAATATACTTCAGAGCCCCTGCTCCTGGTAACAGTGGCAGTTTTCCAGCCCATACTGGCACTGCCCTCGATGACGTCTAGTAGGAAAAAAAAGAGAGAGATTTTCTTTTAAAAAGGGATTCAGTCTCAAAATCCAGACATCTAATACTAAAGTCCTTACTTACCGCTAACCCTAGCATTCCTCCTGTACTCTCGGTTTCTCTTCCATATCTCACTGATCTCCTAGGCCTGGGCTTCTGGAGCCCCCTTTGCTTCTCCCTCTTCTCAGCCTGCCCCCAGGTGTCTACTCCCACCTCCTAAACCAGGTCGTCATGCCCCAGATGATGTCATCATTTTCTTACCCTTCCCCCAGCTGTATTATCTCTTCTTTCAATCCATCTCACTCACTACATACAGATGAATTTTCCTTAAATAATTAGCTCTAATTGTCACTTTCTTGTTAAGACTCTGGCACCACTGCCTGCCAGCCAAACTCATCAGCCTAGGACTCCAGACCCTCCAAAAATTGGACACAAATACATCTTTCTGCACATCTGGGAATGCCCACCCCAGAGGGTCTACCAGTTGTCCCCTGACTACCATGCCCATTCCTCCCCTCACTCTCACTCCTTCCTGGGTCTGGAATGCCCCTACTCAACATGTCTACTTATTGAAGCCTGTCCTTCCATCCAGGTCTAGCTCAGGTGTCACCTCCACATAGAGTTGGTCAACTCTGGGTTACACTGCTTGCTCCAGACCCCACATCTCCAAAGCCCTTCTGTTTCCACATGTATCTTACATTGTTACCTTTCCCATCTCTCCACGTGCATTACTAGCAACGTGAGGGTAGAGGCCAGGTTTTGTAGGACTTTGTGTTCTGTGTAGCTTGAACATTTATTTACACGTGGGGAAAACACACAAGTACTGAGCATTTAAGGAATTTTCAACATGTTTATATTTTAATGAGCTTTATTTGTAGATGTGTGATGTTCTTGTAAGTGTAAAAAATACATATTATAAATAATATGCCTCATTATGTTCACTGTTTTGACATTAGAAGTATTAAGAGAACATTCCCAGCATGAACACGGCTCAGCTTGCTTCTGAGGCGCTTTTGTAAAAATACGGATTTATGAGGCTAATTTTCTTTGGAGTAACGGAGCTTTTAATGTCACAGTTACGTATGTGTTAGTCCCTGATGTTTTAGACATCGAACAAAATTCAGTAACCTGGTAAAGGCTTGAAAGCACAATTTATTTTTTGCCATTGCAAAAATATTAACTTTATTTAGTGGATAATTTAGGTAATTCTGCTAGAATATCCAAATATTTGGATTTGGAGAAAATAAGAGTTTTAGCACATCTTACTTTATTATCTGTATTATTAACTCATCTTACTTTTTTTTAACCAGAATATCAAAATGTTTAGAAATGATAGTAAATGTAATATTAATATTTATACTATTTCAATAACTAATACTAATTTAATAACTGAACTAACTTAACCCTCAAAAATAAAAGAAGAAAAATACTAAAGCCTCACAATGCACACAGTGTTAGTTGGTCCAAAGCCTGAACTATAGTTTTACCTTAAAGGAAATTCAGTTTTCTGATTTTTAAGAATATCACAGGGACTAAAGTTAGTTAAGGAAATGCTTACAGGTTCTAGTGGAAAACTATTTTAATGAACTGATAAACATTAGCTCTATTTCTAATCAAAACATGAGTAACGTTTCTAAAATAGTTCAACTTGTGCTCTTAAATAGCTTAGGAACTATTTCTTGTTTACATGACTTATTTGCGTGATAGAGGAAATATTCATTGAGGGCCTCTTATGTATAATAATGCTTAAAGAACCTTCATTTTCACATATAAGTATAATTTTTCAGTACAATTTATTCACAAGGTCTGTTGTATTTTCAGGGTCAAAGTCCCAACACTGTCACACGACACACTCAAGCCCCTCGATGAGCCAGTTCCTCGTTTCTTCCTGCTCGGTCCACTCCATTTCTCATCACCTCACCTTCTACAGGGAGTAGACAACTTCCAGGCCCCTAGGCATTCCACGGCCCCTTCCAAGTCTGCGCCTTGGTTACCCTCTGAGTGGAGGGACTTCTTCCCTGCAACAGCCCCACCTACCCTGCCAAATGGTCCGTTGTCCTTATTGCCGGCGCAGTGCCTCTCCTCCAGGGACTGGAGAGGAAGGATGCCAGCCACCTTTTCCCCAGGGGGCTGAGTTCAGAGAAGCACTCCCGTCACGGCAAGCTAAAGTTAGAGAAGGGCTGAAAACAGAGTTCTAAGAAAATAGCATTTGTTTGGATAAAGGAGGACCTTCATCCAAAAACTGTTTTATAATTCACAAATGCAAAATTAGCAAGCACTTCTCTAGTGCTGCCAGGTAACCGCTGAATATCGGGAAGTCACTGCTTATTCTACCAAACACAAAATGTCAGTTTAGTGAGCTCATCTAATTTACTTCCAGGAAGGGTGCTAAGGACTGAGAAGGACTGGCTGTTTTATGCAAGCGGGAATGTTCATGTTTCATTTTACACGTGGGTACTCGTTGCCACCTTTCCCGTTAGATACGGAATTCGCGGTCTCCATGAAACGCTTTCTTCACAGGACTTTGGAGATAATCACTCTCTTTTCATCATCCTACCCCTTTGGCTACTTCTTCTCAGGCCCCTTTGCTCACCTTCCTCACATTTCTAACCTCCACATTTTGGGCTGCCCCAGGGCTCTCTCCTCAGATTTCTTAGTTTTTTCTATTTAACTTGCTCCCTAAGTGACTTCATCCTATCCCTTGGCTTTCAATAATTGTCTGAATAGTGATGACTCTGTATGTATATCTCTTGTACCTCCAGCCCTGACTGAATCCCCACCCAAACACCAGGCTCATCCCCAGCCTCCACTCAACATCTCCACTGGATGTCTCCAAGGCACTTGTCTAGAGCCAGCAGCACTGAACAGGTCCAAAAGCGAGCTCCGCAAGTGCTCTTCCATCGGCCTTCCCCACTGCTATATCCTTGCGTTTCCTCAGGCCAAAAACTTGGAGTCGTCCTTGACTCTTTACGTTTTCCACATCTGTCATGCAAGCCATCAGCCATCCTACAAAGTATATACAGACGCTAACCATGACTATTCCGTCATCCTGGTCCAAGTCACCACTTTCCATTGCCTGGAAGATTATAATGGCTTCCTAATCAGTCTTCTAGCAGCACGTTATATTTTATTCTCAATGTAGCAGCCAAATAATCCTTTTTAAAACTTAAGTCAAATTTGTTTAAAACTGTCTAATGGCTTGTCTCACAGAACAAAATGAAGTCTTTAATGTGCCCATAAGGTTAAGGTGATAGTCAGTCATTCTGTAGAGAATCTGAAGAATAAACATTTGGATATATCTTAAGGAAATAGGACATGGTGTGCCCATCACGGGCTGCTTTGAAAAGCTCAAGTCCTAAGGACAACCATCTTGGCCAGAAGTGGACATCCTAATTTGTTAGAAGTGTGACAGAAACTTAGTTGTGAGAGATTCTGAACCTGCAAATTAGCAAAATTGCTTTTTATTGGAATCGCTGCTAACTTTGATCTGAATCAGTAAAGATTGGGATGTTGTATTTCATGGACATTGACACTCAGTTGGAATGAATTATCTTTAGCATTTCTAAGTAGGCAGGATTAAATTTACATCACAAATATTCGTGAAGAATTGATCTGGTATCCAAGTAGGTCCTAACAACACCTGGAGTGGTCCAGATTTCATTTGAAATAAAATATAGCCAAGATGTTTCAAGAATACCAGCGGGAAGCAAATCTAATTATCTGATATGAATAGCAGATCATTCATGTTCATTCATTCACTCATGCAATCAACAAACATTGAGGAGTCAATGATAAATAAGACATGGTTCCTGCTTTTGTGAAGATGGTAGTCTATAAGGGGAGACAGACATGAAAACAATTAACTGTAATAGAGTGGGCTTGTAGGATAAGGGTGTTAGTTGAGGGATGTTAAAAGTGCCACAGAAGCATAGAAAAGGATGGAAAGGTAAGGAAATTGAATCTGCTTTATGGAGACATCACCTTCCATCATCTATTCATCTATTCAGTCAACATTATTAGGCATCAGCAGAGCCCTCTGCACTGTGTTAAGGCCCAACAATATAACCCCAGGAGAGGGATGGCCAATAAGCAATCAGAGTTCAGTGCAGTAGATGCAAAGGCTGAAATGTGCACTGGGAGCCATGGAATGGAGAGGAGGGACACCTCAGCCCAGAAGCAAGAGACCAGGGAATGCCTCCAGTGGAAACTGAGCCTCAGGCAGGGGAAGGGCTTGCAACAGAGAACGTCGCCATTCAGGTGGCAAGAGCACGGGTTTCAAGGAGGAGCTATGGGGGAGAAGAGTCTGGAGAAATAGGGAGGGAGCAGATCTTCAAGGGCTGGCGGTGTTCCCTGTGGCATTTGGAAGGAAATGAGAAGCATTGACAGGTGGTATGTGTGTGTATGTATGCATGTGTGTAAAATGAGGAAACAGTGATAGATTTCTGTTTTAGAGAGTTTACTCTAGTGGGAGAGTGAAGGATAGAGTGGAGAGAAGTGACACTGGAAACAAAGCAACCAATCTGGAAACCCAGGTGATTCAGGAATCCAGGACATAAATAGATGACGAAGACCTACACTGGGGAGCAGTGGAGGGACTGGAGATAGGGGATAAGGAGAGGGACCGGGGAAACATTTGGAAGATAAAACACCTCGGTGCCTAACTGGACAGGAAGGGGAATGGAGAGGATTGGGTCTGTGATGATGAACAGTTTTCTGATGTTGGACCAATCGTACTTATTAGGGACCATTCCCCCTAAAATGGTTTGCCTTCCCTAAGGAGAGCTCAAAACAACCCACTGGCATGCCAGGAGATGTAGCAGAATTCCATTTACCCTTTTCTCGGTTTTTAAATTTCTATGTATATGTGTCTACAAAGTCGACAATAATACGGTTGTATGCTATACAATCTATAAATAAATGGTTATCAATATATTGTAGAGTGTGCTCAAACATTTTATTATGATCAAAAAACTTGGGGACTGAGTGCAGGATTACAAAAGGAAAAAATTTGGTAGTTATGGGGAATTTTAGGTGCCTACAGAACATTTAGGCGGTAATTTCCAGTGGGCAATAAGGGTCTAGATCAGACAGGACTGTCCAATGGAGCTTTCTGTGATCATAGAAAAGTTCTAAATACGTACTGTTCAGTATGGTGGCCGGTAACCACTTACGGCCATTGAGCACTTAAAATGTGGTGAGTGCAACTGAGGAACTGAAATGTTTTATTTCGATAAATTTAAATTTATTTAAATAACAGCCGCATGTAGCTACCGGTTACCGTATTAGAAAGGACAGATATAAAACTTAGGAGAGAGACCTGGGATCTCATTCATTGCGTGCTTCCACTGGCTAAGCATTTTACATACATTTTAAAGCAATGTGATCATCCCAACTACCCTTCTTTACTCTATCCTTTTAATAGTAAAAGTTTATATTGCAAAGAAGAGCACATTTGCTGTGAAATATGTGTAATTTATAGATATTCTTTATTGGTAGATATTTATGCATCTTTTACAACCAAGCACCAATTTTATTTTCTTTTTCTTTCAGGTGGCTGGCTCTGTTGGAGATTCAAATATTTATTATTTTAATATTGTATTATTATGACTGTAGTCTTCTAGACCCATTGCCAAGACAGGTAAGTGTTTTCAGAATTTTGAATAGCATGACTTTCAAATTTGATATAAACTCTAACTCTTTGGTTTTCATTACTGGGGATGAGCTGACTGATTTCCTCACTTAGACTCATCTTAACAGATGATCTCTGCAGACTGAGAAGATACTCCCTTAATTCCAGGTCAATTCTATGTGCCCCATTATCACAAGACCAGGACCTAATAGTAGCATTTCCACCACTTAGTGTTAGGAGCTCCTCAATGAATTTGCCAATTTTAACCCTCTTCCCAGGGTAAAATAGACATGGCCTTGATGTTGGGCTTGTTTCCCTAGAAAGGCATGTCTCTGGGTCCAAAAGCGAACCGTGAGTTTTGGAGGCAAGTCAGAACCCTTAGTCCATTTGGAAAGCAATGGCACAAAGGAAATTAGCCCACAGTAGAAACAGTGAACATAAATGAAAAGGCCATGACCTTTTCTGACCTCTGACCATTGGATATCTCAATCATTTAACTCCTCTGTGTTGCTACAGTTCTGTTCTCTTAGACCAATGGCCCTCAAACTGGTGTGAGCATCAGAATTACCTGGGATGGGGGGTTGTAAGAACATGGAATCCTGGGCCCTAGCCCTAGAGTTCTTGATGAGTATATCAAGGGAGGGGCTTGAGAATTTCTATTTCTGACAAGTTCTGGGTACTGCTGATGCCTCACTTTGAGGACCACTGTCCTAGGAAACAAGGGAAAGTTCCATTTAATTCCAAATGTTTGGAAGTCCCTTTGAAAACTCTGGATAAAAAGGTGTTATTTAAACTGAGGGTGAAGTGGAGACATTAAGTATTGCAACCTCAGGGCTATTCACATAGCATTTTGTGCTATGATTTACTCTTGATTATTAAGGGCTAATATATGGAGGGATAAACTCTTGGGTGACATTTCAGTAGAAATTCTGTAAGTGTATAAATGACACAGAAAATATTATATTACTCACAAATATGCACATTTCAGCACTTTGCCTTGATTTCTTTTACACTTCTATTTTGAGTACGAGCAACCGTGATAAAGAGCTCTCAAAATCTGATGATGAAAGGGAAATCAAAACACCCTTCACAAAGGTTTTCCTCTGAGTACAGTTTTGTTGGCAAAATGAAGATTGAGGCCAGGATTTACAGGCACCAAATACTAGTTTCTGGTCCTCCGAGTTAGATGTCACAGTTTTGCCCACGACTGACTCAGCATCTAACTATTTTCCCACCAGCAAGAAGACACAGGAATGCCTTTTCACATTAGAAGGATGTCATTTGTCAAAACCATGTGACACCGAACTCTGGAGATCAGTCATTTTGACCAGATCCTTAGGCAGGATTTTTCCCAGCACTTTCTTCCTAGCTAGGAATTCTATTAGTTGTATTTATTATACTTTTTTTAATTTTAATTTTTTTTGAAGATATTCGCCATGTATTTCTTCTTTAGGTCTTTCTTTTTTAAAATTTATTTATTTTTATATTTATTTTTGGCTGTGTTGGGTCTTCATTTCTGTGTGAGGGCTTTCTCTAGTTGAGGCAAGCAGGGGCCACTCTTCATCGCGGTGCGCGGGCCTCTCACTATCACGGCCTCTCTTGTTGCGGAGCACAGGCTCCAGACGCACAGGCTCAGTAGTTGTGGCTCACGGGCTTAGTTGCTCCGCGGCATGTGGGATCTTCCCGGACTAGGGCTCGAACCCGTGTCCCCTGCATTAGCAGGCAGATTCTCAACCACTGCGCCACCAGGGAAGCCCCTATACTTTTTTTAAAAAACATACATCCTATTTCTGTTTGGACCCTACTAAGAATATTTTTCAAAGAAATGTTACTTCAGTTTGTAAAAAATACAAGTCTGAGAGAATTCTCATCTCAAAGGGCATTTCATTTCACAGTTTCTATTTTAGAAAGATCAATTAAAATTATTTAATTATTGGACTTATGTTACCAAGTTGTGAAGAAAGCAGGTGATCAAAAAATACAAGAAATGACCTTCCAATTACCAGGCTCTTGTAGGAGGGGGATGAGTTGCCAGGGCATGTTCCAGACACTGTGTTGTCAAGTGCAGGGAAATCACAGGACTTGGAAACCAGCTCCCCCAAAGGAATATACTTGCCACAAGAGCAAAACCCCACACACATTCACCCCTTGTTCATAACCAAGACATAACATAACGTATCAAGAACATCTGGAACCACAAAAGATCCTTATGGAAAATTGTGATCTTAGGTCCCCTGTAATAGTGGTTCGCACCACCAACACCATGTTGTCTTATGAACATCTATAACATGTGGCATAGAGGTCTCACCCAGCGATTATACATGAAGTGTCACAGATTGGGGGCCAGGAATGTAGAAAGAGCTTTTATTAAAGGGTATCCTCTTTATCCGGATATAAAGTGAAAGGTGGGTGGCAGGCCCATAGCACTGGGGTATGTGAAACTGTGAAGAGGCTGCTATTAGAATAAGGGAATTGCCTCCTTTGCTGTCCCTTGAACGGAAGGCTAAAATTGATGCTTGCCATGGAGAACTCATCAAGCAAAACCTTCCAGTCTTCCAAACCTAAACTCTGTACGTTTCAGGAACAATCACATTGAATAAACTTTAGGTCCAAACTGTTGGCTTATGTCCCTTAACTTCTATATTTTCTGCATTTCTGCTTTTAGAGTTCTCTCCATTTGGTGGGTGTCCAACAGCCGGAAGGACAATGCCGAATTCAGTTTAAACAAAGAAAATGACGTCTGCTGGGCCTAAGGAGGGCCAAGGCCTTCTTGGAGGAGTGACTGCCCCCCATCCTCTAGCCTGGCAGCACCGAGACCTGAGTTTGACTGAAACGTATCACTTAATTTTGTTTAAGGATTTAGTTCAAGACAAGGTCCAGATGGGATGTGTGTTTGGTATTCTTGGTAGACCAGGAATCTGACATCACTCTATATCTATTGATATAGAGACCCCAATACAGGGTTTGTAGAAAATGTTTCCATGATCCAAAAAAGAGGCACTTATTAAGAAGTTGGAATTTGGTTTCATGAATTACTGTATCAAAACTTTAAATAGAAATAATGTCACTTGAATGAAAATTTTACTATATTAAATTTACTGTGAAGACGACATACTTAAACTTCTATTTTGCAAAAGGCTAAAAGTCTTAGACTCTAAAAAGTATTAAATAATGATTTCTGGAGATTTTCTATTTTTCTTAATATGATTCTTAACTCTAGCAATTGAAATTCTTAAACCGCTATTAATATAACTCTTTATTCAACATGTCTAACACTAAAAGTATGAATAATATGATAGCTTTCTAACACCTGTGAGGTCAGAGATCATGTCTGACACTCATTTCTACACTCAGCTATGCCTAGGACAGCACCTTCTCTATAGGACATATCCAATATATGTTACGTTGATTGGTGTACTGATTTGTATTTTAGTTAAGATAAAAGGACTCCTTTGACTCAAGGTGTTTGTAATTGTAGTTTGAGATAATATTTTTCCTAATTTATAGAAACTCAAATTAAATGATGTGTCAAGGCAAATAACAACTTTTCAATCTATTACTTAAGACTTTTGCCTGAAACACTTACTATGAAATCCAAAAAAGAAATCCTATCATGTTCGGGGAAAATATATGATGCTAATAACAGCATGATCGATGATGTCATGATTTGTCCTCTAACAGTCAATGAAATGCCGCCTGCCTCCTTGATTTCACAGTAAGTAAGTTTTGGAGTGCATGTTGTCCTCTGGATTATTTGCTCCCCTGTGCGAGAATTATCTGGTGGGGTTGATAACGATTGCTTAGTCATCTATTTCCTACCAACGAGCAGATGACTCCCTAGGAGAAAATTAAGTACTTTGGAATGCATTAACTCTCCGGGACTAATACAGTGATTTTGAAGCTTAGCTAGCAGTTTACAGCGTAGCTTAGCAGGCGCGGAGGTCTGGAGACTGAAGGGGCTAAAGAAAGCAGTTTAGAATCCACAGGAGATCTGAGAACGGCAGACAAATACCTGGCCCGTTCTTCTAAATATGGCAGGTGTGTTCCCAGGGAAGGCTTGCCCTCCCCCAAGCAGCTGAGGCCCACAGCCATACACTGTATTTGCAAATAATAAACACTTGAGTTGAATTTGCAGACCCTCAGGGCAGTGTTTATTTCCTTATTATTGCTTGGTAAGGATGAACCTTAGCTGACAAGTTCATGCACTTTAAACAAAACAGTGCAGATGCAGGAGGTCTACTGACCTTTGAAATGATACATGGTGAGATGAATATACTTGGAGGTCCCTATTTCTTTTTATTTCCCTAGCCTGGGTTTCTATATTATGTATATTAATATAATGTATATTCATATATATATGTAAAAATACATACATTGGTATACATTTATATGTGTTAACTTGAGTTTTCCAGAAAGCAGAGTCTGAGACAGACTTGTGTGCAGTGCAGATAGTTGACTTGAGACGTGCTCCCAGGCGGCAGAAATAAGGGATCGGAAAGAATACACCATAATTGAGTTACGTTATCAAGGTAGATGTCCTAGTCCCTATTTCAGAGGACAAGCAATGAGGGGTGGGGGGACCATGTTCAAGTGTGGGCACGTGAGGGGTGGCTGGAGCGCTGGTTAGGTGACGAGCATGGAATTCTCAGTGTAGTTTTGATCATGTTTTAATACAAATGTGAGATCACCTATATGCAGAACATCCTTGTGCAGGTAGCCATCATGGCATGTGTAATAATTAATAGTAACCCTCTTTCTTCTCTTGTCCCCCAACAGGCAGGGGCACAAATTATAACTTCATTTTTACCTGGCAGCCTGAAACAAGGAAGAGTTCACGTATTTACTGACAGAATTGCAGAACTAAATGGTGGTGCCCTTGGAAACTTGTAATTAAAGCAGGAAATGGGGAAGGAGGGGCCATTAAAACTTAAATTAGGAAGTCACCTGCTGAAACGTAAGTGTAAGCGTTTAGTTAGAGTTTCGTACTCATTAAAAGGCACGTCCTTTCAGATTTTAATGTGGAAAAAAAAGGAAGTGTCTTAGTCTATTCAGGCTACTGTAACAAAATACCATAGACTGGGTGGCTTATAAACCACCGAAATTTATTCCTCACAGTCCTGAAGGTGGGGAAGACCAAGATCAAGGCGCCAGTATGGTTGAGTTCTACTAAGACCCTCTTCCTGGTATAGTCAGTCATTTCTCTATGTCCTCACGCGGTGGAAGGGGTGAGGGGTCTCTTATAAGAATAACCATCCCATTCATGAGGGCTCCACCCTCGTGACCTAATCGACTCCAAAAGGCCCCACCTCCTAAACCATCAACTTTGGGAGGATTCAACATGTGAACTTGGGGAAGGCACAAACATTCAGACCATAGCAGGAAGTAATCCTCCACAGTTACTTAACTTTCTAAGTAGAGTAGTAGAGGTCTAGCTATATATTTTGCTCTGAAGGAGGGCCCTGGACAGCACTTGGAAATGCAGATGAATCCTGCTCTTGGGGGCCCCCCATCTCTTGATGAAGCAGCCAGGAGCCTGGGATTGTCTCTGTGAGCATCCACACAGGAGTGGACCATGACACCTGGCTTTCATCAGCATAGCATCTTTTGTTTTCAAAAAGTTTTTAGAATAAATGTCTCCATATTTCTCCATTAATGTTGGGTTTGGGTAATTAAAATGAACTTATTAGAGTTTTGTTGTTAGTTTTTAAATCTTATTTTTTGGTATTTTAATTAATGGCTATGGGTGGTTACTGATAAGGGTACAACTTCTATAAACTATTTATTTTCCTGATAAGATGCCTATTACATTTCTAGAAACCAATAATATGAGCTTCTATCACTTGAGCAATTACTGTGAGTCAGGCACTTTGCTAAGCCCATTTCACTTACCCACTTTTATTCTCACAATAATCCGGTGTGTCAGGGTGGTTTCTGTTATTATCATCCCTGTTTTACAAATGACAGAAATCGAGCTTGGAGAGACTGGGTGACATACTTCAGGTCACCCAGCTAGGAAGTGGCAGAGGCAGGATTTGAACCCAGGGAGCCTGGCCCCAAAGCATGTCCTCGTAACACTAAATAGTGCTACATCCTTCTTAAAGAGAAAATTGTTACCCACAAGAGACAGCACCATTGACTTTGTTGTCATCATAATCTACACTCTGGGTTCTCTCTTAAGTCTTAGGGAAAAAGTGGCTAATTCGTTGTATAACCTACATTACAAATGGAAAAGGACTCCTGTTGTATGCCAGTTTCCTTCCTCCTCAGCTTCCTTCTCTGAAAGCCCCCAAATACCGCCCCCCTTGTGAGAATTATGCAGTAGACCAGCCTAGGATGAGACCTAGCAGATGTGAGAGGGGGCCATTCACTCTTTGAAGAAAAATATCTGATAAAAATGCATCTTTTTAGTGAGGGCATATAAATGTAAATGTTGAACAAATGTTATAAATTCTAACGCTATATTCTAGCATGCACTGTCTATTCACAGCAATGAGCTTTTTTTTTTTTTTTTTTTGAGCGGTGTTTTACCTTGTTCCTTCACAAAAATAGCCCTAGTCATTAGAGACCCAGTAGGCCATAGAGTAAGGAATATATATGGATTTTTCTCTTCTGGCAGAGACAGGAACTAGATGAAATCTGAACAGTCTTAGTTCAAGCTTTGTCTTCAGGTGACTTGGAATTTGCAGAAGAAATAACCTTTGGGGAAGGTTATTAACTCATGTAAGAGATGTTGAACAATTATTTTGAAAAGCACTTAAGGGAAGGGGAGTGATGTTTACTTCAGATGCCTGTAGACTCCCCTTTGATTTTTATTGCTGTCGTTGCTGGAGGGGAACATGTTAGAATCATAATACAGAAGGAGAGAGATCAGCCTAACATCCTGGCTTTGCTGCTTAAGAAGCTGAAATCCAAGTGGGAGAAATGTCATGTTATGTGCACTTGTTCGATGTTCCATGACTAGCGAAGACAACCCTCTGGGTGAGGTGGGTTAAATGAATGATTCTTTGAAGACAGAAAAAATGGAACAAATGAGTAAATTCCCAACTTCTTTTGGCAGCAAAACTTTTCTTCCTACAACACATTAGTTTATAGATCTCCAGGACAAAAGCAGATTAAAGCTGATAGATCCAATTCAGCATTTAGTTGAGTATACTTCATTGTTTGCAGAATGCATTACACACCTCCGCAGAGCCCTAGGGGTCAAAGAAGCACATATTGAAAAACACTGAACTAGATAAACCTTGAATGTTAGGTGCTTCCCCAAATTTCGCAGTGTCTTGACAGTTTCACGGGGTCATGTGACCAATTTGGGCCAATGGGATATAAGTAGAATGATGAGTGGCGATTCCAAGCTGAAGAAGGACATCAGGATATATATTGTCTTTACTTCCCTCGTCCCCTGATGTTGCGATGGAGGAGACATGCAGCAACAAGAAGGCAGAGCCTCCATCAGCCTAAGACCCTGAGTGTCAGTGAGGAGGAGAGAGCCCTTCCCATTGTCTGCACTGGCTGTACAGCGTGAGCAAGAGACATGGATGTTTGCTAGCACAGCATAAATTAGCCTATCCGAACAGTCTCAGAAATGGAATTCTCTAGTTCCTGTTCTTTTTTTTTTTTTTGCCTTTAGTCTTCTTTAATCTCATATCTTTCAGAGGAATACACAGTTCCAGCGTGCTGCATTCCAGCTCAAGGGTGGCAGTGGATTATACTAAACTGACTTCACGGATATGCTATGCAGTAACATTTTTTATGGTCGTAACACTGCAGTCAAAATTATATTTTGGCTGCTGTCCTTTATTTTCTGAGCAATCAATTGGCTTATTAAATAGAAGAGGGTTCCCACACAAAATAATTTCTAAGTGAGTCACATAGGTTATTAACTCGTGTAAGAGACGTTAAACAATAACAACCAGTTTATGTTGCGCACCTTCTGTGTATGAGGTAATTATAGGGAATAGAGCGTAGAGGTTCAGTATAGAAAATTTGATATCCAATAACTTGCATTCAAAATCCAACTCCACTATTTTCTGATTGTGAGGCTTTTTGCAAGTTACTCCTCTCCTTAAGCCTCGGGACTACAGTGAAGCAGATAAGGCCCACTCTTTAAGGTTGCTATGGCTTGAATTAGTACTCCAATACAAAGTCGAGCCATGCTAAGTGCGGACCAAGTAACATAATATTATTGATTGGGTGACTTTAACCAACTCCATCATCAAGACCGAAATTTTCTTTCTGTTTTATAAAAAAAGTCTTATTAGATCACTAATAATTTCTTATGCAAAAGTGTAAGAACAGGAAAAATATTTAGTTCTATTAGAATATGTTGCTCGATTGAATGGTAATCAGGACTATTATTTTAAATTGCTCTCTCCCTTCATTTAATCACCTCAATATGAAATGTTTGTCTAAAGGCAACCATGGATTTATTCTTTCCCCTTCAATCTGTTAACCAGCCATTGTGTATTTAATTAATTTGGTTCATGGATTGCATTAAATATCTTCCATCACATCTGATGTAATATTCCTTATCTGTTCATTAACACATGAGTCTAACCATAGCAGAACTAACTAGTTTAACAGAGATTATTTTCTTCCACTTTTAAAAGTAAAGAAAATAGCAATTCAAAACTGGAACAAATCCAGTTGATGTCCAAAGCTCTCTGAAGTAGGGGATAGGTAGGAAACTATTGTATAAAAGAAAGAATAATTGTTGTGCTGTGGGAAGATACAAGTTCAAATTCTAGCTTTGTCCTTCAGTTTCGTATAATAATGAGCAAATCAGTTCAGATCTTTGAGCTTCAGTTTCTTCACGAGTTAAACATCATACTATACTCTTAATTCAGAAGACTATGTGTGGGACAGCTGGATTTTCACATGCAAAAGAATAAAGATGGACCCCTATCTCACACCATATACAAAAATAAGCTCAAAATGGAGCAAAGAACTAACTATAAGATCTAGAAAATTCCTAGAAAACATAGGTATAAATCTTCATTACCTTGGAGTAGGCAACGTTTTCTTAGATATGACACTAGAGGCACATACAACAGGATAAACTGGACATCATCAAAATTAAAAACATCTTTGCCTCAAAGGACACCATCAAGAAAGTGAAAAGTGTGCTATGTGTGCTGTGCTATGGTGTGAATATGTGTGTCCATCCCCCCCACCCAAATTCATAGGTTAAAAACATAATGCCCAAGGTGATGATATTAGGAGGTGGGGCTTTGGGGAGGTAATTAGCTTCACGAGGGCAGAGCCCTTGTGAATGAGATTAGTGCCCTTTATAAAGTGCCTCTTATAAAAGAGGCTCCAGAGAGCTCCCTCACCCCCTTCCACCATGTGAGGACACAGGGAGAAGTCAGCCATGCGCCATCCAGAGGACAGCCGTACTGGCACCCTGATCCCAGACTTCCAGCCTCCAGAACTGTGAGAGATAAATTTCTGTTGTTTATAAACCACTCAACTTATAGTATTTTGTTCTAGCGACCAAATGGACTAATACAAGATCAGAGAAAATTCTGCAAATCGTACATCTGAATGGGGACTTGTACCTAGAATACATAAGAACTATTCCAACTCAATAATGAAAGACGACCCATTTTAAAAGTGAGCAAATTATCTGAATAGACAGTTCTCTGATAAAGACATAAAAATAGCCAATAATTACATAAAAAGATACTCAGCATAACTGTCAGAGGAATGTAAATCAAAATAAAAATGAGATACTACTTCACACCCACCTGGATGGTTATCATCAGAATGACAAGTGTTAGGATATGGAGAAATTAGAATCCTCATAATGCTGACAGGAACGTAAAAGGTGCAGTTGCTTTGGGAAACAGTCTGGCAGTTCCTCAAGTGGTTAAGCACAGAGTTACCGTATGATCCAGAAAGTCCAGTCTCAGGTATATACCGAAGAGAATTGAAAACAGATGTTCAAACCAAAATTTTACGCAGATGTTTACAGCAGCACTATTCATAAGAGCCAAAACGTAGAAACCACCCAGATGTCCATCAACAGACGAATGGATAGATAAAATGTAGTATTTCCATACAACGGAATATTATTTGGCAATAAAAAGAAATGAAGTACTGATAAATGCTACAACATGGATGAACCTTGAAAAATTTACACTAAGTGAGATGCCAGACACAAAGGACTACATATTGTATGATACCATTTATACGAAATTTCCAGAAAAGGCAAATCCACAAAGAGAGTAGAGTAGTGTTTGCCTAGGGCTCTGGGGTATGGGGTGATTGAGCAAGTGATAGCTATAGGGCATAGGGTTTCTTTGGGAGAGTGATGAAAATGTTTTAAGTGGACTGTGGGATAGTTGCACAGCTCTGTGAACATACTAAAAGCCATGACACTTTACATGGGTGGCTCTGTGTTATGCCAATTATAGCTCAGTAAAGACTATTTTTAAAAGGCTATTACGGGGAATTCCTTGGTGGTCCAGTGGTTAGGACTCCACGCATTCACTGCTGAGTGCCTGGGTTCAATCCCTGGTCAGGGAACTAAGATTCCGCAAGATGTGTGGTGCAGCCGAAAAAAAGGAAAAAGGCTGTTGTGAAAAATAATCAGTATGATAAGCTTAACTCTTAGAACTCAAGGCCCAACATGCAACTTTTTAAATACTCTGTAAAGCATCACAATTCTTGATTCTGAGGCCCTGTTCTTTTGGGCCAGCTGTAAATTCTCTACGAATAATTAATTCGGAGGCCCTCTATCCTCCCAAGCTTCAGAGTAGAATTAGGGATGATATCTGGTGCTTAGAAAAATGGTTAAGTGCTCCTCGTCAGCAATGTTGTTGTCCACTGAAATCCCATAACTTCCTGCATTTTCTGTGCCTCGCTCAGCATGGCTAGGACTTTGGAGCCTGTGTTTCCTTCTGCCTGGACTCCCTGGGTCTCAGATCTCCATCAGACTCCGGTCCCCAGGACTCGGCCATCTCACCCCTCACCAGCCTAGGGACCAAGCTTCACTGTGGTGTCCCCGAAACTCAATTCTACTTGTTCTTAAAGAATTGGCCTTGATGGCTCATAAAACTCACAACCTAGCTAAATTTTAAGGACAGAAATGGCTTAAACTTAAAAAATTTCCAGGAAGTGATGAGAAAGAGTTACATTCCATTTTTCTGGTACAGCAAAGAAAAGAACAAAGAGAACAGTTGAATTGCTAGATTAGAGCATTCTGGAGGTTTATATATACCTTGATATAATGATACCATGAGTTACAGACAATAATAAGTTAATGCTAATAATAATAAACACACATTAATTGAGTCTCTGTGTTTGGCATGGTGTAAGCACTTTCCATGCTTTACCTTTCTTCTGTGAAGAAGAACAAATAAGAGCGACACTCAGTAAGGAAATATTGATTTTGGGCCTCAGTTCCAAGAAATGTGACAAACTAATTCATAAAATAAGCATCCTGAAATTGTTTACAATACTTTATTGAGGACATTGGCTAAGACACCAGGGATGCTTGCTGTATAGTTGCTTACACTGGTGAAAATAGGAAAGAGCATTTTGCTTTTCAGTTCATTTACCCATCAAAAGAAATGGAAGCAGAGTTTTCACATAAGAAAAAGAGCTTGCAAGGCAATGTTTTTCTTTGCAACCCTCGACAGAGATCATCCACTGTCTCATGGAGAGAGCCCAGGATAAAGAAGGGAGGGCCTTCCTGGACTGGACAGTGGGGCTTAGAAGCAAAAGCTCTAAAACTGAGTCCCAGTTGCACAGCTGAGTCATGCCTTCCGGGCCTTTTGTTCTCCTCTGCAGCATGAGAAGGCTGGCCTAGACTAGAGAAGCCGCAAGACCCTCCACATGCCTCATGTCCTCTGATTGCTCTGCACACACAGCTGTGCAATAAACATTGCATTAGTAGGTGCCTATTAAAGGCAGACTCTGTGGAGTAAATAAGCCCCAGCTATAGGCCTTTCTGAATCTTTTGTCATAAAGGGGATGAAGGGCAAAGTAGCTTGGAGCAGTGGGAAGAATCCTGACTCTAGGCTCAAACATCTCCGTCCCAGTTCTGGCTCATGCGTTTATGAGCTCTCTTACTCCTTGACCTCTCTTGGCCACAGTTTCCTAGCCTATAAAACAGGGATAATGATAATAGCTGCCTTACCCTAGTGTTTAGGACGATTCACTTTGTGAACTCCGTTGCCTATCAAGTATCATACAGTTACGAGATTCAACCATGATAAAGACATGTCCGGATCAACTTCCCCGCCCCTGTGCTTCAATTTTCACTGTAGCTCTCAGCACTGTTAGACCTAGGAAATGTCTAGCTGTCATTCCGGGGAAACTCAATTGTGCTTTTCTCCAGTAGCTGTAAGCACCTCCCTCTGCTTTTCCTGTCACAGTTGTCCTGACCCTTCCTTGCAGTTTCAGGCAAACAAGGCTCATATCTGAGCCCCACATACTTCATATTCTCCTCGGCCAGCTTGCTGTGAACAACTTCAGTTCTTTTCTAACTTAAATTTTCAAGGTTTCTATCTCCCCTTCTTTCTCTTGTGGAAGAGGCCACAGCGAATCCTGGAACCTTCTTCTCCACGAAAATGCTCTTTGTGGGGAGATAAAGACCAAAACCCAACATACAAGACAAAAAACCTTGTCTAGCCTCTGAGTTGCATTTTCAGCATTCTTTTCCCATGTAGTTAATTTGTCATCGGTCCAAAAGGAGAAACAAGTCCAAAATAAAAAAGTAAGGCATTATCCTCCACAGGTCAGGGTCTGAAACATAAATGGAGTACACTTCATAAAAATGTTTCTAGATGAGCCCCCAAACCACAATCCAATTTGAAAGACTCTACCTGTTGAGATTTTGCTGAGCTTTTCCTATATCATAATATGTCATGCAAGATGACTTCTTGGAAAGCCAGAAACTACTTTTGAGGATATTCATCCATTCATTCATTCATCGGTTCACTCATTTATTCATCACCAAAAATGAACCAAGAGAGTGCCAGGCACTGGGCAAAAAAAAAAAGAGGGAGAGCCACACCCTGCCCTCAAGAATGTCCTTATTAGGAGTTAGACTGTCTCCCTCCCAAGAGCCCTTCTAATATGATGTATCTATTACAATCCTATGACATAGGTACTAACAGTATCTTCATTTTTCGAAAGAGGAAACTGAGGCACAGAAGGGTTGAGTAATTTCCTACGTCACACAGGGAGGAGGCAGAGAGCCAGGATTCGGCCCAGGCATTTTGGATCCAGGACCTGTGCTACTAACTGTCTTAGCTTCCTCTTCCATAGTCAACTGTCAGTGCTTTCCCTCAAAGGAGTGAGTCACACAGAGTTTTCAGATAGTATGTTGAAGGCTTTCAAATCCCCCCACCTCTATCTAAACATCAGGTAGACAGTCATCTCTTCCAGTACTTTATAAGCCCAAACATATCTGAGACCTTTTAAATCTCATGCAGCAGTGTTGTGTACTAAGAGGATGGTTTCGTGCCTTTTTAGTTCTTACTTGAAAAATCTGTTTTCCCTGAATCTTTTCACACTTCCTATCACTGCCATCATTGGGAGGAAAAACATAATCAGAGGAAGGAGAATTAAACAGTAATAAAAAGCATTCACATTGTCTAGCTTGTTAGCCCTGTTATCAAGATGCTTCTGTGATTTCACGCTGAAAATATCTACCGAACTCCATCAACATTCCATGGACCCACAGGATCAATCTCCCGACTCAATGTGTGATAGACGGCAAGTGTCGTAAATGCTGCAAAATCTGGATACGTTTCCAACAAAACAGCTACCAGTCAGCAATGACTAGCATTTATAAGGCTTGAGAGTGTAGCTGGGGGGTGGGGGGGAAGCACATTCAACCTTATTCTCCCAGGCAACTAGTTTCTATTAAATATTTTTCCTATCAGTATATTTCACCTGTCTTTTCAACAGTCATCCATTGCCATAATTGAGACGATTTTTATCTAAGAAGAAAAGAATGGATCAATATTAGGCAAGCTAATGAAATAAAACATCACTTTGATAGACCAAATATGAGGAAAAAATGAACCATCTCAATGGATTTTGAAAAGGCATTCGATACTATTATTTCCATTATTGATTTAAATAAATTATTTTAAATTAAGAAAAGAATGTAAAATAACTCATTGATAATTTTTATACTGATTACATGCTGAAATGATAATATTTTGGGTACCTTGGGTTAAATAAAATATATTTTTAAAATTAAAAAAAAACAGTCATCCATTACCCCCACCAACACACACACACACACACACACACACACACACACACACACACACAGAGATACACCACATCTTACTGGGACTTTCTGAAATATAGGGCATGCACCCTTATTATGAGATTAAATGAATACATTTAAAAGCAGAAAATGATAGAAACTAATAGACCCTCACTAACCTCAGTGGATGCTGAAATAACTGCTGCTATCAAAATCCAAGAGTGGCTGAAGAGTTGTGTCACCCCTCAGTGGTGGGCATCAAATCCACGTCTTCTAGAACGCAAGGGAAGTTCTGTCATCTGAAGCTGCCCTCAGCCTTTTTTAATGTTGTGATCCACATCTTCTTTCATGCTGGAAAGGCAAAAGTAGGAACTGCAGAGCCCTTGCTTTGTGTCTTTTCCCTTCATACAAGTGCCTCTTTCTGTTATCTCTGGTTTTCCTTTGCTGAGCCATTTCCAATCTCCACTGACACCTTCAGAAACTTTTCCCCAACTGTGTTCCTTTCCTCTTGGGAACAGAGCAGCATTGCATTTCCCAGCCTTCCTTGCAGTTGGGCGTGGCCATGTGACTAAGTCCTGGCCAATGAAATGTGGACAAAATTGATACATCACTTCTAGGCCTATTAAAAACCGTCTGTGCACCACTTTGTTCTCTTCCTCCATCAGGGTGTCAGTGAATGGCTCTGAGTCCCTCAGGGATGGTGGAGCCATGGGTGGAAGATGTCTGGGTCGCTGAATGACTGTGCGGAGAAGCGTGACCTCCTCCCAGCCCAACGCGCATTGAAATGTAAAGATAGTACATAATATTACTCAGCCATAAAAAGAAACGAAATTGAATTATTTGTAGTGAGGTGGATGGACCTAGAAACTGTCATACAGAGTGAAGTAAGTCAGAAAGAGAAAAGCAAATACCGTATGCTAACACATATATATGGAATCTAAGACAAAAAAAAAAAAAAGGTCATGAAGAACCTAGGGGTAAGATGGGAATAAAGACACAGATCTACTAGAGCATGCACTTGACGATATGGGGAGGGGGAAGGGTAAGCTTTGACAGAGTGGCATGGACATATATACACTACCAAACGTAAAATAGATAGCTAGTGGGAAGCAGCCGCATAGCACAGGGAGATCAGCTCGGTGCTTTGTGACCACCTAGAGGGGTGGGATAGGGAGGGTGGGAGGGAGGGAGATGCAAGAGGGAAGAGCTATGGGAACATAGGTATATGTATAAGTGATTCACTTTGTTATAAAGCAGAAACTAACACACCATTGTAAAGCAATTATACTCCAATAAAGATGTTAAAAAAAAAAAGACAGTACATAATAAAGTTTTACAGCGTTAAACCACTAAAATTTTGGGATTGTTAGTTCTGCCAAATAACCAGCACTTTATGTTTACATAAGAATTGTGTAACATAATTGAAATGCTGTGCTGTCCTTGGAATCAGATTTAAATAAGCTTCAACATCACTTGAAAATTATTTCTGTTACCATGCCATGAAGAAAACCAAACTAAGTTTTCTTAGTTTGGAGTGCAAATACCATAAAATGAAATGAAACAAAATGAATTTAAAGCAGATTAAAATTTAATTTGATTTGATTTTCTGTATTTCATCCATCAACAGATGAGATGGCGAGATATCTCTATATACTTTTCAAATGTTTATGTTCTTCTTACATGGGTCTTCCAGAACTTGTTTATATGGATCCCAATGATCCTGTTTTTGTAATTCTGAGCTCCTACTTCAGAAAGTAGTTTTATATTTAATTCAGTATTTTTGATTGTTGCTAAGCGTCCACTTAGTCCAAATTAATAATAACACAAGCACTGGCTTCAAAAGCTGAAAACAGGATGGGTTGGAGTGCGGGCACTAGAGTTACTTCCCTCTGATTTGGAAAAACCAGAGGCTTTGCCTGTGAACCCCCAGAACAATTTTTTTTCTATTTTTTTTCTTCTTTACTAGGAGATTCTGGTCTACTAAAGAAGAGAGTACAAGTGCAAAGTTGTGATTGTTAAGTGGTCAGAGGTTCATTAACTCCTCTCCAATTCTTATTCTAAAAAAAAAAAAAAAAGCTCATTTGCAGAAGGGAAACACCTGGGAGGCGAAGAAGGCTGATAGAGTCGGGACTGGGCTGACCACGGGCATGGAAGGAAAAGAAATGACTGCGTGTACTCATTCCAGTCAGTGGAACCTGCAAGCAAAGCCAAGGATCCGTTACTGCGGGAGAGACACTTGTAGGCACACGAGCCCAAAGACAGCTACCAAACCAAAAGACTGAGCAATGAAGTAAGTTCAAAGTTAACAAAGGTATGTATGATCATGGCACAAGCTTAGGGAAAATCTCAGGCTGGGTGTGTTGAGCCCACCCAAGTCCCAAGTCTGAAACCTTCCCTTACCAGTTAGCTCCATCCTGCGAGCGTGATGGGCCCCCTGGGGCTCAAGAGTGCTGTGAGCATAGGCATGCTGGCGGCAGAGAACAGGGCAGGGGATTCTCCACACAAGGCAAGTCAAACTTGGCTGAAAAAAAGCCACGGAGCTCAAATGAGATCTCACCTGCTAACTGATAAACAGTGATCGTGCTGACTGCCGCTAAGGAACGTGTTCATCCTATGCCAGCCGTAAGGACAGCTAGTGCGGCCCCTGAGCATAGGAGATGTACAGCAAGGGCACCAGGCTGGCTCCTCTTTGGTCCCTGGCTGAGGCTAATGCAAGGTGTTGGTGGAGTAGAGGCTGGGTGTCTTCAAATGCTCATCTCTCTCCTCTTTCAGCCCCCTTGAGATCATGCTGCCACCATTTCCCCTTTCCCCTCTGACCTCTCTTCTATTTCCCCTTCCTCTTTTCTTCCCACTGCCAGAGAACCTTTTTCTAACTGGGGGTTGGGGTGACCAGAGCCTTTCTATTTCTCAAGTTTTATTTTTCTCCCATTTTATTGATCAGAGCAAATCACAGACCCCAGCTGAATATCAGTGTGGTGAGCACTGCAGTCCCCTCTTAGGGAACGGCCATTATCCTGCCACGAGCTCCTTCTAACTAATCTGCTGTAGCCAGGATTGGACCTGTAGCCTAGTGAGAGGACCAACTCCACACTGGCGTGTCAAAGAGCCAGAGGGAGGGGATTTTGGTTTGAAGCTTGAGAGAAATACTAAAGCCAGACACAAATCTCAGGAAGATTTTGGCTTCAGTGAGGAAAGTGTAAACCTTGGCAGAATACTAAGATTAGTAAGGCGTAATTGATAAAATGTAGTTAATGAATGAGTTTTGTGTTTGGTCAAGTTAACTTAAAAGATAAAGCGTTACTGGTCTGTAATACACGATAGGAACTTTGAACCTTGGTTTTATGGGGTTTGGTGGGAATGACAGGAGAATCTAATAACAAAATTGTTGGGGAAAGTTGTATTTGGTGAATAAGGGGACCCCCAAAGTTACTCAGAGTTTGGCAAATATTATCTGAATGTCAGTGGAAGAGTTTCAGTCTGTATTTGAATCTTCTTCCTTTTGTTTTGTTGTTTGTGGTTTTGCTGTTGCTGTTCCTGTTGTTGTTGTTTCTTCCTTCCTTCCTCCCTCCCTCCTTTCTTCCTTTCTACCCCTCATCCTCCTCCATCTTCTAACTTCCTCCTCCCCCTCCTCCCCCTCCTCCCCATCTCCCCTCCTCCCCTCCTCTCCCCCTCCTCCCCTCCTCTCCCCCTCCTCCCCTCCTCTCCCCCTCCTCCCCTCCTCTCCCCCTCCTCCCCCTCGTCCCCTCCTCTTCCCCTCCTCCCCTCTTCTCCCCCTCCTCCCCTCCTCTCCCCCTCCTCCCCCTCGTCCCCTCCTCTCCCCCTCCTCCCCTCCTCTCCCCCTCCTCCCCCCTCCTTCTCCTTTTTCTTCTTCTTCTCCTTCTTCTTCTTCTCTACTTCTCCTCCTTTTCTTTTCTCATCCTCACTCTTCTCTTTGCCTCCTCTTCTTTCTTCCTCTTCCTCTTTCTTCTTCTTTCTTATTATTCTTGTCCTCATCACTGTTTACATCATACCTTTTCCAATTATTTGAGTGTTCAATCAAGTCTCAGAGGTTCTTTCAAAATGTACTTTTTTAATACTAAAACTGTACACCAATTGTCTCAATTAGGTTTCTGTTTGGCCGCATATAATGGAAAAATTCCAGGACATAGCGATGTAAACACACAAGGGCTCTTGATCTCACATTAAGGATGCCTGAGGTCAGCAGTCCAGGACTGGCTTGACACCCCACAGTGTCATCAACCAGACACATAGAAGGGCAAAGAGACCCAATAAGGTCACACATCAAATTACTGGCAGAACTTGGACAGCTGGAAAACAAGACAAATTTTTAACTTGAACAGTGGAACTCCAAATCATTTCTAAATTTGGTTCACTGTGAACTTGCCTTTCTTTTCTCCTTATCTTCTTCTTTTCTCTGATTTCCTTTAGCTGGTTTTATCTTCCCTTTGCAGCATGCATGTGATGAAATACACCACTTGGTCTTATTCATCAGGAAGGCAGTAAGTGTCAGAAATACAGAAGGCACTGACTCTGAGGTGGTGAGGCACCTAATTATGGCCCGGACAGGGTCTTTGGGAGGAAAAAAGATGCAACACCCAGAAGTCAGAAAGGGAGCACAGGTACAAAGGAATCAGAGAGAATTTATGTGATTATGAAATGGGACACAAGGGTCCCATTGACTTAGTAATTTTTGGTGCTTTTGGCTTTTTCCTCTATTAATAACAGTTGGGCTATACTGATATAACAAGAAGGCAGTGGGTGTGGTAGAAAAGGATGTGGGCTTTGATTTCAGATTTCTGAGCTTATATTCAGATACTACTTATTTATCAATTAAGTGTCTTGGGTAAACTATTTCTATAACCTCAGTTTCCTCATGTGTTAAACAGAGGTAATAGTCTCCATTCCAGAAGGTGGTGGCCGGGATTAAATGAGGTAACAAACATAAATGTTTTGGCCCTTCTACCTTAAACAAAGAACAACAAACAAACTGGAACAAAAACAGTCATGGAAATTCATGTTTACTGAAGTAGGTAAGTTAGTTACTGATAATTTGCATTTTTAATAATATTGATGTGGCCAAAAAGTTCGTTCGGGCTTCTGTAAGATGTTATGGGAAAAACCCAAATGTTTTGGCCAACCCAATAATTACAGTGGTTTAAAATATTCCATCCCCAAAGGAAATGCAATGCCTCATTCAATTTTCAGAAAAATTTAATGTCCAAACAATTCAAGGAGTGAACTGATGTCTGTCTTACATACTTTTACATACAGAACCAGAATAGTTTGGGGCACGTGGTATGTATGCAGTAAATGTTTGTTGAATGAATAAATACATGAAAGAATGAAACAACTTTCATTTATTCTCTATACATTTGGCACTGAAGTGGTTGCTGGATGTATAAACAAGACCCAACTTTCACGAATCTCAGATTATAAGTTTGGACCAACCAACAAGATGATTTCAGATAATGATTAAGTACTATGAGAAAAATTAAACAGAATTGTGTGATAGAAATTGACTCAGTAAATATGAAGGAGGCAAAAAGAACTTTCAATCAGATGACCGGAAAAATCCTGAGTGATAAGGAAGAACCAGTGATGGGACGATCTAGATTTGTTGTTGAAGATTTCTTCAACAAGCACTGTTTTACATTTATTTGACTTAAATTCATAGAGCTCTATTTAGCTCATTCTGGAAGCATTTTCTCCAGTTATTAGTCCACAAGGTTTATAGTCACAGATGCAGTTTTCTTCCTAGATCTTGCAAAACCTGGAAATCCTCAGGCTTTGGGCTCTCCGGGGAACTAACTTTGAAATTGTTGTATTGACCAATGTTTTCTAAAGTAGGTCCTAGCAGACATAAGACAGTCATTGATGCACCTTCCAAGAAGGAGGTCCTGTGGTCAAATATGTTTGTGAACCAGCTCATGAATGGTGGTATATGAAAGTCTCAGAGACATCGGAAAGGAGAGTAACTAACGTGTTAAATGTATCCTGATGTTTTTTTTCTCAACTTGTTTTTAAATTTTAGTTTAAATTTATGTTTTCCCTCTTTCTGTACACTTATTAACATTAAAGTACAGTTTGGGAAATACCGTTATAAAGATGAAGCTTTGGCAGAAAGGGAAAAGGAGGAAGATAATCCTTTGCCCATAAGTCTTGTAATTCTAAAATGAGATATTTACACAGACTTAACAGAAACTTAATAAACTCTAGATATCATACTTACATACATTACCCACTTTGACGAAACCTATTGGACTGATTAGGGAGTTACTTTTGTTTAATTTTTCGGCTACTGGAGGTTTTTTGTTTAAGTTCTGATGTGAAAGGGGGATCTGTTGGGGTTCCCTCATTTTTTGTTCCATGAGAGTTAACCACATTCCAGCAGATCTGCCTTTGGTTTGGTCTGGTTCAGTTATAAGGCAAGCAGTAGAATATGCCAGAAACTTCATGAAGTTTTACATGTGGATGCCACGCCCATTTCCATCACTCCATCGCTTACTAGAGATGATTTTAGGCAACTTACTCAAATTCTCAAAGCTTCACTTTTCTCATCTGAAAATAGGGATAGTAATCGCTATATCCCGCTGTCTGGAGGAGGAGTCAAGCTGATGTAAAGGGCTGGAGGACCATGTCATGCTAGCTTCTTTCTGAAATATTTGCTTGAGAACGATGTATTCTCCCCCTAAAAGTCTTTTAATTCCCCCTGGAGATTCAGTGGGGAAAACAGAATGTTTGTGTTGGTTTCCACAATGATGACTCACAGAGTGCTGATTTATTGACTCAGTTAGTGAAGAAGTAAAATTAGTGTTCTATTTTATGGGTGTGAAATGAGCTATTCAGCAAGTATCGTGTATGACAGGCCACGTTCTGAGCCAGAGCTTACCTAGACACTTTCCATCGTATTTCACTTATCAATGAAAAACTGTTGCCTCCCGTATCAGTAAACAAAGGATGTTGCAGCCATCCAGCCATCGCATTACAGCCTCCCTGATGATGAGCCCTGAGGGAGCTCAGGATAGAAACGGGATACCTGCCATCAAGCAGTCAGCAGCTGCAGCCTCCCCCGTGGTGCATCCAGAGACTCAGGATGAGAAAACACAGGCTCCTGGCCCCAGATAGCTGGGGTGCATATCAAAGGAATGTTTTCAGTGAGCCCAGACTCTTGCATCTTCCCATACATAGAAAAGTCAATTCCTTGACTTGAGATGGCTGGTTTTCTTTAATCAACAGCAATCTTTTGATGTTCTGACGACTTGGTCTTTGTTGCAAAAACTCCTATATATCCTGGTTCCTCTCTCGCCTCTTTGGAGCAGTCCCCCAGAGCTATCTGAGAGGCTGTATCCCAGGCTTAAGTCCTCAGTTTGTCCATGGAATAAAACATAATTCTCAACTTTTAGTTTGTGCATTTTTTTGGTCAACACACCCAAACCAAGCTAACAGGAATCCCTGGCTAATGCAATACTCTCTCCTTAGCTCCCTAAAATGTTCTAAAGATGGAGAAAATCTCAACAAGCCATTGTTGAATTCAGTATGTCAGCTGTATAATAACCATGGACTATAGTCTCCAACTGGTTTTCCCCCCACAGCATCCTGGAGGAGAGTCAGCTACCCCCAGTCTTACATGGCTGCACTATTTCCAGTGGGCCACACACCACCAAATGTAACAACAATTTAACTTTGATAATAACTGATTACAAACACCATTTTAGAAGACAGCTTAACAAAACATATTTTTCGGGCTTAAGGAACATCCATGAAGGACTTTTTAAAAGCCCACTAGTACAGAGCACTACCTTATATCAATGTTTTCAGTTCTCAGGAATTTCCTCTTGTGTCATACCTAATATTAACCCAAAGCTGAACTAGTGGTATGCTCTTTTGGTTTGATTGTTTAGTTTTAATCTTAATGTTGATTTCAGAGCTGTGTAATATAGAAAGTGGAATCATACTACTGGCATGAAGAAAGGGAGCAGCGTATCATGGGAAGTAGGGGAGCAGAAACATTCCACTGTATATCCTTCCTTCTTCTAGGATGCATTGCCTCCTGATAGAAAATGGGTACAATTATTGAGTGCATCCTGTTGCATCAGAATACTATAGGAAAAATAAATCATGATCAGAGTAGAAAGAATCCTGAATGTAAGAGGCCAGAGACTTGGGGTCCAGTTTTGATTCTACTACTTTACTACCTTAGGCAATTTACTCTCTGAGTTTTACTTTCCTCTTCTGCAAAATGATGATTTCATAGATTATTTCTAATATGTCTTCCAGTTTTCTGATTCCATCATGGCCCCAAATTCATAAGCTTTTCTCTCTTTCCTGATTTTTCAAGGCATTCAGGTATCTTACTGTTATGCTACTTCTTTACCAGTTTGCTTTCTATTAAATCTTTACCTAGAAGCCCAAGTTATCCCAGGCTCCACAGGGCTCCTACTGGATTATCAGGAGAGAAGTTAGGTACTGATTGTGATGGTGGAATAGAACCCCCTTTCCTGAATCTCAAAAATCATGAGGTTGAACCTGTAGTTCTAAGTGTTGGTCTTTTGCTATACCTGTTGCAGGTACCATATTAGATTCCAAATACTATTCAAAAATAAATCGTTTATTGGTGACTTTTTCATCAATCAAAATGTATGTCTTACCACCTTCTGTGGCCTGAAGGATATGTCAGGAACTACTGGAATAGTAAGAACCCTTAAGGACTTTGTCTCTATTACTGAGGTCTTTCTAATCAAGGTAGAGTGAAAAGGCTTGTGTAAAGAAGTGGATGAAAACTCAGACAAAAATATAGCATGTGTTACTTTGTGTGGTATTGGAAATAGGCACATAGAAACTCCTACATGGGAGTGGGTTTTGTGGGCAAAATAACTTGGTCAATGCTTCATGGGAAAAATGAATGCAGAACCTTGGGGAATAGGAAGAATTAGGATGGAAATGGCTGATACAACAACAATTGAGGAAAGTCATGAAGAAAAAATATATGGGAAAGTGACAGGTAGGGGCACTGTTTTCCCGTTATCTTCTCATCTTATGAACTAAACCTTGCCAAACTGTGGCTCCAAGGACAAAGCACAGCCCACTGGCAAACATCCAAGGATGAGGAACTTTCCTGAAACAAAAGGGAATTCACACAAGAATGTACAATGCTCTCTGAAATTAGAAAATCCAGTAATTAACTTGGTCTTTCACTAGCAATTTCAATAGTAGAGTTTATCCTAGGGCCTAAGGAACATCCAGATTACAAGAGGTTCTATTGGCTGCCCTTGCTTCACTAAGGTTAACTCTCTTAGATAATGTGGCTTTTTCTGGGCATGTAGGTCAGGATCAGAACATTCTTTTAGCATTAAGATGGAAAGGTGGCAGGAGTGAGTTCATCACGTCCCAAGGTTGTTGAAGAAGGTGCCAGTCATGGTAATTTTTTTCAAGGACACTTACGATGATCCAACTCTTCATTTCACATACAGGAGAATAAGGCTCAGAAGTTCAGGTGACTTACCCAAGGTCATCACAACCTAAGAGCAGTGAGGCTATAATTTTACTATAATGATCTCTTTTAAATGAACAATGTTGATATTAGTTTTCCCATCCCTCTCCCAAAACTATAAAGTCCCTTTATGATCCTGTCCCAAATATAACCGTGTGTTAACATCTCATGTGTACCCAGGTTTTTATGTCCTTGTACACTAACTTGAAGAAAAATTTCACAAGGAATACTTATTGTGGAAAATGAAAAACTACAGATAATAAAAAGGAAAACTAAAACCATCTGCAATTCTGTCCCTAGACAAAACCATAGCTACATATTCTATATATACTTCCTATGCATTATGTACATAGTTTTAATCTAAAAGTGGGGATTTGCTCTTTTAATGGTATGCTATTTTTTCATTCATGTTTGTAAGCAAGTTTTCATGCAACTTACATGTACTCTTAAGCCTCATTCTTGATGCTACACAAAAAAGAAACTGAAGCTATTCCCGGTGAATTGCTTAAACCCATTCCATAAAATGCAAAGTTTCTTCAAAACTACTGACCTTGCTTGAAAAAAATGTATTTGGCCGTAGATGTGCAGAAATGTGAAGCTCTTCCCCTTTTAAAATCAGATGGTATTAGCAACTTCTATTTTAAGCCTGTTTATGGAACTAGAGTAATACTGAACATAGATATATAAAGGTGATTACAGCAGTGGAAGTCTGACCTTTGAAAAATCCTTCCCTGTATAAACAAGTTCAGGAATGTTTTAAAACCTCTAAGCCAGAAAATTTCTTTTTTTACTTATCATCAACCTGAGTCAACATGGAATGTCCATTTTATTTAGAGGATGAAATGATAATGCCTTGGTTGCCTGACCATACATGAAGGAGGCATCTTTGGATACCTTATGCTCTTTGCCTCAAACCCATGAGGCTCTGCTGGACTCTTAGAGCCCCCGCAAACCTGACCTTACCCTGCAGCCCTACCTGACATCCTTGTATTGGTGGACCTGCTCGTTTGATTCTGTCGTGTGTTTCTTCACTGTCCCACACCCATACTGCTCTGGTTCCCACCTCCATATCTTTATACCAATAAGGCTTCCCCTGGAATATCCATCCCCTATTATTCCAGCCCTATTCTTCCTTTCAGGACCACCTTCCTCAGGGAAGCCCTCCTGGTGATTCATCCTGCACCTCTCGCCTCCACCAGGAACTCGCTGGCTCTGAGAGTAAGCCTGGTGGGTATAGCACGGCCACCTTTTCTGTTCTTTACTTTGTATCTCCATTAAGCCTACTCCTTCCTTGTTGATAGAGGCTGTGTTTTAGCTTTCATTTGTATTTTTCACAACAACGTGCACATATTACAGATTAAGTGCAGACTGACAACGATGGTTTGGCTTATGTCTTTCCAAATTTACGACGGTGCCAAAGCAATACGCATTCAATAGAAATCGTACTTCGAATTCTGTTTTTTCTTTTTAATTTATCTATTTTAATTTATTTATTTTTGGCTGCGTTGGGTCTTCGTTGCTGCATGTGGGCTTTCTATACTTGCAGTGAGCAGGGGCTACTCTTCGTTGCGGTGCACGGGCTTCTCACCGTGGTGGCTTCTCTTGTTGCGGAGCTCGGGCTCTAGGCCTGTGGGTTTCAGTAGTTGTGGCATGCGGGCTCAGTAGTTGTGGCTCGTGGGCTCTAGAGCGCAGGCTCAGTAGTTGTGGTGCACGGGCCTAGTTGCTCCGCGGCATGTGGGATCCTCCCAGACCAGGGATTGAACCCATGTCCCCTGCATTGGCAGGTGCACTCTCAACCAATGCGCCACCAGGGAAGCCCTGTACTTCAAATTTTGAATTGTGATCTTTCCCCAGGCTAGCGATATGTGGTACGATCCTCTCTTGCGAGACTGGGTAGTGGCAGCTGCCCATCAGCCACGCGATCACGAGGGTAAACAACTGATACACTTACAACAATTCTGTGCCCAGACAACCATTCTGTTTTTCACTTTCAGTACAGTATTCCATAAATTACCTGAGATATTCAACTTTATTATAAAATACGTTTTGTGTTAGATGATTTTGCCCAACTGTAGTGTTCTGGGCATGTTTAAGGTGGTCTAGTCTAAGCTATGATATTGTGTAGGTTAGGTGTATTAAATGCATATTCTACTTACGATGTTTTCAACTAAGGATGGTTTTCTCAGGATGTAACCCCATCGTAAGTCAAAGAAGATGTGAACTCAGGAAATGTTTGTTGATTAATGAGTGCTTAGGGAAGAGAGTGGAATCCCATTCCTGTCTGTTCTTCTTAGTTGTTAGACCTTAGAAAAGTTCTTTAACCTCTCTGAGCTCCAGTTTCCACTCCTGAGAATGTAGTGAAAACACCAACCCTGTAAGGTTGTTATAAAGAGAAAGAGATTTAATGTGAAGAACATGGGTACAAATTGCCCCAACAGGGCTTCCATGGTGGTGCAGTGGTTGAGAGTCCGCCTGCTGATACAGGGGACACGGGTTCGTGCCCCGGTCCGGGAAGATCCCATATGCCACGGAGTGGCTGGGCCCGTGAGCCATGGCTGCTGAGCCGGCGCGTCTGGAGCCTGTGCTCCGCAACGGGAGAGGCCACAACAGTGAGAGGCCCGCATACCGCAAAAAAAAAAAAAAAAAAACATTGCCCCAACAAATGACAGCCACCATCAGAATGGACTAGTGGACCTGCTCCTTTGACCTTCATTAAAGGCCAAAACTAAACTGTGACCCAGATTCTAAAATGATTATAAATTCTAACTCTTACAAAATCTTTCCAGCATTCTCAAAAGTATATACTTTGTTATACATATCTTTGGTTATAATACCCCATAGCCTGCTCCCAAGACTGGAAATAAATATGTTCCTTTGAATATTCTTACTTCTTTCCCCAAGTCAAATTTACATGCACACACACACATATTTGCATATATCTGTAAATGTTCTTATATTCTGAACAGTGTGAATGAATGGATACATGTTACATGTGCACATACAGATAAGTGTGCATAATTATACACTACATTATACAGCATATATCTAACTCAGTAAGGACTTTTGTGGCAAGTGACATTAACACACTCAGACTAATTTTAAGGGAGAAGGGAATTTGGCGGGGGTGGTGGTCAGGTAGATGTCTATATTAGTTACAATGAGATTTGGCCACGTATCATTTTTAACTTTACAAAACTATTTCTTAAGTAGTGTACAAATACATTTGTCTCTCCCATAAGAATAGTCCAGCAATATGCAGTCACTGACTCTGGGGTGCCAGGGTGAGGATCCCCCCCGACCAGTGCTCCACCATTATCAGCACATGGCTTCTACTTCATGATCCAAGATCCTCGAATTTCATTTCCAGGAATTGTTTTAACAAAATCATGGAAGTATAAAAAGAAATATCCTCAAAAGACTTCTTTATAATATCGTTTGTAGTAGCAAAAAAAAAGAAAAAAATCAGAAGCAATTAAATATCCAGGAGAAAGGGGTTGGAAAAATAAATTAGCTTAAGAACCAAATAATAAAAAACCATCATGCCATTAACATTCAGATTAAGTCGTAAAAAAAAGCAAGAATCATGAATATGAAAAAATGTCTGTAGATTATTCAATGAAATAAGTAGATTACAAAACCGAATATATAGGATCTCATTATGAGAGTGTCGTGTTCTTATGACTTTTATGTAAGTTTGAAATTATTTCCAAACAAAGTTAAAAAGAAATGTGTTTGTTAGGTAGATAGATATGAAACAGATAATGGACAGATGGAAAGAAAGAAAGAAAGAAAGAAAGAAAGAAAGAAAGAAAAAGATAGATAGATAGAAGAGACAGCATGTTAGAGAGATTAATGAATTCTGCCTTCTCAAGGAAATTGTAAGCTAAATATTTGAAATATATGAGTGGACTGCCTGATCAACATTAAATTAAGGCTGGTTAAGAGAGAGAACTGAAAATAAACATACTAAAACTATCGGCAGTGGATATCTTTGAATGGTAAGGTTGTGGTGACCCTTATTTTCTTTGAACTCTCTTCCCTTCCTCTGACCCCTGAAGCACTCACATCTGAAACTTGACATCTGCTGCTCTGTGATATTAGTTGTCTTTTTGAATCTGAGTGTTCAGCTTCTCAGAGATATCGCAAGCTAAATATTCAAGAGATCGGAGTGGACTGCTTGACCAACATTGGGTCAGGGCTGGCTCCAGGTCAAAGGACTTTAAATGAACAACTGAAACAGAGAGCACAGGGGTTGCCACATTCCTAAGGTCGGGCCAAGAAAGTAGTCCCTGTTCAGCAGAAGACTTAGTGCTTCAGTAAGTCCAGACACTGAAGTGGTTCAGAGCACAAGTCCGAAACCCAGCTGCTTGGCCCTACGGAGCCACTCTCTGCCTCAGTTTCCTCACAAGTAATGTCCACTTCAAAAAGTTGATGTGACTTAAAACAAATTAATACATGTAAAGCACCTAGAATAGTGCCTGGAACTCAAATGTTAGTCCTTATTAAAAGGAATAGTATTTTTTCTCTTTGTAAAAGTTAATACAGAAACTTTACAAAGTAGCTATAAGGAAGCATAAGGAATTAAAAACCTTCCACATTCTCAATGCTCAGATATAAAGTTCTCAGATGTAATCACTGTTAATATTCTGAATACATTTAAAAAAATTTGCTTCTCTCTGTATCTTTGTATGTACGTATTTATACATACTTTAACTCTTTTTACAAAAAAAGGGTATCATACTAAAGAGAACTTTATAAACTTGCTTTTTGTACTTACAGTATGGTGAACATTGTTTTATGCAATTAAATATGCAGATGAACATTTTAAGATGTTCTAGTCTTATTTGAACAACAAGTAAACCAATCAGGGCAGATTTAGCAGTTTCAAGTATCAAACGTCTTTCATATGAGTCAATAAGGAGAACGAAAACCAGAGAAAGATGTAATTTTCTACTGTAAATATTCAGACAGTAAAATTAGGAAATGACAAGAGATTGTGCACAGAGCTTTTAAAGTGCTAAAAATAGCATTGAGGACATTTAGAAATCTAGCCATGGTCTCCTCTTAGGAGGAATTTGATTACTTAACTTTATAAAATAAAGTATTAAATTATTTTCCCTCATTTTTTGTTTCATGGCTATTTATAGAAAAAGAAATAGACTTTATTCCAAGAACAAGGAGATTCTGAACTAGGGCTTTGAACACTTTTACAAATTTAGCCATGATCTGACAAAAACAAGTGCGTTCTTCCAGCCCTTTGGGAGTCTAAGTCTAACCCCAGCCCCAGTGTAAGCACGTCCTTTCTGGGTGGGAGAGAGGATGGCCACCCACCCACGGAGCACTCCAGTGCTCTGAAGTGGTGTTTGCTGGGGGAGGAGACCAAGGTGCAGATGATGTACGACAGGTGGGGAGGAGGGGTCGGCAGCTGGGGAGCTAACAGAGTGGATGGGGTCTGGTCCTGCCACCTCACCAATTCTCCAGACAAGTCATGAACCTCTGGGTGCCTCAGTTTCTCCCTGATTGTACCCTCCCCCCCCATAGAGCTCTAGAGAAGACCACACGGAGAGTGCTCAGAACAGGGTCCGGCATAACACAGACTACATGCTCAATAAGGGTTAGCGCCATGATCATCATTATCAATTATTATTATTGTTTTTATGATCTTCCAAGGCTCAGACCTCCATGCTTGCTGTGGACATCCCCGTATGGAAAGAGAAGTCAGCAGGTAGGGAGGTCCTGGGCTATCTCTGCATGTCAGAGAGAGACGTGAGGAAAAGAGCTTGCACAGGCCCGTTGCATGCCTCCCCCCATGCCCTCTGCCCAATAACTTAGTGAAATCACATGGAAAATAAACTAAAGAACACTCTAAATGGCCAAAGAAGAGCACAGATGTCAGCGATTGTCAGCGCATAAACTTACTGGGCCTGACACACCTTGTCGGAACACATGAAGGACTGTGGGTAGACTGCTATGCAGGGGAAGCCCAGGTTAATATTCGTGCCAAATACTTGAGACTTTTCTCACTAGTGTCCCCCCGAGCCACTGCCCCGAAGTCTGAAGCTGTGGAAATTCCCCCCATTTTCTGTACCCCGGGGTACAGAGGAAGGGGAATTTTCAGCTGAGGTGTGAGGCTGGGAGCAGGTAAAGACCAAGAGATCCAACACTCTAATTTCCAACTGAAAAATAAATCAAAATTATGATAGAAGTGTCAGAAGTTGATAAAATCAGCTACCTAAATTCTGATCTGTAAATTGAATGAATTTATATTTTGGCCATGTAAAAACTGCATATTTATTTATTTATTTTTGACTGCCTTGGGTCTTCGTTGCTGCACGCCGATTTTCTCTAGTTGCCGCGAGCGGGGTCTACTCTTCGTTGCGGTGGCGTCTCTTGCGGAGCACGGGCTCTAGGCGCACGGGCTTCAGTAGTTGTGGCACGTGGGCTTCAGTAGTTGTGGTGCACGGGTTCTAGAGCGCAGGCTCAGTAGTTGTGGCACACGGGCTTAGTTGCTCTGCGGCATGTGGGATCGTCCCGGACCAGGGCTCGAACCCGTGCCCCCTGCATTGGCAGGTGGATTCTTAACCGCTGCACCACCAGGGATGCCCAGAAAACTGCATATTTTGGGTGAAGACAATTTCCAAGACATAAGTCCCCCTCTCCCATACTTTAATGATGCTACAATCCGTGCCCTTGACCCTGGATGATTGTTTTCTTTCCCTTCTCTTCTGAACACTTGACCTCAGAGATCAATCCCCTTCTCACTCTCGGCTTCCAAATGTCCTGCCTCCACGTGTGGCTCCAGGCTCCAGAATCCGCTTTGATAATGAGAGTCTTTCCTCTGGTCTCAAGTGTCTGGCTGCCTTGGGAACACCACCCCAGGAGAATCTGGATAAAACCAGGAGTTTAGTCTTTTAGAAACAGAACCTGAGCTCCAATTCAAATCGTTCCCATTCTCAAAATGGTTTCTGGAGGCAAAGCCCCTGTCATGCAGCCGAAACTCTTAGTTCACTCCTTATCTTGGCTGTCCCCACTGGGTAATGGACTCAGGACCTCTGATTCTTTTTCCCTTTGTAGCTCCATTGTCTATTGTAGTGCTTGGGAGGTGATGGGTCATAAATAAATGACCATCAAAATAAGTGTTTTGAATGAACGGTTGAATGAATGAATGAATGAACAAAGAAAATGATATGAAGAAGAACACCGTGCTGCCCTGCCCTCCTCAGGCTCCCATTCCTATTGGGAACATAAGACAGACCTACTAGAGAATGGACTTGAGGACACGGGGAGGGGGAAGGGTAAGCTGGGACGAAGTGAGAGAGTGGCATGGACATGTATATACTACCAAATGTAAAATAGATAGCTAGTGGGAAGCAGCCGCGTAGCACAGGGAGATCAGCTCGGTGCTTTGTGACCACCTAGAGGGGTGGGATAGGGAGGGTGGGAGGGAGGGAGACGCAAGAGGGAAGAGATATGGGATCATATGTATATGTATAACTGATTCACTTTGTTATAAAGCAGAAACTGACACACCATTTTAAAGCAATTATACTCCAATAAAGATGTTAAAAAAACCCCAAAAAACAGGCTGCAACAATACTGTAATCGAAGCTCCTCGGAAGTGAACTAGGAGAGCAGGAGAGAGAAGAAGTTGGATGGAATGATCTGGTGAATTGGAAAAGAGGAGAGATTTAAACAAGTTTTGAAGCATTGGCGGGACCTTTCTCAAATTGTCCACGACTGCCAATGACACCCCTGAGGTGCTGCTGCAGATACTGTGCTCTCCTCAGCACTTTTACCCAGACAGGTTAGAAACTGAAGAGTCCTTGGGCCGATTCCTCCACTGAGCATATTAATCTTGGTCTGGTGACAGGTCACAATTTCAGATCTGAGCCTCCAAATCGAGCCCCCCCAGCAGATAATGATTTTTCTTGCTCCCTTAGGAAACACTATTCAACCCTTGCCCTACAAATCCAGATAATTTCTAAGATCTAGTTTTTTACTCAAAATGTCTAACATACAGTTGTTTCTTATAGAAGATAATGTCTCTGTGCTTTTGAAAGAATGATAATGAACTCTGTAAGTATTGAAGTGGATATTTTATATATCCTCTTTCTAATCCTCACTACAACTCTACAGAATAGGTATGGTTATATCAGTTAGGACCCTTTGTGGCAATTGCCACAGTATTCAATTCCAACTGCTTTAAGAATAAAGAGGTAATTCATTGGTTTAATCAGTGAAAAGCCCAGAGTTTGTGGAGTGCAGGCATGGCTGTATCCAGGGGTCCAAACAAGCTCTTTGGCATCCTGTGTCTATTAATTTCCTGGTCCTGCTTTCTTTCTTTGTTAGCTACTCTCAGGCAGGTTCTCTCTACATTGTGATCTCCAGCAGCTCCATTCTTACATCTTTACAGCTCCCAGTCTAGCGGAGGAAAGAAACCCTCTGCCCAAATCTTAGACAGTATCTCATTGGCCCTGAATGAGTCATGTGGTCATCCCATATCCAATCATTGCTGCCGGGGGGATCTGATGCTCTTGTTGGCCAGATCATGGATACATTCTCAGTTACATGCTCGAAGTTCATTCTGGAAAGAGTGATTCTCCCCCACAAATTGAGGGTGCATTTACAATAAGAGACAGGACAGAGACTTAGGCATCAAACGATCCTAACAAGTTTGATCTCAGTTTCACTACTAAGATAGCTGAGACTGAAAATAATTAAGGTCACACAGCCGGGAAGCAGCTGTACCAGCCAGAATGTGGCAGGAAAAAGAATTCAGCTCAGGTAGTTAGAGACTAATGATGAGACTATCTGTAGATGTGCAGGCAGTATTAAGGGAACTAGCAAAAGCTGTTGAGGTGCTGGGAACCCAGGCACAGCAGGACCACTTTGAGATCTGAGGGGGAAGAGCTGGATCCCAAGCAGAGAGGCCAACTGACCATAGCAGTGGTGATGGAGGGACACCACCTCTGCCAAAAGTGCAAAGTGCAGAGGGAGCTTGGAATGGAAATGAGATCCCTTAACTTATCTCTGCTCCACTCTGATCTTCTTCCAGTACCTCCCACTGGGAACCAGCCACCAGCCAGGACGGGATGCAGCCAGGGCACAGAGCTAGAAAGAGAAGGGCAGGAATGGATGGAGAAGGAAGAAGGGAGAATGATTAAGCTCCACAGTTCTGTCAGGTTCTGAACCCAGCTGTACCTGATCCGAAAGGTTCTATCAACTCCTCTACACACCTTTCATATTTACGAGGAGTCTGCGAGGTCAGAGATCTCCAGGTAAGAAACTCTAGATAAGACGCTGCTACCCTACACGTTGGACTGGCAACTCTCCCTTTGCAGCTGGCTCCCAGACACCTTGAATCTGTAGTTTCAGCTGTTTGTCCCTGTGGCAAAACCTCCCCACGGTACCCACCGGTCTCATCCCTCAGCACTGATTTTATTCGTTCAGTGCTTCGCCAAAAAAATTGCTTAGACTGGAAGAGGTGTTAGCAGGGACCTCTCAGATATGGTCCACGTCCTTTCATCTGAAGGAGATGCATTGATTATCCTTTGGGGAACCTTTGAGATCTGTGCTCCAACGAGGACAGACTACTTGGCTGTATCTTAAAAATACAAGGCTCTAGGGTTTAAGGAAATGAAATCAGAATTCTGACCATTGAAGCCAATGCCCAGTGCTGTCTAAACCTGGGGACCATTGTTTTCCTGGCAGTATGGACACTATAACCTCTAATTTAACAAAGCGTGAGCTCTCTGAGCTTTCCCCACACAGATATGTTGAGGGTATTTTCATGTTTCGACACAGATATGGTGGGTGAGCCTCGTGCTTATTTTGATGCCTAGAAAATGCTTTGTGTTCTGCTTCACTAAGGAAGATTGTTTGGGAGAAACTCAGGCAGATTAGCCATTAGCGGTCTTGCTTCATGTCTTCCTGAAGGTTGACTGATATCAGCTTTTCTTGTCATCATCCCAGTGGTCTGCACTTGGATGTTTGTAAACAGTCCTGAACTGAGAGGAAGAAAGGACCCCTGGATCTGGAGGGCACGTTGAGGTTGCCTGGTCCACACTTCGACCTAAAATTGGCTGCCATATGCTCTCTGCCTGAAGATTTCTCATGAGGTAGAGCTTTCCAATTCACAAGGCGGTGCACTGTTGCATGAATTCATATTTTAAAATCCCTCTTTTTTGGTCACAGTGGAATCCCTTTTCCATCTCTCACTAGTGCTTTCCTTGTCTATCACATCAATGTTGGATAAATATAGGCACTGTCTTGACCACATGTCATTTTTCCAAATCCTGACCATAGCTATCCTATGTCTCTTCGGTTTTTCTAAAGAAGCCCAAGCTAAGAATGTCCATTTTCTCGTAACTGTTTCTCACGTGACTTGACTTCTAGACTCCTTCTAACTTGATTTCCCAGCAGCAAACGCTCTCTGGTTTATTATTTTCTCCAACAAAATGCGGCTTATGCTCCATGAGGCCTGACCCATGCCAAGCACCACGAGGCCATGGTGTCCAATGATGGGTTAGGATTTTCTTTTGTTTTGTTTTCTAGCTGCTGTGTCATGATCTTGCCTCACATGGGGCCTGACTGCAATAAAACCCCTGGATCTTTTCACAGGGACGCCTGCCAAGCCACAGCTCCTCTCCCTCAATATTTGTGGAATTGATAGCTATAAAAATAACATTCACATTTTCTTTTATTATAAAAGCCGTACACAATAATTGGGGGAAATTTTAAAGATGCAGTCAGGTAATTTGCTGATTAAAAAAGTATATCCACAACAATCTCACTATCCAGAGATACCTGCAACTAATACTTTTATGATTATTAAGGGTAGCAAACTACAATGCCAACAGGACCCATGCAGGGGTTGGAAATTTACAAAGCAGCCTGAGAGTGAAACAGTAGGGCGTGGGTGGGCCTATTGCCATTGAAAGACGGCAGACATTACTCAGCTAGGGCGACCTATTTTTCTCTGAAAGTGAGAGCTCCAAAAAACCAGAACCAGATATTCTGATTTTTTTTTCAAGAGATACTGTATATGCAGAATTTATGAGAAATTTTCTTTTTGTGACTTCCCTGGTGGCCCAGTGGTAAAGAATCCGACTTCCAATGCGGGGGACGTGGGTTCGATCCCTGGTCAGGGAGCTAAGATCCTGCACGTCGCGGGGCAACTAAGCCCGCGAGCCACAACTTTGAGCCCGCGTGCCTCAACTAGAGAGCCCGCATGCTGCAAACTACAGAGCCCACGTGCTCTGAAACCCACAGGCCACAACTACAGAGCCCACGTGCCCTGGAGCCCGTGCGTCACAACTAGAGGGAAGCCCAAGCACCGCAACTAGAGAGAAACCCTAGAGCCACAACGAAGTGACCATGCACCGTAATGAAAGATCCCGCGTGCTGCAACTAAGACCCGCCCAGCTGGGGTGGGGGGGTATAAATAAATAAATAAACATTTTTTTAAAAAACAAATCTTCTTATTAAGTACTGGCAATTAATTTATATTGGGCAATTGGGAGATTGGGATTGACATATATACAGTAATATGTATAAAATGGATAACTAATAAGAACCTGCTGCATAAAAAAAAATTAAATTAAATTAAAAAAAAATTTATATTGGGCAAAGACTTCACGTCTTTGGACCCTCCTGGGTCTTGGAGCTGCTAGTAGGTTGGCCTCTCTGGTGTATATCCTGCCACCCTGCCTTCTTTATTCTCTTGATGTCTTAGAAAAGGAAAAGGGGGGCTTATCCTCTCTACATAACAACCAACTATGACAGGTGATGGCCTAAGTTAACTCTAGGTATCTTTGCTTAGCGACGCTCTCCTGGTGAATTGCCCTGTCACACACCGTTTCTCCTCTCATACTCATTTCTCTCCTGTCCTACACACATCTTTCCCATTTTATAGCTCTCACTCTGGTCCCAGCATTGCCAACAAGATTTGGTCCCCCAAACCCTTCTCTTTACCGTATTCATGCCACGTTCATGCTGTGGACAAGTTCTGCCTTTGGAGTGTCAGATTCAAACCCCAGTCCGCACTTGTCTAGCTGTATGACCCTGTGGAAAATGGCTTTGACCTCTCTAAAACTTGGTTTCCTCATAATTTGGGAAAAAATGATGTGTCCCCTGAAAAAACAGTTTAGAGGGTTAATCATAACGTCTGTAAGGCATCTGAGGAAAACATAGCTGTTGTGATATGACTATACTTGATTTGCTTATATTAACTGTTTTCCCCAACTTGATGAGGAAAGAGTGGTTGCTTTAGAATATTCCTTGAAAAAATGAATAAGTAAAAGAATGAGTAAATGAGTAAGACGAAAAGCTATAAGCCTGCTGGTGGATCCAAGTTATTTTTAAAGATAGAGATACCGGAAAGGGGAAGGAAGACAGGGGCTTACACTGGGTAACTCTGGTTCCTTTCTCTCTGATCCTGCCTTTTTATGTGCCAAAGAAATACTGGCGTCAAATCAAGTATCTTGTCAGATTACTATTAGCTTTAATAATTAATTACTAAACAGCTTGTGGACTCTGATTTTTCAAATATGTGGGAAACAAAATTCTCAACTCAGACTTCTTGGAAATATTTTATCCTACTAGAGACTCTTCCCTCAGTTATGCAGTGGCATACCATTCCCTGAACAAGTCATCAAGGACTAGAAATACATACGTTACAGTTCGGGACTCGTGCTCACTCTTCTCTGTCCACTGGAAGCTCCACCCAAGCCCTCAAGACAGAAAATTCCACAGGGTCTATAAAGGTGTCTTCTGGACTCCATGAATATTTTTTTTTTTTTTTTTTGCAGTACGCGGGCCTCTCACTGTTGTGGCCTCTCCCGTTGCGGAGCACAGGCTCTGGACGCGCAGGCTCAGCGGCCATGGCTCACGGGCCCAGCCGCTCCGCGGCAATGTGGGATCTTCCCGGACCGGGGCACGAGCCCGTGTCCCCTGCATCGGCAGACGGACTCTCAACCACTGTGCCACCAGGGAAGCCCTCCATGAATATTTTTGAAATAAATTAATAGACCAAGAACAAGTTCAATGGCCAAGATGAAAATATATTTTATTTACTCCCTTCTCATTCTCTGCTCTTCACTAGCTGTATAACCCTGTGGAAAGTGATTTTAATCTCTCTGAGACTTAGTTCCTTACCCATAACACTGGGAATAATGATACTGCTCCAACTCTGTGACCTCCACTCTTTGCCAAGTTGCTTTTGGCTGCAAGTAAAAGAAACCCTGACTGAAAGTGACTTAAAGAGTCAGGACACGTATTATCTCACATAACAAGGTGTCCAAAGGTAGATGGTTCAAAACTAGTGGTTACCAGTAGGGAGAAGGAAGGGGGAGGGGCAATATAGGGGTAGGGAATTAATAGGTACAAACTATTAGGTATAAAATAAGCTACAAGGATATATTGTACAACACGGGGAATATAGCCAATATTTTATAATAACTATAAATGGAGTATAACCTTTAAACATTGTGAATCGCCTGTAATGTGTAATATTATTGTACATCAACTATACTTCCATAAAAAAATTTTTAATGAAAAGAAAAAAAAATGCTCAAAAAACAACAACAAATTTAGATGGCTCTGCAGCTCAGTGGTGTCTGGGCTCTGAGGTAGCCTCTCTGTGGTTCTCCTGGCTCCTTTCATGGCCATACGATGGCTGCACATCCTCTCGCGCAGCATTCAATACAGGAGGCAAACAGAATTCCCTAGAAGCTGCCAGCAGATTTCCCCTTAGGTGCCAATGGCCAGATTTCAGCCACTTACCCATACCTAAACTGGAATAAGAGAAGAGATCACTTGTACCAATCATAGTTCATTCCCTGGGGCTGGAGGGAAGAACCGCCCCTTCCCTGAGCAACTTACGCCCCCATATCTGAACAAAATGGGGTGTTGGACATCTAGGGAAAAGAGGAGCTTGTTGTTGGAAAATAAGAGCTAACAGGTATAGCCGTTATTTACTGAGCGCTAGCTGTGTGCCAAACACTGTTCTGGAGACTTCATGTGCATGAATCCCTCATAACATACCTCTATGGGGTAGATACCATTACTCACAGTTCACACATAGGGAAACAGAAGCCCTGAGAGGTTAAGTTGCTTTTCCAATGGCCCGCAGGTAGCAGGCTGATAAGTAGACAAGCCAGGATTTAAAGCCAGGCTGACTGGCTCTAAAGCCTATGCAATTAACCCCTCATCTATGCCGGCTTCCCTCACCGGGGTCTGCTACCCTTTCCATTTGGCAAAAAGTCCTGGACTCTCCAAAGTAAGGGCTTTGAGCAAGTGAACTGGGTGCCTGATAAATGGATAAGTACTTGAGTGTGGTTGCCGGGGCACAACCCTAGAGCATAATTACTGATGGTAACAGTGATAATAAACCCAGCCTATTGTACGCCAGAGATCCTTGTGATATCATCTCACTTGATCATTTGATTGAGATAACAGTCAGCAAGTTCAGTATTCTTTCCCCCAGTTTAGAGGAACATGAGGCTCAATTAACTAGTTGGGGAGAAACTAGGTTTGATCTCAGTTTTGCTCGATTACAAGATCCATGCTCTTTCTGCTGCATTCCACAGCCTACTTAAAAATTTAATAAATCGGAAGTTTACATTTGCATTAGTCAGGCATCAGATAGCACCTCCAACGTGGTGGGAGTTCCCCCACTGAAATACCAGCCAGGCAGAGTACCCACTGGAGGGGGCAGGAATGATGGAGCTGTGTTCATTAATTAACCGGTGCGTTGGACCACAGAGAACAAGGTCTTTGTGAGGCTGACCCTTCATATTAGGCTGATAAGAGTTTGTTTCCACTTCTATTAAGACATGTATTACCTTCTGGCCAGTTTATGGTAAGTTCATTGCTGTCCTGTTCTCAGAACGAAACTGTAAGCTCTTTGAAGCCAAAGTCCTCTTTTCCTGATCTCCCGGGTTTCCATGGTGCTTAGCTCAACTTCGTAGTTACCGCATACTTGAGAACTATGTGTGGCCTTTATTAAAAAAAAACCTTTTCATTTTGGAATAATTTTAGAGTTACTGAAAAGTTGCAAAGATGGTGCAGAGCGTTCTTCGCACTCCACTGAGTTTTCTTCGTGTTAACATTTTGCATAATCTTTGTACATTTGTCAAAAGTAAAACATTAACGTGAGTACTAAATTAACTAAACTTGAGACTTTATTCAGATGTCACTGGTTTTTCCACTAATGCCCCTTTCCATTCCAGGAGCCAGTTCAGGATATCACATGGCACTTAGTAAGGCAGCATTTTATTTTGAAGAGCTTTCCTTACTTTAAATGTCTAAATGTGGGAAAGGAATTATATATGTATATACAGTTTCTGTGTGTGATAATAATCTTAAAAATAGCTGGAATTTAAGTTCTTACTCTGTGACAGGCACAATTCGAAGTGGTTTATAGGGACCGCCATTTTTTTTCCTCACAAAGACTCTATGAGGTAGGTCTTTATCTCCATTTTATGGGGGGGGAAACCAAGGCAGGGGTCATGCATGTCAGTTAGCTACTAAGAGCCATGATTAAAGCCCAGACAGTCAGACTCTCAAATGCCATACACAAATGTAATATTTGAGAATAAGCTGTAAAGAGGTGAAACGATTATTAGGTAGCTTGTTTTATTATTGTGTTGTAGTGAAAGGTAAGACTGAAAAAGTTGCCATTCCTTCCAGACTTAGTTTCTGGGTCTTCAATTTTTCCATCCTCCTCTTATGAATGAAAGAAGGGCATCCTGCCAAGGCAGGGCCGTATGACTCAGGAAAACAGAACTGAAGGTTCTGACACCTAGCCTCAAATTCCCTTCCTGTCGAATGAACTAGAGTGTCAGGTCCAAGCCGGGGATACAAATGATAAATGAAATGTGGTTCGTCATCATCTTTTCCCATCATAAACCTCTGCCCAAGGGCTCTCACCCTGGAAGAACTGAGGTGTTGAAAGAGAGAATGGAGGTAAACTGGCAGAGTTCATGGAGAAGCTCAAATGGCAGGTTGGCACCTCCTGACACGGGATGTTCTAAATATGTCTTAGCTATAGCAACACGAGTTCCGTGTAATTTACAACAGGGAGACTAATAAAAGAGCAGCCATGAACAGTCCCCCAAATCCCAAAGTAGGCAAAACAAAACTACTCTTCTTCAAACTCAAAATTTTTGTCTTTCCTCTTATTAGTCAACACAATAATCTGTAGTACTGCTTTTCATTTGAAAATTCCTGTTGGGAGCATAGAGCATAATTCATTGCATAGAATTACAGTGATGGTTAGTGGCTGATGAGTTATTGCATAAGTAGGTCCTCGTATTCTTTTAATGATGGCAGTGGAACCAAGGAGGTAAGGGATGGAGTAGTGACAGGCTGTGAAAACAGATCATAACATAATAAGATCCACCCACCCATTCATTATTCATTCAACAGACAATACTGAAGCCTTATATATGTCAGATATGGGGCCACGTCCTCTCTGTCTAGAAGAGGTGATAGACATGAAACTAAGTCATCAATCTAATGTTGTAGTTTCTATGAAAGAAATAGTTATATACGGGGTTTTACAAATTGTCAGTTATGACCCATATAGCATGAAATAGAATAATGTTGAAAATATCTGAGTCCACTGCACAGAGTAAGTAAAATATTCTTTCGTGAGACTTTCATTTCAGCAACATACAGGTGTGTGTGTGTGTGTTCCAGTGTGTCTATAAAATGTTTCTTACCATGGATTACAGTCAAAGAAGATGGAAGAGATGGAAGACGGTCTGGTTTTCAATGGGGAAACCAAGGTGGAAGCGACGAATTCCCTTTTGGAATAGGAGGAGGGCGGATAGGAAGAGTCTCCGTGACGTCTGAGTTAAGTCTTAAATAATGGTTCACCAGGTGGATTGGAAGATGAGAGACACTCTGAACTAACCAGAGCGGAATGGAAAAGGCAGAGAGAGGCCCGGCAGCCTGGCATGTTGTATACACTACGAGGTTCTGCCTTTCTACTGAAATTTGAGGGCTAGGAACCTCCAGGCGTGTACTGTCAGAGGACCAGTGAGAACTGCTACTGCATGTGGCTGAGAGCAGAGCTTCTCAAATTCAGTGTGCACACAAATCACCTGGGCATCGTGTTAAAACACACAATCTGACTCAGGAGGTCTGGGGTGGGTCTTGACACTCTGCACTTTTAGCCAGTTTCCAGGTGATGCTGGTGCAGCTGGTCCGGGAACAGCACTTGGAGAATCAAGATCTACTCTTAGAGAGTAAGAATGAGCTGTTGTCAGTGTTCTGCTTTTGTCCTTGGGCTGTATAGGAGCCTGCCCAGACATAGGCAGGCTTCCAGGGGGTAAGGACACAGGGAGTTGCTGGACCAGATAAAAATACTAAGTCATTGAATATTACCTACCATCTGACAGGAGCTGTTCTAAGTCTGTTATGTGTAGGCTCTAGTTGGAAACCTCTAACAAGTCTGAAAGGTAAGCAATGTTATTATTTCCGTGTTATATGTAAGAAAACTGAGTAACTTCCTTAAAGTCACAGGATGTGGTAGAGCAAGGATTCAAATCTCAGGCTGTTACTTGTCCACTGTGCTGTCAGAACAACTGGGATGGAATATACATGCGGTCCTGTCTCTTTACTGAGTTATTTTCCCATATTCTCTTGATTTTTTCTTCTATGAGTGGGAATATAAGGGTTTACTAAACAAAGTGGAAATAACATATATACTTCACTATGTTTTTTTTTGAGGGTTGAATTAAATAATGCATGTAAAACATTCAGCATACTATCTGACACAGCAGGAGGTCTAGAAAACTATTATTTTTTAAATGGTTGTTTCCGAGACCCCAAAAACCAGAGGTTCTAGAACCAGACTTCCATTTTCTCCCTACCCAAAACAATTCCCCAGTATTCTTATACAGCTGTCTAGGAAGATGCTGGGGCTCGGGGAATTTTTGTTGTGTATTATCTGGGATAATTTTTGCTTTTGTTTTCTTTTTTTCGGTTTGACTTTCTTTTTTCTGAGGCAGTGGAAGCAAAAGTTTCTATTCGTATCCTGCTCAGAGAACTGAATCTCATTAAAGTTATACGGCAGTGGAAGCGAATTAGATCTTCTTGAGGTTCTTAAAGCCAAGTCCAGAGGCACCCCCAGCACGTCACAGGGACACACTAACCTAACAGATAGAAAGGAGGACCTGTATCAAATTCTATCAGGGATCACCAATCCCAAACCAAAGCTAGCTGTTAGTAACCACATTTCCTTACTTCTTTTCTTCTACATAGTATTACCTTGGGGAGAAGGGGGTTCTATCAAAGAAACAATATATTTTGCTCTGAGTTAAATTCAAGCCTATGATTGTGCTTGTTAAGATTAAGTGTACTGACAAATGAATCTACAAACAAAACTGAAACAGACACACAGACACAGAAAACAAACTTATGGTTACCAAAGGGAAGTGGCGGGAGGAGAGACAAATTAGGAGTATGGGATTAACAGATACACACTACTATACGTAAAATAGATAAGCAACAAGGATTTACTGTATAGCACGGGGAGTTATAGTCAATATCTTGTAATAACCTATAATGGAATATAATCTGAAAAAAATAACTGAATCACTATACTGTACACCTGAAACTAACAAAATATTGTAAATCAACTATACTTCAGTTTAAAAAAAGATTGTGTATTGATTCCTTTTAAAGGTTTTTTTCTTGAAATAACTTCAAATTCTATTAAATTATCTTATTCTTTTCCTCTTTTTGCTTTCCATGTCAAAATTCTGATTAATAACAATGTTATTAATAATGTTACTATTATTATTATTTTACCACTTTGATCCTTAATATGCTATGTGCTGATAAATATCTCACTGATATTTATCAATTTAACTCAATGAGCTATTTCCCAAATGAAGTTTGAGGGTGAGCAGGTAAAAATTAAATGAAATACATTTAATTTAATAAGAATGAAATGAAACTGTAATTTATCAGCCTTGGTTCTTCTTGGTGCACCTTTGGGCCAGGGATGAGATGAGTTTTCAGTATTTTACTACCAAGTATGGAAAAGGTAGAACAGTTGGCAACCTGGAAACTCTTTTCACAAGGAAGTAGAGGGAACTATTTTTATTGAAATCTAGAATATTAGATCTAGAAAAAAGTGAAAGATTTTATGAGCAACTCCCCTTCCCCAACATTTTACACATGAGGAAACTGAGACTCAGAGAACCTAGCCTTATGTCACATGGCTAATTAATTAATGGCCAAGGAGAAACAAAAAAATTTCTTTTCTACCTTTTAGCAGCAATTTTTTATGGCCCTCATTTCATATTCATCCTCAAACTATTATTGTAGGTATATTAGGGAAGGTAGTTGCAGTTGCCTTAAAGTGCAAAGGAGAGGTTGTGTAATAGTATTCCCCAAATCCAAGTAAAATGATATCAGAGGGAAGGGTACAAGCACTGCTGATTGTCTGTACCTGATCCGGGAAACTCTGAGCTGAGGTCTGGGGCAGCTCTTGACTGCACTGGTGAAGGGAGTAAAGATTTCATTGGATCGCGAGTAGTTTTCCTTCAGTGCTAACTGTGTCTTTCTACCATGTGACCAGTAGCCACCAGATTGTATGTGTGTGTGTTTGTGTGTGTATTTATGTGTCCCATGTGTCTATGTGTGTGTATGAGTGTGTGTGTGTGTGTGTGTGTGTGTGTGTGTGTGTAGGGATGGAGGAGAACCAAGGCTTGTCTCTGATGCTCCCCCAGCAGTCACTATGCTCCCATAGTCCCCAGTTCCAGGCTGGGTGGGTCCTAGTTCCATTTCCCACGGACGTCCGTGCAGAGCATCTGAACTGCTATTTCAGAGACAGAATGTTCCAAATCAGGTCTTGTGTTTTGGCAGAGGAACGGAACCCTCTTTTCTAATATTACTTCTGTGGGAAAGTGTTTTCTGAGTTCCAAACAACTCAACTTACAAATACATTTTTGGAAGATGACCCATATATATGTGTGTGTGTGTGTGTGTGTGTGTGTATGTATGTATACATATATATATATATATATATATATATACACACATATATATGCGCTAAGGACTGCCTGTTCTGGGGGTAAAAATACTTACCATGTACAGCTCAGTGGTACCAAAGGCAGGTGTTTCTTATATTGATCTTTTTCAAGGATTATCATATAATGTGCCTAAAATCTGAAGCATGTACCAGATTTCTTCCAGAAAGGGTTAGCCACTCCCCATGAGGTAGGATTTAAGCGCCCAAGAGCCCCCCTCTTTCCCCATTCGTACTCTCCCCTTAGTCTTAGAAAACTATCCACAGTCGTCAGTGCCAATTAAGGCAGGCGTTCAATGTGGGCAGAATCAATGTGTTGGCACAACTCTTTCTTAAATCCGGGCTCTTGTTTTTCGTTTTACTTTTGAAAATACAGATTCCCAAGCGCCCTCCTGGAGACTCTGATTCAGTCGGTGAGGGATAGGATTCTGGAATCTTTTTTTTAAACTGAAGTATAGTTGATTTACGAGGTTGCGTTAGTTTCTCGTATACAGCAAATTGATTCAGTTATACATAGATATATTCCTTTTCATATTCTTTTCCATTATGTTTTTTTTTTTTTAAAGAAGATGTTGGGGGTAGGAGTTTATTAATTAATTAATTTATTTTTGCTGTGTTGGGTCTTCGTTTCCGTGCGAGGGCTTTTTCTAGCTGCGGCAAGCGGGGGCCACTCTTCATCGCGGTGCATGGGCCTCTCACTATCGCAGCCTCCCTTGTTGCAGAGCACAGGCTCCAGACGCGCAGGCTCAGTAGTTGCAGCTCACGAGCCTAGCTGCTCCGCGGCATGTGGGATCCTCCCAGACCAGGGCTCGAACCCGTGTCCCCTGCATTAGCAGGCAGATTCTCAACCACTGCACCATCAGGGAAGCCCTCCATTATGTTTTATTATAGGATATTGAATATAGTTCCCTGTGCTCTACAATAGGATCTTGTTATTTATCCATCTGGAAATTTTTTTTAAAGTCCTCTGGAAAGTTCTAATCAAGTTACTTTTGAGTCAAGACATTTATTGATTCACTGATCGGTCCCCTTAATTATTCATTCTTTCCTCATATAGCAAAGTTTGCTCCTGCAATATAGGTATTGGGTACTGGGGACAGAAGGAAAAGAAAAGCACAAGCATTATAAAGGGAGAAAGTGATATGGGAGCTGCTCGTATTGTCTGGTGGGATTTGGGAGATTGCAATTACAAAAGGCTTTGCCGAAGCAGTGATTGAAAAGGTAACAAAGCTGAGTGGTAGGTCATCCACATTCTAGAGCCAGACTGCCTGGACTCAAAGACCAGCTCTACCATTCACCAACTTAGGATCTCTGTCGAGTTACTTAAACTTTCTGTGCCCCAATTTTCTCATCTTCCAAATGGAGAGAATCTGAGGACTTACCTCAGAGAGTTGTGAAAATTCAATGAGCTGATATAGGTAAAGTGCTTAGCACAGTGGTCTCAAACTTTAGCAAGCATCAGAACCCCTGGAAGTTTTGCTAAAACACGAATCTCTGGGTCCCACTCCAAGTTTCCAAGTTGATAGATTGGGGGCGGGCCAAAGAATGTGCATTTCTAACAATTTCCCCGGGGTGATGCCAATGTTGGTCCCGGGACAACTCTTCGAGAATACTTAGAATTATAGTAAACAGCACTTGTTACTATTATTTTCAGTTGATCTTTAGCGGAAGAATTTGAGAGTGTCACGTAAAGGCACACAGGCAGAGGGAACGGCCAGTGCATAGCCCGGAAGGTTAAAAGCAGAGGGCATGCGCCAGGAGCAGAGAGAAACAGGCTGGCGGAGAGATGCACGGCACTGTGGCCTCCAGACTCTGAAGAACCTGGCCCCATGTAACTATAGATATTATCCGAGAGTAACCAGAGAGTCTATTATCAGCCATTAGCACCTTAGCACAAATTAATTTATCAGAGTAGTCTGTCACTTTGTCAAACCCTGGAGGAATCTGACTCACGCCTGGCAAATTAGGATGACCCTGAAAGATTCGTCCTCCTTTGGAAAATCAACACACGCCAGTGAGTCCCAGGCATCTTCGAGGGCGCTCACTTGTCCCTGTGGGGGAACCTGCCTCACCAGGGGACTTGTGGATCTGTGATCATACCTAGTATCAACCTACTGGCATCTGTACACTCATACTCCCGATATCCCAAACCATCTTGCTTTTACTTGCAGACTTAAAAAAAATACAATAACCTTGGAAGGCTTATAATATCATATTTATCTGTCTATCTGTGAATATTTTCCACACAATGAACAACAAAAAACTCATTTATAGACACATTTTCCACTCCATGGACTGTCAAAAGAGCTAAAAACAAAACACAACCCATCCATCTTTTTGTGTGTGTGATTTTTTCTTTTTCCCTCTTGGGCAAACCAAGTTCTCCATGAGTTTTAGTTTCACAGACCATTCCCATACTGCAGCCCCTTGCACATTCTTGTTTCCATGAAGGAAACACTGATCAGCTTAGCTGCCCTGTGGCTCTTCGCGTGCATGTCATTCTACCTAACACTTTTATCTGTACAACTTTACACACTCCAGACACTCCAAAGCCCAGTAAGAGTCAACAAGGGCAACGGTGGCTTTCATCCTGGCGTGGTGAGCATGGGGCCACGGTGAAAGCAGACTCGACTATTTTGGGCATGGCATGCTGTAACGAATGGAAAAAGAGAAATCAGAGACCAGCAGTTTTCCTCTGCCATCTGAACAATAACACGGATGTGTCATGCTAAAACGAAAAGAGAGAGTTCGATGGAGGGAAACTGCTTTTACTGCTGCAAGAAAATGAAAAGAGGAGGAGGTTGTGAGTGTAGAAGAATCATTTATAGGAGAAAATGCTCTGGTAGGGAAAGAGACAGAAAACCCAAGTCTCAGTTTGGAACTGACAGCCTTTCGATTGCTCTTCAACTGTAGAATACTCTTGTAGGTGTAAAGTGTGTGTGTGTGTGTGTGTGTGTGTGTGTGTGTGTGTGTGTGTATGAGACAGAAAAAGAGACAGAGCCATACAACCTGTGCAGAAGGGCCCTATACTTGATTTAATGCTCTGCTGTCATTTTCCTGAAATTCTTAATATTTTTTGATCCAGGGACCCTGGGTCCTCCAAATTATGTAGCGGGTTCCAGAGAGAAAGTTAGCTCTACTGAGTTAAGATGGTTGAAAAAGGGCATAATTTTTTTTTCATATTCTTAACTTCAAAAGACTATTCTTCTGCGAAAGTGTGCCTCAACTTACCTGGTGAAACTTTTCTTCCTACTTCCTATGCTACCCCTGTGCTTTGTTCACATGAAGTCCTCATAGCTTCCAACATAGGCATGGTCATTGGACTTCTCTTGCCTTAGAGCGAACTCAGCAAACTTTTTCTGGAACGAGCCAGATAGCAAGTATTTTCAGCTTTATGGGTCTTGAGGTCTCTGTTGCAACTGCATATGCTAAAGCAGTCATAGAAAATACATAAATAAAGGAGTGTGACTGTGTCCCAGTAAACCTTGATTGGCAAAACGACGTGGGGGCTGGATTTGGCCTGGGGGCCATAATCTCATGACCTCTACCTTAGAGCATTCTTTTCTTTTGATGATGATGATGATAACGATGATGACAGCTAAAATGGATCGAGGCCAGACACTGGGTCAAACGCTTTACAAACCTTATGGTATTTAATTTTCACAACAATGTAGGGTATGATTACCATTATCTCGACTTGACAGATGAGAAAACTGGCATTGAGAGGAGTAAAGTGATTGATTTATTCAAGGATATCCAGCTAGTAAAAAGAGGAGGTGAGATTCAAACTTGAGACCTGTGCTAAGCCCCAGGGTTCCCAGACCTTCACTTCTCATACCTGGGGCACTTGACTCTTGCCTGAAATTCAGCCCCATCCTGGTCTCTAGAACTGATCAACACTTTAAGTGAGAAGTCTCGTTGTCAGCCTCGTTGATACAACCCACTATCAAGCTGTCCTCACAGTCTCCCGAGCCTCTTGGTTTCCAAGGACCAGTCCCCACCTTAGGATCCTGATGATGGGGTCTCTGTCTTGTCCCGGATTCCATTTCTTCAAGCTTTTTTTGTTTAAGATATGCCAGGTTCTCTATGTGAGATTTCTTGATGACAACAATGTGCTTGGACAGTTTTTTTTTGTCTGCTGTGGTGTTATTTTGAGACCACAAGGGCCTTTTGGACTGGACTTGCCTAGTGCTAGAGCCAATCTCTCCCCTCCTCTGCCCTCATTTATTCTCCCATCTCCATGCTTGGTCAACCTTTGCCCCACTGTCTGCCTTGTGTTAACAGGGCCAAAGCTGACCTCTCCAGAGGTTGTGTGGTTCTCCCCACTTAAAAGGTCCACCACCTTCTTATTTTCCTCTCCAAATTCAATTAATTTTTGAAGCTCAGCCCAAGTCTCCCCATTTCTATATCTTCCCACACCACTCCAGTACTTTGTACTCCAGTACAAAGTTCCTTTCTTTCAATGCCCATCATCTAGCCCCATCTTTTATTTTTCTCTAGTTGTCTTGGGAGCTTAACACTTATTTCATTTTTCTTTCAAAAGCCCTTTGAAAGAACTCATTACTTTTGCTGATTTTCCACTTGTGGAAAATGTGGTAGACATTCTTAGGTACTGTGTATTATTGATGATTATTGGGGATGGTTGGTGGGCTGGTTATTGTGTGAGGTTGCCAAGATGAGGGGGGAATCATCTATCACAGGTACCTTATCTCACTAGGGAGGAAGGAAGAAGCAGCCCTGACAGCTATGATCTGCCAGGTGTGATCGGTTTGGCCTTGATGTTCTCCTGTTGAATATACACAGTTTCACAAAATATCCTAGGACCACGAGGGATCAAGATAAAAGCAAGATCTTCTGCACTCACAGCTAAACAGAGACAAACATGTGAACATTGTCCAAACTCCAAAAATGATCACATTCCCCTATTCTGACTAATATGAGTGATGGCTGCTTCTTGACCAATGATACCAGTGATAGCCTTACTTCATTCTTCCCACCTTACAGATAAGATTTATTAATATACCCAAGGAAAACAGTACCCCTGCTTTTTAATAGCATCCAATCTAGAGCCAAGTACGGCTTCTTTAAACCCTCCCCCAGATCACTTAAGACAAGTCCAAACCCTGTAAGTCCTTCCTAATGTCTTACTGCCATGCCCCACCATCTCCACGGTGTGCATCCTCCCTCATTGCAAAGAGCAATAAACCCAACTTGTTTGATTACACGTGTGTTCTTAATGGTCTTTGGCTGGAGGACGTTGACACCAGAGATTCCTTGAGCTATAAGAAACACACTCAGTCATCTTGACTTTATTTTTTCCAGGGAGTGTGTGTGTTCTCCCCCACCCAAGAATATCTCTCAAGTCATTGAGAGCAACCAAATGCTTTGCTATAGGATCACTTTCTCTGTTCCCTGCTTTGATGAGCCCTTTCCACCTCTCCATCCTACTCTAAAGGCTGCCAAGAAGAGAATAAAACAGATTAACTTAGAATGCTTTGAGAAGTGTTTCTTCCCTTCTATCCACTTCCATTTCCATGACATGAGAAACTATAAACCCAGAATTAATATATGATAGCCTCCACTTTCAGACCAGATCTGTCCTGCTCCAGTTTCATTTAAAATCCAGCCCATTTTTATTTTTGCTACTGTAAAGCATGGACTACTATATAAAGGAACATGCATCTTGCTTACATGGCATTACAACTAATCTAAATCTATAAGGAATAGCCTGACATTGAGATGGGCTACAAAGTACTTTTCTAGTAATAAATGTGGCACCAGATGAGCGAGCTTGATGAAGGAGAAAGAAGGGTTACTTGATTGAGACTGAGAAGACTGGAATGTTAGTTGCAGTGTTACACAAACCATCACTTTGACCTCAGGAAAGCCATATTCTGTTAGCCTAAATTCCTTATCAACGGTTAAACATTGATTGAAAGCATACTCCATGTCAGGTAGTAGGATAAGTTGCTTGGGCCATCCATTAGGTCATTTGCAAACAATGTAATGTGACAGGCATAATAAAGGGACATGTGAAAAAGAACTGCAGGAGCCCTGAGGAGGAAGACCTGACTCACCCTCCACGGTCCCCGAAAGTGGCAGCATTTTCCTACACACAAAAGACCCCAAGGTCTTGAACCAGGCTACTTGGGTTTCACTCCAGCTCAACTTACCAGGGTTAGGCAATCTATCTGTGCTTTGGTTTCCTTACCTATAAAACGGAAATCATAGTTGTACTTACCTCATAGGGTATTATGAAGATTACATTAATGTACAAATACGAACTGCAGGGTTATTGGTACTCGGTAACCACTTAAGGACATATTTAATGTTATTGTTTTTGTTATTAGTAGTGATATGTAATCTTCAAATTTCCTCATAAATCCAAACCCCTATAATCTCTCCTAGTGCAGAAGCAAAGAGTGTGAAGTCCTCTCTTTGAAAAAAATATAAGCATGTATCTTTGGAAAACATGAAATCCTTCCAGGGTCACAAGTGACAAAGAATAAGTTGAGTCTGGACTCTCTGGTACCAGCGAGTAAGAAAACACTCAGTTATGGCGATGTGCCAAGGGACACAGAAGTCAGCTTGAAGGGGCTCCCACTGGCCAAATCTGGGGGGATGAGCATCAAAATAAGTAATGATAGTAACAGATTATGACCCATTAAATAAACTAGGAGTCTGTGAGTGCACATTTATATTACTAAATAGTTAAATGAGGAGAAGAAAAACTTTTCCTTTCAGTAGCATGCTAAGTAACGCAGAAGAAATGATGGAAGTAGAAAAATATGACTGTGACAAGTCAATATCACGTGCTATACATAGGCTGCAATAAGAACACAGCACCACTTTGGTGATGTTCCGGAGTACACCTTATAACCTCAGTGTAAGGAAACATCAAACCCAGATAGAGGTACATTCTATACAATGACTAGCAAGTGAACTCAAAGCTGTCAAGGTCATTGTTTCAGATTGAAGGAGATTAAAGAAACATGCCAACTGGGTGAAAAGCAGTATCCTCTCTTGGATCCTTTTATAAAACGGGTCTGACAAAGGGTGTATAAGAGTTCTTTGTATTATCCTTGCAAATTTTCTGTAAGTTTGAAATTGTTTCAAAACAAAAGAAAAAAAGTACAGCTATCAGGAATACTATGTAGCTATAAAAAATAATGTTGTTGACACGAAAAGCATAAGCAACAACCATAATAAAAATAGATAAATTGGACTTCGTCAAAATTCAAAACTTTTATACTTCATAGTGAGGACACTCTCAAGAAAAAGACAACTCACAGAATGGGAGAAGATATTCGCGAATCGTGTATCTGACAACGGATTCGTATCCAGAATGTATAAAGGACTCTTACACTCCACACACACAGACACACACACACAGACACACACACACACACACACACACACACACACACACACAAAGAAAAACAGCCCAATTAAAACATGGGCAAAGGTCAAAAAAAAGGAGAAATACTTTGGCATAAATTTAATAAAATATATACATAATCTATGTGAGGAAAACTATAAAGCTCTGGTGAAAGAAATCAGAAAAACTAGGTAACTGGAGAGATATGCCATGTCTGTGGGTAATAAGACTAAGTATGGAAAGATGTCAGTTCTTCCCAACTTGATCTTTAGATTCAATGCAATCCCAATCAAAATCCCAGCAAATTATTTTGTGATATTGACAAACTGATTCTAAAGTTTATATGAAGCTGCAAAAAGACCAGAATAGCCAACACATTTTTAAAGGAGAAGAACAAAATCAGAGGATTGACACTACCTGATTTCAAGACTTACTGTAAAGCTACAGTAATCAAGGCAGTGTGATATTTGTGAACGAATAGATAAATAGATCAATGGAATAGAATAGATAGTCCAGAAATAGACCCAGATAAATATGTATAGTCAACTGATCTTTGACAAAGGAGCAAAGGCAAAACAATGGAGAAAAGATTGTCTTTTCAACAAATGGTGCTGGAACAACTGGATATCCACATGCAAAAAATAAAAAATAAATAGAATAATCTAGATACTGAACTTATACACGTTACGAAAATTAACTCAAAATAGACCATAGACCTAAACATAAAATGCAAAACTATAAAATTCCTAGGAGATAATATAGAAGAAAACCTAGATGACTTTTGGTATGATGAAGGCTCTTTAGATAAAACACCAAAGGCACAATCCATGAAATAAATCCATAAGCTGGACTTCATTAAAATTAAAAACTTTTGCTGAGCAAAAGACACTGTCAAGGGGATGAGAAGACAAGCCACAGAGTTGGAGAAGTTATTTACAAAATACATATCTGATACAGGACTGTTGTTCAAAATATAAAAGGACTCTTAAAACAGAAAGGAACAATAAGAACAATAAGAAAACAAACAACCCAGTTAGGAAACGGGTGAAAAACCTGAACAGACACCTCACCAAAGAAGATCTATGGATGGCAAATAAGCATATGAAAAAATGTTCCACATCTTATGTCATTAGGAAGCTGTAAATAAAAGCAATAATGAGATACCACTACATGCCTATTAGAATGGCAAAATTCCAAAATACTTACAATCCCAAACGCTGGTGAGGACGTGAAGCAACAGGAAATCTCATTCATTGCTGGCAGGGATGCAAACTGGTATAGCCACTTTGGAAGACAGTATTTGGTGGTTTCTTACAAAACATATTCTTATAATATGATCCAGCAATCACGCTCCTCAGTATTTACCCAAGTGAGTTGAAACTTACCTTCACGCAGAACACATGGAGGAAACTTAGTTGCATATTGCTAAAGGAAAGAAGCCAATCTGAAAAGTCTATACAGTTCGCTGTATGATTCGTACCATATGACATTCTGGAAAAGGCAAAACTATGGAGATGGTTAAAAATGTCAGTGGTTGCCAAGGGTTAGCGGGGAGGTAAGGATGAATGGGAGGGGCAGGGAGGATATTTAAGGCAGTGAAACTGTCATGTAAGAGACTATAATGGTGGATATGTCATTATATATTTGTCAAAACTCAAAGAATGTACAACACCTAAAAGTGACCCCTAGTGTAAACTCTGGACTTTGGTTGATAATTATGTGTCCATGTCAGTTCATCTTTTGTAATAAATGCACCACTCTGGTGGGGGATGTTGATGATGGGGGAGGCTGTGCATGTGTGAGGCAGGGGGTATATGAGAAATCTCTTTACCTTCCACTCAATGTTGCTGTGAACATTAAACTTAAAAAAAAAAGTCTATTAAGAAAATAAGAAAACCTGTATCTGAGTGGTAAGAAAATGACCATGTTCACTTTTGTGACAGCTAACATACATTGAGTGCTACTGTGTGCCAGGCATTGGGCTAAGTGCTTTACATGTATTACTTCATTGAATTCTCACATTAAATCTTGTGTTTTTCCAACTTTGCAAAATTTCTACAATAAATATATTATTTCTGTACCCAGAAAATTTTATTTGTAAACATATATGTGCATAATAGATCCTATTAAGGTGAAGGTCTTCAGGTTGGTGAAGATTCTAGGAACTACTTACTGTGAAATTTTGTTCAAAAGATTGAGGATATTTTACTTGGAAATGGGGGCTTAGAGTGAGTGATGATGGCTATCTTCACATATTTGAAAGACAGTCAGTTGGAAAAGGAATTGGACACTGTCTTCATCGCTTCAAAAAGTGAACTAGAGTGAAAATCCTAGGAAAGTAATTTTGGGCTTAACATAAGGATGCTCTTCCAAACAATTCTATCCAAAAAAGTAATTCATCTAGTCAGTGAATATATATGGATTTGTGCATCTAGAAGTTTGGAAGAGTAGGAGTCCGAGGTCATTTTCAACTCTGAAATTCTGTCTTTATTTATATTTAATGCAGATTAATCAGAGAGAAGAGCCAAGGTCTACCTTTTCTGTTTTGTTTTTCAAAGAGGATGCAATTGTGTGTCAGCCTTGGAAAAAACAATGTGGTGCCTGGGTGAGCAAAGAATAGTTGTGAAACTTACAAGTTGCTTCGATGCAATCTTAACATTGTTATCAGGAAACAAAAGGGCATAAAAAGCACAAGGGAAAAGGCCTATTTATGTAGCATTTAGAAAGATGACAGAACGCAAAGCTGATTTATATCTTATTCATTTCCTCCCTCAGGTTGGTGCACACACCCCCGCCCCTCCCCCACCCTCACCCCGCCACCCTTCTTCCTTCAGTTTTTCCCACTTCCCTTATTATATATATATTTTTACACTATTGGCATTCTCTTGCCATGAGACTCAACTCTATCCATACGGGTGGCACCCATCAGCCACGGCTCTGAACTGCTTTATTTTGTAAAGCAGAGACCTCTACCGGGGTTAAGTTTGTTGAGCGACAGATCTACCCAAGATTCTGTTTCACATTCAACCTTTTACTGTACGATACCGTAGGATGCCACCCACTCATGTGTCACAGGCTCTCATACAATAGGAGTCCTTGAAGCCCTCAGTCCCCAGGTCTGGTGGCTGGGAAACCTGGCAAAGCCACGGCCCGCGCAGGGCACCTTCCCCTGCGAGGGCGGGGCGGGGCCGGGAAGCCAGCCACCGGGCGCCTGCGCCCACCCGGCGCAGCGCCCCAGGGCCCTCCCTCGAGGGGCTTCTCGACCTTTCCTCAGTTAGCCGGCGTAGGGGGGCTCCATCAGCTCAGTATTCCCCACCCACAGTTTGCTTCTCTATCAGTTTCTTCCCGGCTGTCGCTGCCCAGCCACCCTTAGCTTCAGCATCAGCCCCCTGCCCACTCCGACGCCCAAGGAAGCCACCACCCCGGCCGTGACCCCGAGGAGCCCCTCCCCCCGGGACTCCTACGGACCGTCTCCTGAACTCGGTCCCCAGAGGGTCTTCACCCCCTCCTGGGCACCGGGGCGGAGGGCAGGGGGAGTGCCCGGGAAGGGGAGTGCGTGGGGGACCGGGAAGGGCGCGGGGTCAGGCGGGAGGGGAGGAGAGGAGGCCAGACAGGGGCTCTCGGTTTCCCGGGGTCTGATTGGAGGTTGGCGCGATGAGTCGGAGCTGGGGGCGCGCCCATCTCCGCTGGCTCCTGCCAGAGCCGCCGGCTCGGCCCCTCCCCGGAGCCGCTTTGTCCCGGGTGACGGCCGCTGAGGTTGCGGCGAGGAGCGGGCGGGAGGCAGAGACCCGCGGACCCACGGAGCCGGAGCCGGAGCCCGGGAGGCGGGGCGCGCCGCGCACGGCCCCACGCCCAGGCCCGCGGGCACCGCGCCCGTCCCCGCGCGCTCTCGGCCCGGCCGCCAGGTGAGCAGCCGCGCCACGCCAGCAGTCGCCGGCTCCGCCGACCGGCAGACCGCCCAGCAGTCGCCTCAGCCTCCACCGACGCATCGCGGACGACCAGCAGGTCGGTTATGTAACGGCGCCGGCCCGCTCGTCCCGGCACCCTGTCCTGTCCTGTCCTGTCCTGCCGGGGCTGCGCGCGGCGCCCGGGCCGGGCCGGGGGACCGTGGCGGGGGGCGGCCGAGAGCGGGCGGGGTATGGGGCTGGGCCGGGGGCGGTGGCCGTGGCGGCGGGTGGTCTCCAGATCCAGTTCTCAGCTCCCGCGGCGGCCGTGAGGACCGAGGTCCCTTGACCCCCTCTAGAGGGCGCGGGTCTCAAGGAGCCCCTTCCCCAGTCCTAGTGGCCCAGGGGTTCGTCTTTCTAGTAGCAGCAGCAGGTGCATAAGTGGAGGAGCGGGAATGACGCCTGTGGTCCCCGGGACTGAGATTTGGAGAGGGGATTAGGGGAGGTGGTCTGTACGCAGAGAGCAAACGGGAAATCGGAGCCTCTTTTCCCAGTGCTTTAAGGAAAGTGCTGGGGAGGGGAAGGTGCTTTGAGACGCAGCGGACTGGGAATTGTCCTGCCTGGGATTAGCGGGCTTGGGTCATCTAAAAATAACTTCAAGTTTGAAAAGTGAAATAGAAGGGAGCGCAGTGTGCCGAGTTCCTCCTGCCTGTGGGATGCTTCTCTCTAGAAGTCACTAGAGGGAACAGGAAAATCCCAGCTGCCTGATCCCTCGGCTGCCTCCTGGTTTCACTGGTTTCCAGGGTGTCTCCGTTTGACTTTAGTTAATGATTTATTCTCCAAGGCACTGCTGTCTTTGTCTTATCCCAAAATGAATTATAGCAGAGTGCATGCTTTGAATCTTTCCTATTTAGTACGTTAGGATAGAAGTGTTCAGTGGACATCTAATGAGTCTGCTGCCTATGCTTTTTTTTTTTTAAAGTATCCTTTCAGTAAAAACAAAAGTTTCTGAGCTCCCTTTAACATATATCCCACAACTGGAGATGAAAGATGCTAGAGCATTCCAGTCCACCCTTCTCTCTTCCCTAAGCCAGAATCCCACTTGTCATACGGAGGGGAGGCTTTAGGAAAAGTAGGACATTTTAAATAACGCAGCTCAACTTTCACACGTATTACATCAACCCAAAACACAGGCAAATGTATCACAGGCACAGGGCAACACTTGCTAACTGACCCCCTCCATTCCAGGAACACAATGAAGTAAAAAATAGAACTAGCATACGACCTAGCAATCCCACTACTGGGCATATACCCTGAGAAAACCATAATTCAAAAAGAGTCATGTACCAAAATGTTCACTGCAGCTCTATTTACAATAGCCAGGAGATGGAAGCGACCTAGGTGTCCATCATCAGATGAATGGATAAAGAAGAAGTGGCACATATATACAATGGAATATTACTCAGCCATAAAAAGAAACGAAATTGAGCTATTTGTAATGAGGTGGATGGACCTAGAGTTTGTCATACAGAGTGAAGTAAGTCAGAAAGAGAAAGACAAATACCATATGCTAACACATATATATGGAATTTAAGGGGAAAAAAATGTCATGAAGAACCTAGGGGTAAGACAGGAATAAAGACACAGACCTACTAGAGAATGGACTTGAGGATATGGGGAGGGGGAAGGGTAGGCTGTGACAAAGTGAGAGAGTGGCACGGACATATATACACTACCAAACGTAAAATAGATAGCTAGTGGGAAGCAGCCGCATAGCACAGGGGGATCAGCTTGGTGGTCTGTGACCACCTAGAGGGGTGGGATAGGGAGGGTGGGAGGGAGGGAGACGCAAGAGGGAAGAGATATGGGAACATATGTATATGTATAACTGATAAACAGAAACTAACACACCATTGTAAAGCAATTATACTCCAATAAAGATGTTAAAAAAAAAGAAAAGAAAAACCTAGAAGCTAGAAAGGATCAAGAAGCAGACAAGCATCGACTGTGGAACAAGGCAGGGGAGTGAACAGTTGGCTGCTTTTCAGTCTCCCATTGATTTCCTTTAGCCTTAGAGCTATTTTCTTAAGTACAATCAGTCACTGCGTTGAGTTAGTCTAAAATGTGAGTTGCTCTTTGCTTTCAAATCCACTGCAAATCGAATCAGCATTTACTGAGCACCTACTACTTGAGTCCAGTCCGTAGAATTTTATGAGGGAATGTGTCCTCAACTAAAGCTACAGGATCCCAAGAGCTTTCCAAATGCCTTGTTTGCAGCTCCTGCAGAACCCAACGAAATTAGGGAGGATGTGGCTCTCTCTTTCTCCAGTGATGAACAGTTAACGGACATAAGTGGGAACTTGAGAGCTTTGTCATTTGCAAGTACGCATCACATTCTTTTAAAAACTACTTGCATAATCGTTTGCAGTTAGTCATGTAGGTTATAGACATTAGCTTTATTGAGATCAACTTTGTCACTGAGGTCTCATTTTCCCATTCCTTTTATTTTCTGTACCATCCACTCAGTTTACTCAGCAGTTAATTTGTTAAGTACCTACTGTGTGCTATGTAGTCCCTGTGCCAGAGGCTACAAGAATGAGGCCCATGTTGTTCAGAAATCAATCTAGCAGAAAAGGATAAGAAAATTAAGTGATAAAGATCAGCATGGTGAGTGTTTAGTGGAGATAGGAGCAAGCTCAGTGGGAGCCCAGGGAAGAAAGGGTTCAGGGAATCTGGAAGAGCTTGCAGAGAAGTTCATGTTCAGACTGCATCTCTATAGAGAAGGAGCTAGGTGTTCCACGTTGAAAGAAAGGTCACGTTCAAAGAACTTGTAGGTGTTCTGCAGTGAGGAGGTGGCAGGAAAGTTTGGGAGGAGGTGTTTCAGTGAGCCTGGGCTATGAATATACCTTGCAGAGGAGGAGAAGCCATGCAGCCTGTATGGGAGAAATGATTTGATCTAATTCATCTTGCAAAAGTTACTTTGGAGGTGGTGAGTAGGTGGGGTTGCAAAGAGGAACGAGCTCAGATTTTAGACCACTAAAGCAGTCCAGACCAAAAACAATAAGTAAAATTAATTGTGCCTGAACCAGGTAGAATGGGGAAAGAGAAGAGAGACCTACAGAAAACCATTTCAGAGAGAGAATCAGTGGCTCTAGGTCACCAAGTGGCTGGTAGTGTGGAATGAGAAGCTTAAGATGTTTAGATAGATGGTCAGGCTTTGTACTGAGATAGGAAGTCACGGAGAATGATTAGGTTTAAGAAAGACGGGGACTTTTAACTGAAACTTTTCCTCTAAGATCAGGAATGCCCACTCTTGCCACTTTTCTTTAGTATAGTACTGGAAGTCCTAGCCATAGCATTTAGGCAAGAAGAAAAAGACATTCAAATCAGAAAGGAAGAAGTAAAACTATCTCTTTGTAAATGACATGATATTATACATAGAAAACCCTAAAGACTCTACTAAAAGACCGTTAGGACCAATAAACAAATTCAGTAAAATTGCAGGACATAAAATCAATGCACAAACATCAGTTGCATTTCTATACCCTAAAATAGCGAACTATCAGAAAGAGAAATTAAGAAAGCAATCCCATTTGTAACTGCATCTTAAAGAATAAAATACCTAGGAATAAATTTAATCAAGGGGGTGAAAGACTTGTTCCCTGAAAACTATGACAATAATGAAAGAAACTGAAGAAGACACAAATAAGTGTTGGTGAGAATGTGGAGAAAAGGGAACCCTCCTACACTGTTGGTGGGAATGTAAACTGGTGCAGCCACTATGGAAAACGGTATGGTGGTTCCTCAAAAAATTAAAAATAGAACTACCACATGATCCAGCAATCCCACTTTTGGGTATTCATCCAAAGAAAATGAAAATACTAACTTGAAAAGATATCTGCACCTCCATGTTCATTACAGCATTTTCTATACGAGCCATGATATGGAAACAGCTTAAATGGCCACTGATGGATGAGTGGATAAGGAAAATCTGGTATATGTGTATATACAATGGAATATTATTCAGCCATAAAAAGGAGACCCTGCCATTTGCAACAACATGGGTGGACCTTGATGGCATTGTGCTAAGTGAATAAGTCAGAGAAATATAAGTACTGTGTGATCTCACTTATATGTAGAGTCTAGAAAAACCAAACTCATAAATCCAGAGAATAGATTGTTGTTGCCAGAGGCAAGGGGTGGAGGATGGGCAAAATGGGTGAAGGTGGTCAAAAGGTACAAACTTCCAGTTATAAGATACGTATGTTCTGGGGGTATAATGTACAGCATGGTGACTATAGTTAACAATACTGTATTGTATATTTGAAAGTTGCTAAGACAGTAGATCTTAAAAGTTCTCATTATAAGGAAAAAAATTTGTAACTATGTAAGATGGTAGATGTCAACTAAACTTATTATGATGATCATTTCACAATATATACATACACCTAAAACTAATACAGTGTTTTATGTTAATTATATCTCAGCCAAACCGGGGGTGGGAGGGAAGGAAGGAAGTACGGTTGATCCTTGAACAACACAGGTTTGAGCTGTGATTAGGGATCACAATGTATGGAATCAAAAGACCTGGGGTTTGAGTCCTGATTCTCTCCAAACTGTTTCAGCTTCCTGCCCTTGGGTGAGTCATTGACCAATTCCTTTGTTTTCCAGGCAGAGATAGCAAGACTCAGATTTTCCTCTTAGAAGGGGGTATGTGTAGCGCCCCTAACCCCCGAGTTGTACAAGGGTCAACTATAAAATGAGAAAGAGTTGTTTTGAGAAAGGTGGGGAATTTTGACTTTGAACATCCAAATAAAAATACTCTGTAGGCACTTTTCTTTTCAAAGGTAATTTCTTCATTCCTGGTGCTAACTTCCATTCATCTGACTCACCTTCATTCCTGAGACTGTCTAGTGCTGCCTTTGGAGAAGAAGGAGATGATTTGACAGCAGGGAGTTGTTGCTGCCTTCTTCCCCCAGAGTGAAAGTATTAACTGTCAATTATCTGAACTAGTAGTAGTCATAATGGTAATAATTCAAACGGTAGCAACCATATGTACCATTTATTCAGTGCTTACTTTATGCCAAGCATAAAGAAGGTGGAGCTCTACACAGATTATCACGTTTGATCCTCATGATAACCTCACGAGGCGGATACTATTGTTATTCTCGTATGACGGTTAAGGAACCCAAGGCAAAGAGAGGGCACCTTATCTAGGCCACACAGTTAGTAAGAAGGGCACCTAGGGTTCAAGCTCAGGCAGTCTGGCCAGCACTCTGAATAGCCAGTGTGAATTAATAACCTTGAAATCATTCCTATGTAGCCTAGAATGTGTATTTTTACCCCGTGTTTGAATGTTTGTAGCTGATGCCATAAAAGAGAATGGGAGTGAGTGAGAAGTTCTGGCTCTCATCCGGGCCCTGCACTTGATTTGTTGGGTGACCTCTGCAAAACCCCATCCCCTCTCGGGCCTTAGTTATTTTAAATCTGCATATTCATGGGGGAAGAGGTTGACTAGATGATCTCTGAAGAGTCTGGGCATTCTGAAGTCCTGCCATCCTGTCTCAAATTTTACTACTCGAGCCATAGATTTGGGTTAAAATCATGCCTGCCTGGTCCCTTTCAGAATAGGAATGGGACCTGTGCCTATTCTAAGAGGATGAACTCAAGTGGTAGCCTGTCCTTAACAGCTTGATGGTAACTGGTCCATAGTGCCAGAGCTGATGGGGGTGCCTAAGGTTGCGGGAGCCCAGTTCAGGCAGGGGAAACCCAGACGAGCACCGCAGTGGAGGAATCTCCGGAGTCACTGTCCGGTTTCTGTATTTTAGATGTGTCACTTAAATTCTATGAGACTTAGTTTCCTGATCTCTGAATAATGGGGGTGATGAATACATGTGTTGTAAGGTTGTTTGTTGTAAGGATCAAAACAGGTTACATAGAGCAGGCACTGCACACGAGTCTGCCCCATTGAAGATGCTCAGTGAGTGGGCGGGGGTGGGGGGGCTCCTCACCCCTGGCCACCCAGGATAACAGACATGCAGAAAAGGGAGGTAGAGTATTTCCAAAGATAAACTCCTCCTACTTCACAGTTACGCTAAGGACCACACTTTAGTGATCATCATTTCTCTCTCTCTCTCTCTTAGAAAGCAGTATATATTGGGAATATGAAAACACACAGCCCATTAAATACCTTTCAAAATATGCATCTCAAGTATTCATTGATAAATTACCCTCTTAGATATGAAAAAGTGTCAACATTCCACAACACACAGTTTTACACTCTTCTTTTGTCAGATAAATAGGCCAAGATTGCTGTAAAGAAATAGTATTGCTTGGGGTTGGTGGTCCTGGATTCCCCGATTACGGCACCAAATGTAAAGGAGACCGAGTGACTTCCTACTCTGTGTGTGTCTGCACATGCTGTGCTTCTAACTTGGAGAACTTTCTGCCTTTGCCTATAAAATGTTCACTGTCCTGTACCTTTTCTTTTATGTTACCATCTGCCAGGTGTCATGTTGTAGGTAAAATTAATTAATCGAGTTGAGGATTTTTTCAAAAGGTGGAAGCAGACTTAAACTCAGTTGAAGCTGTTTTGAAGTCCCTTAAAACATATGTGTGATGTGAATGGTACTTTCAAGAAGTTAAAGACAAATTTCCCAAAATAGCTCAAACTTCCTGCAGTTCAGAATGCCCACAGAAAATGTTTTCTATAGTCGGGATAGGAAGGGACTTATTTTCATATCTGTTTCCCCCATATCCACTCACTTTGAAACAGGGATGAAACATGGGGTTCCTGAGCTTTGGAATGTACGCATAAGAAGATGCTGGAATGGTAGCTGTTGGACAAAAGAATTGTGTAGTTTGAGAGCTATATCCTAGTCTTTATTACCGTTGCCTTAGTTCTTTGTGGGAATCACTGCTTTATTGTCTCATGCAATTGAGATATGCCTGCTACAAAGTATTATAAGTTCTGTAAGGGCTTGAGCCATGCCTTAATACTCCTCTTACAGTGTTGGGAATAAAGTATAAAAAGTGTGGACTTGGTGTGAAACAGCCTGGCTTCACAGCCTGGCTTCACAGCCTGGCACTGTCGCTTCCCGGCTATGTAACCTTGAGCTTCCCATTGACCTAACGGCCACAGAAGCTGGCATTTGTTGAATGCTGCCCCTGTTCCAAACACGATGCTGAGCAGGCTGCATACGATATCTCATTTAATCCTTACAACAACTCCCCCACATGGGTATTATCATCACTATTTACAGAGGAGCACGCCTCGAGGATGGAGGGTCTGAGCCACTCAGAGCCCAGACTCTTGAGTTGCAATTTTCTTATGGGTACACTTAGGAAAATAATCCTTGATCTCCCCGCCTTACAGAGTCGTGAGGGTGCGATGCTATGGGTCTTTGAAGATGCACTGAAACACGGAATGTGTTAAGGATGATTGTCATAGTAGGGACCTCCCAAGAGATCAGATACAGTTGGGTCTGGTATAGCACCAGGTCTGTGAGGCGAAGGAAGTCCACAATATATAAAATGCTTTTATAGAATGCACTTTTTCTTATTTTTTAATTATATTTATTTCTGAATTGAAGTATAGTTGATTTACATTGTGGTGTTAGTTTCTGGTGTACTAAAGTGATTCAGTTATACATATATATGTGTCCATCCATATATATTCTTTATCAGATTATTTTCCCATATGGATTATTACAAAATATTGAGTATAGTTCCCTGTGCTATGCAGTAGGTCCTTCTTGTGTATCTATTTTATATATAGTAATGTGTATATGTTACTCCCAAACTTCTTATTTATCCCTCACCCCTTTCCCCTTTGGAAACCGTAAGTTTGTTTTCTATGTCTGTAAGACTATTTCTGTTTTGTACATAAGTTCATTTGTATCTTTTTTTTTAGATTCCACATATAAGTGATATCATATGATATTTGTCTTAGAATGCATTAAGAAAACTGTATTTCCTTGCCCTGTCCTTTGGTAGTTTGTGTTATGATGCCTGTTTCTTTCAAGGGTAACTTGCTTGTTGTCAGTGCCAAGACTCAACCAGGCTGTTCCAGGAGGAAGCTGGCCAGGCCATGGAACTGGGTCCTGCTGGTGAAAGGGCGGTTAGAGAGCATGGTTTACAGAGAAGAGGTAGCTGCCAGAGGGGTATTTCAGTATAAACAAGGAAGGCAGAAAGTCAAAGACAAGGTCAAGGGGGGCATAGGCATGATGTGGAGGGCAGGAAATCATCACCAGGTTTTCCATCAAGCGTGAGTGACAGGTGGGACATGGCATCTGTTCAGGAAGGCTAGAGGTATTTCCTAGTGTCTGCTGCGGTCTGTCCACTCAGCAAGAAAACCAGGGACCCTCTGCCCTGATTTTTAAAAATATTTTCTTTTTCTTAGACATACGTGCTTTCTATAAAATTTTTGGAAGACATAGAATAGTCTAACAAGAGAAAATTAAAATCACACATCTTACTCTGAGCAAATGCTAATTACTAATATTTTGGTGTATTTCCTTTCAGTCTTTTTGATGTGCGTATTTTTGTGAAATCAGGATCAGCCTGAGCATAGAGTTTTGCATCCTGTGCATTTCATCACACGTTTTAAATAACTTTTCATGTCAACAGTCTTTATGAGCATCATTTTCAGTAGCCACACAGAATTCCCACCGATGATACTGCCCAATTCACTTACCTTCTCCCCTGTAACATTTAGATGGTTACCAATTATCCAGAATATCAAAAATAATACTTTGATGAACATCTTTGATTGTCATTTTCTCTATATTTTGGATCATTTGCTCAGGCTAGATGGCTAGAAGTGGAATTATTGGCTCAAATAGATGGACCTTGTTAAGGCTTTCTCTGTATTTTGACGTTGCTTTTAATGGTTTTTCCAGGAGGTTGTACTGATGAACGGTCCCACAAGCAACGTATGAGAATTTAGTTCTCACCTCTGCCCCGCTTGTAAGCACTCTTTATGTAAGGGGTGGCTGGGATTCATGCTTTTCGAAGATGACCCCCACTGCTTACCCAGCACTTCAAGGAAGTTGGGCTTTCTTTGTGGCAGTTGAGGATGGGTGGGTCAGCATCTGGTAGATTTCACATGCTTGAGTGTTTGTAGGAGAGTTGACTTGGGCGGATTAGCTTCTTTCCTGGTGGTTCTGTTATCAGAGACCTGGCATATGGATGTGTGTAACTCGAGCTAGTAAAGCTGACTTAAACTAAATAGAATGAAACAATCTCTGCCTAAGTGAGAAATAGTTCAGCGTGCCTTTCAAATCCTGAAAAATTAACAGCAAATATGCATGTTTATTTGCATTAGTTCTATTGTTGCTTTCCTTGATTTTGACTGGTTCCCCTTCCACTGATGGCAGAGCCTCTGGGGCAAGCTCCAGACAGGTATGTCTCTTTTTTCACCTTCCGTGAAATGAGATACGACGCAGAGTAAATCAGTTTGAAGAAATAACTAGAATAATCAATTGGAATCTTCTTAAAAGTCACTTAAATGGTCATTATTCTAGGATTTTAATTTAATGACTAATCAAATTCATCTTTCCCCAGAAAGCCCCTGCATTCATTCTTAGGCTACCGTCAACTATGTCGATTATATTGACCAATTTATTGAGGTAAACAGCCAATGTGAATTATTTTCCCACATAAAATTATCTGAAATACAGGCTAAATTAATAGAATTTATTTTTATTTTGACTTCTGTAGCTAATTAAAGATAAAAGCCAAGTGATGAGGTCTGGCCAAGTGTTTTGTATAAACAAAGTACAATTTATACTTCTTTTTTGAGGTTGAATCTTTTGTACAGAAATAAATTATTTATTTGGTTACAGGTATCATCATATGAATTTTGAAATGGAGGATGGTAAATACAGGTAAATTAATGGTAGTTCAAACAAAATTTTATTTGTTTAAAAGCAAAGTCTCAGCCTTGACAAGGCAAGTGAAAGCAAAGTACTAATTCATGAATATGTTAATTTTTTCCTGCTGTGGGCATTAATGATATTCATTTGATCTTCTCTGATGTACAAACAACCATTTATAAAAAGGTTAAATTTTGGTCAGGGAGGATTCTTTTCTTATTTTTCTGTCTCTTGGTGATTTCTGTTCCACACACAGCTGCTGTTTAGTATTAAACTTCAGAATTTGACAAGGTGACATTTAGGTGAAGCTCTAAATTGAAATATTTGCTTGGTCAGATTTTCAAGGCATACCTTCTGACCTTGTGTCCAAGCGCCACAGCTCATGTGGGGATTCTTTTTTTTGATTGAAGTCTAGTTGATTTACAATGCTGTGTTAGTTTCAGGTGTACAGCAAAGTGATTCAGTTATACGTACACATATATATGTATATGTATTGTTTTTCAGATTCTTTTTCATTATAGGTTATTAGAAGATATTGAATATAGTTTCCTGTGCTATGCAGTAGGTCCTTTTTGTTTATCTATTTTATATATAATAGTGTGTATCTGTGGAGATTCTTGGCTTACAAGCTAGACTTTGGTTTGGTTCTGCCTCTTGAGATATCACGGATGGGGAGAGGGGATCTCCTTCTCGTTCTGGTTCCCAATCACACTGAGAGGTCCGGTATCATTCTGGAAGGTCCGGAAGGTTTTTGCAGCCCCCAAAGATGTGCAGACTGATTTGGAAAGGTTGTGCTGGGTGGAGGTGAGATAAATGTTAAACCCAAACAGCCCCTAGATCCAAATTACTTTGATTCCAGCCCACAACCACTTTTTGAGGCTTGCCATGAAGCTGGAAACTGAGGACGTTAAGACATGTAGGATGGCTCTAGGTGGGCTCAGTTACGTGCTAGCAAAGTCATTAATAGCTTACAAGGGGGACAGGTCACAGTGGCCCTGTGGGAGAACCCAGCTGCATGGTTTTGCCTGTGAGGCTCTGCTCCTTCAAGCTCATTTTTATTAACCTAAACAGGTCCCTGGAGGCCACAGGGACAAGCCCTGGAGGAAATGACCCTGTATTATTCATGAGATGGCCTTCACACTCTCCACCTGTGGGAATCTCCACATGGAGTGGTTCCTCCTGAGTCTTCTAGTTTTATTCTTTAAAAATTGCTTTTAAAATCTCATATTTAATGATACTTATCACAAGGACTTTGTCTGGAGTGAGAAGGACCAAACATATACCATGTTTTCAATACTTCTTCTCACCTTTAGTTTAACCTCTTCCTCCCAGATCAACCATTATGAGGTCCTCACGACCATACCTGGCTATTGTCTTACAATTCAAGACAACGTGCGATACTCTGTGAAGGTTATTTTATCCGAACGAAATCAGAAGTACCTTAGTGGAAATCCAGTCCTAGGGCTTTTTGTGGCAGTATACATTTCGAGGGCATATCTTTATAGGAAAGAGAATCCAAGGATGACAAAGGTTAGAGATGTTTACCTAACTGGTGTTTGGGGCTGTTTTCAGTGTATCTGGAGGCCTGACGTGGTGGATTTCCCAAATGATCATGACAGCAGCCTTCCTGCTTTGCCCCCCATCCACCAGGAGCTCTCTTTGAATTACTCCATTTCCAGAGGAGTGACTCCAGATCGTGGCAGAATCCTCGCTCTGACTCAGTTTGGGAACTTTCCCTTTAGAATCTGTCCCTAAATTCTTCTCAGACACCCTCATTTCATTGACCCGAAGGCTTTGAAAAGCTAAAATAATACTTCTTCCTTCCGGAAGAATGGAAAAACAGATAAAGACAGAAATATTCTTCCTCCTGCAAAAAAAGAGGAGTGATGTTCAGACAGGAGAACATAAACACTTAGCTAAAGGATAATATTTTTAATATGAAAAAAAAAAGAACCTAGTAGTTATTTGAGGTCATCCAGATAGATGTAAGAACATCTAGTAGAAATGGTTCATTATCTGGTTTGGTGAGAGATCATCTCTGAGATAATGGTTTTCTTTGCCAGATGATTTTTATTCAGTTTTAATTATTCCTTTTTTGATCAGGCCAGCCCTTTTAGTGATTTTCCAAACTATCAGTGAAATGATGTCTCTTGTTGCTTTTGGGCTTCTACTCTTGAGGTATTTGTACGCAGCCTTTATGATATCCTAGTCATTGCTGAAACAAACCATTCTTATACTCTTTTCTCATCCTAGGATTGACAGTGGTTTATTTTTAAGACAATATGCTAATAGCATGAAGAACTTATTCTTCTTTCATTGTAGAGTTTCTGTCAGTCCTGTTGTCAATCATGTCAATGTAAAGCTGTCAAATATACACATTTCTTTTCCTAACTGCAAATTGACTTTTTATGGCTACTTATTAGAGAACCCCAGGAGACCAATAGTAATAATTAAGCCATGACTGCTAGAGACCAGATATTATTTCCTCAGCTTCCTTTTCAAATAAATAATGAACCATCAGGTTGTTTATAAATAAATCAAACGTCCCTGTAATAAATTACAAACTAAAAATTAGTTGCATACAATTTACAAATATAGGATGCTGTCGAAATTCTAGACATAATAGTCATCAGAATGAGGACATTTTTACTAATGAGAACTAATTTACGGCACACGGCAACTGTATAAAATTATAATTGGACCATCTCCTATCTCTGCTTCTTGAAGTTCTAGTCTTTTTTCTGCCAGGGAGGAAGACATTTTCCTCTACCTTTCTAGTTTCTTCTGGCAGGTCTAAGAATTAGGTGGACGTGAGACAGACTAACAGGAGAAAAGGAAACAAAAGTTTAATAACATGTGTACCTGTGAGAGACCCAGGAAAACTGAATAACTCGCCAAAATGGCCGAAACCCTCACCTTCAGCTAAAGACAAAAGAGGATGTTGGGGGTGATGGTTTGGGACCTCAACAGGGAGGATGGCGATTCACATGAAGATGGAAAAGCAAACGTTTGCTGGGTCATGCGGACTCAGTGGGACACAGAATGGACTCTGATCTTCAAGAGTTTCCGCCCCTACACTTAGCCCGTATTCTTTGCAGATATTTCTGGTGACAGTCTATTCCTGTAATAGGCCCTCTATCTAAATTCTTCAGGCAGTTAGGGAGAGGGTCAAAGTTTCTTCCTGAGTCTTTTGGTCCTTGATTGTTTCCAGCTGGAAATAATCTCCATGCCAAAGAGTCATGGAGTGGCAAGTTTTGTTGCCCTGCGCTTCAGGTTCTATCTTTTCCAGGTTTCCTCAATCCCTGAATCCTCAGCAGAGCCATCAGTCTTTTTTTTTTTTTTTTTTGTATCTGTATTTACGGCATATACATAGTCTAACCTTTATAGCTCATTCACTCATGTATTCATTCATTCATTCATTCGTTTGTTCACCCCTACTCTGTACCAGGTGTGGTGCTAGCCTCTAGGGTATAGAAACCAGTAGAACATAGCCCCCGTCTTTAGTGAAGCTTAGAGTCTAAGCTTTCAGCTTTCTTCTTGTTTACCTACCTCTCCTCTGGATGGTAAGTGCCCTGAGGGTGAAGACCGTTTTGTGATCCCCCCGTACTCATCGCAAGGGCTTGCATATGGTGGGCACCCAGTCAGTGGTAAGATGAACTGACCACTGGGTCCGTCCTAAAGAATTCGGAAGCATAAGATTGATGGTTGAACACTTTCAAATGTTTCTAAAGCCTTTCTTCTCCTCCCCCAATTGTTTAACTGTAAAAATAAGTAATTCCACAAGAATTGGGGGTGGCCAAAAAGTTTGTTCGGGTTTTTGTAAGATGTAAAAAACCCGAATGAACTTTTGGGCCAACCCAGTAAGTTTGACGCCTTTCACTTTGTCCAAGGGCCCCTTGTTCTCAGAATCTGCTCTAGTGCCACATCCGTATTACCTATCAAAGCACAAGTGTGATGGTAGCCTTGTCTGAACTCCCCCCCGGGGCAGTCATAGGAAAGGCTTCCACCTCCGACTCAAATTCTTTTGAAATGCTTCTGTTTTGGTATGCGAGTGCATCCTTCCCTCTTTTTGTGGAGCTTGGACATCAAGTAACTGAGCAGGAATGACTGTGGCTGTTGATTGAGCACCTATGAAGCACCAGGCATTGGGCCAAGCACCTTCCACATGGTATCACACAGTCTTCTCAACATCCCAGTGAGGTAGGTTCCATTTTTATCCCGGTTTATCTAGGCAAGGAGATTGAGGCTCAGGGAAGTCGAGTAACTTGTCTAAGGTCTTACAGGCAAGAAGTGACGGAGCCAGGACTCACCGATGGTCTCTTTGCTTCTCTTGCCCACCACTGCTCGTCAGAGTGGGATTCATAGGGGCGTTCATGGGGGAGGGGCATAGGACTTCTGAATGGTAACATTGAAATTTTACGGGTTTTTTCCAGTGGTAATCTGAAATAATATTAGCACATTCTGGATCATCCAGATGACCAGCTTGTAATGAATAATACGGCCACGTGATTCTGGTGCCTGAATTTGTGCTTTTTATTTACAATCCAGTTGGTGCCAATACTACTTCAGTTGCCGTGGGCTCATGGAAATGAACCGGTGGACTTAACGATGTAACTTGCCTTCAGCGAAGGCCACGTGATGGTCCAGTAATGTTTAATTTTGCTGTGAATGAAGACATGGGGGAGGAGGGTCCTACTGCAAAGTGGGTGGTGGGTGCGTTCTGAACTCTGAACACCTGCCTTACGGTTTTTGGTACCAGAATCATAATGAGGATGGAGGATTACATTTAGCAAAACATCATCCTCTGAATAGTAAGTCAGTGTTGTTAGTTTGAATTGGATTGGTTTTAAAATTTCATTTGTATTTTGTTAGAGCATTTAGTTGCAGTTTGATGGTTTTAGAGGAGTTGAAACTGTAAGACTCAGCTTTATGTCTGTACATATTTAAGTATCATTATAGAGAAAACCATTTAAGTCAAAATTGGGAGGGAAGTCAGGGTGATTTTTTGTTTCCTAAAAAAAGTGGTCATACATTTTTCAAATGTGAGCAAACTAAATGCCTCTGCACTCTGCCTCTGCATGATGAAAACTTTCCCCACAAAGATATGCTCTTCCACTCACTGGGGGTCTAGCCTGCCCGAGTCCTTCTTTTGGGATAAGGCATTGACATTTCCTTTCAACCTGAAAATAGAGTCTGGGAAGGTTAAGGTCTGACCTTGGGAGAAACTCTCCGTTGCTGTGGTTCTCCTGGGACTGGCCCTGTCAATCAAGGTGCCTTTGGACTCTTTGTCATTCTTGGTCCTGACTCTGATGACTGACAGTTGTGTATGCACATCACCCGTGGTTTGTAAGCATTTTCTCATCACCACCATAAAGATTTGTGAATAGGGCTAGGGAGTGGTACCAGCCCCACATAGGTAGAGAAGATAATGACAATGTAATGGGATTTAAAAGGCTTCTGGTTTGAAAGATCTCTGAGTCTGTCCAAAATGACTACATCAGTTACTGTTTTGGGTGAAGAAAAGGAAAGCCCTGTTAAATGCAGACACTCAGAGAGAAGGTAATGTATGACTGTATATTTATCCTTAGTGCTTTAGTATTGTTTCTGACGATTCCTAGTAAGATTTTGGAGCACTGGAACAGAGGACAGTGAGTTTGATGCAAAGAGAGGAGAGGAGGGCTTCCCTGGTGGTGCAGTGGTTGAGAGTCCGCCTGCCGATTCAGGGGACGTGGGCTCGTGCCGTGCCCCGTCCGGGAAGATCCCACGTGCCGCGGAGCAGCTGGGCCCGTGAGCCATGGCCGCTGAGCCTGCGTGTCCGGAGCCTGTGCTCCGCAATGGGAGAGGCCACGACAGTGAGAGGCCCGCGTACCGAATAAAAAAAAAAAAAAGAGGAGAGGATAAATTTATAGCATGTGGGCATGCAGTGCAGCTTATGGACTGAGGTCTAGGAAACCTGGAGATCAAGGCTGCATATGAGCAGTGCCAACTTTGAGTAGCCTTGGGTAGCCTTTAAAAGAAGTAGTGTTTTTTCTGTGCACAAGTCACCATCCTTCTCTTATTTAAAATTTTAATAAAGTTTCCCTATTTTAATAAAATGTGTAGAAAAGTGTGTAACACATCAAAGTGCCCAATTAGTGTGTTTTTTTTGAATTTTATTTTATTTATTTTTTATAAAGCAGGTTCTTATTAGTTATCTATTTTATACATATTAGTGTATATATGTCAATCCCAATCTAACACTATCATTATTGGCGTTCTCTGACATCCCTAATGGTGCAGAGAGAACACTGCTGTGTGCAGACTGGAATCAGAGGAGCTGAGCTTGCGTCCTGGGTTGGCTGTCATTTCCCCAAGAGAGACAAGACCTTCCCTGAGCCCCTTTGACCTCAGCTCCCTAGTTTAAATCATTAAGGGGTTGGACAGAATGGTCCCCAAGGTTCCTGCCAACTCTTTCATCCTTAGTCTCTTCTAGTCTTTGCTGCAGATCATGACAGCATCCATTATAACATCCACAGCATCCTTAGAGCCTCATTGATGTGTTTCATTAATGAGAATGACCACTGGTTATTATTATTTTTTTATGTTCATCATTAAGTGCAGAGCTATTCTTAGGCAGGGTCTATGGAAATTCTTTCTTTTGGCATCTCTAATGATAGAGGTATTCAGTAGCTTTGGGACCTCGTTAGGAAGAGCTTGAACCAAAAGCTCATCAAACATTTCCATATGTCTAGGGTTTTATGGTAGGAGCTGTGGCCATTCCTTTCTCCAAGGTTATTTTAACTGTACTCCTTTCTGCAAGGGTCCTTCCATCTTCAGGATGGCCAGACAGGTGGATCCTGAATCCCAGCCGTGGGGAGAAAAGGAGAGCATTGGTTTTGTAGGAATCATTAACTTTACCTTATTTGTATATTTTGTCATGGCTCTGGCTGTGTTATCTGGCAAATCTCTTTTCAATAGATAATACTGTATTCATAAGCTCTTATTATTTGCAAGGTCTCCTTTTAAGACTTTTACCCGTAGCATACCATTTGATGGTCATGGTACCTTCCTTCACAGTTGACAGATGGGAAAACTGAGGCCCAAAGTGGTTAAATGACTTGGCCAAGGTCACACAGCTGATACATGGCACGGCTGGGATTCGAAGCCAGGCAGTAATGCTCTAGTGGTTTTAACACTATTTGATACTAGCTTTTGTATGTGTTACACACAAATGTTATGGACTCAATGGTATCATTTTTCTGAGTTGAGCCTTAAAGCGCTCACCAATAATTTTATCCTAAAGGGGATCGACTAATGCTCAGAGTTTTTGCCCCTGTTTCCCATTTCTGACTGTTTATGTCTAGTAAATAGACTGTTAAGAGCCCATAGAGTCCTCGTATCTCTAAGCTCCAGGGTTGGGGAGGGGAAGGGAAGGATTCTGTGAGCATGGGGATGCTTCTGAGCACTTCCTGCAGCCAACGCCTTCTTTTGCCTTCTTGCTTTCTTGCCTTCGGTGGCACACAAAGGCCGGCAGTGACCACTTAATCAATAAATAATTACTGAGTGCGTAATTTGGGCACAGTAAGGAGCATGAGCCAGAGAACCTTCTACCCTCAGGAGTCTTACAGTCTGTGGGGGCTGGCACCATGCTCTGTGATCCACCGTTGTGTCCACCACGCCTGAGCACCTCGCGTGTGACAAGCCCTCAAGAAGTATTATTGGAATTTGGGGGTTGATTAGGTGACTGTTGATAGCATTTTGATTATGTTATTACTAATATTCACTGGGGCGTTTTCTACTTACCAAAACAATGTTCCATTAGCTTTATGGATCATTTGTTTTACTTTATGCATGCCAGTGTACAAAAAATATTGTTTGGTTGGGTTTCTTCTCATTATTTTGCCCTGATGAGATGGAGGGAGTAACAGATCAAGTTTCAGGGGATCTTCATTTTGGTCCTGAGTATGCTATTCTAACTATGAGACCTTGGGCAAGTTATGGAACCTCTCTGAGCCTCAGTTTTCTACTCTGCAAAATGAGCATGGCCTGTGATCTCATAAGGTTGTGTGGAGGGTCAAACGGCATAATAGCTTTGGTGACAATAGATGAAAAGCATTATTCTTCTCAGCTTCACCCACCAGCGCTTTCCCATTACATACTCTCTGTTCACTTAGCCCATCTTCATGTTGACTCCTTTTCAAACTTTGAAAAGGGGTTCATGAGAACATCTGTTAGACAAACACTGAAAAGAGAAAAGAGAAAGAAGACTATTTTTGGTGACTCATGACATCCCTGTTTGACTCTGAAAGCCATGACACCAGACACTGTGGTTGTTCATTTTGCTTTGTTTTGTTCCGCACATGGTAGACCCTCTATATTTCTTTGCTGAATGAATAAGCATAACTCCTGATGTCCAATATTGGACAATACTTGTCCAATATCAAGTAGCTATTCTGCTGTGCGCAGGAGCAGAAACAACAGTCAGATGCTGGAAGGTCTAGCATTTCAACTACTCTCTTTTCATGTCATTACAGAAGCCAGCCAGAACGGAGGCAGGGATGTGATTAAGGCAAAATAAATTTGAAGTTGCGATAACTAAAGCGCGTCTGAATTACAGCTGTTCTGCCTGTTTGAAGAAATGTCATCTGGTGGATGACACCAGGGAAGTGAGGGGAGGACCAACTAATCAGCGACCTGCTCTCATCTCCTTTCAAAAAAAAGCACTCACACCCCTCCTGACCCCACCCCAGTGGACTCAACCATTCACTGCCTGCCTCAAGTTAAAAATAAGCCACTCATCTTTATTGTTAAGAAATTAATCAGCCTGGGCAGAACATGGCTTTTCAAGGACAGACACATGCTCAAATGAGTATTTTTGGAAACGGGCACAGAGACGCATCTATGGTGTTCTGTCCACGCTTACCCTTGACTTCTGCCATACAAGCTGTGGGAGGTAACACGCAGTGGTTACAGGGTTTCTCCCCTACTTAACGAATAGAGTCCTGAGAAAGCATCCGCGGTCATGTGCAGAGCGCCCTCTCCTCTGGCCTGGTTTCCAGGTGACCAGGTATGAACAGGTGGTTCCTGAGTCCCCTCTAAGATGTGTGCCAGGCGCTAGGGATGAAATGTGGACCCGAACCGCGTTGCCTCCGTGGTCAGATGGGGCCACTCGCTGTTGGAGGATGGACTGAAGCAGAGGTAAAAGAGATATTTAGAATGAACCTGCTTGCAACCTGCTTGGAAGTTAATGATGCTCAGTGTGAGGGGCCAGGGGCTAAGGTCAAGAACAGCACTGTGTCCCCAGGCAGATTTTGAGGTGACTCATCTCCGAATGAGATGGATACTTGGCAGGACTTTCTGAGGATTTTCTGAAAATTGCTGTAACATCAACCTCAATAAAGTAAAAGGTTTTCAGATATTCACCTGGACTAAGGGGAAACATTTCCAAAGCTTCTGGGAGATTCTTAGGTGGAAAAACCGTAATGTCATTTTAATCTAGTATTTGTCAGAAATGGAACAAGGTCACCTCAACACAACCTTGGAAGTCCCTAACAGTGCCTAAAAGGATTTCCTGATTTACAAAGAAATGTATTAAAACGATGAGACAGATATGGTCACCTAGAGAAATATAAGCCTTGCCTTTCTCCTAAGGATGAGGCTAGACTTTGCATATCCCTTCTTAAAAGAAGACCTGCACCTTCTGCTGTATGTGTTCTTTCCCAGCAACTCACTCCTTAATCCTGTTCAACTTCTCTTTGCTCCTCCTTTTTATAACTGCTCTTTTGAAGGTCATGGAACCCCCAATCTGGAAACCAGAGTGATTGCTTCGTCCTCAGCTTCCCCAAACTTTTACGTGGCATGGATGCCAGCGACCACTCTTCCTTGCCTGAACCGCCCCCCCCCCAATTCCTTGCCTCTGTGAGGAGGTTTTTCTCCTGATTCTTCTTATCTATCCCCACCCCTTTCTCACTTTTCAAGCCTGCCATCACTTACTGTATGAGTCAACTCAGTCAGCTCAGGTAACCAAGTACCAGAGCCAGTGGCTTAAACAACAAAAGTTTATTTCTCAAAGTGCTGGAGGCTGAGAAGTCCAAGGTCAAGGTGCCAGTCGATTCATTTCCTGGTGAGGACTCTCCTCCTGCCTGTAGACACCTGTCTTCTTGCTGTGTTGTTGCATGACGTCTTTGTACCTGTGTGGGGAGAGAGAGGGAGGGAGACAGACAGACAGAGATATTGAGATCTTTTCCTTATCTCCTAAGACCAGCAATCCTACAGGACTAGGGCCCACCCTTATAACCTCAGTCACCCTTAATTACTCCCTAAAGCAGTGGTCCCCAACCTTTTTGGTACCACGGACCGGTTTTGTGGAAGACAGTTTTTCCACGGATGGGGTTGGGGAGAATGGTTCAGGCAGTAATGGGAGCGGCAGATGAATCTTCATTGGCTTGCCACCGCTCACCTCCTGCTGTGAGGCCCGGTTCCTAACAGGCTGAGGACCGATACTGGTCCGCGGCCTGGAGGTTGGGGACCCCTGCCCTAAAGGCTCCATGTCCAAGTACAAAGTAGGGCTTGAGGCTTCAATATATGAATTGGTGGAGGTGGGCGGGGAGACACAGTTCAGTCCATAGCACTCACTTCTTGCAGAACCCTGTTGGTGGCTACTTAGATGGTCTTCCTGCTGTATAACCCTCTCACTCTTAGCTGAGCTGCTTGGAAATTTTGTTAAAGTGCATATCTGGTGATCACACTCTGCTGCTTCAACAGCATGCCTCACCCCTGGCTTTTCCTCCTCACTGGCAGCAGATTGACATCTTGGAAAGGTACATGACAATATGGCCTCTCCCCCACCCCACGTGTCACTCTCGGCTCCTGTAGTTTTCTAAACACTATTCCCCGAGCTCTCCTTCCTCCATGCCTTTGCTCAAGATTTTCCCTCAGCCGGGAATGCACCCCCCCCTGCCCCCACTGCCCCTCCTCTAAACACAGGCTGCCTCCTCACCATCTATCCTCCAGTACTGCCTGCTCCGGAATCCCTGCCTGACTCCTCGCTCCAGCTGGAGCCCTTTCTCCTCTGAGTCCCCAGCACTGCCTGCTCACCTTTTCTGCCACCCACTTCCCTCTCTCTCCATCCGGGACCTGTGTGTCCCTGTGTCATCATAGTCCTGGTGCCCCTCCTCTGCCACCTGCTCAGAAGCGGGTCTTTCTGTCCGACTCAGAATCAGTCATCTAAGCGGCATCACGGTAGTTTGCACAGAGCAGATTCTCAATACATAACTTTAGAGAAGAAATCTACAAACTTCTATGTAACGCTCAAAAATTAAAATATTATCTCTGTCTTGTAAACTCATCCTCAATCTTTTCATGGTGAGTTATGTCAAGAGTGCCCTTAAAGGATGAAATTACAGAAGAAAATGGTTTAATCCTCATAGATCTTTTACATAAATTATTCACACCTGAAATGGTAACCAGCAGTCTTTCATTATCCACTATAAAAATATTTCAGTGATTGATCTGACAATGATCAGGTTAAAAAAAAATTCCAAATTAGTTTTGGATAACAGCATGTGGTTTCCTCTGTAAAGGTACTTCTGAGGCCATAGATTGGCTGCGTTTCCACTGTGCCCCCTGCCATCGCCGGGCTTTTTGTTCTGTTGTTATTAACGTTTGGCTCCTGGTGGTGATGCGGCAGACTTCAGCCCTTTGGAATCCTGAGGTTTGATTGATGATTTATACATTACTGTTTATTATTAAAAAGAATAAAGAGAAGGAAGAAAATAGCCCAGGCAGCCAAACAGTTCAGTTCCCTAGACATTTATTGGGTGCCTGTTGTGTGCTGGGTATTGAGATAGAGGGGTGTGTGTTTGTGTGGGGGGGTATGTGTAATATAATCTTTGTTACTTTCACAGACATAGAAACCAAACTTATGGTTGCCAAAGGGGAAAGGAGGGGAGATAAATTAGGAGTTTGGGATTAACAGATACACACTACTCTATATAAAATAGATAAACCACAAGGACCTACTGTATAACACTAGGAACTATATCCAATATCTTATAATAACCTGTAATAGAAAAGGATCTGAAAAAGAATATATATATATAACTGAATCATGTTGCTCTATACCTGAAACTAACACAATGTTGTAAATCAACTATGCTTCAATTTAAAAAAATCTAAGAAAAATCCTTGCTATTGAGAAGCTATAGAGGAGGGTCATAATCGATCATCATGGACGGTCAAACAGTGTACCATAAGACATTGTATAGAGCGAACGAAAAGAGAAGAAGCATGAGTATGCTTTAAGAGTTTGCAAATTAACAGAACACAAATATATATGTACATTCTAAAGATGATTTATAGAAACAGATAAGTGTTCATGCAAATAACTAATCAAACTGTCCTCAAACATGACTCCTAAGAATTCAGGGCCGTGGAGCCTGGGAAACTACATTATCATTTAAGCAAAAAAGCATGACCATTCAGAAAATGGGAGACTTGAAGGTTCAGCTCGGCTCTCTTAGGCAGCCCTAAGCCTAGTCCTATGGAGACTTTCCCTCTCTATGGGTTTCCACAAGTCACGCTGAGTAGCTCTATTCTGGGGGGTAAATCCTCCTATCTTATTACTTCAGAAGAAGCTCAGTGCTCCTGAACTCTCTTCTCAGATTGATTGGTTTACCTCATTTGGAACAACGCTCTGTATTCCTTCTTCTTTCAAGGAGACTTATGTGTTATGGAGTAGGCTAGGACCAAGGCTGATTTTTGATTTCCTCTTTCCTTCAGGAAGTTCTAGTGAGTCGCCGCTAGGTATCAGGTACTATGCTGGGCTCTAGAGATACAGTGTGAACAAGATAGATACAGCCCAGCATTTGCAGAGTTAATTGGGAAGAAGGCAATTAAACAACTACAGTTTAGCAAGATAAAGACTATTATGGAGAAATACAGCTTGATGGGGAATTTATCTTAGAGTTAAAAATTTTCAATAACCTATTTGTTGCCTGGCTGAGCGCTAGAAAGTGATGTGGGGAAGGGTCGCAGAGAGGTATGACAAGGATTAAACTGACACAGGAGCTACAAAGGGACTATCGCTGGACTTGCTTGGTCTTGGTTGGGCACCTAAAATATAGCTAGCTATATGTTACAGAACCCTGCTTTTAAAGGAAGTCCTGATATATCCATCTTTAGCATTTATATGTGTGCTTTTATGTAAGGGGGCAATTTGCCACTTTTTAAATCTAGGTTTCTGTTGAGTCGTTTGGAATTTGGAAGGTATTTTCTCAGAGAAACTTCATAAATTATGACCAGGTCCCCAGGCTAACCCAAAAGGTTATTATACGCATGATGTACTTGAGATAAAGTACTGGGTTTCTGCTTTGAGACATCTTAGAAACTGTTTATGTTACTGTGGGAAAATGTCCGGTATTCCAAGTTGGAAAATAAGCAAGCAAGCTTTCCCTCTGTAGCCTTGATGGGGAGAACAAGATTTTCTTTTCCCTATCTGCCTCCTTCCTGAACAATGAAGAATTCCCCCAGGTCCAGGTCCCTGGGGTGTAGGATGGGGGCTCCATTGGAGGTAGGGGCTAGCAGGGGGTCAGAGGGGTGTGTGCAAGGTTGTTGATGGTCGATGAAGATTCACAGTACATTTTAGGTGCTTTACATGTATCGTTTCATTGAATCCTTACAACACACCCGTGAGATGCTACCTTTGCTCTGAAATGCTGGTGTGGGCCAGGGCTCAGACCTTGGATGTCTTCTCTCACTAACCCCCCTCATCCAGTCCCATGATTTCAAGTATCACTTATGATATAGCCCTCCTCCCTGAGCTGTGGACTCAGCACCAACTGCTCATCGCTTAGATGAATAGTAGGAATCTTCAACTTAACCTGTCCTAAAATGCACTTTTTAAAAAAAATTTATTTATTTTATTATTTTTGGCTGCGTTGGGTCTTCGTTGCTGCGTGCGGGTCTTCTCTAGTTGGGGCGAGCGGGGGCCACTCCCCGTTGCGGTGTGCGGGCTTCTCATTGCTGTGGCTTCTCTTGTTGCAGAGCACGGGCTCTAGGCGTGCGGGCTCAGTAGTTGTGGCGCATGGGCTTAGCTGCTCCGCAGCATGTGGGATCTTTCCGGATCAGGGCTCGAACCCGTGTCCCCCACATTGGCAGGCTGACTCCCGACCACTGCACCACCAGGGAAGCCCTAAACTGCACTTTTGATTTTCTCTCTTCAAACCTGCCCTTCCCATAGCATTCTCCATCTTTGTCAATGGCAACTTCCCACGTCTAGGTACTCAGACCAAAACCTCAGCATTATCCTTGAATCCTCCCCTACTCCATATCCAGTCCTTCAACAAGATGCTGCTAGTACATTAAAAATATCCAGAATCCTATTGCTTTTCACTGTTCCACCTGCCACCTCTCTGGTCTCCATCACTATCACCTCCTGCCTGAATTGCCGCCAATAGTTTCCTAATTGGTTCCCTCCTTCTCTCCCTGCACTTTTGGTCTATTCCCCAAATAGCAGCCAGAGAAAAGTCAGTTTATGAAAGTCCTCTATTCAAAATCTTCCAGCGGGGCTTCCCTGGTGGCGCAGTGGTTGAGAGTCCGCCTGCCGATGCAGGCGACACGGGTTCGTGCCCCGGTCCGGGAAGATCCCACATGCCGCGGAGCGGCTGGGCCTGTGAGCCATGGCCGCTGAGCCTGCGCGTCCAGAGCCTGTGCTCTGCAACGGGAGAGGCCACAACGGTGAGAGGCCTGCGTACCGCAAAAAAAAAAAAAAAAAAAAAAATCCTCCAGCGGCTTACCATCTCAGAGTAAAAAGCGGAGTCGTCCCCATACCCTGTACGGCGCTCTACGTCCTGGCCTCCTGCTTTCCCTCGGAGCTCATTTCTTCCCACCCTCCCTTCCTATCATACATCAGCCGCTGTCAGGCTTTTTTCCTGCCAGTCTCTTTACCTGGTAAGTCCTTCCCCCGATAGCTACATGACTCACCCCCTCCTTTTTTTATTTTTTATCACAGACATATTTCTGACATTCCTATCTGAAATATACAGAATAACAAATGCCCTGTCGTGCAGTCCCACTACACAGGTTTTTTTTTTTTTTAACATCTTTATTGGGGTATAATTGCTTTACAATGGTGTGTTAGTTTCTGCTTTATAACAAAGTGAATCAGTTATACATATACATATGTTCCCATATCTCTTCCCTCTTGCCCACTACACAGATTTTAATAGACTGGCAGATACTCTGCAGGATGGCTGTGCTGACAGGTGCACAGGGATGACAACTCCAACAGGCAGGGCACAAAGACTGAGCTGTGTGTGTTGCACCAGTCTTCACCCTCCTCACATCAAAGCCAAGGGCAGACCATGCTGATGTGGTCAGTTAGACTTGCTTTCTTTTACCCTCATATTATGTACTTCCCAGGTCCTTTTCTCCATATCCATACACCTATTACAGTTCTTAATGTTTCATATTTGGTATTTGAAGTAATTTTACATTCTAAGGGAAAAGGCCATTGAGATTCTGTTTGGAAGAAGGAAAAAAACTTTAAGAAATGTAGAAAATGGAGAAGATGAAAAAGGAAGTGAACTGGTGGAGAGAAGGGAAAAGAGAGTTGTCTAGATTTATGTAACAAATATTTTTGAGCATCTGCTGTGTGACACACACTCATCTGAAAGGTAGAACGAGGTAGCTATATAAAGAGACAAACGGCAACAGTCTCTCAAAAAGACAAGCTAACCTAAATTACGGTTTTTCATCTTTCACACTGCCTCATCCCTGGTACTGAATCAAGGTTTAGGAATCTAGTCGTAAACACTGGTCTTTGACATCTTAATAAGAAGCTTCTATTTTGTTGGCTGTTTTTTCCAGTTAAACATATGGAGTGGTGCTGGGATTGGTTAGACAAGCAGGAAGGGGGAGGGGCCCTAGTCTTCTCCTCTGACGTAAAGAGCTTCCAGTGGCATGTTGGGTGGACGTTGGGCAGGCGTCTCACACTGTTGCGGTGGTGCTCGTCGGGAGCCTGCCGCCTGCAGTAGTGAAGCGGCCATCTTGATTAGCACGGTGTCCGCAATGATGGTTCAGTTCATTAAAGTTACAAGCGTTTCCATCTGCCCTTTTGGTCAAGTAGAGGAATGATATACATACGTCTTCCTCCCACTTCATTTCAAGCACCGTCTTTGGAGTAAGGCAGTATCGAGACCAGGAAAGGTCGTCACCAGTTCTTAAAAGGTGAGTTGGCTGCTACTACGTGACTCCTCCACTGGCTCGGTTTCTCTCCCTCAGCCCTCTGGAGGTGTTCCCCAAGTCCCTCTCCCTCAGCCCTCTGGAGGTGTTCCCCAAGTCTCCCTCAGCCCTTTGGAGGTGTTCCCCAAGTCCCTCTCCCTCAGCCCTCTGGAGGTGTTCCCCAAGTCTCTCTCCCTCAGCCCTCTGGAGGTGCTCCCCAAGTCCCTCTCCCTCAGCCCTCTGGAGGTGTTCCCCAAGTCCCTCTCCCTCAGCCCTCTGGAGGTGTTCCCCAAGTCCCTCTCCCTCAGCCCTCTGGAGGTGTTCCCCAATTCTTTCTCCCTCAACCCTCTGGAGGTGTTCCCCAAGTCTCTCTCCCTCAGCCCTCTGGAAGTGTTCCCCAGAAATCTTCCTACCAACCGGGTTCTATCCTCGTGGGCCTGGCCCCTGATCAGTTGTTGGAAGACGGAGAGATGAGGTGAGTTGGCCCTTCCAAGCAACTGATCCCAATTGCAGCCAGCCAGGAAGGACTTTAATAAAGGTTTCAGCTTGTTTTTTTGAAGCTAGAATCTGGGTCAGCTCTTTCTGGTAAACAACACATGGCACCAGAAGTGAGGAACTAATTATGGATCATCCGGAATTGTGACTTTCTGACAGTGTGGAGCAGAACTGCGCAGCCTGGGTCAGCTTCTCAGTCGGGCACCTTGGTTGAGCCGGCTGCGGGCAGGCAGCTCCACCTAGAGAGGAGGAGGTGTGCTCCAGCTCCCAGGCACACGTCCAACCCGCATTTGCTCCTTTAGGGACCTAACAGATACTGTGATTGTAAGCTTGAAGGAGGGAGAGAGGGAGAGGGAGGGAGGAAGAGAGAGAGGGATGCAGGGAGAAAGGAAGGAAGGGAGGGAGAGAAAGAAAACATCTTCAGCCAAAGCATATAAAAAGAAGGGAAGGATTTAAAAAGTGACTTGAAGCCATCAGGGCAGTGACTTACTTTCAGATCAAGAGTGAACTGGTGAATTGCACCAGCACTGAAAAGGGAGAGTGAGAACCCTCATCCTTCTGGATTTAACACAGCAGGAGACCAATGAAAGTCTGAGACTCAGGGAGTTACTCAGTTGAGAAAGTGGTAATGAAGGATGAACAGGGCTCTGCAACATCTATTAGGAGAGAGAGAGAGGGACAGAGAGACGGGAAGAGAGAGAGAGAGAGAGAGATTGAGAATGAGGGAGAATCGCAGTGGCTCTGGGTAGAGGTAGTGATGTTACATCGCTTTCGTCTTGCCAGTGCCATGGACCAGGAGCCATGCTGGGTGCAGGCTATTACAGGCAGAAGCAAGGATGCTCACCATCTGGGAGGAAATGTAAAAACATCAGTAAATGGGTTCGCTTTGCCAAATGTTGTCAGTAACAACACATGTGTAGACCAGAAGCAGAAAGGAGACGCTAGGTGGCCCTCCCTGGGTGGAGTGTGCTTTACTGGTGGTGGTGGGGGTCAGTGTGGGGAGGGGCCTTCCTGGGAAGGACCCCGGAGCCTCTGGTTAAGCACTTGGTGGCATTTTTATCGAAGTTGGAAAATGGCACTCAAAGGAAAGAGAATGGCAAGTAAAACTTAAGTCTCAAGCAGGGAACATGGGTTAGGAAGCCAGGTTCATGGGCTGCGAAACTGAAGGCAAGTTCTTAGTCTTGGTCCCGAAGTTACGTCAAACCCCGCGCCTACCACAAAATATGCCTTGCTTGGAATGTAAACAGTTATCTGAGACTAGACGAAGAGATAAAGAGGTGGGATGACCGTGAGATTAACAAACGCCAGTCAGCGTCAGCGTCAGCAAATGCTAACATCTCCTGAGCTGCAGGACTCTGGACCAATCGGGGCCCATGATAATCTCATTTGAGCCTCTCCATCATCCTGATTTGTAGCTTTGGAAACTGAAGCTCTGTGAGTGAAACTAACTTGCCTAAAATCACCAAGGAAAATGGAAAATGGTGGTGGAAGGAGGATTCAGCCCTAGGCTCCAGGCCTCAGCTGCCAGCCCAGTCTTCCCCCCCATGGTCACCCAGCACTGGGACTGCTGGCATTAGAATCTGGGTTCGTCTGTCTTTAGAGTTCCTTCAATCCATATAACAACCCTATGAAGTCAGTACCAGGGTGGCCCCCGTGTTGCATACACTGCTCAGACATGTTCAGTAGCATGTCCAAGGTCACACAGCTAGGAATTGCTGGTGCCAGACCCAACAGACCAACTCCAGAGTCTACACTTTGCTCGCTGCCTCTCTAGGTGTGACTGATGACTCCAGGAAAGAGGGGACGAGATCCTATGTCACGTGAAAGAACTAAGATGGCCAATACTAATAATAGTTACATTTATTGAGCACTGCCTGTGTGTCCCATTGTCCTAAATGCCCTATTGTGTTAGCTGTTAAATCCTCAAAACAGTACTCTAAGGCGTAAACACTCCTGTTATCCCTACTTCAGAGGTGATGACCCTGAACACAGAGAGATGAAGTAACTTGCCCAAAGACAGCAAGTATACTGGGAAGCTGAGAGTCAGGCAGGACTCCTGAAGTCCATTCAATTCAAGAAATGCCAGAGGTTACCTTCTAGGGGTAAAGATCTTATTTAGCAGCGACAGGGGTTATCCAGGTGGAGGACACAGAGCCCCTGACCCCAACAGGAAGTGGAGGATAAGAATAAGAAAAGTACAAGGAGAGTATTGATGAAAAATTAATCAGTTGCTCTAAGAAAGAAGTGGAAAATTTTATTCGAGCTGAATTTGAGGATTATAACCCGGGAAGAGCATCACAGAAAGCTCTGAGAACTGGTCTGCCCATTAGAAGTCAAGGAACAGTTCTGTAAGTTTTTTTGTTTGTTTGTTTGTTTGTTTGTTTTTTGCGGTACGCGGGCCTCTCACCCTTGTGGCCTCTCCCGTTGCGGAGTACAGGCTCCGGACGCGCAGGCTCTGCAGCCATGGCTCACGGGCCCAGCCGCTCCACGGCATGTGGAATCTTCCCGGACCGGGGCACGAACCCATGTCCCCTGCATCGGCAGGCAGACTCTCAAGCACTGCGCCACCAGGGAAGCCCAGTTCTATAAGTTTTTGAGACAGAGGGCTGTACATCAAATGATGTATTATTGACAGTTTACATCATCCAGGTCTAAGCGTCATGCTGGTGGGTCATGTGACCCCTTATAAGATCAAGAAGGAATGTTATCTTTAAGGAGTTGTCTTGCTGATGCGAGGAGAATGTTGCTCTTTATGGTTGAGCACGTATTCCTGCCAATGGGGAGGTTTGGTGGATGACAAGTGCAGATACACAATGCACAGTGGGGGGAGATGGGAGACCAAAGGGCAGAGAAGAATTTTTTATGTTTCAATGTTTCTTGTATTGCCATGAAATATGAATTCTATTTCACAAGAGGCGCAGCAAAGTAAGTGTTGTGAGAGGTCGGACACAGGATGATTGGGGTTAGTGAGGGGGTGATCTCTTCTTGTGCAGGTGGGGCTCAGAGTGGGGTGTGAAGGCGGTGGCCCCAGGTGTGGCTTTCAGGATGAGCAAGATGTCGATAGGAGGGGCTGGGGACCAACACAAAGGCTTAGAAGCGAGGAAAGCTTGAGTCAGTGGACCACACAGGACCACACAGCTGTCCATACGTTTGATAGATAAAGCCCTCAGAACAAAGGAAGCCCTTCATAATTGCTGTCGCTGTTGTTGTTACTATTATTGTCCTTATTGACAGATGTGGAGACTGACGCTGAGACTTAGGACTCTTTTCTCACACCGACAGGAGAGTAAGATACATCTGGACAGGAAGACCGTCATCTTCCTTTGGGTGTCCAGGTTTGCTGGGCGGAAGAACTCTTTTTATTGAACTTACTAGATCTTAGGGAGTTATGGAAGATTTTTAATGTGGAAGTAACCTGAACATTTAGCTGTATTTGAGAAAAAAAGTCGCATAGGCTATGCTGGGGACTGAGATAGGGATATTCATCTTTCTCTTCCTAGTTCCTTTATATTTGCATTAAAAAGACCTTACAGTCGAGCTGATCATTATCTGCTAATCTTATTAGAGAGAGTGTCGGCAGCCTTCTTGGCCTCCTAATGAGTTCTGACAAGCCCTTCGCAACCCACCTGTCCTCTGGCAGCTTTCCAGTCTGGCTTTCCTTTCTTAATAGAATATCTGAATAACCCAGACCCTTCTTGGCTGGATTTTCCTCAAAGGTGCAGCCTCTCTTACTCTCTGCCCCTTCGCCCCAGCCCCCTAAGTCCCCTCTGACAGCAGAAGGGGAAAGATTACATCTTACTTTGGCTACCATAGCAACCCTCACCTGCCTCACTGCTCCCTTTAGAAGTGTCATCCTCTCCGGTGAAGTTATTTTGCATATAATTACTTGGCTTCTCTGGAGACTTGGGGCTTTCTTTTAAACTTCATCTTACAGCCATGATGAGAGGGTGGACTTCTGCCTACTTCCTGGGCTCAGAAATACCCCTTCCACAGTGGTGCAGGCATCGGTCCTGAAACAGAGTTGCTCATTCCCCTTTCCATCTTTTTGTTCTTAAGAACAAGAAAAAGGCAGTCAGAAATGGTGAATCTGTGGGCTTCCCTGGTGGTGCAGTGGTTGAGAGTCCGCCTGCCGATGCAGGGGACACGGGTTCACGCCCCGGTCCGGGAAGATCCCGCATGCCGCGGAGCGGCTGGGCCCGTGAGCCATGGCCGCTGAGCCTGTGCGTCCGGAGCCTGTGCTCTGCAACGGGAGAGGCCACAACAGTGAGAGGGCCGCGTACCGCAAAAAAAAAAAAAAAAAAAAAAAGAAATGGTGAATCTGTGACATTATACATTTTTAGATTGAGTTCCACTGAAATTAACCTATCACATTTCTAGGCTACCACCCAATTATGAAGACGGTGCTTGATTTCTTCACTTGGTCCCAGAGAGCCTCTGTCCATCCCTCTTCATTCTGTGCCCCAGGGGCTGACCCATATATTCCACATCCCAGCTCCCTTGCCCTCTGGTTCCCAGTTGGGTTTGGCCAATGCAAGGTGCCAGCAGATCAGAGAAAGAGAGCAAGGTGGGGATATTAACTCCCCTGGCACCCTCTCTGTGGTGGCACTGAGGATGGGCTGTATCCCTCAACCTGAGTGGGGGCCTTTTCCACTCAACCCTCTGTGTCCCGGTTCTGGAAACCTCTCCCCTCTTCTCAGCTCTTCTGGTCTAGGGATGGTGCTAGCCCAGGCTTTTGCATTCTCCTTTGTGGTTTCCCTAGAGCCTGCCCACACCTTTGTCAACAGTTCCATTATTAAACTCTTTTCAGATTCTCCGACTTGAGCATGCCGTCTGTTTCCTGCTGGGACCTTGACTAATACAATGACTGAAGCTCTTCTCTTTTGGGTGAGGGCTCCAATAGTTCTTGTTTGTTTTGTTGAATAAAGCTCTGGTTTATTGTAGGTTATTCTTTGTAGAAACAGATTTTCCGATCTTTAAGAGCAACTTTCTCACCTTCATACCCTTCATAAAAGGTGATGTTTCCTCTCTCTGACTCTCTACCCTTGCAGGAAGCCTGTTTGGAACCCATTTTCTGGATGTTGTCAGTTAGGGCTGTGAAAATGGACTACAAAGGCCCTAACTACCTGTCCCATCTGACCCTGCATAGATGTGAGGGTCTTCCTTCCCTTTTTATTTTGTCAGTTGGAAGAATATACAGTATTTGCAAATCTTCCAGGGAGACCATGGGCATTAAAACCCTACAGGTGTAAAGATGTTATGATGGGTGAGTCTATAGTCCTGGATTCTGCTGTAGAAGCCAATACAAAAGGAGATGGTGGCCACAGCTTGCTTTTTTTTTTTGTAACTTCATAAAAATGTATAAGAAGCTGCTTCCTTGGGGAATTGAATTAATTGAATTATTGTTCTGTGGGAGCTTCCAGTGGAACAGTGGTCCCAGAAGGTGTCCTGAAGGGAGCTATGAGCGAGGAATGTGGATACTTCCTTTTGAAAAACCACAAGTTGAACACTGCGTCCTCTTGGTTCTTTCAAGACTGATCCCAAATGGTATCAAGAATAGCAGGAGGTTCACACAGCACGGCGGGTGTGAAAATTCTGTGGCTGAATTAAATAGGCTCCATTATATTTCAAAAAGAGCTCTAATGGGTTTCTCTGGAGCCCAGCCTAAGAATATCATGTTTCTCCTTTGTATCCCAGGATGGCTGGGATAGTTTGATGTTGCTAATATTATACTTCAGTCTCCCTATAAGTTGGGCAAAATGAGGAAAAGGCCTGGCTTATCCCGAAGAGGGTCTAGCTAGGTGACAAAAGGACCTCATCCATAAGGCCAGACCAAAACTGGAAGCTGATATGATTTAATTGTAAAATGATTATCATTATTCACATAAATTTTTTTCTAATCAGCTTACTTTGCCCCAGGTATCGTTGAAGAATAATTTTAGAGCTAAAGGGGTTTTAAACACTGTAAAACTTATAAGTTGAGGTTTCTATTCTTTAAAAAAAATTGTGTTGGATTTATTTACCCTTATATTCAATTTAAAAATAGCTATAGGCATTTCTTTCTACTACTTATTAATGCAACATTGCATTCTTAGTTTTGATCATTAATATTCAAGCTGACATGGTCACCTTTAACTTCTTCCAAACTAACACATCTCCCCTAATCCATTTACTTGTTTTTCAATGAAAACTGAATTTAAAGTCAGAAGGAATTATTCCTTAATCACTTCCATTTATCCTATTTTCTTATTTATCCTCCTCAGCTGGCTATAACATGGAATCAAGGCACACTTTTTCCTATTTGTTGCCCTTGTTGCAAAAAGTTTTACATTCTTTTTCTTAATTTAAAAAGCAGATGAGTCGAATCTTTAATATTGTTTTGTCTAAGGAAAAATAAACTCAAACTTAAGTTGCTTTTGGAGTATGTCCTACTCAGGTTTCTTCCTTTGTAGATCATTATTTCCTATGTTTAAAAATTCTTGCTTTCTAGTTTTTTTTTTTTTTTACATCTTTATTACAGTATAATTGCTTTACAATGGTGTGTTAGTTTCTGCTTTATAACAAAGTGAATCAGTTATACATATACATATGTTCCCATATCTCTTCCCTCTTGCATCTCCCTCCCTCCCACCCTCCCTATCCCACCCTTCCAGGCGGTCACAAAGCACCGAGCTGATCTCCCTGTGCTATGCGGCTGTTTCTCACTAGCTATCTACCTTACATTTGGTAGTGTGTATATGTCCATGCCTCTCTCTCGCTTTGTCACAGATTACCCTTCCCCCTCCCCATATCCTCAAGTCCATTCTGTAGTAGTTCTGTGTCTTTATTTCTGTCTTATCCCTAGGTTCTTCCTGACATTTTTTTTCTTAAATTCCATATATATGTGTTAGCATACGGTATTTGTCTTTCTCTTTCTGACTTACTTCACTCTGTATGACAGACTCTAGGTCTATCCACCTCATTACAAATAGCTCAATTTCGTTTCTTTTTATGGCTGAGTAATATTCCATTGTATATATGTGCCACATCTTCTTTATCCATTCATCTGATGATGGACACTTAGGTTGTTTCCATCTCCGGGCTCTTGTAAATAGAGCTGCAATGAACATTTTGGTACATGACTCTTTTTGAATTATGGTTTTCTCGGGGTATATGCCCAGTAGTGGGATTGCTGGGTCATATGGTATTTCTATTTGTAGTTTTTTAAGGAAACTCCATACTGTTCTCCATAGTGGCTGTACCAATTCACATTCCCACCAGCAGTGCAAGAGTGTTCTCTTTTCTCCACACCCTCTCCAGCATTTATTGTTTCTAGATTTTTTGATGATGGCCATTCTGACTGGTGTGAGATGATATCTCATTGTAGTTTTGATTTGCATTTCTCTAATGATTAATGATGTTGAGCATTCTTTCATGTGTTTTTGGCAGTCTGTATATCTTCTTTGGAGAAATGTCTATTTAGGTCTTCTGCCCATTTTTGGATTGGGTTGTTTGTTTTTTTGTTATTTAGCTGCATGAGCTGCTTACAAATTTTGGAGATTAATCCTTTGTCAGTTGCTTCATTTGCATATATTTTCTCCCATTCTGAGGGTTGTCTTTTGGACTTGTTTAAGGTTTCCTTTGCTGTGCAAAAGCTTTTAAGTTTCATTAGGTCCCATTTGTTTATTTTTGTTTTTATTTCCATTTCTCTAGGAGGTGGGTCAAAAAGGATCTTGCTGTGATTTATGTCATAGAGTGTTCTGCCTATGTTTTCCTCTAAGAGTTTTATAGTGTCTGGCCTTACATTTAGGTCTTTAATCCATTTTGAGCTTATTTTTGTGTATGGTGTTAGGGAGTGATCTAATCTCATACTTTTACCTGTCCAGTTTTCCCAGCACCACTTATTGAAGAGGCTGTCTTTCTCCACTGTACATTCCTGCCTCCTTTATCAAAGATAAGGTGACCATATGTGTGTGGGTTTATCTCTGGGCTTTCTATCCTGTTCCATTGATCTATCTTTCTGTTTTTGTGCCAGTACCATAATGTCCTTTTTTTTTTTTTTTTTGGAGGTACGCGGGCCTCTCACTGTTGTGGTCTCTCCCGTTGCGGAGCACAGGCTCCGGACGCGCAGGCTCAGTGGCCCAGCCGCTCCATGGCATATGGGATCTTCCCGGACCGGGGCACGAACCTGTGTCCCCTGCATCGGCAGGCAGACTCTCAACCACTGCGCCACCAGGGAAGCCCCATACTGTCTTGATTACTGTAGCTTTGTAGTATAGTCTGAAGTCAGGGAGCCTGATTCCTGCAGCTGTGTTTTTCGTTTTCAAGATTGCTTTGCCTATTCAGGGTCTTTTGTGTTTCCATACAAATTGTGAAATTTTTTGTTCTAGTTCTGTGAAAAATGCTAGTGGTAGTTTGATAGGGATTGCATTGAATCTGTAGATTGCTTTGGGTAGTAGAGTCATTTTCACAATGTTGATTCTTCCAATCCAAGAACATGGTATATCTCTCCATCTATTTGTATCATCTTTAATTTTTTTTCATCAGTGTCTTATAATTTTCTGCATACAGGTGTTTTGTCTCTTTAGGTAGGTTTATTCCTAGATATTTTATTCTTTTTGTTGCATTGGTAAATGGGAGTGTTTTCTTGATTTCACTTTCAGATTTTTCATCATTAGTGTGTAAGAATGCAAGAGATTTCTGTGCATTAATTATGTATCCTGCTACTTTACCAAATTCATTGACTAGCTCTAGTAGTTTTCTGGTAGCATCTTTAGGATTCTCTATGTATAGTATCATGTCATCTGCAAACAGTGACAGCTTTACTTCGTCTTTGCCGATTTGGATTCCTTTTATTTCCTTTTCTTCTCTGATTGCTGTGGCTAAAACTTCCAGAAGTATGTTGAATAAGAGTGGTGAGAGTGGGCGACCTTGTCTTGTTCCTGATCTTACTGGAAATGCTTTCAGTTTTTCACCATTGAGGATGATGTTGGCTGTGGGTTTGTCCTATATGGCCTGCATTATGTTGAGGAAAGTTCCCTCTATACCTACTTTCTGCAGGGTTTTTATCATAAATGGGTGTTGAATTTTATCGAAAGCTTTCTCTGCATCTATTGAGATGATCATATGGTTCTTCTCCTTCAGTTTGTTAATATGATGTATCAAATTGATTTGCGGATATTGAAGAATCCTTCCATTCCTGGAATAAACCCCACTTGATCATGGTGTATGATCCTTTTAATGTGCTGTTGGATTCTGTTTGCTAGTATTTTGTTGAGGATTTTTGCATCTATGTTCATCAGTGATATTGGCCTGTAGTTTTCTTTCTTTGTGACATCCTTGTCTGGTTTTGTTATCAGGGTGATGGTGGCCTCGTAGAATGAGTTTGGGAGTGTTCCTTCCTCTGCTATATTTTGGAAGAGTTTGAGAAGGAGAGGTGTTAGCTCTTCTCTAAATGTTTGATAGAATTTGCCTGTGAAGCCATCTGATTCTGGGCTTCTGTTTGTTGGAAGATTTTTAATCACAGTTTCAATTTCAGTGCTTGTGATTGGTCTTTTCATACTTTCTAATTCTTCCTGGTTCAGTCTTGGAACGTTGTGCATTTCTAAGAATTTGTCCATTTCTTCCAGGTTGTCCATTTTATTAGCACAGAGTTGCTTGTACTAATCTCTCATGATCTTTTGTATTTCTGCAGTGTCAGTTGTTACTTCTCCTTTTTCATTTCTAATTCTATTGATTTGAGTCTTCTCCCTTTTTTTCTTGATGAGACTGGCTAATGGTTTATCAATTTTGTTTATCTTCTCAAAGAACTAGCTTTTAGTTTTATTGATCTCTGCTATCATTTCTTTCATTTCTTTTTCATTTATTTCTGATCTGATATTTATGATTTCTTTCCTTCTGCTAACTTTGAGGTTTTTTGTACTTCTTTCTCTAATTGCTTTAGGTGCAAGGTTAGGTCGTTTATTCCAGATGTTTCCTGTTTCTTAAGGTAGGATTGTATTGCTATAAACTTCCCTCTTAGAACTGCTTTTGCTGCATCCCATAGGTTTTGGGTCATCGTGTCTCCATTGTTATTTGTTTCTAGGTATGTTTTTATTTCCTCTTTGATTTCTTCAGTGATCACTTCGTTATTAAGTAGTGTATTGTTTAGCTTCCATGTGTTTGTACTTTTTACAGATCTTTTCCTGTAATTGATATCTAGTCTCATAGCATTGTGGTTGCAAAAGATACTTGATACAATATCAATTTTCTTAAATTTACCAAGGCTTGATTTGTGACCCAAGGTATGATCTATCCTGGAGAATGTTCCATGAGCACTTGAGAAAAATTCCATTTTGGATGGAATGTCCTATAAATATCAATTAAGTCCATCTTGTTTAATGTATCATTTAAAGCTTGTGTTTCCTTATTTATTTTCATTTTGGATGATCTGTCCATTGGTGAAAGTGGGGTGTTAAAGTCCCCTACTATGATTGTGTTACTGTCAATTTCCCCTTTTACGGCTATCATATTTGCCTTATGTATTGAGGTGCTCCTATGTTGGGTGCGTAAATATTTACAATTGTTATATCTTCTTCTTGGATTGATCCCTTGATCATTATGTAGTGTTCTTCTTTGTCTCTTCTAATAATCTTTATTTTAAAGTCTATTTTGTCTGATATGAGAATTGCTACTCCAGCTTTCTTTTGGATTCCATTTGTATGGAATATCTTTTTTCCATCCCCTTACTTTCAGTCTGTGTGGGTCTCTTGTAGACAGCATATATATGGGTCTTGTTTTTGTATCTATTCAGCCAATCTGTGTCTTTTGGTGGGAGCATTTAGTCCATTTACATTTAAGGTAATTATCGATATGTATGTTCCTATTCCCATTTTCTTAATTGTTTTGGGTTCATTATTGTAGGTCTTTTCCTTCTCTTGTGTTTCTTGCCTAGAGAAGTTCCTTTAGCAGTTGTTGTAAAGCTGGTTTGGTGGTGCTGAACTCTCTCAGCTTTTGCTTGTCTGTAAAGGTTTTAGTTTCTCCGTCAAATCTGAATGAGATCCTTGCTGGGTAGAGTAATCTTGGTTGCAGGTTTTTCTTCTTCATCACTTTAAATATGTCCTGCCACTCTCCTCTGGCTTGCAGAGTTTCTGTTGAAAGATCAGCTGTTAACCTTATGGGGATTCCCTTCTGTGTTATTTGTTGTTTTTCCCTTGCTGCTTTTAATATGTTTTCTTTGTATTTAATTTTTGACAGTTTGATTAATATGTGTCTTGGCATATTTCTCCTTGGATTTATCCTGTATGGGACTCTCTGTGCTTCCTGGTCTTGATTAACTATTTCCTTGCCCATATTAGGGAAGTTTTCAACTATAATCTCTTCAAATATTTTCTCAGTCCCCTTCTTTTTCTCTTCTTTTTCTGGAACCCCTATAATTTGAATGTTGGTGCATTTAATGTTGTCCCAGAGGTCTCTGAGGTTGTCCTCATTTCTTTTCATTCTTTTTTCTTTATTCTGCTCTGCAGTAGTTATTTCCACCATTTTATCTTCCAGGTCACTTATCTGTTCTTCTATCTCATTTATTCTGCTCTTGATCCCATCTAGAGTATTTTTAATTTCATTTATTGTGTTGTTCATCGTTGCTTGTTTCATCTTTAGTTCTTCTATGTCCTTGTTAAATGTTTCTTGCATTTTGTTTTTGTTTTTGTTTTTGTTTTGTGGTACATGGGCCTCTCACTGTTGTGGCCTTTCCTGTTGTGGAGCACAGGCTCTGGACACGCAGGTTCAGCAGCCATGGCCCATGGGCCCAGCCGCTCCACGGCATGGGGGATCTTCCCGGACTGGGCCACAAACCCGTGTCCCCTGCATCTGCAGGCGGACTCTCAACCACTGTGCCACCAGGGAAGCCCTCTTGCATTTTGTCTATTCTATTTCCACAATTTTGGATCATCTTTACTATCATTATTCTGAATTCTTTTTCAGGTAGACTGCCTACTTCCTCTTCATTTGTTAGGTCTGGTGGGCTTTTATCTTGCTCCTTCATCTGCTGTGTGTTTTTCTGTTTTCTCATTTTGCTTATCTTACTGTGTTTGGGGTCTCCTTTTTGCAGGCTTCAGGTTCGTAGTTCCTGTTGTTTTTTGTGTCTGTCCCCAGTGGCTAAGGTTGGTTCAGTGGGTTGTGTAGGCTTCCTGGTGGAGGAGACTAGTGCCTGTGTCCTGGTGGATGAGGCTGGGTCTTGTCTTTCTGATGGGCAGGTGCACGTCTGGTGGTGTGTTTTGGGGTGTCTGTGGCCTTATTATGATTTTAGGCAGCCTCTCTGCTAATGGGTAGGGTTGTGTTCCTATCTTGCTAGTTGTTTGGGACAGGATGTCCAGCACTGTAGCTTGCTGGTCGTTGAGTGAAGCTGGGTGCTGGTGTTGAGATGGAGGTCTCTGGGAGATTTTCGCCGTTTGATATTATGTGGAACTGGGAGGTCTCTTGTGGACCAGTGTCCTGAAGTTGGCTCTCCCACCTCAGAGGCACAGCACTGACTCCTGGCTGCAGCACCAAGAGCCTTTCATCCACACGGCTCAGAATAAAAGGGAGAAAAAGTAGAAAGAAAGAATTAGTAGAAGTAGAAAGAAAGAAAGAAGGAAAGAAAGAAAGAAGGGAGGGAGGGAGGGAAGGAAGGAAGGAGAGAAGGAAGGAAAGAAAGAAAGAAGATAAAGTACAATAAAGTAAGATAAAATATAATAAAGTTGTTAAAATAAAAAATAATTATTAAGAAAAAATATTAAAAAAAAAAAACGGAAGGATAGAACCCTAGGACAAATGGTGGAAGCAAAGCTATACAGACAAAATCTCACACAGAAGCATACACATACACAACTCACAAAAAGAGGAAAAGGGGAAAAAATCATAAATCTTGCTCTCAAAGTCCACCTCCTCAATTTGGGTTGATTCGTTGTCTATTCAGGTATTCCACAGATGCAGGTACATCAAGTTGATTGTGGAGCTTTAATCCGCTGCTCCTGAGGCTGCTGGGAGAGATTTCCCTTTCTCTTCTTTCTTCTCACAGCTCCCGGGGCTCATTTTTGGATTTGGCCCCGCCTCTGCGTGTAGGTCACCGGAGGGCGTCTGTTCTTCGCTCGGACCCGAAGGGGTTAAAGGAGCCGCTGATTCGGGAACTCTGGCTTTCTCAGGCCGCGGGGGAGGGAGGGGCACGGAGTGCGGGGCGGGCCTGCGCGGCAGAGGCCGGCGTGACGTTGCACGAGCCTGAGGCGCGCCGTGCGTTCTCTCGGGGAAGCTGTCCCTGGATCCCGGGACCCTGGCAATGGCGGGCTGCACAGGCTTCCGGGAGGGGAGGTGTGGATAGTGACCTGTGCTCGCACCCAGGCTTCTTGGTGGCGGCAGCAGCAGCCTTAGCGTCTCATGCCCGTCTCTGGGGTCCCGCTTTTAGCCATGGCTCGCGCCCGTCTCTGGAGCTCCTTTAAGCAGCGCTCTTAATCCCCTCCAGGTACGTGGGGAGTTTCTGGCCTTTTGGGAGGTCTGAGGTCTCCTGCCAGCGTTCAGTAGGTGTTCTGTAGGAGTTGTTCCACGTGTAGATGTATTTCTGGTGTATCCGGCCAGCCGTGCGCACGACTGTCGCGGCTTCGGCCGCCTCCTGCTTTCTAGTTTGAATAACCTAGAAGACAAAAAATATAGGCAGGTTTGTTATGAGCATCAGATAAAAGTTTCAACCCTGGAGAATGCTTTTGTTACAGGTTATATATAAGTTCCCCTTTCTTGAGCACCTTTAAGCCCAGAGATAAACAGATGTCTCTTTTCTTGTGTATTTTCTTCCAGTCATGGAAAGATAAAAATATCAAGGTGAGAAGGGACCTTAAAAATAAATGTCAGCCAGCCATCTCCCTGGTCCTTGGAATCCCTAGGTGACAATCCCACAAGATCGATATCACCTGCTCTGTGGAGCTTATTCATTGGCTGTCACTGGGACAAGTTGCTCACTGAGACACGAGGCAAGACATTTCTGTTTTAATGCGAATTGTTAAAAGATCCATGGCTCCTTTTATTAAACTAAATTATTTTTCCCTGGTTGACTTCTGCTTTCTTAGTGCCACACACGAAAAATATTTCCTCTTTCAGAGTTTGAAGGCAACTGTGATTTCACTCAAGAACTCTTGCCTGTGCTTCCCTATGCTATGTCTACCCAATGCCCCTGTTTCTTAGATGACATGACTTTTGACCCCTCAATAAGATGGGATAGTTTCCTTAGGAAAAAAATCCAGTTTTTCTGTTCTAGGGGGTACTCAGAATCAGCCATGTTAGTTTCTGCATGTTCAGGGCGCTCAAGATTATCATCACACCACCCCTCCCAAGGTGCCATTTGCCTTTTTCATAGATCACACATCACACTATTAATGGGGTGATTTTACTTGACAGTGAAGCTAGTATGAACATCTCCATGGATACTAACAATTTTATTTTTCCTGCCATGGCTCTCTGCTGTTCTCATGGGCTTATTTGTGATTTCCCTCTCCTTCTATATCTAGTTTAAGATTGTCTAGATCAGAACTCCCATGGGCAAAATGCATGGCTCCCCATTCTCACGAGCTACACCCCATTCCTAGGAAGGTCGTATTTTTTAGGATTCTGCAATTCAGAAATCTAAATCTCATGCATATATTTAACCCTGTGACAATAATGGTATCCGACAGAATCAGATGTCTCTTCGAGTTCTCTTTTCCTGGATTTGTACCATATCAAATGTTGTTAGGAGTGAAAAGTGGGAGTTTTGGAAAGATTAATTCCTTGTGTAGAAACCCAGTAATGTCTAGATCATCTAATTCTAGATGATCTATCTAGATCATCTAGATCATCTAGATCATCTAATATTGAGGGGGAGAGAATATATTCACTTACGCCGGAAATATTTATTCAGTTGCTACTTCTTTGATGCTGATCAGGCATCTTTAAGTGTCAAGTGGCTAGTCTTCGTGGTAGGAACCATACTGTCTTCATTTTAGGTCTTTTATTGTTTATTTAATAAGTTCTGTCGGGTCTTCTGAGGATCTTGGATGAAAACATTTTCACATTGTAGCAAAGTAATGAAACAGTTGAGAAGCTTCCACTCTCCAGGCTTCCTCTTCCTTTAAAAGGAGTCCAATTCAATCATTTATATTCTCATTGCCACCTACTTTGTAATATTTAAATAAACAGTTATTTTTGCTCTTGGTGGTGTTGGGGGAGGGGCAGTGTTTTTTGTTTTTTTATTTTTAATGAGTCTTTTTTGCCCTATAAATAACTTTCCTTTCTATTGGCTCTCCAACCAGACCCATAGCAAATATTCACGGGCATCCCTGCTTGTGTCTCATTTTAGTGACATGGGCTCACATCATGGACGTTCACTGAAGTCTGAAACTTGTTTACAGCCTTATTAGTGGTGGATGGCAACCGCCTCTGTAGTGCCAGGTTCCTCTGATCTTGACAAGCTTGTACATAGTAATAAGTGGCTTTAATTCACATATTATTTTGGAGCCTTCAGAAGACATTCACTTGGTTCCTTTCGCTTGATATTCACAGTAGACAAGACCGCAGTCTTTCTCCATTTTGCTAACATGGAAACCACAGCTCAGAAAACATGCAACTTACAGAAGAACCAGAACCCAAGTAGGCCCCTGGGGCTCTTTCCAGTATTTCATATAAATGTCTCTTCTCTGCATCTCAAGAAATTTTGAGGTTCTCCCTGGGGAGACTTTATATTTTAAAAGTAGATGGTGGTTTTTCTTTTCCAGATAAATGTAATGATGGAAATATATACTTTCTAAATGTCAAACAACAGAAGAATAGTTAAATAAATTATGACAGATCTATACACTGGGATTCTATGTGGCAATTAAAATTAATGTTTCAAAGAATATGTAATGATACAGGGAACTGCTCTTGGCTGTATCAGTGTGGGATACTAAACAGCAAGCTCTCAATTTTGTTTCAGAATTACGCATGAAAAAACAACGCTGGAACTAAATATGCCAAAATATTAACGGAGTTTTCTGGATAGCAGGATTATGGTTTTCTTTTCTTTTTTCGTACCTTTCTGATTTTGCCAGTTTTTTCTTCAGTAAACTCATATAATCAAAAAAACATACATGTTATCTTAGTTATACTCCACAAATTTTTACTTTTAGCTAAAGGAATCCTTTGAGTGGTTCTTGTTATCTTTCATTTTTAAAATTAAATCTGAAATGAGTGGGTTAATTTTTATTATTAGTGTATACATTTGAAATAAATAACATTTTTAGAGTATATATTTTAAGTCGATCATTGTAACTCACTTGCTGGTCTGTTTTTTCCTGACAGTGACCCCTTTTTACATAATTCATTAACTCAGTCAAATATTTTGAGGGCTTTCTAGATGTACCAGGCTGAAGATACCTTGGACGAAGGCAGCTCAGTCTCTGCTCTCAAGAAATACCATTCTGGTTGGAGATACAGTAGTCGCAGTGCAGAATGAACTGTGCGAGGGCTAGGCTAGGCTGGTACTCAGGGACTGCAAAGAAAGGCTGCTAAATTCATGGGTCCTGGGGGAGGTCGGAGAACCCTCCTGGAAGAGTTGCCTTTTGAGCTGAAAGCAGCTGTTCTCTTTTGGATGACCAACCTCAGATTTAGAAATAATGACAACATAAGTAAATCTTCTTAAGCTATGTAGTCAGTTGTTGCTGGAATTCCTTTCATCTTCAGCATTTCCCTTTCTGTCTGTTTATGTGGGTTTACTGAAGGTTAGTGGTTATACCAAAGCATAATAGTCTTGCTCTGAGATGATCCTAATGATGTGCTTTTATAGTGCTTCCGAGTACATATCCTTTTACGAGTGATTAACACTGATTTTGATCACTTTTTCATCCCTATTTCATTCCTCTGCCTCTTCCTACTTAGCCGAGGGAGGCAGATAGGGTTTTTTCTTCCTGTTTTACAAACATAAACGGAGTCACAGAATGATCAATAGATTTCTCCAAATTATGAGGTGAGTCAGCAGTGGAACTGGGAAGAGAAACCAGGGTTTCTTTGTTCAACGCTCTGACTTCTAAAGTATTTCTCCATGTAAGTAGAATAAGTTGTTTGCCAAAAATGCATTCACCTTTTAAATCTTGACTGAAAGTAATGAGCTTAAAATAAAGTCTTACAGAGGTAATCGTATTGTTACAGCTTAGAACAGAAGTTAAGGCTATTTGGGTAGATTAAAATGAGTCCTGAGTGAGGCTTAATATTTGGTCTATTTAATTAATTTGTTCAGCAATGGATTTTAATTCTCTTTGAAAAAAAGAATAATTGAAACAGTGTCAGACCCGTTTAAGAACATTATGGGATCCATTCTGATTAATTTTTAAAATGTTATCTAAGAAGGACAGGATTAAAAATGAAACCAAAATTGACAATATCTATATTTCATGATACTGGATGATTGTAACTTTATTATCAGAAGGTTTTCCTATAATCCATTGATGAAAATACACCGGACCCTTGAACAAGATGGGTTTGAACTGTGCAGGTCCACTTATACACAGAATTTTTTCACGGAGTACGTTCTACAGGATCTGAGGTTGGTTGAATCCGCAGATGTGGAACCCTATATAAGGAGGGCCGACTCTAAAGTTATACTTGAATTTTCAACCGCGTGGTCTCTTGGTGCCCCTGACCCCCACGTTGTTCAAGGGTCACCTGTAAAAGTGTCTTAATGTTCTTAGTAATTATTTTTACTATTAAAATAATTAGTACTCTAATAATAATGTGATAGTCATTATGCATATTATGCTAAAATATCTGAAGCAACAGTGTAAATGAATATGAAGGGAAATAAATACTTTTAAGTATTTCATTGAAGTTTTTTCTTCTAATTAAAAATATTCATAGGGAATTCCTCCAGTGGTTAGGACTCTGCACTTTCACTGCCAAGGGCCTGGGTTCAGTCCCTGGTCAGGAAACTAAGATCTCACAAGCTGTGCAGTGTGGGCAAAAAATAATAATAAAAAAATTTTTTTTAAATAAAAATGTTCATATATTTTGAATTCATTATGGAAAAAAATAAAGCTTAAACCATGTACCATATTTTTATTTAAAATACGTATTTTATTGATTTAAATACAGAAAATGTTGCATTAATTGGAGTTTTGAGAACTTTAGAATACAGGAGTGGTTCTATTATATTTTATATAGAATGACATTTTTATTTTCCACAATTGTAGTGATCTAATTTTTTGGTTATTATTTCAGATTCTTTCATTTTTGGCTCCTGTATCCAACCAGGCCTAAGATTTTCTATGTAATGCATCATTTATATTGCCATCAAATACTGTTTATCAGGATGCCATTTAGGCTTTGTTTCTAGGAAAAATGAAAAAACAACCTCATCACAATACTGCATTCAGAGTTCGAGAGGGATATAAGTAGAAACCCATACTTGTGTGGGAATCTAGAATTTACGTCTTACCTAAACTTGGCAAGGGCAGAGTGACACTTTGCGGTACTGCCTTTCTGTCTTTTACCCTGAGGTTCTGCATTGCTGGGATTGGGGGAAACAGAGGATGATCCAGCAGCCACGTGGTAATTGCCAGGCAGTCTTATCTGGGTACCCATGGGCAAGTTATTTCACCTTCTGGGACTTTAATCACTGATCTTTGAACAGAATAGTATGATAGACATGAAAATAGATACAAAGGAAAAATATAGACATTGACTGTTGTTGAAGTAGGAAAGCAGGGGAAAAGCAGGAAAGCTGATGAAATCTACTGAATTATGTACCAGTATCAAAAATTGGAAAAAGTCTCCAACTGGCTGCAGTTGGGTAGAATTTTGAATGTAAGGGGTAATGAAAGAATAGAATCATGGAACACAGGTAGATGAGATTAATACTGGAAAGCTTCACACTGGGGACTCTGAGGGTGGGGAATCTGTATACCTTGGATCAGCCAAGATAGTAGTGATTTTTTAAGATCCAGAGTTCACAAATTAGAGTAATGACCCCAGGCAGAAGAGGGTGTGTGTGTGTGTGTGTGTGTGTCCTCATTAGGATAGATGATTAACTATTAGAGTTACCCTAATCAGGATTCAGGTGGTGATGAAATAGGTTGTACTTCCTTAAATATAGACTTGGAGTAATTTTGATCTGCTTCATTTCCGTGGTATAGGAGAGCAGACTTTCGTGCCAAACTCCCTGAGTTTGAATCCTAGTCCTGCCATTTTGTCATGGACCCTGTCAAAGTTACTTAATTGCTTTGTTCCTTAGCTTTTCCCCTCCGTAAAATGGTGATAATATTGGTACCAACCACATAGATGGAGATTTCATAGGTCAGTTAAGGCACGCAAATCATTTAGAATCATTCCTGGAACTCAAGAAGTGATAAGCGTTAGCAGTAATGGTCGTGGTATTATATAATTCATTATGTAACTTATCAAAGCACTTTCTTATGTGCATTTTTGTCTGAATCCATTTGATTCTCTTAAGGAAGCAAGGCTCAGAGAACTTACATAACTTTCCAAGGTTCCCAGTCTAGTAAACACTGAATAGCTAGGCTGGAGCCCCTGGCCTCCAACTCCAGTCCTGCCCAAGTGGGTTTTTTTTTTGCCCATAGCTGGGACTGGATTCTTGCCCACAAGCAGAGCTGTGTGGGAAGTTGTAACTCAGAGATCAAGGGGAAAATGTGAACTTGCTGGGTCTTCCCCCTTCTAACAGCCCCTGCTTCTCTTCCTAATCACACTCCCCTCTCTTGCCCCCGACACTCCAGAACTGCGACCTTCAAACCAAGCTTTAAGGAATCGAATCCTACTCTAACATGCATCCGTCTCTGTATCCTCAGGAATGAGGGGAGACTCTTATTTCATTGGGACGAGGAGCCTGGGGCAGCAGGGGCACATCCCGGAAGATGGAGGACTCTTCCTGCTCTGCTGCATAGACAGAGACTGGGCTGTGACTCAGTGTTTCACGGAGGAGGCCTTTCAAGCAATCACGGACTTCACGGACCTCCCAAACTCACTCTTTGCATGCAACGTCCACCAGTCGGTGTTTGAAGGGGATGAGAGCAAGGTAAGAAGCCTTTCTGCTCCTGAAACAGGGGGAGATGTGGCATTATCCCCCCAATATTTCCATTGCTTCTTTGTGGTTAATGTTTGGAAGTTTTTGAAAATGTTTACTTGGCACTTTTCTTGGCATGCATAGCAAGAGCAGAAAAGCCTGTTCTATTATCAGTTGACATTGGGGGTACACACAACAAGATTGTATGGGAGACTGTGTTGAATCAGATCTCGATGTCTGCCACTCAGAGGTCTGTCTAACAATGGTGTTGGGAATAGTGATTGCAGGGGATACCCCTTGGGCTAGGAAGCAGATGTTGTTAAAAAAAAAAAAAAAAGTTTTATTTTCCCCTATTCTGCCCAAAGCTTAATTTGCCTTTCCCTACGCAGCACAAGCTCTCTTTCCCCCTTACTCTTCCTGCAGTTTGATGACTGTTCTAACAATAGTTTCTTAAATTGGACCCCAAGTCCTGCAGCACTTATTAGAAAGGTAAATTGGTTGGCCATATGAGACTTGCTTTGCTCAAGCGGGTAGAATTGTTTTGGGTGTGTTGTAAGAATTTGCGTGAAAATGCTTAACTCCTTGATTTGAAATAATTAGGGAATGAGGTTGTCTATGTACAAGCATTTTCCAGAATATGAAGCTTCCATTTTAAGAGTCAGCTTGATTTAGTGGAAGCATTCTTGGCCATCAGAGTAAATATTCCTTTTGGAGGTCTTGCGAAAGTTTACTTCGGATTTCTCTGACGTTTTAACAACAGAGTCTAAATGGATCAAACCTTCCCTTGTGGATGTGGATTTCTAATTGTAAAATCTATTACTAGGCTACGTTGTAAAACATAGCCAACATTTTTGGGGGGAAAGAGCCTTTTTTTTTCTACATTAAAGTATGGCTCTGTGTGACATTAAGAGTAGGATTTATGATCGCTGTTTCACAAACTTGGACTGTTTTTGCCAACTGCTGAAGTCCAAACTCTGTTGCCTGAACACAATTACTGGAAGTCTTTGTTCTGAATTTTATTGGTTTTGTAAGCAATCTTGATAGCCCAGAGGATTAGGAATTATTTCAAGCCATATAAAGGTAGTTTTATAATAATATTATTTTGGAGTTGAACAGTTGAAATGATGGGCTAAAAATAATTTGAAGTCCAAGGAATTATATGTGATTAGAACCTCCAGAGCTATCATCAGCAGACTATTTGAAGTAAGAAAATGACACATAGCCTTTTGGAAAGAAACTGGGAATTTTGCTCTTGGATTATAACCAGGTTTTAACACAGATTATAATTTATTCAGAGCACGTCATTTCCCCTGAAATCTACCTGATGTTAACTATGAAACAAAGTTCCGTGTTTTCTTGTTCTCTCATCTATTTAAATATCAACAATTAGAAGGATTTTCCTTAGAGTTTTTTTTACTTTAACATCTTTATTGGAGTATAATTGTTTTACAGTGGTATGTTAGATTCTGCTTTATAACAAAGTGAATCGGCTACATGTATACATATATCCCCATATCTCCTCCCTCTTGCATCTCCCTCCCACCCTCCCTATCCCACCCCTCTAGGGGGTCACAAAGCACCAAACTGATCTTCCTGTGCTATGCCGCGGCTTCCCACTAGCTATCTATTTTACATTAGGTAGTATATAAAAGTCCATGCCACTCTCTCACTTTGTCCCAGCTTACCCTTGCCCCCGCCATGTCCTCAAGTCCATTCTCTATGTCTGTGTCTTTATTTCTGTCCTGCACCTAGGTTCTTCAGTACAATTTTTTTTTTTTAGATTCCATATCTATGTGTTAGCATACAGTATTTGTTTTTCTCTTTCTGACTTCACTCTGTATGACAGACTCTAGGTCCATCCACCTCACTATAAATAACTCAATTTCGTTTCTTTTTATGGCTGAGTAATATTCCATTGTATATATGCGCTACATCTTCTTTATCCATTCATCTGTTGATGGACACTTAGGTTGCTTCCATGTCCTGGCTATTGTAAATAGAGCTGCAGTGAACATTGTGGTACATGACTCTTATTGAATTATGGTTTTCTTGGGGTATATGCCGAGATTGTTGGGGATCTTGGCATATTGAAGTGGGATTGTTGGGTCATATGGTAGTTCTATTTTTAGTTTTTTAAGGAACCTCCCTACTGTTCTCCATAGTGGCTGTATCAGTTTACATTCCCACCAACAATGCAAGAGGGTTCCCTTTTCTCCACACCCTCCCCAGCATTTATTGTTTGTAGATTTTTTGATGATGGCCATTGTGACTGGTGTGAGGTGATACCTCATTGTAGTTTTGATTTGCATTTCTCTAATGATTTGTGATGTTGAGCATCCTTTCATGTGTTTGTTAGCTATCTGTAGTCTTTTTTGGAGAAATGTCTATTTAGGTCTTCTGCCCATTTTTGGATTGGGTTGTTTGTTTTTTTGATATTGAGCTGCATGCGCTGCTTGTAAATTTTGGAGATTAATCCTTTGTCAGTTGCTTCATTTGCAAATATTTTCTCCCATTCTGAGGGTTGTCTTTTGGTCTTGTTTAAGGTTTCCTTTGCTGTGCAAAAGCTTTTAAGTTTCATTAGGTCCCATTTGTTTATTTTTGTCTTCATTTCCATTTCTCTAGGAGGTGGATCAAAAAGGATCTTGCTGTGATTTATGTCATAGAGTGTTCTGCCTATGTTTTCCTCTAAGAGTTTTATAGTGTCTGGCCTTACATATAGGTCTCTAATCCATTTTGAGTTTATTTTTGTGTATGGTGTTAGGGAGTGTTCTAATTTCATTCTTTTACATGTACCTGTCCAGTTTTCCCAGCATCACTTAGTGAAGAGGCTGTCTTTTCTCCATTGTATATCCTTGCCTCCTTTATCAAAAATAAGGTGACCATACGTGCATGCATGGGTTTATCTCTGAGTTTTCTATCTTGTTCCATTGATCTATATTTCTGTTTTTGTGCCAGTACCATACTGTCTTGATTACTGGAGCTTTGCAGTATAGTCTGAAGTCAGGGAGCCTGATTCCTCCAGCTCCATGTTTCCTTCTCAAGATTGCTTTGGCTATTTGGGGTCTTTTGTGTTTCTATACAAATTGTGAAATTTTTCGTTCTAGTTCTGTGAAAAATGCCATTGGTAGTTTGATAGGGATTGCATTGAATCTGTACACTGCTTTGGGTAGTATAGTCATTTTCACAATATTGATTCTTCCAATCCAAGAACATGGTATATCTCTCCATCTGTCTGTATCGTCTTTAATTTCTTTCATCAGTGTCTTATAGTTTTCTGCATATAGGTCTTTTGTCTCCTCAGGTAGGCTTATTCCTAGGTATTTTATTCTTTTTGTTGCAATGGTAAATGAGAGTGTTTCCTTAATTTCTTTTTCAGATTTTTCATCATTAGTGTATGGGAATGCAAGAGATTTCTGTGCATTAATTTTGTACCTGCTACTGTACCAAATTCATTGATTAGCTCTAGTAGTTTTCTGGTAACATCTTTATGATTCTCTATGTATAGTAGCATGTCATCTGCAAACAGTGACAGCTCTACTTCTTCTTTTCCAATTTGGATTCCTTTTATTTCTTTTTCTTCTCTGATTGCTGTGGCTAAAACTTCCAAAACTATGTTGAATAATAGTGGTGAGAGTGGAGAACCTTGTCTTCCTTCTGATCTTAGAGGAAATGGTTTCAGTTTTTCACCATTGAGAATGATGTTGGCTGTGGGTTTGTTATATATGGCCTTTATTATGTTGAGGTAGGTTCCCTCTATGCCTACTTTTCTGGAGGGTTTTTATCACAAATGGGTGTTGAATTTTGTCGAAAGCTTTCTCTGCATCTATTGAGATGATCCTATGGTTTTTCGCCTTCAATTTGTTAATATGGTGTATCACATTGATTGACTTGCATATATTGAAAAATCCTTGCATTCCTGGGATAAACCCCACTTGATCATGGTGTATGATCCTTTTAATGTGCTGCTGGATTCTGTTTGCCAGTTTTTTGTTGAGGATTTTTGCATCTATGTTGATCAGTGATGTTGGCCTCTGGTTTTCTTTCCTTGTGACATCTTTGTCTGGTTTTGGTACCTAGGATGATGGTGGCCTCGTAGAATGAGTTTGGGAGTGTTCCTCCCTCTGCTGTATTCTGAAAGAGTTTGAGAAGGATAGGTGTTAGCTCTTCTCTAAATGTTTGATAGAATTCGCCCGTGAAGCCATCTGATTCTGGGCTTCTGTTTGTTGGAAGATTTTTAATCACAGTTTTAATTTCAGTGCTTGTGATTGGTCTGTTCATATTTTCTACTTCTTCCTGGTTCAGTCTTGGAAGGTTGTGCTTTTCAAAGAATTTGTCCATTTCTTCCAGGTTGTCCATTTTATTGGCATATAGTTCTTGTAGTAATCTCTCATGATCCTTCGTATTTCTGCCGTGTCAGTTGTTACTTCTCCTTTTTCATTTCTAATTCTGTTGATTTGAGTCTCTCCCTTTTTTTCTTGATGAGTCTGGCTAATGGTTTATGAATTTTGTTTATCTTCTCAAAGAACCACGTTTTAGTTTTAGTGATCTTTGCTATCGTTTCCTTCATTTCTTTTTCATTTATTTCTGATCTGATCTTTATGATTTGTTTCCTTCTGCCAACTTTGCAGATTTATTGTTCTTCTCTAATTGCTTTAGGTGTAAGGTTAGGTTGTTTATTTGAGATGTTTCTTGTGTCTTGAGGAAGGATTGTATTGCTATAAACTTCCCTCTTAGAACTGCTTTTGCTGCATCCCGTAGGTTTGGGTTGTCGTGCTTTCATTGTCATTTGTTTCTGGGTATTGTCTGATATCCTCTTTGATTTCTTCAGTGATCTCTTGGTTATTAAGTAGTGTATTGTTTAGCCTCCATGTGTTTTTATTTTTTACAGATTTTTTCCTGTAATTGGTATCTAGTCTCATAGCGTTGTGGTCAGAAAAGATACTTGATACAATTTCAGTTTTCTTAAATTTACCAAGATTTGATTTGTGACCCAAGATATGATCTCTCCTGGAGAATGTTCCATGAGCACTTGAGAAGAAAGTGTATTCTGTTGTTTTTGGATGGAATGTCCTATAAATATCAATTAAGTCCATCTTGTTTAATGTATCATTTAAAGCTTGTGTTTCCTTATTTATTTTCATTTTGGATGATGTGTCCATTGGTGAAAGTGGGGTGTTAAAGTCCCCTACTATGATTGAATTACTGTCAATTCCCCCTTTCTTGGCTGTTAGTATTTGCCTTATGTATTGAGGTGCTCCTATGTTGGGTGCATAAACATTTACCATTGTTATATCTTCTTCTTGGATTGATCCCTTGATCATTATGTAGTGTTCTTCTTTGTCTCTTGTAATAGTCTTTATTTTAAAGTCTATTTTGTCTGATATGAGAATTGCTAATCCATGTTTCTTTTGATTTCCATTTGCATGGAATATCTTTTTCCATCCCCTCACTTTCAGTCTGTATGTGTCCCTAGGTCTGAAGTGGGTCTCTTGTAGGCAGCATATATACAGATCTTGTTTTGTTTCCATTCAGCCAGTCTATGTCTCTTGGTTGGAGCATTTAATCCATTTACATGTAAGGTAATTATCAAAATGTATGTTCTCATTACCATTTTCTTAATTGTTTTGGGTTTGTTATTGTAGGTCTTTTCCTTCTCTTGTGTCCTTCCTAGAGTAGTTCCTTTAGCATTTGTTGTAAAGCTGGTTTGCTAGTGCTGAATTCTCTTAGCGTTTGCTTGTCTGTAAAGGTTTTAATTTCTCCATGAATCTGAATGAGATCCTTGCTGGGTAGAGTAATCTTGGCTGTAGGTTCTTCCCTTTCATCACTTTAAATATGTCCTGTCACTCTCTTCTGGGTTGCAGAGTTTCTGCTGAAAGATCAGCTGTTAACCTTATGGGGATTCCCTTGTATGTTATTTGTTGTTTTTTTCCTTGCTGCTTTTAATATTTTTTCTTTATAGTTAATATCTGATAGTTTGATTAACATGTGTCTTGGTTTGTTTCACCTTGGATTTATCCTGTATGGGACTCTCTGTGCTTCCTGGACTTGACTGACCGTTTCCTTTCCCATATTAGGGAAGTTTTCAACTGTAATGTCTTCAAATATTTTCTCAATCTCTTTCTTTTTCTCTTCTTCGGGACCCCTGTAATTCGAATGTTGGTGCATATAATGTTGCCCCAGAGGTCTCTGAGACTGTCCTCAATTCTTTTCATTCTTTTTTCTTTATTCTGCTCTGCAGTAGTTATTTCCACTATTTTATCTTCCAGGTCCCTTATCCGTTCATCTGCCACAGTTATTCTGCTATTGATTCCTTCTAGAGAATTTTTAATTTCATTTATCGTGTTGTTCATCATTGTTTGTTTGCTCTTTAGTTCTTCTGTGTCCTTATTAAACATTTCTTGTATTTTCTCCATTCTATTTCCAAGATTTTGGATCATCTTTACTATCATTGCTCTGAATTCTTTTTCAGGGACACTGCCTATTTCCTCTTGTTTTGTTTGGTCTGGTGGGTTTTTACCTTGCTCCTTCATCTGCTGTGTGTTTCTCTGTCTTCTCATATTGCTTAACTTACTGTGTTTGGGGTCTCCTTTTCACAGGCTGCATGTTCATAGTTCCCGTTGTTTTTGGTGTCTGCCCCCAGTGGCTAAGGTTGGTTCAGTGGGTTGTGTAGGCTTCCTGGTGGAGGGGACTGGTTCCTGTGTTCTGGTGGGTGAGGCTGGATCTTGTCTTTCTGGTGGGCAGGACCGCATCCTGTGGTGTGTTTTGGGGTGTCTGTGACCTTATTATGATTTTAGGCAGCCTCTCTGCTAATGCATGGGGTTGTGTTTCTGTCTTGCTAGTTGTTTGGCATAGGGTGTCCAGCACTGTAGCTTGCTGGTCATTGAGTGGAGCTGGGTCTTAGCGTTGAGATGGTGATCTCTGGGAGGGCTTTTGCCATTTGATATTATGTGGAGCCAGGAGGTCTCTGGTGGACCAATGTCCTGAACTTGGCTCTCCCACCTCAGAGGCACAGGCCTGACAGCCATCCAGATCACCAAGACCCTTTCAGCCATATGGCTCAGAAGAAAAGGGAGAAAAAAAGAAAGAATACAGTAAAATAAAATAAAAGTTATTAAAATAAAAATATTATTAAAAATAAAAAATTAAAAAGTAATAAAAAAAAGAAAGAAGAGAGCAACCAAACCAAAAAACAAATCCACCAATTTTAGCAAGTTCTAAAACTATACTAAAAAATAAAAAACAAAAACGGACAGACGGAACTCTAGGACAAATGGTAAAAGCAAAGCTATAGAGACAAAATCACACAAAGAAGCATACACATACACAGTCAAAAAGAGAAAAAGGAAAAAGAAAATCTATATATATGTATAAAAAAAGGAAGAGAACAACCAAATCAATGAACAAATCTACCAATGATAATAAACTTTAAATACTAAGCTAAGATAAACAGAAAACCAGAAAGAAATTAGATGCAGAAAGCAAACCCCAAGTCTACAGTTGCTCCAAAGTCCACCGCCTCAATTTGGGATGATTCATTGTCTATTCAGGTATTCCACAGATGCAGGGTACATCAAGTTGATTGTGGAGATTTAATCCGCTGTTCCTGAGGTTGCTGGGAGGGATTTCCCTTTCTCTTCTTTGTTTGCACAGCTCCCGGGGTTCAGCTTTGGATTTGGCCCTGCCTCTGGGTGTAGGTTGGCCACAGGCATCTGTTCCTGCCCAGACAGGAGGGGGTTAAAGGAGCAGCTGATCTGGGGGGCTCTGGCTCACTCAGGCCAGGGGGAGGGAGGGGTACGGATGCGGGGCGAGCCTGCAGTGGCAGAGGCCAGCGTGATGTTGCACCAGCCTGAGGCATGCCGTGCGTTCTCCTGGGGAAGTTGTCCCTGGATCACGGGACCCTGGCAGTGGCGGGCTGCACAGGCTCCCGGGAGGAGAGGTTTGGATAGTGACCTGTGCTCGCACACGGGCTTCTTGGTGGCGGCAGCAGCAGCCTTAGCATCTCATGCCTGTCCCTGCTGTCCGTGCTGATAGCTGCGGCTCGCACCCATCTCTGGAGCTCGTGTAGGTGGCGCTCTGAATCCCCTCTCCTCGTGCTCACCAAAACAATGGTCTCTTGCCTCTTGGGCAGCTCCAGACGTTTCCCTGGACTCCCTCCCGGCTAGCTGTGGTGCACTAGCCCCCTTCAGGCTGTGTTCACGCCACCAACTCCTGTCCTCTCCCTGCGCTCTGACCGAAGCCCAAGCCTCAGCTCCCAGCCCTGCCCGCCCCGGTGGATGAGCAGACAAGCCTCTCGGGCTGGTGAGTGCTGGTCGGCCCCGATCCTCTGTGTGGGAATCTCTCCGCTTTTCCCTCCGCACCCCTGTGGCTGCGCTCTCCTCTGTGGCTCCGAAGCTTCCCCCCTCCACGACCTGCAGTCTCTGCCCGCAAAGGAGCTTCTGGTGCGTGGAAACCTTTCCTCCTTCACAGCTCCCTCCCACTGGTGCAGGTCCCATCCTTATTCTTTTGTCTCTGTTTTTTCTTTTTCTTTTGCCTACCCAGGTACGTGGGGAGTTTCTTGCCTTTTGGGAGGTCTGAGGTCTTCTGCCAGCATTCAGTAGGTGTTCTGTAGGAGTTGTTCCACATGTAGATGTATTTCTGGTGTATTTGTGGGGAGGAAGGTGATCTCCGTATCTTACTCCTCCACCATCTTGAAGGTCTCCCCCTTAGAGGTTTAATGGGTGTTTTGATTCTTTCCTGATTAAATCATTCTCAGTAGATTGAAACAAGGAGGTTTAGGAAGGAGCTAATCTCAGTCAGGAAGGCTGCTCAAGAGTGGTTTATCAGCTGAACCAGAATTGGTTACGTAGAAAGACAGAGGCCTGGGGAGAGTTCTCGGGAATCTGTCCCCATCTATTTTGATATTCTGATCTGTGACTGAATAATGGATTACCAAATATTCTCATTTAATTTGTATACGAAGTTGGTAAATCGCAGCTTAACAAATAGTATTGGGTTTTAAAGCGACCTTGATAAAATATTGAGGTGAAATCAATACGATGTAGTTCAGTGGAACCAGTTTCAAAGGATTTAGATTACATCTTTAGAGCCAAGGATGTGAATTTTATAACTAGCCCATGCCTACCTAATGGAAGTTATTAAGTTAGACAGAAAGTCTTCCGGCTTGGTGTGATTTTATAGCCCCCATTCTGTGGACGGTCTCTGGGATATCAAATAATCTGATTCAGTTTTGATTTCATTATATATACAGGGTTTAGGCGGACAAAGCAAGATGATCAGATACCAAATGAATTGATAATAGAGGCACGACCACTGGGACTCTAGGAAAAAAAGTGTTTGGGGAGGCTCATGCCTCCCATTTTTACTGCCACATGTTTCTCTTTATATTCCAGACCTTTCTGTTCCTCTCTTTACCTCCATTCTCCCCCGCTCCACTAGCTTAATAAAGCTCACTTGCCTTGTACGTCATTCTCTCAGGATATCCTTCCCACAGTGTTCAAAGTTCATGAATCTGAGCCAGGAATTCTGATGATGTTTATCTTTCCCAAAGGGTGGCCACTGGGGGCACTGTGCAAAGTTGGTGGCAGATATTTTTAGGTAGAGGGAAAAGAATCAAGAATGCTTTCCAGCACTTGTATCTGCCTGTGGGCCAGGCTGGCCATGGGGATTGTCTAAAGTATTTGGCTTTGGGAAGATGCCTTCAGCAGCCTGGAATTATCTGAGAGATAAGACATCAGAAATGATGCTTGGTTTTCATTTCAGAGGTCCAGGTGGTTAGGTGGTAAGATATGTAACTTGCTTGGGTGAAGTTTTCTTTTCTGGCAAACAGACTTTTGATTCATTGTTTTTTTTTTTTTTTGGTTTTTTTTTGCGGTACGCGGGCCTCTCACTGTTGTGGCCTCTCCCGTTGCGGAGCACAGGCTCCGGACGCGCAGGCTCAGCGGCCATGGCTCACGGGCCCAGCCGCTCCGCGGCATGTGGGATCTTCCCGGACCGGGGCACGAACCCATGTCCCCTGCATCGGCAGGCGGACTCTCAACCACTGCGCCACCAGGGAAGCCCCGATTCATTGTTTCTTGATATTGAAGGCCTAGAGTTTAGCTTGTTTGTTCAATTATTATAAAGCATACATTTTCCTTAGCTGAGTGGGAATTTATAAAGCTCTTGTTTTCTGACTATCATGGTTAAGTCTTGCAGTAATCTCTTCTCAGTTTTCCCATCTGTCTGAGACACTTTTCCTAAGCCCTTTTCCTTTTTGAGGTAATTTGGAACGTACTGACTTGGCCTGCTCTCAATATAGGTAACGCCGTAGGAGAGGAGCTTCTGGTTATGTTTGTTTCTGCTTATCAGTGTGATAAATATTCTGAGATGCTCATTTCTGCTCTCCTGTTTAAATTCGAAGTTCTGACACCTACAGAACATTTTTTTCAAACAGCTTCATGAGACCGTGATGTTCGCTCCAATTTTTTGTGAGGCAGAATTCTGTGCGACTGTCTTTTGATTTGATGCTTTTGCAGGGAGCGAGCACATACTTCAGCGTGGCTTGTTGTGGTCCAGATGGTTGGGATTTGTTTACATAACACAAAGGAGAACCGGAGCTGGAGAAAATTGGCATCTGAAACCAATAATGCAGATTGCTGTTTGCATGCTGCAGCTTGCAGCATCAATACTTTTGTACGAAACACATTTAGAACCGGGAGCTTCACAGCAGACACCACCTAAAAGTCATTAGGGGGTCAGTTAACCTCTGGCATTTTCCCCTGGATTGCCTTTCTACATCCAGCTGGGCTGCAGAAGTCATCTTAAGACAGGTGAGGCTGGAGGGGCACCCCGAGGGCTGCCCTGTGTCTGTGCTGAAGATAAGTAAGGCTCTGCTCGATGGGACACTGGCAGTCACTGGTAGCTAAAGGGGAACAGTGTATCAAACCACCAGGAAACCTTTAGCCAAATTCAGGTCAATAAAGAGAAGCTTGAAAGGTGAGTTGTTATTGGCCTCCAAAAAATGTGTATTCATTTAGTTCAGTGGTAATAATAATAATATAACAGCAGTAGCAAACCTTACATAGCCTGTAGCAAGTTGCCTCATACTCTTCCGAAGGCTTTCTAGACAGTAAGCCCTTTAATCACCATGACAACCCTATGAGGGCGGTGTCTTTCTGCCTCTCTACCTCCTGGGCACGTGGCAGGGTTGTACTCCCTGGACCCTTCTGTCTAGTTCTGCCCAATGTATTGATATAAGCAGAAGTGACCGGTGTCACTTCCAGGCCAAGCACTTAATTACCAATATTTGACACTGAAGAATGTTCTTTTCACTCTGCTCGGGCAACTGGCAACGTGCCAGGTGTGCCGTTCAGACAGTTTGGCTCACGGACTGAGGGCAAGGATGACACAGCAGGGTCCTGGGTGACCTGTGATAAACATGCAATGTGACTGCAACAAGAAAAGCCTTTGCTGCTTTAAGCCCCTGGAATCTGGGAGTTTGTTGTTAGAATATAACTTAGTCTGCCTAGGTTGATACAGTAAGTATGATTACACAGCGAGGTTGCCCATGGTTTCACAGCTGGAGTGGCAGAGCAGGGATTCAAACCTACAGAGTCTGTGCTCTTAAACATCGTGCGATACTGCCTCTTGATGTACAAATATTTATTGCAAACGGGTATGATGCTTGGCTCTGGGGATGCAGTGGTGAACAAGACAGCATAAACTCATTGAATTTAAAGTCTACCAAAGAAAACAATTCAAATAAAACAAACATAATAAATCCAGTGATGCTAAAATCAAAAGGGCATTTAATATATATTTTCAGCTATACTCGATGCCTTATATACACACACGTACACATGCACAAAAGATTTTCTTGTTTTTGTTATGTTTTGTTTTGCTTTTTAAATAAGTGGGCATTTCTGCCAACCATTAATGGCTGTATTCTTCCAGAAAGGGCATAAGATCAGAAGCCTAGTGCTTTGGGTTTCTTAGGCTTTGTGCTTCTCATAAATAGATCATCTCAATGCCTCGTGAGTGGCTGGAGTGATTCTAGGTTCAAAGATGTATATCTTTCATTCAGCATCACCACTAATGTAATAAACCAGCTCCTTCTAGAGCTCAGCTGAGGATGCAGTGACCTAGTCTGACACTGGCAGCATTATGCAGTCACTCTCAAGGATTTTGGAAGGTTAATCTGGTTATTTGCAATTTTTACTTGATTCCCCACATAAGATTTGCCTTTACTCCAGTCTGTAGGGGCATGTGAATGTTCCCTTTGTACTTTACAACTGCAGATCTACAATCTCTTATCTGCAGTACCGAAATCTAAAAAGCTCTGGAAACTTTCTTTATAACCCATTTTAAGACAAAACCTCACTTGACCTAATTCATTCAGAATCTAACCAGGGCTGGTGAGAAGCTTTTTCTTGTGTGAATATTCATCCATCTCTCTGCAAAAATATTCCTGTCTTTAACCACCGGGGACTGCCTCAGACCTTGACGGAGCACTACACAACATGAGGTATGCGTACCGTATTACATTCTAAATCCCCAAATTCTGAATTGCAATCATATCAGGCCCTAAGAACTTCAGACGGTGGGTTGTGGACCTGTAGAATATATAAAAATGCAGTTGGGCTTCCCTGGTGGTGCAGTAGTTGAGAGTCCACCTGCCGATGCAGGGGACGCGGGTTCGTGCCCCAGTCCGGGAGGATCCCGCATGCCGCGGAGCGGCTGGGCCCGTGAGCCATGGCCGCTGAGCCTGCGCATCCGGAGCCTGTGCTCCGCAACGGGAGAGGCCACAACAGTGAGAGGCCCGTGTACTGCAAAAAAAAAGAGAGAACTCAGGTGATTCAATAGCAAGATTCAAATTAAATGTCAATGCATTGAGTCCATAGCACTCTTGCAGTGAAGATATCACATTCACATGAATAAACCTGTTTTACGTGTCAATTTATATTTACATGGTGTTTTAAGTTTTTAGAAGTGACTGACCTATTTACTAAGCCAAGAGAGTAAAAATTAAGCATCTTAAACACATTTGTTTCCATAATCACTCCTAGAGAAGAAAAGGGAGAGATAAGAAAAGAAAAAAAAAAGGCAGCAAGGAAAGATGAAATCCAGTGCTTTAGAAGACCTTAGGAATCTTGTTATGGGGATAGTTCAAAGCTGGTTGAAAAATTCATGCTGAGGATACGTACCAAAGGACAAACAAGCAGATTAAATTGTTGTCTGTAGTTTGTGTCACTGAATATAGGTTGCAAAAAATAAAAATGAAGTGAACTATTGTGACCTAAGGGTGGGGATAGGATAACCAAGCATTAATTTTATTTATTTATTTTTTTAACACCTTTATTGGAGTATAATTGCTTTACAATGGTGTGTTAGTTTCTGCTTTATAACAAAGTGAATCAGTTATACATATACATATGTTCCCATATCTCCTCCCTCTTGCGTCTCCCTCCCTCCCACCCTCCCTATTCCACCCCTCTAGGTGGTCACAAAGCACCGAGCTGATCTCCCTGTGCTATGAGGTTGCTTCCCACTATCTATTTTACATTTGGTAGTGTATATATGTCCACAAGCATTCATTTTAAATATTAAAGCAGGAACTTGTTAAATTAGATACCAAATATTCAAGGAATATACTTAGGAGTGTCACCGTTTCTCTTGTGCCATCCTTTACAAGTGGAGGTGACATTTACAGCTTTCTTTGTTGTTTTCAAGAATGTTTAAATTGTAAAAAGACAGTGCCTATCATTGTACTTAGTAAGTTGGTCCTGTTTTCTCTTTTCTCTGGACAATTACTGGGAACCATAATTAGTCACCGCTAATCACTTGGGGACACCTGCCAGATGACAGCCCAGCGTGGGGCAGATTTGAAAGCTGCTGTAGGACATCCTCTGGAACCTTAACCTTTCTTGAAGTGACTAAAATATTCCAGAGGCATATTTAGTGGCTTGCTTCTCCACAGCACTGAGTGACCCCCTGGGGCTCAGGCGCCTGACAAGCCACTCGAAATGCCCCACTTAACAACCTGGAAATAATTGAGGCAGTGGGAAGAATTAAGCCCGAAGCACAGAGAGCTGAGAGTATTTGGTTTCTGTGCCAAAGGAGTGGGTGAGCGTGTATTCCTGATGGAACCTGGGGAAAAACGGCTGCCATGTTCTGAGGAGTCTGGGATGCTATTAAAGAGGGACTTGGAGTTTTCTTCCCTTTTTGGAAAAATGAAGGTGCTTGGAGCCCAGTTCATATGGTTTCCATCAGAGCTACTCGTAGCCTGTCCAGTGACTCTGTGACTTGTTAGAAGGGGCTTCCACGGGCAGGAGCTGTCTTAGGGCACACAGCCTGAGGCAAGGCAGGTGAATTTGTAAAAACGGCACCGTTTCCTCTCAGCTGATGGGGTAGATGAAGGCCTGAGCAGTTGTGGTTGGCTTGACAGGGGGAGGGCAGGCTGGATTTCATCCTCCGCTCTCTTCCCGGACCAGGAGCTCTTGAGAAATACACAGACGGCACACCCATCACAGTGTTCCCGGTCTCATATGATCGTTGTCAATTATTTCCAGTTTAAAAGGATTTATAAATTCAAGGATAATTATTGTGTTCTCTTGCCTAAGAACATTACTTTTCTTAAGATGTGGGTTTGGAGATGGAGCCCAGGGGAAGGGCAGGGGAAGAATAAGACTTATTGTTATTTTTCCTCGTGCTCACCAGCTAAAGTTGGCCTGGGCTTCACCTGGCCTTTTTCTGCTTTTTTGACTCTGGTCCCAGTTTCGTGGTCACGAAATTCTTAGCCAACTTAGAGATAACCAGAGAAAGTCAGAGATTTTGGACATGAACTTTAAAACTCTGCCAAGGTATCTTTCATTGCAGGCCTGACATTTAGCTCAATGGATGAGATCAGTGTGATATAGATGAGCCAATTGCCGATTCCATTAGTACCACGTGGCATTTACTCTGTGAGAGTGGGGTTATTAGTGTGCTGCTGATACATGTATTTCATTACTGTCTACTCAACCATACTCCCCTATACAGAATATATAGAAATATAACATGTAGTTTGTCTTTTTAAGTTTGATCAGTTTCTGGGAATATTTTGATAATGTTCTGTTTTACTGGGAATGTTCTATTTTATAGCATAACCATCGTTTTAAACATAAAAGCCAGCATCTCTATCAATGTTTTGAGGGGGAGACCCATTGATCAGATGACATAGTTAAGATTTTTCATCAAATGTGTCGAAATATCACTTCTTTTTTTTTTTTTTTTTTGCGCGGTACACGGGCCTCTCACTGTTGTGGCCTCTCCCGTTGCGCAGCACAGGCTCCGGACGTGCAGGCTCAGCGGCCATGGCTCACGGGCCTAGCCGCTCCGCGGCATGTGGGATCCTCCCGGACCGGGGCACGAACCCGTGTCCCCTGCATCGGCAGGCGGACTCTCAACCACTGCGCCACCAGGGAAGCCCCAAATGTTCATATTTTTATCTGTTCATATTGTTTTATGAAACATGTAAGGAGGCTGGCCAGGAGTTACTAAAGTGTATTTTGCAGATGTTTGAAATTCCACTGTGAATTGGAAAAAAAACACCTAAATTAGTAAATTATATATTTTTAGAATAACACACACGTGCACAATTCTTTTGCTATAACTCATGTTGTTTGGAAGAATAGTTTTCAAACATCTTCAAGGGAAAAATGAAGCTTGGCCATCACAATTAACAACAGCATCTTCCACAGCACGTGGGGTCTGCGTGTTTTTAGAAAAGCACCTGGTCACATAACTGTTTCATAAGTTTGATTCTTAAAGCTGATCCTTATGCTACTATTAATTTGTGAGAAAATGAACCTGTATAAGCCATTTGAGAATATGTGTATTTAAGTTTGTTCTTATACTAAATCACTGCTTTTGAACCCTAAAGGCCTAGAGCCAAATTATTTCTTGGGAAGGTACTGCAGTTTCAAGGCCTGGTATTGGTATTGTGTTGTCTCCAGTGGAAAAACTTGGAATAGAAGTCCACTTGCAATGAATCACTGTGTCAGTGAAGTTCAAGGCTTTGCAAGGAGTGTAGAAGAGGAAGGAGTTTAGCTCTTCAAATGGCCTCTCCTGAAAATTTCAGAGAAAGGAGAGTCTTCATTGTCAGAAATTTGGCACTGATAACGGGCTTTCATTACATCTGCTTCCTACAGATAATCCTGCCCTACACGTGGGAGTCGGGAGGACGGGGACATGGTGATTTAGAAAGAGGAGGTGAAAGGGAGTCTACACTGGGTTTCCTCACCTGGCCTTTGCCCTACTTCCTGTCGACAGCTGGACTCCTGGCTCCAGTGGGGTTGTCTTTCCCCTAAACAAGCACCTCTGAGTTCACATGTCTGAGCAAGTAGGGTCCCTTTCAAAGGGCTCCTTTTTTCCTCGAGCTTGGGACTCTTGGGAATTCCAGAAATGCACGATGAAGGCATGGTTGCAACAAGGTCACCTTTTTGAAAAAGAAGCACTCGCTGCACATGTAAGACCTAAGTGTATTAATAAGATGCAGAGCTGTTTCATTATGCCTATGTATAATGCCCCCAGCCCTGACTCTCAAACCCCTGACTCCTGCTTTGTTGAACAGAGGCTCGAAGGCATGAGGATCATCTTGTCCCCAAATATCTCCTACAGTGGCCTAGAGTCTTTTGGAACTTGAAGACTATTTTCTGATCGAGAATTCCCTTTCTAATGAACATACCCTCAGGAGCTATGATATCCTTAAGATATATGCTAAGATGTCCTAAGATACCTAATCTACATACCCAGGGCAGGGCAGTGACTCATGAATATGCTCTCTAGGGGAAAGAGTGCCACCTTAAGCAATGCACTCAATCCATCCATTGATTATTTAACAATTATTGAAAATCTGTTGTATCCCAAGTATTGGTCTTGGCCTTGGGAGTACAAAGATCAAATGAGATGCAAGACCTCAGGAAGCTTAATGTTGACTGGGATCTGATAATTAGAGTACAGGTTGGCTGAAGTAAGAGATTAAGGTAGATACAGCATATTAAAGGAGCCAGAGAATGGGCCACCTCAGAGGGGAAGAGAAGGCTCTGGAATCTCAGGGATGTATTTTTGTGTTTTGTTTTGAGCTCTGCCTTGCACCTAGACAAGCATCTCTAAATGGACCCATCCTTTGCCATAGAATGTGCTGGCTGTGGTGACTTGTAGACAGGATTCTTCAGGCCTGCCTGTTGTGTAATCAGCATTGTTGTCCTGTCTCACGGGGGCCTGTTTGGACAGGACCGCTGATGAGTGAGGGTAGCAGAGGGGAAGAACTGACGTTGACTTTGGCAGTAGCTTGCTCTTCGCCAAGTAAATCCAGCCATGGAGACAGGCATGGCTGGGTGGCTGCATGGATGGAACATTCTGTGACCCACCTGTCCTCATTTTCTCCTTCAGAGTGTGAAATGTTTGCCTTCCTCCAAAGAGGAGCTGTGAGCTTGCTTATTTTAAAAACTGCAACCTGTGAGGAGAGAGGGTGTTCTTTGACAACGTTACATCATTGACGCCTCTAGGTGTTGAGTCATCATTATTTTTAGGCAGCTCCATGCTTTTTTTGGTTGTTCTAAGAATAGCCCTGGTGTCTGGACGCTACAGAAAGTCACTTCAGTAAAGATCCTGTCACTGCTCCACAGTGGGAATGGAATGCTTTCTTAATTTCCACATCCAGGGCACACGTTTTAGAATTTTACCTCCCAAACGTTCTGCCCTTTTAGGTTTTCCGTAGTCAATGTGATAACTTTGTCAGGAGCTATCACTTGAATTTGTTCAAACCTGTGTCAGACATACTTATTGTTGTAAACAATAGCAGGAAGAACAACAGAATGAAAAGCCTTCCCTCCTAAAGGCTCTTCCTCATCTTCACTCAATGCCCCCCTGGGTTTGTGAATACCTTCATCAGTGACTTCACCCAGTTTCTCAACATTTGAAGACCTGTTTCTATGCCTTGTGTTTTATGGATTAACTGACTTGAGATCCCTCACATGAGGACCTGGGCTAGGGGTGCTCCTGTTGACATTTCTGTGGGATCAACTAAAAGAGGCCAAAATAAACGTTATTGTGGGTTGTTAAACTAAATAAGCATATAAATTGTAACCCATATTGGAACTTGATGACAGGGCAATAAAGCAGACTGAGCAAGGCCAGAAATGGAATTTTGTGGGTCAGTATAGAGACTGGTTTTCCCATTGCCTATTCAGAGCACATGCCCAGATGTGATCAATTTATTTTACGTGGCACTTCGAAGCCCGTAAGAGCACTAATGGCTTGTGAGCCAAGCCAAATGCTGTTCTAACTGTAGCATCAAGGGAAGCAGCTGCTTGGAAGAAAATGAGGCAGTCGTTTAATGTTATAGTGTACCTTTTGTGTCTGGAGGGGACAGAAGGGCAGTCACATGACCTGGGTCTAAGTGTGGCTGAAAGGACCAGTGCACGTGATGGGCTGGCTGCCGGGTGCAAGCTGGGAAGACTGACCTGCGTTTGGAGCTATAGGTGGACTGACAGGGTTGCGTCTGCTTCTATTGTCTCGGAGCTCAAACCTCCTCCCCACCTGGGTCATCCTGTCTCTAATCAGGGAAATGGTGTATAGCATCATCGTGATTTCAGTCCAGATCCCCAAATCCATTGCTTATTCCTGTGTGACCATGGGCAGTTTATTTCATCTTTCCAAACAGCAGTGACTTCACCTACAAAATATCATCAAGTCATAGCATCCACCGCAAAGGTGGCTGTGAGGATATAAGTGGTGTAATCCAGGGTGCCTTGATCACAGTAACTGTGCATGTTGGCTAGGAATAATAACTTCTGCTCATCAGTCTGACCTTCTGCATCTTGCATCATTAAAAATTCATAAGACTCTTTGGATTTCCTTGCCCGTGGTTGTTGCCTAACTCACCAAAGAGCAGTGTACTGGTCAGCCCCATTGTCTATTCTTGCCACCCTCAGAAGAATTTCTAAATCAAGATGGGAAGGGGGGGGGCAGCCTCTTGAAATCTGAACAAATAGTTTATTCACAAGAACCACTCCCATTTACCATTGCAACAAAAAGCATAAAATACCTAAGAATAAACCTACCTAAGGAGACAAAAGACCTGTATGCAGAAAACTATAAGACACTGATGAAAGAAATTAAAGATGATACAAATAGATGGAGAGATATACCATGTTCTTGGATTGGAAGAATCAACATTGTGAAAATGACTCTACTACCCAAAGCAATGTACAGATTCAATGCAATCCCTATCAAACTACTAATGGCATTTTTCACAGAACTAGAATAAAAAATTTCACAATTTGTATGGAAACACAAAAGACCTCGAATAGCCAAAGCAATCTTGAGAAAAAAAAAATGGAGCTGGAGGAATCAGGCTCCCTGACTTCAGACTATACTACAAAGCTACAGTAATTAAGACAGTATGATACTGGCACAAAAACAGAAATATAGATCAATGGAACAAGATAGAAAACTCAGAGATAAACCCATGCACATATGGTCATCTTATCTTTGATAAAGGAGGCAAGAATATACAATGGAGAAAAGACAGTCTCTTCAATAAGTGGTGCTGGGAAAACTGGACAGCTATATGTAAAAGAGTGAAGTTAGAACACTCCCTAACACCATATACAAAAATAAACTCAAAATGCATTAAAGATCTAAATGTAAGGCCAGACACTATAAAACTCTTAGAGGAAAACATAGGCAGAACACTCTATGACATAAATCACAGCAAGATCCTTTTTGACCCACCTCCTAGAGAAATGGAAATAAAAACAAAAATAAACAAATGGGACCTAATGAAACTTAAAAGTTTTGCACAGCAAAGGAAACCATAAACAAGATGAAAAGACAACCCTCAGAATGGGAGAAAATATTTGCAAACGAAGCAACTAACCAAGGATTAATCTCCAAAATATACAAGCAGCTCATGCAGCTCAATATCAAAAAAAATAAACAACCCAATCAAAAATTGGCAGAAGACCTAAATAGACATTTCTCCAAAGAAGACATACAGATGGCCAAGAAGCACATGAAAAGCTGCTCAACATTACTAATTATTAGAGAAATGCAAATCAAAACTACAATGAGGTATCACCTCACACCAGTTAGAATGGGCATCATCAGAAAATCTGCAAACAACAAATGCTGGAGAGGGTGTGGAGAAAAGGGAACCCTCTTGCACTGTTGGTGGGAATGTAAATTGATACAGCCACTATGGAGAACAGTATGGAGGTTCCTTAAAAAACTAAAAATAGAAATACCATATGACCCAGCAATCCCACTACTGGGCATATACCTTGAGAAAACCATAATTCAAAAAGAGTCATGTACCACAATGTTCATTGCAGCACTATTTATAATAGCCAGGACATGGAAGCAACCTAAGTGTCCATCAACAGATGAATGGATAAAGAAGATGTGGCACGTATATACAATGGAATATTACTCAGCCATAAAAAGAAACGAAATTGAGCTATTTGTAATGAGGTGGATAGACCTAGAGTGGATCATACAGAGTGAAGTAAGTCAGAAAGAGAAAGACAAATACTGTATGCTAACACATATATATGGAATTTAAGAAAAAAGTCATGAAGAACCTAGGGGTAAGACAGGAATAAAGACACAGACCTACTAGAGAATGGACTTGAGGATGCGGAGGGGGAAGGGTAAGCTGTGACAAAGTGAGAGAGAGTCATGGACATATATACACTACGAAATGTAAAATAGATAGCTAGTGGGAAGCAGCCGCATAGCACAGAGAGATCAGCTCTGTGTTTTGTGACCACCTAGAGGGGTGGGATAGGGAGGGTGGGAGGGAGATGCAAGAGGGAGGAGATATGGGGATATATGTATATGTATAGCTGATTCACTTTGTTATAAAGCAGAAACTAACACACCATTGTAAAGTAATTATACTCCAATAAAGATGTTGAAAAAAAACAAACTATCATTCTGTCTACACCAATTATAGAGGATTTTCCAAAGAATTATTTTTCAAATCATTTCTTTAAGTGTAATAAAGTCATTCATACAAATTCAAATCCTCTTTATAATGATGTTTTTCTTCCAAAGAAATGACACTTTTCATTCATCTGTTTTGTTATGATGTTTCCTGTACTGTTTTCTTCAGAAAAATATGCTTAGATTAAGTGAAGAATCTTCTAAGCAAAACTCTTAACATACTTAATGACTATGAAAAAAATATCATATTCAGACTTTAAAAGGCTCTGTTCTCATTTACCTTCTCTTTCTAATGTAAATGTTAATCTCTTAAGGAATTGGGCCCACTTAAATTGCCAATCACAATGAACACACACTCAAAATTGGCACCAAGCGAAGATGTAACACCAGCAGAGAAAAATATCTTGTATTCAGTAGACATTGTTTCCCGAAATTAAAATTTGAAATGACTTTAATTGCTCACAAACTGCTTGACCAATCCAGTTTTCTCTGAAAACTGATGAAAAGATAGATCAAATGAGAAAGAAAACCATGAAGGCAAACCTGACTTATCTTTTCAGAAAACTTCTAAGGACATTGTTTAAAGTGTAACTTCAAGCCCAATACACACCAGGCTTCTCATCAACGTGTATAAATGGGATTTCCAAATGACTGTATCTAGTCTTTTTAACTTTACATTCAACATTAAAGAAAATGAAGCTTTCTAGTGAGTATTAGGGGAATGAGGACATAGGATTGGCAATTTATTGGTGCAGGATAGAAATGTATGCTTGGGGACTTCCCTGGTGGAGACTCCGAGCTCCCATTGCACAGGGGCTGGGTTGGATCCCTGGTCAGGCAAGTAGATCCCACATGCATGTCGTAACTGTATGCAGGGGAGATAGCACATGTGCCTTCCTCCGGGTGGGTTCTTTTTTTTTTTTTTTTTAACATCTTTATTGGAGTATAATTGCTTTACATTGTTGTGTTAGTTTCTGCTGTATAACAAAGTGAATCAGCTATACATATACCTATATCCCCATATCCCCTTCCTCTTGTGTCTCCTTCCCACCCTCCCTATCCCACCCCTCTAGGTGGTCACAAAGCACCGAGCTGATCTCCCTGTGCTATGCGGCTGCTTCCCACTAGCTATCTATTTTACATTTGGTAGTGTATATGTGTCCATGTCACTCTCTCACTTCGTCCCAGCTTACCCTTCTCCCTCCCTGTGTCCTCAAGTCCATCAGAATGATAGTTAATGCCATTTATGGTAACCTTTTAAAATTTCCTTCGACACAAGTTATCATTCATGTAATACTAATTATTGCTTGGCACAAAGTATGAGGATTTATATTCTGATCCATATAGAAATGTCATCATTAATAAATAATGCATTGCAACAACATGCTTAATTGTCAGAGATTTTGTTGCCAGGAAGAGAAATAACATGGGGGGCGGAGAACCTCTCAAGACCTGATGTAGTTCAAGGTTTCTCCACTTTGGCACTATTGATATTTTAGACTGATCATTCTTTGTTATGGGGGCTGCCTTGTACATTATAGGATGTTTAGTAGTGTCCTTGGACTCTACTCAGTAGATGCCAGTAGCACCCCCGCTAGTTGTGACAACCAAAAATGTCCCTAGACATTGCCAAATGTCCCCCAGAGGATAGAATCACCTTGGTTGGTTGTTCCTAACCACAGATTAGATGAACTGCCTCGTTTTTTTTGTTTTGCGGTACGCGGGCCTCTCACTGTTGTGGCCTCTCCCGTTGCGGAGCACAGGCTCCGGACGCGCAGGCTCAGCGGCCATGGCACACGGGCCCAGCCTCTCCGCGGCACGTGGGATCTTCCCAGACCGGGGCACGAACCCGTGTCCCCTGCATCGGCAGGCGGACTCTCAACCACTGCGCCACCAGGGAAGCCCTAGGGAACAGTTTTAATAATATCACACGAGTAACTTTGATCATCCCTAGAAACCAATATTTCTGAGTTGTCCTAACACCTGAGAGCACCACGAAGGCGTATGAATCACTGCTGGCGTTCGCGGCTGAGTGCTAACCAGGAAGAGGAGTTCACTTTCTTAGACTGTTTTTCCCTGAGTGAATTTACTGAGGACAGTTATGTACTAAATACTAATTTTGGCATAAAGCTATCATTTTCCTCTAGAGATTTTCATTAGCATTAAAAGCAAACAGTGTTTTTAAAATAAGGATCTTCTGTGATATCTAAAATTCAACCAGGAAAATAAAAACATTATATATATATATATGCTTTATATATATATTTTATATACATAGATGCTTTAATTATATTTTATATATATTATATAAAATATATTTTAAGCACACATATATAAATAAATATATATTTTTTATTTATATATGTGTGTGCTGTATATATATATTTATATATACAGCACACACATACAAGCTGGGAAGACAATCAAAGAGAAGAAAATCGTTAAGCTGTTGCTTTGAACTTTCCAGCAGAAAAGTCCTCCTGGAGTCCCTCCCACTTCCATATTCTGTTTCTGCCCTCATTCATTAATTATTTACACCAGCCATATTCTTCTGTGCCAGAGATCATTTTCCTGATTGATGGCCTCTGGGGCCCTCCACACACACATGTGCGCGCGCGCACACACACACACACACACGAAGAAAAAAAAAAAGGCTGTGTCAGGGAAGATGATTTTTTCTTTTTCCTCCTCCCTCAATTTTTAATAACTCTTAGACTCTACAGCTAATAGCCTCCCTTAGTTCCCCTGTCTGTTGTTTCCTATTTCATATTCTTGGAACAAATGTGCTGGGAATTTGCTATTGCCTATCTCTTTGAAGACAGCAACCTTTTATGTCTCAGTCAGTAGAAAAAAAAGTGAAACCACCCCTAGTAGGTGATGGGGTTGCAAATAAAAACTCCCCACGAGAAGGCAAATTTTAAACTAAAGTAAGGGGACTGGGAAGATTGAATTAAACTAAAAATGTGAGTGCATTTTCACTCTTACAGTCCTCTTATCTCCTTCTTTCTTCTCCCCCCAAGCAATTTTATCTAAGTCTTTAATTGCCATCTGCACCCTAATTCATCACTGCCACAATGGTACCCCTGATCTAAATCACCTCTCTGAGCTAGGGATCTGCCCTCTCCTCTCGATGACTCAGGATGTGAAAACTCAGCATGTTCGAAACTCAACTCTTCCTCTTTCCTGCTAACCAGGTTCCCTTCCACTGTTCCCTGTGTTCCTGAATCAGACCGTCCTGCACCCCGCTCTTCAAATCAGAAATTCTCCTCTCCTTCACCCTCACCATCATTAAGTAATCCTGATGCTCTTACCTCATAGGCTTCTCTCCTATTTGATTGTTTTCTTTTATCCCTGATCCAGGCTTCAGCCACCTCTCGTCTGGACCTATTACAGGTGCTTCTGTCTCCCACTGGTTCCCTCTGGCTGCTCCTCAATCCATTTCACTTTATAGGCGGAATCCTTGTGCTTTGGGTTTCAAAGCTCAAATCTGGTATGTGTAAAGGCTCCCCATTCCTTTGAGCGTAAAGAGATTATCCTTTCATTCCTGGTCTTCTTAGCCAGGTCCTCAAGGCCCACCCATCTCAAAGCTTTTCCCTTACACTGTAGCCCCCCTGGGCTCTTTGCTTCCAGCCATATTAACCGGGCTCTTCTTTCAATCTGTGAATATTGTCAGGTCCCCAGGGCCTTTACATGTGCTGTGGCCTCTGCTAGCATCTCTCACAGACACCCCCATCCTTACTCCCCCTGTGCCAGTCCCAGACCTCATGAATTCCTCTGTTATACACCTTCTTAGTATGTTATTTCTTTTTTTCAGGGTATTTATCTCACCATAAATGATACATTATTTCCGTGATTGTTAACTAAAATCTAGGGTCCATGACAGCAGGGACCTGTCTGCCTTGCTTGCCATTCTCTAGCACTTAGCAAAGTGCCTGGATCATACAGCCATTGAAGAAATGAATATGTGATACCCTTGGTATAAAGTTCATATGTATATATATATATAGTTACAGTTAGAGTCCCTCTAGATCCCGCTGTACTAACAGAGAGACATTTCACGTGGAACTGATCTATTTCTTTTAGAAATTAAAACTTTGATTACTCTCAAGATATTTTCCTTTTCCAGTGGAATAACTAAGGAAACTCTTGAAGAGCTTGTTGTCATCTACAAAGGACTTGCCCTGAGTTATTTCATTTGACCCCAACAGCAAAGGTGTGAATTACACCATGTGGTGTGCTGCAGTGATTTGCCAATATGCACACAGATCTAGCATAATCAGAGCTTGAACCATGTCTTTTAGCTCCAAGTCCAAATGCCTCTGTGGTGCTAAGTTGCTTCTTAAGCGGCAGGATGTACCCCCATAGAAGTGTTTTTGCAGTTCTATTCATATGTAATTTGCATATCGTGTTTCCCTATATTGAATGGGATGCTGTAGGTACAGTCCCATAATGGACCCTGCTTTCCATAATCTTAGATCATCATATTTTTTCCCTACTATTCACACTGTGGTTTGCTTTTTAAAATAATTATAAATCTAATTTATATTGTAGTATAAGATTTTCATTAATTGATTGCCTGATATCATCTCTGAGGCTGGGGTCATCTGCCTTTACCATCGAAATATTTATGTTATTTCCATTTAAAGGTGACTCCTTGACTACATGGATTTATCTCCTCTTACTCTTGTTAGTAAAGATATAATAGGGTAGGCTTTACATGATGGAAAAGAATGGAAAGAAAATATCACCTGTCAAGAGATTTCAACACATTTTGAGAAGAAAGCAGATGGAAGACTTGTACCTGATTTAGTAGAATGGAGAAAGCAGTCGGCTAAGGTGCCGGCAGCGGGGAGAAGCTATTAAAAACACAAGCCCACAGAACTTCTGAGTGTTCTGGGCTCTGGAACACCAGACACAGGAAAGGGAATGTGTGGGCTGCATGGCTGAAAAGGGAAGCAGAGTGAAGGTTTAACCATTCTCCCCTGTCCTGGGTCCTGAACATCCACGGCTTGGTGATTACTTTCTAGGCCAGAGATTGAAAATTCTCTGGAAGTTCTAAGTCATTGCCCCAGAGAAAATTTCAGGTAGATCATTTATTTAATTATTCAGTCAAGAAATAATTACTGAGCTCCAACTATGTTCTAGTCATTGTTCAAGACACTGTGCACAAGACTGATAAACTATACCATCACTCACAAAGCTTATCTCCTAGTGGAAAGAGAGAGACAAGTAACACATAAATAAATAACAACCAAGACAGCAAAATAAAACAGTAATAAAATCAATAAAAGGTAAAAAAAAAAAAAAGAATCTGATTTTCAAGTGGGAATAAATGCCACGAGGTGACATAGATCACCTTGCACCATTTTCATTTTGATGAGGGAGTAAAATCTTTCCTAGAACCGTTTCCCCTTCCCTCCAGTGGACTTTGACTTTCGTCTCATTGGCCGGAACTCTTAGATTCAAAGGAGGCTGGGAAAGCATCTCTCAAAGAGGAATGGGATGACGGAGCCTGGCTTACCCCTAGCAGGATTCATCTGCTGCAGAATTGGGACCTGAGTAAATTGGGGTTCTTTTGTCAAGGGAGAAGAAAGGAATGTCTTCCGTGGAATCAACTGATAATGTCTACCACAAACTTGTGTCCGGATTGCCTGCAATTTTCAATTGTCCTTTTGTTGGTTTCTCCTAGTTCCCTTGAAAATCCAGAGCCTACCGTTGATCATAGTATAAGTACAGATGTATTGCTTTCAAGACCATGTGACTCTGGAAGCTGTGTTAAGGAAGTAAGATGTTAGTAAGCATTCAGAATTCTTTTTGTTATATTCATCTGATGGGTATGTCATCATTTATTTATTCGATACAGATATTTATCTAGTCCTGATATGAGCCAAGCCCTTGGGAAACAACTTAATGAAAAATAATTGTTAATATTTATTGAGCTCTTATTATGTGCCTGGCACTATTTTAATTATTTTACATACGTGACCTCACAACTTTAATAACAATGCAATGCAGAAGGTACTTTTATCAGTGCTCACTTACCAATAAGAAATTGAGGCATAGGTTCAGTAACTAGTCCAAGGTCAAGTATGGATGTGGACCTAGAGAATCTGGCTCTAATGCCCATGCACACAACCATTAAGCTGGCCTACTGAGAGGATAAGTAGCGATTCTATGAAATGCAAATGGACATAGCAATAGATGATAATGTGATTTTTAAAAAGGAATTAACTGTATAATTTTTTGTGGTTATCCATTTAATTTCCCTCAGATTTTGGTTTACATGGTTCATTTAGTCAGTCTTTAAATAATGTTTCAACGTTAATCAAGGCTTCTTATTTTTGGATTTCTAAATTCAAGTTATTCAGAACAGTTCTAATTATTTCAAGGGCTCAGGAAACCATCCTGGTGATAGAGTCCCCCTTTGTCCCCCTTCATCCCCCTCAGTTGGGTGATTTTTTTCTTCTAAATGCTCCCTATGATGCTACATGGAAGGGGCATTGTTATCTCCATTCTATTTAGAGCAGCGAAGTAACTTTTGCAAGGTCACATAGCTGATAAATGGTATCAAAAAGTTTGCTGACTCAGACCCTATGCTGTGCTTGTCACAAGTCTGCTGTAGTTCAAACTCCATCCCTATCACCAATTAACTGAGTGACCTTGAGCAAGTTATCTAATGTGTCTGTGCCTCAGGTTTGTCATTTGTAAAATGAGAATAAAATTAACTAAGGATGAGAATTAAATGAGATAATTTGCATAAAGTACAGAGAACACGACATGTTACGTAGTAGGTGCTCAATAAAAAATACCCACTGTTATATCTGTTTTTCTTTTCCCTCCCAGTATGCTAATTGGGAGGATTTGTTTTGAGAAGGGATTTTAGTTTTTCATTCTAGAGTCCTAAAGCTCTAGAGCCCCAAATACCTTTACATATTTGCATAGCCAGCTACTGTTTTGATTCAAGACGTCTATGACCCACAGAGGGTCAGCTGACTGCTGTTTTCCCATACAGATTGATTCAAGTGGTTAGTACTAAAAATATTGAAATAGGATGGCTTTTTAAAAACTGCTTGATGATGAAAAGATTACAGTTGCCAAAAAGTCCTGTTGTCTTTAGAAACCATTATTTTATAGGAATATTGCAGATGAAACTTAGAGAAGATCCTTTAAGAATAGTGAAATGCAATTATGAAATAATTTTAACTATGTTTAGAAACACTTTGAAGAATCTTATTCATTTAAAAATAACAGCAGAAACTAATACAACATTTTAAGCAACTCTACCCCAATTAAAAAAAAATAACTATAAAATAACAATAAAATTTCCTTGGGAAGGAATATGACACACCTTTATTCTCTCTGAACCAACTTGGAGAGTTAACGGTATTGCTGGGTGAACTGCTGAGAAATGTTTAATATATAATCCTTATTAAAGAAGTAAATTTTATGTCATAAGGATGGCTGTGTTTCTGAAGATCAAGAATTAAGGTTTTGAAAGTTGCTTTTTTTTTTTTTTAAGGTAAGTAGGTCCTTAAAAATACAGCTCAAGAAACTAATCACAGGTATTCATACTTGATGTTATTCAAATTGTAATCTAGTTTTCTTCAGCTTCTGATTGGAGAAGAATAAGCCAGAAGACATCAGCAGAGAGGGAAAAGTATATATATATAATATTTTAAGCTGGTACCAGTCTAGATATATTTTCATTAGAACAGCAGCTCTCAAAGTATAGTCTGAAAACCCTGGGTGGTTGTCAAGATTCTTTCATGGTTATATATATATATATATATATATATATATATATCTCTCTCTCTCTCTCTCTGAAACACTTTACTGTACACCCGAATCACTGTAAATCAACTATATTTCAATAAAAAAGAAAAAAATCTGATAAGCAGAAAAAATAAAACCAAGACACTGAAATATTTATAAACTGTTTACTATGTGCTACTCCTATTATTATTCAGATATAACATCATTTTTTTTGTTTTGTTTTAATTTAATTTTATTATTATTTTTATACAGCAGGTTCTTATTAGTTATCTATTTTATACACATTCGTGTATATATGTCAATCCCAATCTCCCAATTCATTCCCCCCCCCGAATTTCCCCGCTTGGTGTCCACGTGTTTGCTCTCTACATCTGTGTCTCTATTTCTGCCTTGCAAACCAGTTCATCATGTACCGTTTTTCTAGATTCCACATATATGCGTTAATATGCAATATTTGTTTTTCTTTTTTTATTAAATTTTGAATTTTATTTTATTTGTTTTCTCATACAGCAGGTTCTTATTAGTTATCTATTTTACACATATTAGTGTATACATGTCAATCCCAATCTCCCAATTCATCACACCACCATTCCCCCTACCACCACTTTCCCCCTTAGTGTCCATACGTTTGTTCTCTACATCTGTGTCTCTATTTATGCTTTGCAAACTGGTTTGTCTGTACCATTTTTCTAGATTCCACATATATGAGTTAATATAAGATTTTTTTTCTCTTTCTGACTTACTTCACTCTGTATGACAATCTCTAGGTCTATCCATGTCTCTACAAATAACCCAATTTCATTCCTTTTTATGGCTGAGTAATATTCCACTGTATGTATGTACCACATCTTCTTTATCCATTTGTCTGTCGATGAGCATTTAGGTTGCTTCCATGACCTGGCTATTGTAAATAGTGCTGCAGTGAACACTGGGGTGCATGTGTCTTTTTGAATTATGGTTTTCTCTGGGCATATGCCAGTAGTGGGATTGCTGTGTCATATGGTAATTCTATTTTTAGTTTTTTAAGGAACCTCCATACTGTTCTCCATAGTGGCTGTATCAATTTACATTCCCACCAACAGTGCAAGAGGGTTCCCTTTTCTCCACACCCTCTCCAGCATTTGTTGTTTGTATATTTTCTGATGATGCCCATTCTAAGCGGTGTGAGGTGAAACCTCATTGTAGTTTTGATTTGCATTTCTCTAATAATTAGTGATGTTGAGCAGCTTTTCATGTGCCTCTTGGCCATCTGTATGTCTTCTTTGGAGAAATGTCTGTTTAGGTCTTCTGCCCATTTTTCTATTGGGTTGTTTATGTTTTTAATATTGAGCTGCATGAGCTGTTTGTATATTTTGGAGATTAATCCTTTGTCCATTGATTCGTTTGCAAATATTTTCTCCCATTCTGAGGGTTGTCTTTTCGTCTTGTTTATGTTTTCCTTTGCTGTGCAAAAGATTTTAAGTTTCATTAGGTGCCATTTGTTTATTTTTGTTTTTATTTCCATTTCTCTAGGAGGTGGGTCAAAAAAGATCTTGCTGTGATTTATGTCATAGAGTGTTCTGCCTATGTTTTCTTCTAAGAGTTTTATAGTGTCTGTCCTTACATTTAGGTCTTTAATCCATTTTGAGTTTATTTTTCTGTATGGTGTTAGGGAGTGTTCTAATTTCATTCTTCTGCATGTGGCTGTCCAGTTTTGCCAGCATGACTTATTGAAGAGACTGTCTTTTCTCCATTGTATATCCTTGCTTCCTTTGTCATAGATTAGTTGACCATAGGTGTGTGAGTTTATCTCTGGGCTTTCTATCCTGTTCCATTGATCCATATTTCTGTTTTTGTGCCAGTACCATATTGTCTTGATTACTGTAGCTTTGTACTATAGTCTGAAGTCAGGGAGCCTGATTCCTCCAGCTCTGTTCTTTTCCCTCAAGATTGCTTTGGCTATTTGGGGTCTTTTGTGTCTCCATACAAATTTTAAGATTTTTTGTTCTAGTTCTGTAAAAAATGCCATTGGTAATTTGGTAGGGATTGCATTGAATGTGTAGACTGCTTTGGGTAGTAGAGTCATTTTCACAATGTTGATTCTTCCTATCCAAGAACATGGTATATCTCTCCATCTGTCTCTGTCAGCTTTGATTTCTTTCATCAGTGTCTTATAGTTTTCTGAGTACAGGTCTTTTGTCTCCTTAGGTAGGTTTATTCCTAGGTATTTTATTCTTTTTGTTGCAGTGGTGAATGGGATTGTTTCCTTAATTTCTCTCTCTGATCTTTCATTGTTAGTGTGTAAGAATGCAAGAGATTTCTGTGCATTAATTTTGTATCTTGCAACTTTACCATATCCATTGATTAGCTCTAGTAGTGTTCTGGTGGCATCTCTAGGATTCCCTATGTATAGTATCATGTCATCTGCAAACAGTGACAGTTTTACTTCTTTTCCAATTTGTATTCTGTTTATTTCTTTTTCTTCTTTGATTGCCGTGGCTAGAACTTCCAAAACTATGTTGAATAATAGTGGCGAGAGTGGACATCCTTGTCTTGTTCCTGATCTTAGAGGAAATGCTTTCAGTTATTCACCATTGAGAATGATGTTTGCTGTGCGTTTGTCATTTATGACCTTTATTATGTTGAGGTAGGTTCCCTCTGTGCCCACTTTCTGGAGAGTTTTTATCATAAATGGTGTTGAATTTTGTCAAAAGCTTTTTCTGCATCTATGGAGATGATTATGTGTTTTTTATTCTTCAGTTTGTTAATATGGTGTATCACATTGATTGATTTGCATATACTGAGGAATCCTTGCATCCCTGGGATAAATCCCATTTTATCATGATGTATGATCCTTTTAATGTGTTGTTGGATTCTCTTTGCTAGTATTTTATTGAGGATTTTTGCATCTATCTTCATCAGTGATATTGGTCTGTAATTTTCTTTTTTTGTAGTATCTTTGTCTGATTTTGGTATCAGAGTGATGGTGGCCTTGTAGAATGAGTTTGGGAGTGTTTCTTCCTCTGCAATTTTTTGGAAGAGTTTGAGAAGCTCTTCTCTAAATGTTTGATAGAATTCGCCTGTGAAGCCCTCTGGTCCTGGACTTTTGTTTCTTGGAAGATTTTTAATCACAGTTTCAATATCATTACTTGTGATTGGTCTGTTCATATTTTCTATTTCTGCCTGGTTCAGTCTTGGAAGGTTATACCTTTCTAAGAATTTGTCCATTTCTTCCAGGTTGTCCATTTTATTGGCATAGAGTTGCTTGTAGTAGTCTCTTAGGATGCTTTGTAGTTCTGCGGTGTCCATTGTCACTTCTCCTCTTTCATTTCTAATTTTATTGATTTGAGCCCTCTCCCTCTTTTTCTTGATGAGTCTGGCTAAAGTTTTATCAATTCTGTTTATCTTCTCAAAGAACAAGCTTTTAGTTTCATTGATCTTTTCTGTTGTTTTCTTTGTTTCTATTTCATTTTTTTCTGCTCTGATCTTCATGATTTCTTTCCTTCTACTAACTTTGGGTTTTGTTTGCTCTTCTTTCTCTAGTTCCTTTAGGTGTAAGGTTCAATTGTTTATTTGAGATTTTTCTTGTTTCTTGAGGTAGGATTGTATTGTTATAAACTTCCCTATTAGAACTGCTTTTGCTGTACCCCATAGGTTTTGGATCATTGTGTTTTTGTTGTCATTTATCTCTAGGTAATTTTTGATTTCCTCTTTGATTTCTTCAGTGATCTCTTGGTTATTTAGTAATGTATTGTTTAGCCTCCACGTGTTTGTGTTTTTCACATTTTTTTCCTGTAATTGATTTCTAATCTCATAGCATTGTGGTGGGAAAAGATGGTTGATACGATTTCAGTTTTCTTAAATTTACTGAGGCTTGTCTTGTGACCCAAAATGTGATCCATCCTGGAGAATGTCCTGTGTGCATTTGAGAAGAAAGTGTAATCTGCTGGTTTTGGATCAAATGTCCTATAAATATCAATTAAATCTATCTGGTCTATTGTGTCATTTAAAGCTTGTGTTTCCTTATTAAGTTTCTGTCTGGATGATCTGTCCATTGGTGTAAGTGAGGTGTTAAAGTCCCCCACTATTATTGTGTTACTGTCGATTTCCTCTTTTATAGCTGTTAGCATTTGCCTTATGTATTGAGGTGCTCCTATGTTGAGTGCATATACATTTGTAATTGTTATATCTTCTTCTTGGATTGATCCCTTGATCTTTATGTAGTGTCCTTCCTTGTCTCTTGGAACATTCTTTATTTTAACGTCTGTTTTATCTGATATGAGTATTGCTACCCCAGCTTTCTTTTGATTTCCATTTGCATGGAATCTCTTTTTCCATCCCCTCACTTTCAGTCTGTATGCGTCCCTAGGTCTGAAGTGGGTCTCTTGTAGACAGCATATATGTGGGTCTTGTTTTTGTATCCATTCAGTGAGCCTGTGTCTTTTGGTTGAAGCATTTAATCCATTCACATTTAAGGTAATTATTGATACATATGTTCCTATTACCATTTTCTTAATTGTTTTGGGTTTGTTTTTGTAGCCCCTTTTCTCCTCTTGTGTTTCCTGCCTAGAGAAGTTCCTTTAGCATTTGTTGTAGAGCTGGTTTGGTGGTGCTGAATTCTCTTAGCTTTTGCTTGTCTGTAAAGCTTTTGATTTCTCCATCAAATCTGAATGAGATCTTTGCCAGGTAGAGTAATGTTGGTTGTAAGTTCTTCCTTTTCATCACTTTAATTATATCGCGCTACTCTCTTCTGTCCTGTAGAGTTTCTGCTGAGAAATCAGCTGTTTATCTTATGGGAGTTCCTTTGTATGTTGTTTGTCATTTTTCCCTTGTTGCTTTTAATAATTTTTCTTTGTCTTTTGTCAACTTGATTACTATGTGTCTCTGTGTGTGCCTCCTTGGGTTTATCCTGCTTGGGACTCTCTGTGCTTCCTGGACTTGAGTGGCTTTTTCCTTTCCCATGTTAGGGAAGTTTTTGACTATAATCTCTTCAAATATTTTCTCGGGTCCTTTCTCTCTCTCTTCTCCTTCTGTGACCCCTATCATGTGAATGTTGGTGCATTTAATGTTGTCCCAGAGGTCTCTTAGGCTGTCTTCATGTCTTTTCATTCTCTTCTCTTTATTCTGTTCCGCAGCAGTGAATTCCATCATTCTGTGTTCCAGGTCACTTATCCTTTCTCTGCCTCAGTTATTCTGCTGTTGATTCCTTCTAGTGTAGTTTTGAGTTCAGTTATTGCATTGTTCATCTCTTTTTGTTTGTTTTTAATTTTTCTAGCTGTTTGTTCTTTAATTCTTCTAGGTCTTCATTAATCATTTCTTGCATCTTCTCGATCTTTGCCTCCATTCTTTTTCTGAGGTCCTGGATCATCTTCACTATCATTATTCTGAATTCTTTTTCTGGAAGGTTGCCTATCCCCACTTCATTTAGTTGTTTTTCTGGGGTTTTATCTTTTTCCTTCATCTGGTACATAGTCCTCTGCCTTTTCATTTTGTCTATCTTTCTATGAATGTGTTTTTCATTCCACAGGCTGAAGACTGTAGCTCTTCTTGCTTCTGCTGTCTGCCCTCAAATAATATCTTATTATATTATCTATAATATTCTCAGCAGCCCTGTACAGGAGGTGCTATTGTTATCTCCATTCTGCCTTTATGCTTTGGAAGTAAAGTTCCTTGGCCCAAGTCGCATAGCCAGTCAGTGGCAGTGAAGGGACTGACCACGGGTGTGCTAACCTCATTTCTTGCTCTCTGCCTGAACAACTCTTCTATGTTGCTCCTTGCTCTGGCCAGGTGAGTATGTAGAGGGTGTGGCAGGTATCACTCATCTAAGGAATTCAGTCTAGACAGGCCAACTCATCAGGAAGAAGACAACAAGGTGTTCTAGGTGTAGGTGTCAGGCAGGATCTAGTTTCAGTGTCAGGTCAGAAAAAGGCACTAGACAGAGATGGATTGATAAACTGAGTCCATGAGAAAGGCAGGCGGCTTCCTGACTTCTTTTATGCTCTTTGCTTGTGAGGCAGGAACCAGAGTAGTTAAGAAGGGAGGACTCGAGCTGGGCTGCTCAGACTTGAGTCCTGGTTCTTCCCCTGGGGCTGCATAATCTTTCGCAAGTTGCTTAAGCTTCTTGTACCTTAGTTTTCTATATAGAGTGAATATGATAGTAGTATTCCCACCTACCTCATAGGATTGTTTGAAATTAAATGAGTTTACAAAATAAGCCCTTCAGACTGTCCCCAGCCCTTAGTACATTCTATATACATCTATGTAAGTGTGAGCAACGTTTTTTTTTTTATTTGTGATTGTCTGGGACTCATAAATGTGGATTAAGAACAAAAGAGATGAATCCAGGTTCCAACAGAATGAGAGGCAGAGCTGTTGGGGTGATGGTGCTGAGTGGTTAGCACGCAAGCCCTGGAACCAAACTTTTGCTACTTACTGGCTGTCTAAGCCTGGATTATTAGCTAACCTTTTTGTGCTTTAGCTTCTTCCTCTGTAAAATGGAGAAGATAAGAATGCTCACCTAAATCAATTACGGATAATAGTGGGCTAATGAATATTAGCTGCTTTGAGGACTTGGACCATCATAAGTATTTGACTGAGGTCATACTGTAAAAGCAAACTATGCCTTCAGCGACGGGAGAACAGAAATTCTGTCTAGTTTCAAAAACCATTCGAAGAAGTGGCAAAAAGCATAGCTCTTTGGCAATAGGATTTTGTCAAACAAAAGACAATAGGGCCTTTCAGCATAGTAAAAACAATGAGAAAGTAAGGCTCCCATAATTTGCACACAAATGGATAGAAAAGGTATACAGAAGGCAAAACTCTGTGTGCAGTTTCCTGAGATAAAGGGCCAGTCTTCTCTGTTAGCTGATGGTCCCAGTATGTCCCAGGAAGAGGACAGGGCTGGGCCCGAGTGTGGTGAGGAGGTCAGGCCTTCAGTAGGTAGGAAGGTCCCATGGTGTCTCTTTTCCTTTCTTTGTTGCTTTTTTTCTTCCTCCATCCCCCACCCTATTGAAAAGCATAAAACATAAAAGCCATAGGCCTGGTAGTCTGAAGACCTGGGTTTTGTGTCTTGATCTCCCATCATCCAACAGTGGGACCCTAGAGAAGACACTCGATCTCTTGGGACCTCAGTACCCCCATGTGGAAACAAGAGGCCAAATTAAATTATTTTAAAAGACCTTTCCTAGGCTGATCCTTGGAATTCAGTTAAGCTACCCAGAAATCTAGGGACTTTCGGGAATGAAATTAGGAATCCAGATGGTCTAGCACAAATGTTAAGGCCCACCGCTTCAGCCAGGCACTAGATATCCCAAATGAAACATCTGGAGAGCCCCAGGAGCAAAGGTCCCCCTGACCCTCTGTCTTGGCAGCCATGGGAGGACAGCCTGAGGTGAGTCTGCGTAAGCAACGCGTGCTTAACCAGAAGTTGTTTATCTGGACACCGTCATCATTCGCTGTGAAAAATGCCCTGGAGAGCTTCGTGCATCCTCTTCACCTCCTCGTCAGGACCTCTGCAGTCGTACTGTGCTAGTGTTCCTGTTGTTCGTCATGTTTTAAAATTAGCTTCTTAATCCCTTTAATGTTTTCAGCGTCTCTGTCTTGAGGTATGCACCCAGCCGGCACTTAGCGTCAAGCAACCTTTTTACAGCATATAAATAACAAAAGTAGATTACTCCCATATCCCTGGCTTCTTCACTAAATTAAGTGCGTTTACTCATTGCTCTTATTTTTGTACTTGGTGAAATAAACCTGAATTTTTGGCAATAAGTTTGGCTTTGAAATTCCGTGGTTCGTCCTTTAGCTTCATCGACTGAGAAGGCAATAGCATTTTACGCCTTTGCCTGGAATATGTCCTCTTTTGTTAGTGACAGCATCCTTTTACCAGGAGGCTTTGACTCATTTTCTTTTCGTTTCATTCACTTTTCTTTCTTCTTGACTCCCTATACATGTCCTATCCTGAGCGCTCGCCTCTTCTTTCTAAATAGTCTTCCTTGGAAATTGTATCCACTAACAACTTCATATCCCCTTTAAGCGGATGACTTTCAAATCTTATGTTTTGATATTTAGACAGCTTTTTCATCAGATACTTACTTCTATCATTCACTAGACATTTACTGAACACCTTGAATGGTATCCTGTGCTGGTGCTACAGGTGTAAAGATGGGTGACTTTCTCTACTTCCAGCATTCTCATGGAGTCTACCTGAAGTGACAGACACACAGTCTGACAAAACTGACCCAGTATGACAAGTGTCAAGATAGAATATTAAAAAAAATGCTTTTAGAACATAGAGAAGTGAATTAACTAAACCTCTGAGGGCTATCAAAGAAAGGCTTCACAGACAAGAGGACATGGGAGGTGGGTCTTGAAGTTTGAGTAGGAGTTTGTGAGCAGTGACCTCTCTAAACTTCCCTCTGTTGGTTTGCTCTGATGTTCTGCTGTCACCTCAAACTTCACATGTCAAAAGTCAAATTCTCTGCCTTACTCCCTAAATTATGTCACACACTTGACTTTCCTATTTCATTATTCCCACAATCATCCAGGGAGTATATTTTAGGGATTTTTGTCTCTTTTCTCTCTATTACCCTACTGTCAGGTCAATCTGCCTGAGGTTATTTTCCCCATTTCATCTGTCTTTTGAATCATTGCCATATCAATTTTTTATGACCATCATTTTGATTTTGGTCACTCACCTATTCAAAAATAATGGCAAACTGACATTTGTTCAGGGCTTACTTTGTGAAGTGTTTTCTTTAAGTTATCTTATTCTCAAAACAATCTGGTGAAATAAATGCTATACTTTTCTGAATCTCTCTAAAATGTGTAATCCAGTACTCAGTGAGCTCCTGGAAAGCAGAGATGACATTCTGTTCATCTCAGCACCTCAGTACCTCTTACACTGCTGGTTCATAAATGAGGTCCAATAAATACTGTATTATGTATCTGTTCCTCCCTTGTGTCTACACATCTTTATGTGACCAGTAAATATTATTCGATCAAAAAAAAAATTCGATCAGAAGACATTGAAATTGGGTCATAAAAAAGACAGTTTCCCCCTTACTGCAGGGCTGGTGCTGTATCTTCAAACACTGCGCAGCAATCAGAGAACCACCTCCCGATGCCGTGATGGCCACTGTTGCAGAATCCTTGAACTTAAAGCTCCCTAATGGATTTGTAACATTCAGTGCTATGTAGATGCAGAACCACTCCCTGTAAACCGCTTTCCTTAATTATGCCACCAAAGACACCATGTACACAATAGTTTGTTTAAATCATTGTTAATACCAGGCTCAATTTAATTGCGCATGGCTTTCAGTGATGCTCTGTGATATTACAGACCTAGAGAGTCTATTTAAGCACTCTGGTCTTTCGTGTTTCTTTAACAATGGGGGGCAGGTGTCTGTGGCTTATAATCTGTACTCTTTATTTGCATATCTTGTCTCCTGAATTTACAAGAAAACTGGTTGTAGAAGCCATAATATAAAAAACATTTAAAAATATTAATGAAGTAAAATAATTCAAATCTGAATCTGTAAGAATTTGAAATGTTTCAACCTGGCAACATAGAGTAGCCGAATACTCTCCCTGTGGTCTGACGTGGACTAATGAGCGTAAAAAGAGTCAATGACTTTTTGGGGGTTGTTAATGTTCTCATGAAACCATAGAACATAGTCGATCTTGCCTTTTAAAAGGCAGTTTGCTGACATGAAGAATATGATGAATCAAAAAACTGTTTAGAAATGTGCTTGACTTTGCAATAACATTTGTTCTTTCTCAGCCAAAATGCTTTGAACACATTAGGCGCTCTTTCCAAGAGCTCCTGCTGCCATCTGCTGGTGTTTATGATTCAGCAGCAAACTGCTAAATGGAGAATGGATGACGGGGTTCAGTTATAACCTATAAGGGAAGAGAATCTGAAGAATATATATATTTTTATTCAATATATATGTATATTTATGTATATATGTATATTCATATTCAATATATATGTATAGGTATAACTGAATGCTATGGTGTGCGCCTGAAACTAACATGATATTGTAAATCAACTATACTTCAATAAAAAAGAAGCTATGTACAAAAAAAGGAAAGAAAGAAAAGAAAAAAAAACAGCAAAAAAAAGATGTTATTTTCAGGAAAAAAAATCATTTTGTGATTTCATCATGTTTTAAAGAATAGAAGTGAATACTAAGATGAGATTAGGTTACAACTACTTAGAAAAAAATGCCTTTTTATAGAATCTGGGACATAAATATAAAATAAAATGGGGATTTACCCTGGGTCCCAGGAAAAGCCCTTATCTTCCCTGTAAAAAACAGACTTCCGTCAGTGAAATCAGGTTGTATGAAGCTGGGATAGATGTGAAGTGAAGCAGACTCCCAAATCAGGCACTCTGTGTGTGGGTGAGGGGGAAGTTAGACTGGTTACTGGTGGGGGAGGGAAGCAGGTGTTGGGAGGTGGGCTGGAAAGGCCTTCTAACAGTGGTTCTCAAACTCCAGGGGATCAGAATCCCCTGGAAGGCTTGTTCAAATGAAGATTACTGGGGCCTCCTCCAGAGATGTACTGGGAAATGCTTAAGAACTGGTTCATGAGAAAAAAGGCCCTGCTTTGTAGCAGTTGCTGATTTCCACGGTGAATGCTCCCACCGTGGCTGATTTCAAGCCACCAACATGGTATCACTAAATGCGGGGTCAGGAAGGATGCCCTGTAGCATCTCTTATGTAGCATTTCCACCACACACCTACACTCGTTCACCTGCACCTACAAAGAACCTCAAGAGCATGGATGACAGTAAAATGTAGTTATTTTATTAAGAAGCATTGAATTTCAAACGTATTATTTCCATTTTAAATATAATTTATTTACTTGAAAGTTTATGTAATTTAAGGTTTAGTCATGGATGTGTTTAACAATCAGCTTATGAAATTCTGGGAAATTTAACAATCTGTTCTCCAGTGTGGGTAGGAACTGGCTCCAGCACACAGCTGACCCCACCCCCAGAGTGGCTGCGAGGATTTCGTTGGTATGGAGTGGGGTCCGAGAATTTGCATCTCTGACATCCCCAGGTGATGCTGATACAGCTATTCCATGGCCCACACTGAGAACTGCTGGGTAAGAATACAGCACTGGAAAGTGACTGGGTGCTTCCTTTAATCTAGATGAGTGAGGGAGGTTCTGTGAAAGGCTAAAATTGGAGCTGAGCCCTGAACCGTTAGAAAACTCCAGACTTGGAAAAACTGAGACCAAGAGCACCAGGTAGGACTTGCCTTGGCAGGAGCAGGGTTACCTCCTCCAGTGTGGCAGCTGGAAAGGTCACGGTGGGATCCCGATGCAGGCAGTTACTACGGGAGTGTGAAGGTGAGGCCGTCCCCGCATGACTGAAGCTAGATTCTCCATGTGCAATGAGCCTATGAGATGGGGAAGGGCGTTGTGTATTTGAGACACCTATTTGTGAAATAGTCATCTTGCAGTGGGAGAAAAATAAATATTCTAAGGAAACATATTTCGAATTGCTGGCGATGTTAGCTGGCTGTTTGAGATTCTTTTGGTTATGAATGCAAAGTGAGAGCAGTTGGCATGGTTATGTCATTTTCTCTAGTAACACTGAGTTGCCAGGGTGCTGGTGCAGAGGAGTGGGTGACTGGGAAGCCTAAGGCTGGTCCGATTAAAATGATGGAGAAAGATCTCTGCAGTTCTTGTGGGTATTGGCAAGGCACTGATGACAGGCGTGAGATATAGAATCCAAGGTTTGCAAGGAATTGAGGACGTGAGGTTGCTTTGATTCTGGATAGTGGAAAAGTCAGAGCCTTAATGACTGGAGGGTTGAATGAAATGGAAGAATTGTTGGAAAGGCCAGAGAGAGGGATGCTTGAAGTGTTTCTTTAAAAACTCAGGCAATTTTTTTTCTGATCTAGCCATAATAATAGACTTTTGTCAGCTACAGTATTTAAGATATTTTGTCGATACTGTTAAATTGCAAATTATCATAACTTTCTTGAAGTCGAAACAAGGATAATAAAGATAATGATAATAAATTGTCTCACAGATTATTAATGTCAAGTGACATCCAAAAGAATGGGGTTTGGGGAGAGATCACTGGCCTTAGCCCCAGACTAAGCTTCGCATCCGGGCAGCTGGATGTGAGTTTCAGATCATTCACTTCACAGCTGCATGACTTGGGGTATAGCAAAACCGCTCTGAACCTCAGTTTTCTCATCAGTGAAAAGGGCCTGATAGTTTCCTCCATGTAGTGTTGTAAGGGTTAATCATGTATGTAAATCACCTGGCCTGGTGCCTGGTTCTTAGGACATGACAGCTTTATTTTTATTCCTTCCATACAACTAGGAAAGTGTTATAGCTTGTTTCTCTGAAATACGCCACCCCAAGTAACATAGAATATGTTGGATTATGACAATGAGTTATACATAAGGAATCAGAGAAATGGTTGCACCCGCATTTTCCATCAGCTCCCATGGTTGTCTGGGGAACAAATGAGACTCCAGAAAAATGGCCAGAAGGATTAATGGCCACTGGATGGGAGTACTTCCCTGCAGTACCTGTAAATGAACAGCTTCTTTCTCTCCATCCAAATTGGTATGTCCCTTCGATGGTTTTATAGAACTAAATTGTGATCTGAGTTCATTTTCATAATCTTTCTTCATCAGTTTGTTTCTCTCTATTGCCTTTTTAATCAGGAGGCTTCCAAACAAATCACAGATCTTAAAGGAGAAATCTCATTTGCGGGCTCCTTGAGCGAAGATATGCAAATGAAACCAAAAGCGCGATATGGCTTTTATCTCTCAAATGGGTCAAGTGAGTGAAAAGAAAATGATGATACTCAATAGGGGGGAATGTACAGTGAATCCTTGCTTGAAGACCGTAAATTGGTACAATCTTTCTGAAAAAAACATTTGATAATACATCAGGAGTCATAAAAAAAGCCCATGTTTTTTGACATAGCCATTCCCCCAGGCATGTATTCTAAAGAAATAGTAAAACAGTGTTGTGCAAAGATTTAGGAATAAATTTATTCATTATGGTGAAAATAAAAATAAATAAAGGTGAGATAAACTAAAGTTCAGCAGTAGGAGAATGGTTTTAAAATGATGGCATGTCCATATAATGGTAAACGCTATAAGATTGAATTTTAAAAATGACAAGGTATAAAACTGAAGGTTTTGCCTGATGCCAGTTCTATAAATAGTAAGCACAGAAAATTTTATGGAAATAAATCTCTCACAACGTTAACCATTGTTATTTCAGTACAGTAGAAAGTCAGTTGATTTTCATTTTGTCCTTTTTTTTAAAGCCTCTCTACATTTTCCAGGTACTTTACAATAACAATATATTATTTTATATGAAAAACAAAACATTAAAAGGTGTTGAACTTATTGAGAAAAGGGTACAATGCTAGATCCTTCCACTTTTCCACACTTTCTGTGCTTTCAGCAGTCAGATTTCTGCCATCCCTTCTCTACTGGAATTGTTCATTTAGAGGTTTTGGTGCCTGAAATTGTCAACTCCACAGGCATCTTCTCAGCCCTGAGTTTACTTAATTTCTCAGCATAGCTTACACAATTGATTTATCCTTTATTCATTTTTTAATACTAGCTTTATTTAGATGTAATCTACACATAGTAAAATTCACCATTTTAAAATGCACAACCACTTCTTTGTTCTTGAAACACCCTTCTTAAACTGCTGTGTCTGGACACTACCCTGATTTATTCATTCATATTGGGGGTCATTGGGCGCCATCTCTGTGCCAGGCGCTAGTTCCCCTAACTTTACTCTGCCATTCCTTTTTGGTCCCCTTTGCTAGGTCCTCTTCCTCTGCCCAGCTCTCAAAAATCAACATCCGTAAAGCTCTGTTCTCTCTCTCAGCACTGTCCCCACTAGCCGGTGTATCTCCTGAATCTCTCCACCCACGTGTACCATTAATGCCCGAAAGCTCACGGGTCCACAGCTGAATTCATCTCTCTGTGTCCCTTGCCACACAGCTCCATTCCTGCACCCGCTTCTGTATTTCTATCCTGATTAATGGTGTCCCGGTCCTGCAAGTCAATCACGATAGAAGACCTAGAGACACATTTGATTCCGACTACTTTCTTTTATGACCGCCTTGTCTATTTTAAGGATCTTGATTCTGTACCATTCAAGCCATTTCTGTAACCAGTGCCCTGGTTTCACCCTCGTTGGCTTGGCACCTCTCAAGTGGACAGTGCAGTCGCCTTTGGGGATCCCGTCTCTATCTTCCACGCTGTCGCCAGGGTCATCTTCCTAATGATAGCCCTGGTTAAGTCCCTCTTCTGTTCCAAAACCTTTCTACAGTATAAAGGTCAAGCTGCTTGGCTCAGTAATCAAAGACATACGTGACCTGGCCCCGAACTACTCTTCCAGGCCTACATGCCACTGTTGCGCCCTGTGACTCCTACAATCCAGCCAGATTTGAGAATTCATGACCCCTGGACACACCCCCTTCACTTAACCCATTATGGTGCACTTACATCCATCATTCCCTTTTTCCTCCATTTCTGCTAATTAATACATGGGCCGCTTCCCAAGACCAGTTCAAATGATCCAGCTTCTAGGAAGTCCTCTGTCATTTCTTTAACCTTTCCCACCTTTCCACTCCCATCGCCATTTGTCTGGAAACTTTGAGCACTTACCACGCTCTACAAGGCTGTTGCAATTTGCCCATTTGTATTTATCTCCCACTTATACTAATAGCAGCCTTTATCTTTGTGTAGTTCATGATTCTAGCATAGGACTCTATGCAAAATGGGCACTTAATAAATATATTTAGATTGAAAAGGAATTCAACATCCTGGTATTTTAATCTCTAATTTTGTTTCTAATACACAATGTTCAAGGCCTCCACCAATAGGCAGATTACCCCCACCCCCCGCCAGCCTTTAATATCTCTGAATGTTTTTAAGTCTAAGCAAGTACATCATTACTTAATTACTGAGGGCTGCGTGGCCGGCCTCATGGTCTTATGATCAGAATCAAACTGATGGAGAAGAAAAGCTCTAGGACTTATCACCATGCTTTGTCTCAGTCCATTCCTGATTCCAATCTACCAGTGAATCTGGTAGCGCTTCTGTCATTAAACAAAGCATCACTTTCACTCTGCCAGGGGTTGATCCGCCCAGTTTGGTGAGCAGACGTAGTTCAGAGTTGTGGGCTTGGCTCTGTAACCATAAAGAGACTTCATCTCCCAGGATCTTCATGTGGTAACATCCTCAGCAGGTGGCAAAGAAAAAGAGAGGGGGCATTGGGTGCTCACCACTGGAGTCAGCTCTGACCCAAAAGACCCATCAACCCATAGTAAATCTTATATTTTTAAGATCATACGCTTTAAAAAAATTTTTATAACCCCCAAGTTAAAAAAAAAAACCCTCATATATTTGAAATTGCACTCATACTGTTGATGCATTCCAACAACTTCCTTCAATGATATCTTCCAATTTAGCTCATCCACAAGTCGCAAGAGGACTTCTAACTGCCCTACAAACCTGGAGGGAATTTCCCATCTAAAAGTCTTAGCAGGAAATCTATCTTTCAAGAGAACCGCTCACATTTCCTAGTTTAATTAGCCTAATTAATATATTTAAGTACTGACTAATTATTATCATGTTTTCAGGACGTAATCTATTCTTAAAAAGACACACACACTTCCGCTCTGCTTTTCATTCAGTTTGTCTCTGAGAATCTTCGATTCAATGCTGCCTCTCTCCTCTTGGGGAGAATTTTTTTAATATAATGAAGTTTTTGTTTCTCTTTTTTATACTTCTCTATTCTGCCAGTGTCAGTGCTTTTCTTTAGTAGAAGTCAAATCTTTAATGCCGCTCAATTTATTCATTGCATCTCAGTAGAGCCACCATTTTGGTTAAAGAGAAAGAATCGTTTCTCTTATGAAAAAAAAGGATTAAGAGTAAGCATAAGGACATAAAATTAAGAGAGAGCTTAATAACTTATCCTTGGCTTAGTTGGCTAAGTTAATTCTAAATTTGAAAAGAAATGTGCAGAATTAAGATTGTATAACTTTATCGATCCTTTTGATAACTGTGTAGGCTGAATTTAAATCAAGGGGATGAATTATATTATCAGCTAGGAATGGAGAAGGGTCGATAGTGGACTGGAAGAAGATTAGTTTCTTTCCCATTCTATGAGCTCTTAAAATGTCATTGATAATATAAGAATAACCATGGGGACACTCAACAGAGAGCCTAAATGGGAGGCTTTCTTGGCCTGCATGGAATACCTCCGTTTCATTCATCCTTGCATTTCAGTGTTCCTTTTTGTTTACTTTGATATTACATGAAATCAAATATACTCAACAAGGTATAAGCACTTGCTACTTTCTTTTGCCACAAAGCTGTATAAGATCCTGCTTCAGGTGGCAGGATCGTGAGAAACAAAAGTAACTCTTCCCAAGTCCCAAACTCAAGTATCTGGCGCAACACAGGAGGACCGGGAAGTCATTAAAATAGACTTCTGAAGAGGGGAAGAAGCATCCCAAAGTCAGTGTGGAAAAAGCATGGCTCCCCTAAGGGTCCCATCTCCTACTGCTTGCGCTTGTGGGTGCTGGAGGTCTGGTTTCCAGGTCCTCGGTGTTATTCTATATGCAGTCACCGTAGAAGCGGCAGCTACGAGTCTGACAAGAAAAGATGAAAAGACTGAAAATAATCAGGAACATGAATTACGGGAGAATGGTAATCTGTGGTCCTATAATGTAAGGACAGCCACCAGCCTGTGTATTACCGTGGACATGAGTATAAGTAGCAACCACGGGCTTCCCTGGTGGCGCAGTGGTTGAGAGTCCGCCTGCCGATGCAGGGGACACGGGTTCATTCCCCGGTCCGGGAAGATCCCGCATGCCGCGGAGCAGCTGGGCCTGTGAAGCCACGGCCGCTGAGCCTGCGCGTCCGGAGCCTGTGCTCTGCAACGGGAGAGGCCACAACAGTGAGAGGCCCGCGTAACCACAAAAAAAAAAAAAAAAAAAGTAGCAACCACGAATGAGCACCCGCCGTGTATGAAAGTGATTTCCCTATGGTATCCCTGACCTTCAAAAGAATAGGGAGTGATGACTATTTTATAGATAAGAACTCAGAGATGTCATATGACTGTCTCAAAGGCATATAGAAAATAAGCAGAGAAGCCAAGTTCAATCTCATACGGTTTAGAACTGGGGCTACATTAGGAAGTGGTGATAAATAAGTCATTCCTTGTTGAGAGCATGTCCTGAGTTTAAAAGTTTGATTCCAAGCATCCTGCTTTTTATTATCCTTTATGTACTCCCATAGTTCCACTCTAGCAACTTTTGAGTGACTCCATTAAACCCTTTAGGATAGACCTCCAATCCATCCCTTTCGCGACCTTACTACCCTCCTTACCAGCTTAAGTGTTATGGTCCACCATTATAACAGCCTCCTTCAGAATGCCCTTAGTAGTCTTGCTGTCTTTATTATATCCCCTTGCAAGAGGCTTCACCCTAGCTTAACACAATTCATGAGTCCGCCCCTGAGCAGTTGCTGGAGAAAAGTACACAACTGACTGACGGTTCTCACTTTACACTTTACGACTGGCATTTCTCCTGTAGGTGTTCCCTTTTCCACTCTCTGAAAGCGTTGTTTCACACTTTTTCTTCTTTTTTCCAGTCCCCATCTCAAATGATAATATTGCCTCACACGTCATTGAGATTCCAGAAACAAGCAGAGATTCCCCACCTCATCTTACCACGGCCAAGTCTACCTACCTGATTTCCTGTTAGCCTGTGCTCTCTGCCTTCCCTCCTTTTTCCAAAGGCTGAAGCATCTCTGATCCTAGCAATGACCCAACCCTCCACTGTGCCCAGGGTCCCAACCCTTCTTGCCTCCAAAACCTTTGGTACCTAGCCTTCTTTCCTAAATGATGAATTTCTTTCTCTCTACTAGGTTATCCTTATCAGCATGTGAAGATATCTCCTGTCCTTAAAACAGAAAAGTCCCATCTCTGCCCTACGTCTTCTTCCAACTATTTCTCTTACCCACGTCACAGAAAAACTTTTTGGAATAGTTTTCTATAATCATTTTCTCCCCGCCTCAGATTGATTCCTCAGCCTTCTCCCAGTTAGGCTTCTTTCCCTGTAACTCCACTAAATGAGACAGCTCTCATTAAAGTGATAGTGACCTTCATGTTGCCAAACCCAATAGTCATCTTTTTCCATAGTGTTCTTGACCTCTCAAGGGCATATGTCAAAGCTGACCATTCCTTCCTTCTTGAAACTCTTCTGGCGCTCATGACACGGTAACCTCTATTTCTCTTTCCTCGTTGCCTACTTCTTTTCCAAGTCCTGTTCTCCTCTTTTCCTCTGCTAAACTTGATGAACCCCGTAGGTATGTTATTGGCCACTTTCTATTTTCTGTTTATACATTCTCCATAGGTGATCTCATCCAGCCCCATAGCTTTTAATGCCATCTCAATGCCAACAACTCCTTCAGACTCTACTTCTAGCCTTGACCATACCCCAGAACTCCAGACTCAAAGATTTAATTGTCTACTGGACATTCCCATGGAAGTTGGAACCTCTCCTTTTCAGACTTAACATTGGCAAAGCAGAGCTTTTGGTCCCCCCACCAGAAAGCTTTGGGCTACCCCACCACATCTCAGTAAACACCATCACCACTCACTCAGTTACTCAAGTCAAACATCTAGGAGGCATCCTTCTTCCTAGCACTCTCCTTAACATATAATCCATATCAAGTCCTATAAGATCTATATCTGAAAAACACTAGGGCTCCCCTGGTGGCGCAGTGGTTGAGAGTCCGCCTGCCGATGCAGGGGACACGGGTTCGTGCCCCGGTCCAGGAAGATCCCACATGCTGCGGAGCGGCTGGGCCCGTGAGCCATGGCCGCTGAGCTTGCGCGTCCGGAGCCTGTGCTCCGCAGCGGGAGAGGCCACAGCAGTGAGAGGCCCGCGTACCGCAAAAAAAAAAGAAAAATACTAGATCAGACTTCTTCACTCTGTCTCTGCAACTATCATTTTAGATCAAGAGCCGCCATTTTCTTTTGCCTACGGTGATCTCCCAGTGGATATTCCTGCTTCTACTATCGGGCTGTCTACAACCCACGCTCTTCACAGCAGCCAGAGAGATTGTTACAAAGCACTAATATGATGATCATGTCAATTCTTTATTTAAAGCCCTCGAATCACTTCCCATCATACTTAGAATACAGTTCAAACTCCTGACTCTGATTATGCCCTGCCAACATTTCAAATCTTACCTTATAACCATTCACCTTTTCACCCATCATGTTTCTGCCAAACTGTCTCTCTCTTGTTTTGTTTTGATCCTGAACCAGCTGTTCTTTCTTCCTGGGATGCTCTTCTTTTAAATTATTATAGGATTGGGTACCACTTTTCATTCAGTTCTCAACTTCAATGTCTTATCCTTAGAGGTAGGACTTACTCTCACATCCCTCTTTTTTTCATTCTCTACTTGAAAATAATCTGACTTTAAAAATGGCTTATTTTGTTGATTTGCTGGTTGATTGGTTAGTTCATTTCTATCTCTCCCAACAAGCTCCATAAGAGAAGAGCCTTGTCTGAGCTGTTTCCCGGCTCTATTCCCGATCCCTGTATCCCTTTTGTGGATGAATGAATGAATAGGCTAGTGAATCAGATGAGATTGTGCTCACAAGTCTTGTTTCAGGGATAGCAAAGCACAGCAAAAAGAATGGTTTGGTACCAGAAACAATGAAACTAAGCCAGTGCCTTACATGTTAGTTTGAAGAGCTTGAAATGCATAAAATAACAAAAACAATCAGGCATTCTGAATTGCTGAGTAAGATTGGGGAGGGGCTTGATATGATGAGAACCACCTTGAAATAGCTGCTGTATTGTGGCAATTCAGATGTAATTTAAGTTGGTTTCCCTATCGTGGTGGGAGGGAAAAAGAGAAAAATGAAATGGCCCAAAGCAGAAGAAAGCAACACTGACTCGAGTAGACTGCAAATGAGATGATCAGTCCTTACGTAATTGAGGATTTATGATAATTTCTAAAAACTTCACCTCTAACTTTGCTGTCTGTGGCACCTGGAGCATCAGCTGAGTGGATTGGGCAGATGCAGGTACCTGTGCCATTTCCCAGTATGTCAAGGGGGATGCTCCTGTCCTATAGGAGGAATGGGGGGGCCCTTCTGCCCCCTGTGCCCTTATTATCTCTCTAAGGGCAGACCTGCCATTGTTCCCAGGTTGATCGACTCACTGACATGTTTGTTGAACACTCAGCATGTGCCAGGCAGTGTACCAGGCCTGGGGCTACTGTGCTGCCTCCCTTCCTACCCGGTTGCTTCATGTCCTTCGGGTCCCCCAACCAGTGCCGCTTTTCAGACCACTTTGTCCCTGAGCAAGGGCTTCAGTGCATAACAGCTTTCCAACATAACAATACGTCCAAGCGGAGACCATAACTCTAGCCATTGACTGGTTTATGGAGGTGGCAGCTCATGGCCCATATTGATCAGTATTTTCTTGCAGCAACCTTTTCATTTAGCTGTGTGGAGCCCATTGACAGATCGATTGCTGCCAACATTTCCTTCGCGGCAGGCACTGAGCTGGATGCACACTTGCAGAGGGAAAAGGACTCTGCCTTTGCTCTCTGAAATTAACTCCAGTGAGGACCGCCATGATTCCTCGTGGCTCCTAACTGCAGATCTTTTGAACACCTAAGGATGCTTTGACTCTTACACTAAAAAACAAGGGCAGACCCAGTAGATAATAGTAGATAAGCACAGGCTTTGGGGGCAGACCTGGCTTGAAAACCCAGCTCTGCCACTTCGTAACTGTCTAGCCTTACAAAATTCCTTAATACCTCTGACCCTGGGTCCTTTGCGTGTCAAATGTCAAGAGCGTTAGAATGTAGGAAGAGTACACAGGATAAGTGTTCAGTAAATAGTAGCTAAAATTAAAAGAAGAAATAACTGTTCTTTGATACTCTTATTTAAATATTGAAAGGTCACTAAGAATTCTTTAATACATGGATGAACAGAATTGTAGCAAACTCTACTCTGTGTTTCTTGTTCGTTGGGTTGGTTTGGGAGAGGGGGGCAGCAATGATGCCTCTAGTTTAGGCCTTCTGAGGTTTTCACTTATTCTATATAGCATCTTAGAATCCTACGGTGAAATTTTGGGGCATCTTCATGTGAGTGAGGACTTTACTGAATATCCTATTCAACCCCTATTGATGCTTTACTGAAAGGATATTTTGGCCACCTTGAGTAAATGCTGCAGATACACTCTACCCCGTTTTCTACCACCTTCCAGCCCCTCCATCCCCAGCCTTTGCAGAGAGCAATGCGCAGATCCATGACTTTCCTGACAGCCCACCAGGCTACTCAAGATTTACTCAGGGACTTGGGCTCTTCCTAAAACCTAGTCCAGTTTATTACTGTTTTGAAATCTTTTAATCCTAATTCTATGATTAAGTGAAAATTGTAGGACTCTAGTATAATATGGGGTGAGCCACGTCTTACACTAAGACGATGACTTTGCCGGAAAACGTGAGTTTACACATGGCGGAGAGAGATGTCGGCCAGTAGATAATAGAACTATATCGTGTTTCATGATATGGGTCAGGGCCTTGGTCCTGGAGATGGTCTATTACATTAAAGTCTATCTTACCTAAAGCAAAGCTATAACAAGCAATGGAAGCCATATTCTTTTCAAATTGACTGGAAGGTTTAAAACTTGCCTTTAGTTGGCATGACCTGTGTTTCCTTGGACGTCACATCTGATATCAGGGTGCAAGCTGTTAGATTGTTCCTAAATGTTAAAATCTCTCGTAGAAATACACACCTCAGTTAGCCCAGTGGAAAGGTCCTGGAGGCAGCTTTGCCCTAGCGGGTAGCCTTAGGCTCATCATTGGAAATCCCACCCTTAGTCTCATCATTTGTTGAATGATCAATGGCGGGGACATAGCAGAGAATGAGAGCTGTGACAGCTTCTAGGAGCTCCCAATCACCTGACACTTACCATGGACGAGGTGTCTATGAACTTTTTGTTATTGTGGTAAAATAAGCATAACATAAAATTTACCATTTCCACCAGTTTAAAATGTATTAAGTACCTTCATATTGTTCAACCATCACCACTGTCTATCTCCAGAAATTTTTCATCTTCCAAACTGAAACTTCATGTACCCAATGAAAGTAACTCCCCCTTCCCCCCACCCCCCAGCCTCTAGCAACCTCTATTGTACTTTCGGTCTCTATGAGTTTGACTCCTCTAGGTACCTCATATATATATGGAATCCTACAGTATTTGTCCCTTTCTGTCTGGCTTATTTCACTTTGCATAACATTCTCAAGGTCCATCCATGTTGTGGTGTATGTCACAATTTCCTTCTTTTTAAGGCTGAATAACATTCCACTGTATGTATGTACCACATTTTGTTTATCCCTTCATCCATCCTTGATGGAAAATATTCTGTGTGTTCTTCCGAAGAACCATAGACTGTTCTCACTGCTTGATCCTTGAAGTCTGTGTCTTCAGAAGGTTGGGGTATTTTTTCAAGGTTACACACTAAGAAATGGAGTTGCTGATGAGCAAACTTAGCCCTGTGAGTTCCCTCCTGCTGTCGGCTTCCTGCATGCACCAGCCGCCTTTCAATTATTGTAAGGATGCCCAACATCCTGGTTATAAGAGAACTTTGAAACCCCAAATTGACAAATATCTTAAGATCATATCACCCTTGTTAACATTTCGTATTTTCCAAATATTAATTACTGTGCTTTTGAATTGTTCAAAGATTTGCTCTATAAGTAAGATTTTTCACAAAACAAGAGTAATCATAATTCCTGCAGGCTACTCTTATGAATCTGCTTCTTATCTGGAACCTCACCTCTGCTGGGCATTCAGGAAATATTTGCATGCTGTAGTGACAGGCAAGAGATGCCCATTGTAAGAGCTGGTCTGTTCTATTGATATTTCTTGGGCGTGCCTTTTTGCCTGGTGGCCAGCAGGTGGCGACATACCATGTGCTGTTTCCTACTCTGGAAAAATCTCACCAAATCCTCTTCAGCTTTTTCGGCGTGTCCTCATCCACTTCAAATATGCCATTGAGAATGGGGTCTAGTATTGATATATTTCACATCAACTGGTAGCTCTAAACTTTGGTCAGAAAATATGAACTTGTACATGGAGAAAAAAATTTTAAAGGTACGAGAGAGTAAAATGTTGGCATGGTTAATTAATAAACCTTTAAAAGATATAAGAACAGGGCTTCCCTGGTGGCGCAGTGGTTGAGAGTCCGCTTGCCGATGTAGGGGACACGGGTTCGTGCCCCGGTCCAGAAAAATCCCCCATGCCGCGGAGCGGCTGGGCCCGTGAGCCATGGCCGCTGAGCCTGTGAGTCTGGAGCCTGTGCTCCGCAACGGGAGAGGCCACAACAGTGAGAGGCCCGCATACCGCAAGGTGTAAGAACAAACTCAGTTTAAATTTCTTATTTCCTCCTATAACCCTTCTGTACCTACAAAATGTGATTTTTTTAAGTTATTGCATTCATATTTGCTTGTGGAATTGTATACAAAGGAGAGTTAATCTGTAGGACTCTGGGGTTGATGAGAACCTTGAGAAATCATTTTAGACTATTCCTTTTCTTTACGCAGAATTCCTAATATTTATGCCCAATGCTCCTAAAAACTCCAAGACAATTTTTTCATTCACATAAATTGGCATATAAGAAATCTATTTGGTAGCATAATTAAAAAGACATCTGAGCGGCAAATGATTTTTGTTTGGATTTCACGGTTTGGTATATCCCGATGAAATTCATGGAACCTGGAATGTCTCCCAGAACCCAGGATTTTATGTGATGGTTGGCCCTTTCTCGTCCTCTTGACTTCGTGCATGTAAGTAGGAGCAAACATGATACAGGCATTCGTAAGAGGATGGCGTTTCTCTTGGTCACACTATCTCCAGTTGGAAAAAAAAAAACAATAAGGCAAGTTAGAAATGTCATTTCCTTGCCAAGCCCCTAACCAATCTTTTTCATATTCCTTATTATCTGGTTATTCAAAGTAGCTGAATCAGTCAGTGGGGTAGAGCACCAAGGTAGAGGAACCAAGGAGCTGAGTTCCTTCTCTGCATGGGCTGGCAGCTCTGCTCTGTTTGCCTGGCAGGACCTGTATCCTAATCTTGGTCGCTGCCCTAGGAGACCTAGTAGTAGCATTCAGCATCAGTCTGTCACCATTACTGGAAATAGGAAATCTTCAGATTATACCCGCTTCCCTCCCAGCGGAATCTTCTATACGTGAAGGGCAGCACATCCAGCTCCTTTTCTTTTTTTTTTTTTAACAGTAGAGGGAGGCCAGCTAAACTGCTTAGCTAATTAGTCGTCATCTTCCGGGCAGGACAAAGAGAACCTGGGTTGCAGCCTGAGCCAGCTGGTCCCATCTGCGGCAGGTTGCTAGAAGAGCCTGCAGGCATCACAGCTGTTTGGCCCCATATCGGATGGCTCTAAACGTGTGAACAGGTACCTGGGCAAAATAATGTAGAGCAGAGAGGTGAGAGCTGCCCGCAGGGAAGTAACAGGAACATTGTCAAACAACTTTGGAAAGCTACCTCTTCGAGGGAGCTGACAGAGGCCACGGAGGAAACAGAAAATAGTCGTGGTTCCAGAAGGACTCTGACCAGAAAATCCTCAGAAGTTGCTCCCCTCCTGAGAGAATAATCACAGATCTTTGAAAATATCAATCTCAGCATACTGATGACTTTCAAAACTCAGAGCTGCTCCTTTCCAGATGGGCGATTTCAGGGTGGGCTTGGATGAGTCCATTTTAACCTACTATTTCTTATTCTGTTTATACTCTTTTGGGCAAGGTTTCAGTTTTTCTGCAGTCCTCCATCAATCTTTTTCTCTTTTTTCCTCTCTCTTAGGAGGCATGCTTCTAAAGGTCTGCCCCTCTGTAAAATTTTGTAACCTCACCTTTATTTTTATCTAGTACTGGTAAGGTACCCATTCATCAAAAATTCTCAGGAATCAGCTAAAGAAGAGTCTGGGGAACCTTGGTATCTCTACAGGCCAGTGGCTTTACGCCTCGGCTGCATCCCACTCACCTGGCAGCTTATTAAAACACGGATTGCTGGTCCCCTCCCCCAGGGATTCTGCCTTAATAGGTTTGCCAAGGGGCCTGATCATTTGCCTAACAGGTTCCCAAGTGATGCTGATTCTGATACTGCTGGTCCATGGACCACGCTTTGAGAACCAGAGCTGTAGGTCAAGGTATGGGCTTCCAAACTTCGTTGAACATAAAATCACCTAAATAAGTTGCAACAAATACAAGTTTCTCGATATTGTCACAAAATAGGATATTGCCATATAAAAAGTAAAAATGACAAGAAATTATCAGTCTTGAAATGGATTCCCTTCCCCTAATCCCACATATATATATATATATATATATATTTTTTTTTTTTTTTTTTTTTTTTTTTTTTGCGGTACGCGGACCTCTCACTGTTGTGGCCTCTCCCGTTGCGGAGCACAGGCTCCGGACGCGCAGGCTCAGCGGCCATGGCTCACGGGCCCAGCTGCTCCGCGGCATGTGGGATCTTCCCGGACCGGGGCACAAACCCGTGTCCCCTGCATCGGCAGGCGGACTGTCAACCACTGCGCCACCAGGGAAGCCCTCTGTTTTTTTTTTTTCACCTATATTTTAAAAAATCCTCATCCTTCTAGCCCTCCCTCCATGAAGCAGTTTCCCACAGCCAAAGGAGCTCTTTCACGTTTCTGAACATTCAGAGTATTGTAGTTTCCCTGTCTTACTATTATTTGAATGTGGACTTTTTCAAGATGGGGGCTTTGCCTGAGTCTTCTTCAGATTCTCTTTGGGGACTTAGAGAAGACATTTTAAAATGTTTAAATCTTTACTTTCTTGCTTTCTCATGAGAAATTAAGATTTTATTTCCACTAAGATCTTTATATTTGGGTGGTTGCTGCCTGTATAGGAAAGAGGTAGTTTTTATTTCTTAATTTAAAAATATTTTTATCTTTTTATTTCTTGGCCATGCCATGCGGGATCTTAATTCCCCGAACAGGGATAGAATCCGCGCCCTCTGCAGTGGAAGTGCGGTGTCCTAACCACTGGACCACCGGGGACGTCCCACAGATGCATTCGTTTTGTTTTTTTTAATTGGAATATAGTTGCTTTACAATGTTGTGTTAGTTTCTATTGTACAATGAAGTGAATCAGCCACATATATACATATATCCCCTCCCTCTTGGACCTCCCTCCCCCCTTCCCCCCATCTAGGTCGTCACACAGCACAGAGCTGATCTCCCTGTGCTATACAGCAGGTCCCCACTAGCTCTCTGTTTTACACATGGTAGTGTGTATATGTCATTCCTAATCTCCCAATTCGTCCCACCCGCCCCTTCCCCCCACCCCCCGTGTCCACATGTCCATTCTCTATGTAGGTTTTTAAAATAGCAGCGTACACTGCTATTGACTCTTGACGGCATTAGTCTTGGACCTAGTTTTGTGTCAATTTCGTTATCCTGAGGGTGCTGAAAGGGAGCTCTGGCTGTGTTGCATTTCTGGGTGTGTCTGTATCTCCTTTGGTGCCTCCCCAGCACAGATCCCCAGGCCCGTCTATGGCTACCTTACCAGACAGCATCGGCTGTGGAGGTAAGGAGCTGCTGAGTGCCTTCTGGCGCTGGGATAAAATGAGTTCTAGTTCCAGGCTCTAGGAGCTCAGACTTTGGGGTTTTAGGGTCACTTTTGCAGGACTCTCTCACCTTTAGTAGGCAGTGAAGGTTTGGGGACACAGTTTAGGGGTATTTGTTGCTGAATCCCCCGGGTACCTAATTGTATACCTAGTTTCCAACCGCAATACTGTAATTGTTATTTTAGAGAAACCGTCAGCTAATTGTGTAGTTTTTTGAAATACAAAGTTATGGGAATGAAGCCTAAAGCATCAGGAATTAAAGTGCTGTTATCGACACTGAAAGTTCCCCAATCATTTGTAGCCAAACCATTCAGGGCAGTAGCCTTTATAAGTAGAAAATGTGACTTTCAAAGTGCTCACGGTCGACGTTATGTTAAAGCAAACGGTTTACTAAAAGCTGGGAGCTGAAACCTGTTTCTCTCTGCGAATCATTCATTTGTAAGAGTTAAAAGAAAGAGCTGACAGAAACATTTGCTTTAAATTGCCCTAAAACTCAAACGGCTGTCCTTGGTCTCCCGTCAAAATCGTGAATGCCGAGAAGGCTGAGTGATAAAGTCAGGACTGAACTAAAGGTTTACTGCTTTGATAAATACATCTGAAGCCTAAAAAAGAAATGAAAACAGACCAAGAAATATCTACCAGAATATAATGAGATTTGGAGGAACGGCTTTATTTGAGAAAATCAGATAATATATCTATTTTTCACACGGAGTCTGCATGGAGACCCTTTCATCCAAATTCCCCAAGCCAGTTAGAAGATGGTAGCATGAATCTTTGCAGATGATGATTTATCGATATGCCATCTTTTATTGCAAAAAGTCGTGCATTCAGCTATTCTTTAATCTTTGCAATATACTCGTAAGAACATAATTCTTCAGAAGAAAGAATTGCTCAAAATTTGGGAAAGTGCTTTAATCTTGGTGTGCAGGAAAGGAAGTAAGGACTGTGGTACAGTATTATATGGGTTATAAGCTTTTTCGACAGATTTCCATGGGGAAGCTGATAGAACAGTGTGGTGAGCAATCTGCTAGTGTCGTATAATTCAGATTTCTCGGACCCCGCCCTCCATTTATCTACCAGGTTAGGCTTCGTCTACTTTAGCAACATTTAGCATCCAACACTGTGTGTGTGTGATATTTAGAAAGGAATTGGCAGATACAAAATCAGTATATCTGCTCATACCAAAGAATTGCATGTCTAAAGTGTATTGAAGTTTCCTTATTTTGTGGGTTCTATTATATTTCTAGAATAATCTTTGGTTTAACCCATATTTAAGAATTGTGTATAAAGCTAGTAAGGTACTCTTGACCTGGCTGGAGGGTAAATGACTAAACTTTAGCCAAGAGTGTCAACACTCACACTAAATTAATCAGTGTTTCTTTTTAAAGTGCATGTCTTCATTTTATGGTATTTAATTTGTAGATCTGTTTTAGTCTTAGATGAAAGCAGTAAGTATAGGGAGTTTGTGCCTATTTCATTTTTGTGTTGTACTCATTTAAGTAGCTTATTGTTGAAAATACTAAGTCTTTGCTAGAGTTTAGTCACTGGTCACAGGGTGGATGGGGTGCTGACTGCTGAGGGCAGGTTCTTCTGAGTTTGACATGCCTGGTGTTCTCCAGAACCTTCTCTATTAGAAATGCTGCAAACTGGAATTTGTGCAGTGGACTGTGGTTTTTACTAGCTATAGATATATCATCTGTTACATTGGACTCTGTTTCTTTTCTCATAAGTCTGGAAGATTTAGAGTAGTAGGGCTTGTCAACCTTGCAGACATAAAAAGTAATGCAGGTATGGGCATTGCCATCTCTGATACACCGTGATCATCCAGTTAACCCAGGATATGTCCATAGTATTATGTTAAGGTTCTCATCTTGATGAAAATACCACATTAAACATTCTCATAGCAGTAGTCGTGGACCACTATGAATAAGTCTTTGAAACTTCATTCATTCACCACAGTTTGGAAACACTGGTCTCTAAAGAACTGGTTTAATATATGCATTGTTTTTTCATTTTACATTTATTGCAAATGTAATAAGTATTTCCTGTAGATATTTTAGAAAATTGAGACAATTTAAAAGAAGAATATAAACATTATTTGTAATGCCATCATACAGAGAAAACCACATTTAATTATCTGTTCTTTCCCTATGCAAATACATACATATATATATTGTTGTATGCCCCATTAAAATTTTTTTTCCACTTAGCAAAACATTGAGGGCAGCTTTCCAAATTACTAAGAACTCTTCAACAATAACATTTTGATTGTCTTCAATTTGTCAATTCTGGGTGTCTGCCGAAATGTACTTAAAAAGTTACCTGTTCTTAATATTTAGATTCTTTCCAGTTTTCTGCCATCATAAACTATGCTGTGATAAACGTACTTATTCCCGAATTTTGGTGCACATAAAGGAACCTGTACACTCGTAGGATTTTTTCCTAGTATTAGAACTTCTGTCTCAAAGAGGATGCAAAATTTTAAAGATTTTTGCATATGCTAATTTTCTGAATCAAACATGTTAAAATAGATAAAGATAACTCATAGCTGGCTGAGGACGCACAGCTTAAGTAATCATCAAACCCTGCTGGTTCATTATTGGCTACTTCGGGATAGGGAGAGTCATTTATTTTGACTTAAAATGAAAAGGTTTTATCATTACCGGACATTCTTTACGTGTAAATGGTCTATTATTATGTTAAATGAATTAGTACATGATTTTTTTCTTTAAAAATCATCTGAATAATTATAGACTTACAAGAAGTTGTAAAAATAGTACAGAGAGGTCCTGTGTACCCTTCCACCAGCTTTCCCCAAAGGTAACATCTTATTCAACCATAGCACATTATCAAAACCAGGAAATTGGCATTGGGATTATACTGCTAACTAGATTACAGAGTTTACTCAGATTTTACCAATTTTTATATACACTCACTCTGTGTGTGTGTGTGTGTGTGTGTGTGTGTGTGTGTGTGTGTAGGTCCGTGAAATCCTATCACATGTGGAGATTTGTGTATCCGCATGAGATACACAAATCACACAGCCACCCTGGTGAACTGTTGCATCACTGCAAGGAAACTCCCTGGGAGGATCCATTATAGTCTCTCCTTCCCATCCCCCGGTGCCTGGCAACCACCGATCTGTTTCCCATCTCTAAAGTTTTGTCAGTTTTAGAACGTTACATAAATGGAGTCATTCTAGGGCATTTGTTGTTAAGCCTAGAAACTCTATCCTAGGTTACTGTTTACAATTTGGCTATCGAGGTTGTTGTAACGGGGATCGGAAGGGAGCGATAGCTCCTTGAAATCATTAAAACAAACAAAAATCCCCGAAAGATGGAAATGTATTCTATTCACTTTAGTATCTCTAGTATCATGGATGACATTCATTATATGTAACAGCCTACATGGAACAATGACTGACCAATCAGAATAGACACCAGCTGTAAATTATCAGCACCTGCCACGTGGACGCAGCTGTATCTCAGCCCTGCCTAGTATGTGGGACAGTGCCAGGCACATGGTAAGTGTGTCTTAGCTCAGGATGCTATAACAAAAATACCATGTGCTGGGCGGCTTAAGTAACAAACGTTTATTTCTCAGTTACGGAGGCTGGGAAGTCCAAGATCAAGGTGCTGGCGGACCCAGTGTCTGGTGAGGCCCCACTTCTGGTTTGCAGATGGCTGTTTTCTTGCCGTGTCCTCACATGGTGGAGATCAGAGAGCGAAAGCAAGCTCTGTGTCTCTCCTTATAAGGATACTAATCCCATTCGTGAGGGCTCCACCTTCATGACTTAATTACCTCACAAAGAGCCTGCCTCCTAATACCATCCCGTTGGGGGCTAGGGTTTCAAAGTGTGAATTTGGGGGAGACACAAACATTGAGCTCATTTCAAGGTGCCAAATAAATGTCTTTTGAATGAATGAGGCGTATGCACCCTCCTTTATGGGTCCTCTAGCCCTCATTCCTGAGACTGCAGTTCTTCTGGGTGGTATTCTCTCAGCTAAGCAAGAGTAGGCTGTAGATCTTTCACAGTCTGAAGATCATTCTAACAAGCCCTGGGGCAGTAACCCTCAGTGTTATGCCCCAGAATAAAGAAATCCAATCTTTATTAGATCCTTTATGCTTCCATGGACCTTAAATTCAATTTGCTGTGGTCCATAAAAATGATTCTAGAATTATGGCCAAGATCAAGACAAGAAAAAGAGGAAAAGAATGCGGAATTCAATCAGGGAACAAAGACCTTTGTTGAATCCAGTTGAGGGATAGAAGTTTGTTGCAACTTGGCTAAAGGTGCAGAATTTCCTCTACCTAAATTAGATGAAACATTGACATGAGCTTATGATAAAAGTTGGGTGAAGGTGTAACTTGAAACACATTCTAGAAAATGTGTGGTATACAGAGCTGTGAAACTAAACTACAGCTGGAAGGATCGGGTCATAGGGCCCCTGCTGACGTAGCACACAGATCTCAAGGGAATTGTAAAGGAATCAGCTTGTTCACCTGGAATTCGGGGGGATTCAGCTTTCAATGACACTGTGCCCAGATCCTGTGTCTTGGTACTGAATTTGACAGATAAATAAGTGTGTCCTGACTCTTTGGCCTGAGGAACATGGCACCCCTCATAGAGTAAATGTTTCCTCCTGAATTGGAAAAATGACTTTACAAACCATGGAAGATGTTAAAGGAAGCAGAGGGATGATGAAATCAGCCAACCTTCATAGCCTGAATGCGTTTGTGTAAGTTTAGGAATACATCTTGTCACCGTTAATTTTTTTGTGGTCATTTGTTATTAAAGGTGTTTGAAACAGTCTGACGTATTAGAGTATCTGACAAATTCGCCTTGAGAGTTTTTATCTGGCGTGTGTAATGAATGTTAGATGTGTTATTTTTATTTCGAGAGGAGTAAAATAATTTGGTTATATTTGTAAATTGTTTTTGAATATTTAAGAGATCAGCGTTTGACAAAGCTGATCTTTCCTACTTTGTCAAAACATTTTCTTCACCTAATTCTTGGGATTCTACCTCACTTATGGCCTCCTCTTGCTCCTTTGCTGATTCCTCTTTCTTTCCCCAAGCTCAAGTTGAAGTGCCCAGGACTCAGCCTTGGACCTATCTTGCCTCTCTCCCTGACCCCATGGTTTTAAACACCATCAATGCACTGATGGCTCCCGAATGCACGTGTCTGGCCTGGATCTCTGCCCTGAACTCCCAACTCGAATCTTCATCCTCTCCTGGACGTCCCTACCCGACATGAAAGCCTCTCAAACTTTAGCTATCTAAAGCCAGACTCATGATTTATCGCCACCACCACCCCATCACCACCCTGGCGACTTATTTCTCTGAAGGCTTCCCCATCTCAGGAACTAGCAACTCTTCCTTCTAGTGGCTCAGGCCAGTAGTCTTGTCTTTATCCAGGATTCTTCCCTTTTTCTTGCGCGGCACATCCAATCTATCAATAGATTCATTTATTGCTGCTTCCAAATAAATAATGCCTACCGCTCTCACCATCTCCACTGTCTTCCACCCTGGTCAGACCAAGCCACCATCACCTCTCACCTGGATCACTGCAACTGCCCAGTAACTGGTCTTCCTTCTTTGTCCGGATCCCCACACGGCCATGAGAACCCTCCAGTGGCTCCCAACTCACTAAGGATAAAAGCAAAAGCCTTACAGTAGCCTGCAAGGCGTCAGGGGACCTTTTGATAGAGAAAATTTAAAAGAAAAGGAAAAATGGAGGGCATGAATAAAAGTATAACAATATCTCAATCAGGGAAGAACTTCCATTTATCTATTCAGACCCTGAAGAATCACTTAGACGGAACCCATGTCTATAATTAGGAATCTCCAATGTGAGTCTGAATGTCCTGAAATCTGGACAGAATTTTATCCTCTGGATTCTGTTCCATAATTATACCACTCTGTGCTTTTATTCCTCTAGCGTGCCTGGCCACATTTTAAATAAATAAGTCATAGATGTGGAACTGGCATAGGCGGTAATGAAAAGTAACTCAGGACTTACTCAGCACATTTGAGTTTACGCAAATGCCAAATCATAGGAGCTCCACGGACATCCCTCTGTTAAGACCTGTTTATAAAGACCTTATTTCAGCATCTTTTTGACTAGATTTACTGCTGGTGAAGAACAGAGTTCTTGAATTCTAGGGTTCTCAGCATCTGGCAAGGGCTTAAATCTGATCGCTGTTCATGACATCCCAGTATCGCTTCTTTACCAAGCAAGAGAAGCATTAGCTATTGTTAGAACAACACGTTCTTTTGAACAGACACTGCTGGGCATTGTCACAAAGCATGAGCCCTGGAAGGTTGATGGGTAGTTCAGCTTTCAAACATAAGTCATCTTCATGTCACTTGAAGCCTTCAAACTTGAAGTCACAGGCCTAAGGACATACGTTTCCATGGCATCTGGACACGTCCTATTGCCTGCTAAAGAAATGGAGCACGATTTCTTGGTATTGATGTCAAAGGTTCTCATTTACTCTAAAAGTTTGCTAAGAGTGTCGACCCCACTGGAGGTGACAGGCAGGGTCGAGAGGAGGTATCATCGGTAGACACAGAAAGCAAGCAGATGGGAGAGAAAATGGAAGAGCCTCCAAGAGGCAGGAGAAGAAGTAGTCAGTGGTCTGGCATCCCATGGAGAAGCCCGTAAGTGCCAGAGAAGGTGGGCCGTGGAAGTCAGAAGTCGGGAGTTTAGGAAAATGAAAACTACAGGAGGGGAAGAGAAGAACCATCCTTTGAGTAACAAGCTGTGACACTTGTTTATTCCCCTGGTAGTGGGGGCCAGGGTTCAAGGATTTATGCGAAATAAGGAAATCGATTCCTTTGTGGGAAATTTAGAGTGTTTAGAAAATAGTGTGTGCTGACACCATCATCCTTAAGAAAGGCCCCTCGCCTCACCATTTCTTTGGGGCCAGGAGAGCTGTCAAAAAGTGGGACCAAGCTATCTTTTTTATTGAACACATACTACATGCCACTGTCTGCACTGAGCACTTCATTTGCATTATCTCAGTGAATTCTTTCAGCGCCAGGAGTGGGGAATATTGTCCCCAAATCACAGGAGTGAAAACGGAGGTTCAGGGAAGTTAACTTTCCTGTTGCTAGTTTGAGGTCTTGACTTTATATTCATAAATGTCAACCCCAAAACCCCACACTTAAACAATATACTAAACTTTGACAATATGTGAACAGATTGGGAAGAACGTAAAGGTCATCTAGTTCTGTTTTCAGATTCCAGTCTCTGGATTATTTTAGGCTGACAAGGAAATTTTTGATGATCTGTTGCAAAACTGGAAAAGTAAGGCCAATTTTATGAAATTTTAATGTAACCAAATTTGCTTAACTTAGAGAACATTTTTATTCTGATGTTCTATCATTCTTTCCTTGTAGGTCCCTAAACATTGACCTGTCTTTAATGAAAAGATTTTACTAATAGTAGGGTTTTTGTTAATGTACTTAGAAACATAAAAACTTGGCAACCCTATGTTGCCACCTACCATGTTTTTTCAATTGTATTGGTCTGAGAAATCCAGAGTTCATGGGACCGGTGATTTAGCTTTATCCCCTACTCAGCAGTTTTCCACAACAGCCCTAAAAGATAGCCAAATAAGTTTTGTTTTTAAGATTTCCAATGATGGACTCCCTGGTGGTGCAGTGGTTAAGAATCCGCCTGCCAATGCAGGGGACACGGGTTAGATCCCTGGTCCAGGAAGATCCCACATGCCGCAGAGCAACTAAGCCCGTGCGCCACAACTACTAAGCCTGTGCTCTAGAGCCCATGAGCCACAGCTACTGGGCCCGCGTGCCACAACTACTGAAGCGCGCGCGCCTAGAGCCCGTGCTCCGCAACAAGAGAAGCCACCGCAATGAGAAGCCCGTGCACCGCCACGAAGAGTAGTCCCTGCTCACAGCAACTAGAGGAAGCCTGCATGCAGCAACGAAGACCCAACGCAGCCAAAAATAAGTAAATAAAAATAAATTTATTTTAAAAAAATGGTTCCTTTAAAAAAAAAAAAAAAGATTTCCAGTGATGGTTGACTACTTTTTTACGGAGTCCTTGCTCTGTTGGGAGAAAGTTCTTCCTTTTATTGAATTACAATCTATCTTTATCTAATTAATGCAACAATAAAGAATAAGAATATCCCACTAGATCTGAAGGCCATGTGTGAGGGCAGACACCACATACAGTTCCGTCCTTCCTCTATCAGAAAATTATTCTGGGGACTTCCCTGGGGGTCCAGTGCTTAGGACACTGTGCTTCCACTGCAGGGGGCGAGTGTTCTATCCCTGCTCAAGGAACTAAGATGCACACAGTGCGGCCAAAAAAAAAAAGTATTCTGTTTGCTTGTCTTCCTCACCCTTTATTAAGTGTCAGCTTTGTGAGGGCAGAGACCTTTCCCCAGCATCTAGGACAGTGCCTGGCCCAGAATAAGTGGCCAATCAATGTTTGTAAAGTGAGTCCTTTGTCAATACAGACATTCAGTAAATATATGCTCAGTTTAGAAAGGCCAATTCATCTTTTACTTGATATTACTTCAAATATTTGAATGTTTGAAGTCAGCTCTCATGTTCCCAATAAATCTTCTTCCTTTTCCCACATTAAGAATGATCAGTCCCTTGAGTTGCTTTCCCTGCGATAGGGTTTTCAGGCTCTTGCTGGTGATCTGTCTCTGCAGCCACTCCACAGCATAAATGAAGTTCCCAAAGCATTGCCTTAAAACTGAAGACAAGACACCATGGGACGTGGCTGAGGCTGGCTCCAGGGGGTCTGTTTCCTCTCTGAATCTCATAATGTGGCTTAAGTCTACATTTTTAAAGTCACATCGTATGGTTACCTGTTAAGCTTGTAATCGATGACACCTGCTACGTCTTGGGAACGTGACTTTCTCTCTCCGTTTCCCTAAGACTTTGTCGCATCTATTCTTGTTAGGCAAAATCTTCACCATTTGGTAAAACGTAACATTTATGCCCTATACAATTCATCTTGAGTTTTGACCTACGCTTTAGCCTACTGAGAGCTTTACATCTTGATTTTTCTCTCATTCATTCATTCAACCAATACTTACTAAGAATCTATTACATGTCAGGCCCCGTCTTCAAAGCCTGACTCCCCTCTGCCTTTGTGTTGCCAGTGATCACAATAAACGCACTTTCTGATTTGTCATCACCCTGACCTGCCACAGTTCTCTGAGCTGACGTCTTCTAGTAATCCATACTCTTGTGATGGGTAGCTCAATCAGCTATGAATCCCCCAACTTCCACTGTCATATGGCCCTCCCTGGACCTTAGGATAGAATAAGAGATGGTTTTGTTAGCTCTTGCTCTGAAGATTTAAACTGTGGCCTTGGGAACAGAGCAAATTGTCCACAAAAAGAGGAGGCAGATGACAGCATACTCTACTGCCCATGTCAGCTTCGTAAGCAAAGCTCGCCTTATACATACATGCTTAAAGCAGAGTCAGGGACAGAAAACAAACTTATGCTTCCCAAAGGGGAAGGGGGGGAGGGATAAATTAGGAGGTTGGGATTGATATATACACATTACTATATATAAAGTAGGTAGACAGCAAGGACCTACTGAATAGCACAGGGAACTCTGCTCGATATTTGTATTAACCTATATGGGAAAAGAATCTGAAAAAGAATATATCTATATCTATATAAATATAATGGAATGTTAGCCATAAAAAAGGAATGAAATAATGCCATTTGCAGCAACATGGATGGACCTAGAGATTATCATACTAAGTGAAGTAAGTCAGACAGAGAAAGACAAATATCATGATAATCCCTTTTATGTGGAATCTAAAAAACGATACAAATGAACTTATTTACAAAACAGAGACAGACTTAGAAAACAAACAGATGGATACCAAAGGGGAAAGGTGGGGGGTAGGGAGGGATAAATTAGCAGGTTGGGATTCACATATACATGTTACCATATAAATAATAGATAACGAAGAAGGACCTACTGTATAGCACAGGGAACTCTACTAGGTGCTCTGTAATAAGCTATATGGGAAAAGAATCTGAAAAAGAATGGATATATGTACATGTATCACTGAATCACTTTGCTGTACACCTGAAACTAACACAACATTGTAAATCAACTAGACTTCAATTAAGAAAATTGAAAAACAAAAAAAGCAGAGTCAGGCACCGTCACCCTTCCCAGACACTCTGTGCCGAGGGCATTACTGGGCTTGCCTAGGGCCTAGCCCTGCCTTTCCTGCCTCTCGGCTGCAGTGCAGCTGCCGTACTTTTGGAGAACTTGTTCTGTGCCAGGCACGTTCAGGACCTCAGTCCATCCTCACAGCAGCTCCATGAAGTATAGGTACTGTTATTATCACCATTTCACAATTGAAGAAGCAGAGGCTCGGAGCAGCTGTGTCACTCGCCCTAAGACGATCGTGGGAGAGATGGAGCTGGATAGACACCAGGCTGCCAGACTCCACAGAACGTACCTTCCCCTCTGACACGGGAGCTGCGGGGTCGAGTCCTGGCTGGCCTTTGCCTCAACTTCCTTCACCCAGGGCTGCCCTGAAACACTCTTATCCCTCCCGCCATGCTTCTGGCTGTCAGGACACCCAAATGCTCTACTGGCTCCTTTACATACATTTCCCCTCTCAACCTCCTACAAGGGAGCTCTTGTTATCACTGTTTTACGTATCAGAAAACGGAGAGGTTAAGTCATTTTCCCAAGATCAGTATGCCTTCACTCTCATTGCTCCAGGAACCAGTTTTACTCTTTTCATCTTTCTATGCCTTAGTTCTCTATTCCAAATAATTCCCAACACTCTGTTTATGGCATTCTCTGTTCTAGTAATCCTAACAGAAATGGAGTGAACGTGACTCAGCTGGACTTTTGTAAAGCAGTGGAAGTTTGTGGTATTATACTGGTTGGTTGGTTTGGCTTTTTTTTTTAATGATATTTTATTTATTTACTTTTGGCTGCGTTGGGTCTCCGTTGCTGTGTACGGGCTTTCTCTAGTTGCGGCGAGCGAGGGCTACTCTTCATTGCGGTGTGTGGGCTTCTTATTGTGGTGGCCTGTCTTGCGGACCACAGGCTCTAGGTGCACGGGCTTCAGTAGTTGCGGCACTTGGGCTCAGTAGTTGTGGCACACGGGCTCTAGAGTGCAGACTCAGTAGTTGTGGCTCACGGGCTTAGTTGGTCTGCGGCATGTGGGATCTTCCTGGACCAGTGCCCGAACCCGTGTCCCCTGCATTGGCAGGCGGATTCTTAACCACTGAGCCACCAGGGAAGCCGTGTTTGACTTTTAATTATAGCAGGTCAGTAACTGACGGAAATGGATTATGAAAAAAAGTTACAAAGAAGATAGGAAAGTTCCAAATGTCACATCCCACAGCGAGCCGACCTGTAGTTGTGTTTTAGACAAAGCAAAGTAAAAAGACTTGGTTTTCTACTTGGGGAGGCTCAGCCCTGGGTTTTTACTTTATTTTATTTTATTGAAGTATAGTTGATTTACAATGTTGTGTTAACGTCTGCTGTACAGCAAAGTCATTCAGTTATACATATATATATTCTTTTTCATATTCTTTTCCATTATGGCTTATCACAGGATATTGACTATAGTTCCCTGTGCTGTGCAGTAGGACCTTGTTATCCATCCTGTATATAATAGTTTGCATCTGCTAACCCCAAACTCCCAATCCATCCCTCCCCCACAACCACCCCCCTTGGCAACCACAGGTGTGTTCCCTATGTCTGTGAGTCTGTTTCTGTTTCATAGATATGATCGTTTGTGTCCTATTCTGGATTCCACATATGAGTGATATCACATGGTATTTGTCTTTCTCTTTCTGACTTACTTCACTTAGTATGATAATCTCTAGATCCATCCATGTTGCCACAAATGGCATTATTTCATTCTTTTTATGGCTGAGTAATATTCTGTTGTGTATCTATACCACATCTTCTTTATCCATTCATCTGTCAATGGACATTTAGGTTGTTTCCATGTCTTGGCTACTGTAAATGGTTCAGCCCTGGGTTTTGAACCCGTATCCTGAAAGGACCACGAGTACAGTGGGAACATCATCCTTATTCACTGTGTCTCATGCTCCATTTGTCAATGATTTACTGACTGTTGACAATTTTGAATAAAGTTGTCAAGTGGGACTTAGAACAATTTCACAACGTTACAGAATCTGTGGCACAGAGTTTACCTTTACTCTCCACCCTGGGTTCACATCTAGACTTTTCCACTTCGAGAAGATCATTCTCTCAGAGGCACGAGAGGGCATGAGCCTTGGTCCCAGTGGAGACACTAGGTGGGGGAGTCCTGAGCAGGCTCAGGAAGACTGTAAAACCACCACCGCTTTATTTTCCTTGTATTCACGAGCCACATAGAATCACTAGCTCCGGAGCAGCTGTATAGCAGGGCAACCAATACTGACTGTGCACCTGCAGAGTCCTGGGCTAGGTACTGAAGTACAGAGATGAAGAGCATGCGATCCAGCCCTGGAGGAGCTGATGGCGGACCAGCAGGGAGGCTGGTACCTAAGCAGATAATTTCAGCGTCATCAGTGTACCATGGGAGGCAAATGGGCCAGGTGCTGTGGGAGTGTCAAGGAGGGGCCCGAGGTTCTGGGGTTACTTCCTGAAGGAGGTAATTCCTGAGTTAAGTCTGAAAGAATAAGTAGGAGGAGAAGGACAATCTAGTGCAAGGGAACAGCATGAAGAAAACTGTAGAGGCCTGAAACATCCTGTTGAGCGCAGGTAGCTACAAAACTTCCTTATCATCTGAGTGCAGAGGAGGAGCCAGGCGAGAGGGAGGTGAAGCCGGGGCGGTTCAGAGAGAGCATTGCTTGCCTTCCTCCCGTGGAATCCAGACTCTACCTTGTAGTCACAGGGAGCTTTTCAGACTCTTTTTTCTTTTAAATAATTAGGACAATATTTGCCTGACCGTCTTCTGGCTCTTCTTCCCCCCGCCCCCCCACTTCCTCCAAAGTTGATCAAAGGATTTCCTGCCTCTAGAATTTTGATTCATTTGCATGTCTTCATAGGTTTTGCAGTTCTACTTCCCTGTCCCAACTGAGCTCTGCTCTTTCCTGCCTGGATATTTTTTTTATAGTGGCAGAAAAGATGCAGATCAGGAGGAGGGTGATGGTGCCTCTTTTATCCGATGCAGTTCCCTGGAATCTTGTAGGATTTTCTCAGATTGACTGCCCAGTTCTCCTTTTGGGGATTTGGGCCTCTCTTTTGTATTTTCCTTGGGTTGGAATTGTCCTCCTGTGTTTGAATATACATTAAAAATTTTCGAAGCCAAGTGGTAGAAAAAAACACTAGAGGGATTTTGTTTATGATTTTTTAAAATGTTTTGCCATGGAAAATTTCATACATGTACAAAGTAAACCGAATAGGTATGATGAACCTCTTGTAGCCTTCACCCAGCTTCAGCAGTCATCAGTATCCTGCCATCCTTAGTCCATCCATGACTCCGCCCCCTCCTCATGCTCTACTAGATGATATTTTCAGTGCTCTACTTGCAGAGTAAAATTACATGCATTGTAGTGTGTATTTATTGAAAAAATCCACTTACAAATGAATCCTCACAGTTCAAACCCATGTTGTTCAAGGGTCAACTGTAATAGATTCTTTGTACTGTTTGAACACTGTGCTGGTCAGGGACTGGTCAGTTTCTGCCCCTGTAATGATGGATGGGTGAGCAAATTACCCTGTAAACCCAAGCCCGCCATCTAGTGGCCATAGCAAGTAACTTCATGCTGGGCCTCAAGGAGAAAGGGTTTTTTTTCTCGTGCTGTTTTTTGTGACATTTTTCCAGGAGGCAATTGTAATGAAATATCTGCTTTCCATTTCCATTTCCATTTCCACATACAGAGTATTCTGTTCATGTACAACTACAATTTATTTCGGTAAACTATTCTAGACTACTTTCTATGTGGTCTCACTTTACTTAAAAAACCCAGGAATCTTATAAAAACACAGGGTGACTATAGCAGTATTTTAAACTAAATCATGCCCCAAAGCACTTTTATTAATAGAAACACTGTAGATAGGCGATGCGATTTTTCTAAACTCACCTGGAGTTCGTTTTGCTGGGTTGGCACTGTTTGCACACGTGTTATTGCATTGGGTTGAGTTCAGTGGAGCACAAATGGAAGTGTTTTTGTTCTTCTGGGAATTGTGTTCTTCTGCTGAAGGGAGAATATTTCTGTCCCACCATGGCTTCCTGAGGGTTCCAGGGCTTAGGAGACTGTGGTGTCCGTTACTTACACTAGAGAGGAGTTGGAGAATGGGGATCCTATTTTGATTGGAATCTCTTGCTCCTTGGGAGGTACTATTCTAGGTAGTGGTCTAGGTGTTTAACAAAGAATATCATTTGGGGATTAACAGATGCACACTACTAAATATAAAACAGATAACCAACAAGGGCCTACTGTATAGCACAGGAAACTATACTCAGTAGTTTGTAATAACCTATAGTGGAAGAGAATCTGAAAAAGAATATATATATATGAATATATATATTCCTATAAACAAAGAATATGTATAAGAATCTATATATATATGTATAAGAATCTGTATATTCCATATACATATATGCATATATATATAACTGAATCACTTTGCTGTACACCTGAAACTAACACAACATTGTAAATCAACTCTACTTCTATTAAAAAAAGAATATCGGGCTTCCCTGGTGGCGCAGTGGTTGAGAGTCCGCCTGCCGATGCAGGGGACACGGGTTCGTGCCCTGGTCCGGGAAGATCCCACATGCCGCGGAGCGGCTCGGCCCGTGAACCATGGACACTGAGCCTGCGCGTCTGGAGCCTGTGCTCCGCAGTGGGAGAGGCCACAGCAGTGAGAGGCCTGTGTACCGCAAAAAAAAAAAAAAAAAATTAATATCATTTAATACACCCAGTCACCTTTTGAGAAAGGAATGATTAGTATTCCCAGTTTACAGGTGTGTCAGTCAGAGCATGGAGAAGTTAAATGAATTATCCAAGATATGAATAGCTATTGGAAGGTGATCTGATGCCCAGCAGTCCCTGTCCTCAATCACCTCACTCCACTGCCTCTTACATGAGTGCATGCAAATTGGAAACCATGTGTTGGAAAATATAAGCCTATGCCTCTGGAGGACTGTTTACCTCTCTGGGTGGTTGCTCCAGCCAAGTAGTCCTCGAAGAATGGCCTTGACAGATAAGATAAAAGGTGCCAAAAAGAGCTTGGATAGGACAGCAGAATGCTGTCACCTCTGATCCAAGGTGAGCAGGTAGGAACAGGGTGCCGTGACCTTGGTTGAGTTTAATCACTGGAATGTCGCCACAGCAAAGAAGGGAATTTCTGTATGGACTTTAGTGAGACTTTTTGTTTAATGGTCATAATAGCCATTATAGGAAACCCACTGCAAATAAAACTCTTTGCCTGTAAGGCAGAACTGGAATATCCCATAGGGTTACTATATAAAGCCTTGATATGCCGCAACCCAATTCGGCTTGTATTTTTATTCTTGACCTGTGTTCATAGACGGGGAGGCAAGTTCATTTCATGTTCTTTCTCACTGGATTCGTGTGTAATAAGCCTTACCCTCAGTTTATAGAATCTAATTCCAGGGACTGGAAAAAAAAAAAAGCCGCAGATAAGAGAACTGAACTAAAAGAGCAGTCCTAAGAGCTGGAAATGGATGCCCAGAGAGGTCAGGGGACTTGCTCAAGGTCATGCAGTCCATTAATGGCAGAGCTGGGGTGCGAATTCAGGTTTCCTGATTCTCCATTCAAGAGAACTGTATTATCGCGTATTATTTGCCTTTCTGGATTGTTCTCTTTGCTGTTCATAGCACAGAAATCCCAACGGCAGAACACGTCATCTGTCTTTCAACATTATCTGAAATCCATTCCGGAATGGGATGGAGCAGGACATAAGAAAATGCATTCATTCATATATATATATATATATATATATATATACACTTCATTGAGTATGTCAGTCTTTTAAATATTGCCATGTTTTATTTATTTATTTATTTATGGCTGTGTTGGGTCTTCGTTTCCGTGCAAGGGCTTTTTCTAGTTGCGGCAAGTGGGGGCCACTCTGCATCGCGGTGCGCGGGCCTCTCACTATCGCGGCCTCTCTTGGTGCGGAGCACAGGCTCCAGACGCGCAGGCTCAGTAGTTGTGGCTCACGGGCCTAGGTGCTCCGCGGCATGTGGTATCTTCCCAGACCAGGGCTCGAACCCATGTCCCCTGCATTGGCAGGCAGATTCTCAAACACTGCGCCACCAGGGAAGCCCCCAATATTGGCATGTTTTAATGTGAACTAATTGAGATCATGACTCCAGGTCTCCCAGAGACAGGAAACCTGAGGGTAGATAACACTGAGTATATTTTTCTTATGTCGCTTTTCCAGGCATGGAAGTACCTTTGACATGTTTAATTTATTTACTTTCTCTTATTATATATCATTGATCTGCTAATTAACTTGTGTTCCACTTAATAATGTTATTTTATTCTTATTTAAAGCAACTATTTTAGTACCTGATGGTTTACAAAGCCTTTCTCCATGCATTATCTCTTTACATCTTCATAACAATCCTACTAAACAAAAAGGACAGGAAGACTCAATCTCCATTTTGCAAATCGAAAATCAAATCACAAAGGGATTATGTGTCGCAGCTGATTAACAAGACTCGGTTCACTTTACTCCTAGACCAGTGTTTAGGCTCAGCCTCTCCAGCTCTGGTTCTCTCTCCTGCAGTGAGTTTCAGAATCCTCTGGAAGGCTTGTTAAGCACCAATGGCTGGGTTCCACCTTCAGAGATGGTGATTCAGTAAGTCTGGGGTGGGGTCCGAGAATCCGCATTTCTGACAGGTCCCCAGGGCATGCTGATGCTGCTGGTCTGGGGACCACACAGTTGAGAACCGCAGCTCCAGAGCTTTGTCATAACGTCTTTGAGCATTTGGCAGATCATCCGTCCCTCCTCTGCAATACCGAAAGCCAAAAGGCTCCAAACGCTAAACGTTTTTCCCTGAAGGTTGGCGCCATCTCATTGGGCAGCAAAGCCCTACCTGAACTGAGGTGAGGCTATTTATAGTCTCTCTTTATCCCCTGGTGGGACAGTTCATACAGTTTGCTGCAGAAACATTAATATGTTGGATTACAGGGGGTGCCCCAGACCTTTCTGGGGGGTGTTCCATGGCAGACACATGGTAATTCCTTTTAGAATCTGAAATACCCTGAAATCCAAAACACATCTAGTGCCTAAGACTTCCGATAAGGGACTGTACAGTTGTATTCACCTGACAAAACGGATTGTACTCTTTGCTTTTGATGTTGCAAAAATGCCATTTTTAGATAGCCACAAAAATCCTCACACTTGAACTCAATATGTACCCTTGGAGACATCTTTTCGGAAAGATTTTTCAAAAGCTTCTGTCCTTCAGCTGCAGAAAACTGCAGCCTGCTGATCTGTAAGAAAAAGGGTTTGGGTAGTCCTTCCCCCAGTTACCTGGGCAAATCCCAAGGTCACGGTGATCTGAAATGGCTATTTCCTAAAGCTTAATTACATTTAAATACGCCATCAGTAAGAACATTCATGCTTTGAATCAGACTCCCTCTGAAGCTTTTATTCTCTGCCTGGGAATGAGATGCTGTTAAGGCTGCAGATTTGGGTGACGAGGAAGGAGAGGAGAGCTCAGTCATTTTATTTAATAATGAGTCAGGCTGAGGTCATGAGACAATTATTCAAATCCCCCAAACCTCATTTCATTTAAATGAGAATCCTTCTTAGAGCTATTATAAAGTCATAAAAAGCATATTCATCAGGAAACGCTAACACGGATTGTAACTGGATTACATGAAATTGCCCGAGCTAAAATGAGTTACAGAGCAAAAAATATTTTAAACCCTCACAATTCGTTTACCTGGAGCTTGGAATTCTGTGTTCTGTTCCCACAATCGTTGAGGTTTGCTGCCACTGAACTGAGGTAGGTGTGGTTCCCTAGCTGTGCTTTCCAGAAGTCCCTCTCTCCTGGACGGTGCTCGACAGACTCAGAAGAGTTCATCATTTTCAGCGATTGATGTTGTCAATCAGAAATCTTCCAGAGAGCGCTGTGCTTGGAAGCAGTCAGCCTCTGCCTCCCAGGGGCAAAGAAGCTCTTTGCTGCCCCTGGCCCAGCAGGGTCCATGTCCCCATATGATCAGCAAACTTCCTCTGCCCTCTTGGACACTTATTTCTCCCAGGGTTATAATTCTCATTCACTTGCCTCCTGTTTTCTAGATCCATGTACAAATTAGGCCAGAACTAATTTGATAGATTAAACCTATCAAACTTATAAAGCATATTTTGTCCCCATTTGGCAACTGTACTCTGGCAGGTCTATTTTGTACGTTAGGCCACCTATTCAAACGATTTGATTCTCTGAGCACTTTCGTTGCAGAACCTTCTAGATAGACCCAAAGTGTAATCTCTCCAATTTTCCAAAAAGAATAACTCTCCACTGTATCAACACTACAAAGCAATTAGTTGGCTGAATTTCTCCCAAAATATATATATCAGTTTTGTTCTTAAGAAACTTCTATTCTGGGTTCAGTGTCTTCAGTAAGGCATAAGGTTTCAGATACCTGAGTTGAGCGCTGTTTAGCAGGGCTGCTGCAGCCTTGATTTGGACACTCCAGAACCCCAGGGTATCCTGGACCATGTGAGTGACTGGGGCCCTGAGGCTTGTGCAGTGTACAACCTGCACAACCAAATGTGGCAGCTCTTTTTCGTGTTTCACACTTTACGAATAAAGAGTCCAAGGAGACAGGACTCACTGGAGCCTCATCGGGTCCATACGTCCCAAGATGTACGGGATTTACCTAAATCCCAGGTTATGAATACTCTTGTAAAGCCTGCATTTCTGTCTGGACAGGATCGTTACCAGAAGACCAGATTTCAGGCTCCGGCGGTAGACGATGATAATAATAACACCTGCCACTGTTGTTTTGAACGGCTTAGGCCCTGGGCCAGGTATTCATCAGCTTTGCTGCAGCTGTCAGAGCTAAGTGATGTTTGTTAAGTTGTCTTTCATCCCATTCCATTCCCTCTCTGTGTTTACTCCCTCCAAAGAAGCCATTTATAAACGACCAGTCTTGACTGCTCATAAACAAGTCAGGAAACCCAGGGCATCTGGGGGGCACACCTCAGCCTCTCTGAACTGGCACCGTGGATATTAACAAATGAATGGCGGTCAGCTTAATTGCAAGGAATCAGTCAGCGTGTGTTTAGTTAGTGCCTACTGTGTGTGGGATGCTGTGACGGATGCTGTGGGGATGCAGATAATCAGAGGGGCAGCTGACGTTTTCTGAGTTCTCATGCATTACCCTTGTGGGGGTTCTTTTAATCTTATAAGTTTATGAGGTCACTCTTAATATCTCTGTTTTGTAGACGAGGAAAGTGAGGCATAGAGCAGATAGCGTAACCCAAGGTCATATAATTAATAAGTGGCCCCATGGGGGTTTGAACCCAAGGCTTTCTGACTGCAAATTTTGTGGTCTGAACCAGTATCCTCTACTGTTTTTCCCTCCCTGACCTCCCAGGCTGGTCAGGATATAGCCCCATCTTTATAACTCATACCATAACAGACTAATGTGATTTTAGATAAAGTGACCGCAAATACTTTATAACAAGCAGGAAGGAAGATCCTTATTTAGGCCAGCTACCTAGTATTGATGGTGCAAATTGGGGATGACCTCAAGAGGCACTCTGCCCCATTAGCTAACTTCTGCCAGAAAAAGACAGCTGGGCCCTGGGCTTTAATGGTCTTCTTCAGTTAGTTCATAATAAATAACTCTGTACACTAAGTCCCTCGTTCTTTGACTTGGGGCTACACTTCACAGCTGACTCACCCTGCTGGTTCCACTGGGAAGCATGCTCCTCTGTTTGGTCATGTAAGAAAGCATTATGAGTTTTCCCACTGCCAGGATAGGGCACCGCTCACATCTGAATGTTTTCCAAGCTAAAGTCATTTCCACTAGGTTCTTTGGAAGAGATCTCCAGTGTCTTAATTAAGCCCTTGAACCAGTGCTTGGGGAGTAGCCAGTCTCGCATTTGAGCAGGCTGGTGTCTTCGTGGGCACGTTCCCCTGAGCATCCAACGGGGGGAGAGTGTGTTTCAGCCCCTCCATCCTTCAGGAGAGAATGTGGTTCTCCCTTCTTCTCACTTAGATGCCAGCCCTTGCCAGACACTTTATCTGGGGCCTCCAGCCTATGAAACATGGCGCTATGACGCTGAAGAAAAAGCATTAGGGAAGATAGGCTGGAGGGCGTGCCCCAGCTAATTTGCACCCCCCTCCCCCACCTTGGTTATATTCTAAGTTCGGTCTTTGTTTCAAGCTAGAGCTCCAGAAAGCAGTATCCTGGGACCATTTCTCCTCATGGAATTGCCTTTGCATTTCCCAAGTTGTTCTGAGACGCAGCCATACGAAAATCACGTCTTTGTCTTGCAGTATTAATTGCAGTGGAAGACAGTACCCAGCCTGCCACCAAATGCCCTACACAGATTTCCACGCCAGCAGCTACTTTCGTGACTTAATGCCAAGGAGAAGAAACAAAGAAACAAAACCTTGCTTCTGTTGATGTGGTCTGCTTCCTCCTTTCTGATAGGACCTTGTAAACTATCATCTTTGCCTTTTAGCACAGAGGCCCAGAGCCCATTCTCAGGGATGGCATCGGACCTGATGATCTGCTCCCTTCAACTTTTATGGTCTCAGTGCTCTAGTTTGATTTCATTATCAATACTCTACGTAGGTTTTGGAAAGAGGCGAGGAATAGATTTTTATAATTAAATATTTGCTGAGTGTCAGCTGTGCACGAAGCATTGTGTAGTAGGGGGATGAGGGTGTGATCTTCAAGGGGGGTTGAATTCGACAAAGGATCGCAGAGAATCATTATATCATGAGCTCAAAAATAATGGCAGCCAACGCCAACTGCATCAAGTTCTTCTTTGGGGATGTAACCAGAAGGTTCCAGGGAGCAGGAAGGAAGAAGCATGAAATCACCTCTAAGTGGAATTGACATATCTTCCGGGGAGCATGGTATTTGAGCTGGACACTGAGAATGAAAAGGAATTTATAGATGAGAAGAAAGAAAGACATGGCAGATGGAACATGTAGGAGGTCCTAGAACAGAGGTGGGCAAACCGCAGCCCATCAACCAAATCTGCCCTACGACCTGTTTATGTAGGGTCCTGGTGCTAATTTACGTTTTTAAGCGATTGAAAAAAATAAAAAGAAGAAGTGTATTTTCATGACGTGAAAATTGTATGAAACTTAAATTTCCATTTCCATCAGTGAAGTTTTAGCAGCACAGGCACACCCATTCTTTTACATATTGTCTGCTGACTTTTGCACTAGTACAGCCGCAGGGGTGAGTGGTTTTGACAGTGACTGAATGGCCTGCAAAGCCTAAAATATTTACTTTGGTCTTTGATGGAGAAAGTTTGTGATCCCTGATGAAGGAGCATAAATAGGGGATGTTGTTTTCTTAGAATGGCAAATTGGCTGATGAAGAAGTTGGTGCCTGGGGCAGAGACTATCCAGAAAGGTAAACAGAGGCCAAGGTGAAGGTTTTGAAAGGCGTGTCTTCAGAACTTTAGTTCATAAGTCATAGGTCTCTATTGAAGGATTCCGAACTGGGGAAAGATACGAACCTGGGGAACGATATAATATCTGAGTTTGGGAAGAAAACCCTACAGGCCGAGAGTGGGCAGGATTGAAGGAGGTGGTCAAGTTTAAGTGATACGTGTGGGAAGAGTATTAGGGCCATTTGTATTTTCCAAATAACCATGTGGTGATTTTCATGGAATCTCACGAGTTGAACTTTAAACTGTGTGTAACAGAAGTAGAATTATTTTTTCCTTGCTAGCAAAGGGGTTTTCTTTCATCTTTCTGTGACTGAGCCACTTGAAAAACATGCATTGTGTTTCTATGGCTTCCAAATTGCACTCTTACAAATATGGTTTGGTAAGGAAAAGTGCTGGGCTGTGTCAGGCAAACGGAGGCACGATGAATTGTGCATTGCATTTAGGAAGAGTGAAATTTTCTCACTGTTTTATTTAGTTTCGTTGTCAAAATGTAGGCTTTCTTAAAAACGTTCAACCTGTGGAATCTAGAAATCACTTAAAAATATCTAATTCTAGATTCATAGGACTGAAAATGATGGGGAGTGTTAGAGCCTATCAGCCTCGTATTTTATCCATTCATTTGTACAGGTATCAAGCATCACTATATATATGTTTGTTTATTTATAGTAGGCTCTTTGGAATACTAAAAAATATTAAAAAAAATTCTGTTTAAGAGTTGAGTGATACCTACAAAATGTTAAAATAATTGTATAAGATAAAATGTGATCAGGCACCATCGGAATTAAGAGGAGGGGGCAACTGGGGAGGGCTGAGATCGATTCCAGGACGATGTTTAGCATGAAAAGCCAGGGGAAGATGCTGTGGTAGAGGGCAGAGCAGATGAAAAATAAAAGGGGTTTTGATGTAACAGGCACTGGAGGAGCTGTGGCAGGTTTTAGGGTGGTCACATAGCCAGTAATTTAGTAAATGTGTTCTATGTGCTAAGCACTTTGTTACACCATGGAGAAATCAGGATGAATGAGACATCATCCCTGCCTTCGAGCAGCTCACAGTCCCCTGGGGGGACAAACAATGAAATGACTACAACATATCTTGAGTTCTGTGATGCAGGCAGCGTCAGTGGGCTGGGTTGGCGTGGTAGAAATAGAGTTTTAGGGATGTTGCTGTGACAGCATCTGTTGGCTGGAACATCAGGGGATAGACTTCACCTGAAGTATCCAGGACAGGTGTGGGGTTGGTTCTAAGGGGAGGAGAGAGAGGAGATAGGGTAAGAGGAGGGGTTGGGGTGGGGTGGGGTGGGGAGGGAGGGAAACAGACAGAGACTGACATCTTCTATCTTCTCATACATCAAGTCTAGGTCAACAGCTTCTACCTTGAGACTCTGTTATGTTTGCTGCTGTATTTAGGTACCCCTGTCTCCATTGTTTGTGTTTTACTAGAAATGTAAAGTACGGTATTACCGTCTTTGATTAGTCATTAAGATAAGGAAAACTATGGGGACAAATGCAGTGATACATTTTCCCTTGCTTAAGGACTAGTTCTCACTGTAGGAAAAACAAAATACCAACCGAATAAAATCAGGAGATCTTCAGGTGTTATGTTCCTTGACCCTATAGCTTCAGTTTAGTTACCTGCCAACAACCCAACTGCCTGTCACACAACAGAACTAAATTCGAAGTGATTTCTTAGGAACTCAAAGGAAGGAGTCTTCATGAAATAACACTGAATTGTCTGCTGGCCTCCCTGTAGCCCACCGCTAGGGTGTGTCCGTGACTGATGACGTCCAGAGCGAACAGTGGCCCAACAGTGGGAGACCTGGATGCTGACCCCAGCTCCTCGATTCTCCAGGAACATGATGGGAGACAATGAACCCTCTCTCTGAGACTCATTTTTTTAATGACCTTAGTAACTCTAACATGTCTTCCAGACCTGAAATACCACTTTGTTTTTATTTTTCTTGTAAGCTCAGGACACTTATCTTGCAGTATCCTTGGGGCAAATGTTATTTTCCTTATTTTACAAATGGAACACCTAGACTTCCGATAGTTACAGGACCCAGTAGGACATTAAAGCTCCAAGTAGCTCTTCTGACAGCTGGTGGTTGGCCTGCCTTTTGAGGAGTTGTTTTCATGGCTGGCCAACAACCAAGGAGAGTCTTGGGTAGGCTTTGCTCCCAAACTGGAAGGGCTCCACCTGTAAGTGTGACCAGACCAAATCCTTTTCCTCATTTTCCAAATGCCAATATCCAAGAACAATTGACAAGGGTGCTTTCTGAATTGATCGTACCTCAAATGATTCCGAGCACTTTGCCATTTATAGAATGATGACGCCTAGAAAGCTTGCCTAGGAAAAGGAATCCTTTAGGATTTCTGACTTTACAGGACAATTGGCAGGAAAATAAGAAGAGTCTGATGTGGTCTTGGTTTATATACACTTTAGTGTGAGGGCTGCAGAGTGACGTGCTTGTTTAACATTGGGCAATGTGCTTCATCTCCAGGCTTCAATGTCCTAGTCTGCAAATTGGTGAAATACTACCTCACTCAGAATTGTTGTAATGTTGAAATTATACAATGAAATGTATTTGAATGTACAGCACAGAGCCTGGTACAAATGATGTGCTCAATAAATGCTAGTTGCTGCTGTTGTGGTGATGACCCTTTGTTTCCATCCCATCTGTTTTGCATCTTCAGTCCCAGTTGACTGCTAAGAAATATGATTATAGTAATCATGTACTACTCTTTAGCACTATCTTTTGCATGAATAATAAGAAACACCCTTGGGCATGCTGCCTGGGAGAGAATTCTGCCTTTGGTTATATTCCATATAGTTCCTGTAAGTTAATTTTCAACTAGAGTTGGAAGAGGTCTCTGTGGTTACCTAGTCCACCTGGTTCCGGGCCACGCATATGATGGTTCAGTACATTTGGTTTCTATTCAACACATGTTCATTGAACCTCTATGCTCTGTTCCCTATTTATGAAATTCAACCGGTCAAAACTAGATCTCAATGATAGATGAAAATGTTACTTACACAGGGACATGCAGTCCTAAAAGGTGGAGCTTTGCACGTGACAACTCTGTTGGGTGTTAGTTATCCACCATCCACTCTCCTTTTCCTCCTAAGAGAAACCCATTTTCTCAGTCATAGCCACTGTTCCCACAGTCAGCCTAGGTGGCTAAGGAGAAGCTGACCCCATCTTGATCTCCATCCAAAGTCTGATGAGTTTAAGAGCAAGCCTATCCCGATTGGCAGTGATTGGCTCACTAACAGACATCCGGGGCTCAAGATATGTCGACAAAACAATCTACATGTTGTTTAAACCAATTTGAGTTGGGTTTTCTGTGGTTTGGAGTCAAAAGTATTCTGACCCATCCACTTAGTATGAATCAATTCTGTTTGGAGATATTAGAGTTTCCGACTTAGCTTTTTTATTGTTATTTTTATTTTATTTATTTATTTGGCTGTGCTGTGTGGCATGCGGGATCTTAGCTCCCCGACCAGGGATTGAACCCGTGCCCTCTGCAGTGGAAGCATGGAGTCCTAACCACTGGACTGCCAGGAAATTCCCTGACTTAGCTTTTTTATTCCTTTCGCAAGTTGCCCTCAATACTGAGTGGTGATTCTCTGACCTGTAGAACTGGCCTAGAGATGGCATGGGATAGACTGACTAAAGCCCATTACAAAGTCACAGGCAAGGCCAAGAGACTGGTGCTTATATTTCAGAAGTGTCACATGATAGTTATTAAGTGAGATAACATAAAATCTTATATAATTTAAGATAAGGAGTAGAAAAAAATGGTATAATTTGTTGATAGGGAATTCTTCTGCTCCTCCATATACCTTTCTCCTTAATTACCCCTGAGGAGGTAGAATGACATATCTAATTGGTAGATCTGGGGCGGTGGGAATGGGAAATGCTTAGCTTAGCTCGTCTTTTCTTCTCCTTCTTGGGATCGGGTGTGCCCAAAGGAAGCAGGAATTCTCTTCTACCCTCTGTGTTGTGAGCCTTACCTGGACACACACACTCATTGTGGAAAAGTCTGCCCTGGTACAGCTTTGCTTGTGATTGATGAGGAAGTCTGGCCAGCCCCATGTCACTCTTACTAAGTTACTTAGCTTACACTCAGCCAGCCTCGGTGATTAATAAGAGTGGTATTTTGGCCACCATCTTTACTTGCTTATTTTGTTCCCCAAATTGTTTAGAACCAAGGTTATTTTTTTTGGACACGCAACAGAGTTGATTCTCATGATGAATAGAGACTGGTCAGAAATCACTGCCTAGGGTAAAAACACTGGAAGAATCATGCCTCATTAATTAAAATGGTAGAGCTGGACCCAGCTTTGCTTATTTTCTTTTTCACCTTTAGTTAAAATGAGTTCTTAGCCATTTGTGAAGCTGATGCTTAAAGTTACAGACCCTCTCCCCAGAAAAAGGCACAAATACAATTTTTATACACTGTCGGGGTATGCATGTATCCCCGCCAAATCTACCCTGGGACCCTTGTGTGTCCATGCATCTCAGGTTAAGACTCCTGAGTTAAGTCCTCAGAAGATAGCTCACTGAGCGGTGGGTTTAAATTGAAAAAGAAAGAAGCCTGGGGGGAAAAAATGAGTGTGACACTGCAGGTGACTTGTAGTGGTACCTGGGAAAGCACATCCAATGTGGAGAGTGAACTATGTGTTGGAGCTGGATACTGACTGAGTGACAGAGTCACCTAGAAGGTTTAAACAAAGAGACTTTAATGAAGAGACTCCCAATTGAAGAGTATTAGGATAACTAACCAGGGGGTTGAGGTACTCAGAGGCTGGCAGTGGTGGGGAGGTGTTGCCACCTTCTGCGTCATAGGAACAAGGAGAAGAAATATTATTACTAGGCTTAGCAAGAGCTCAAATAGTTTGCCAGGGGGAAGTGGTGTCACCCAAGAATGCAAATGTGGCCCCCAACTCTTTCTCTCGCTGACCCCTGATCTCCTGCTGGGGCCTCTCCGATTGGCCAACCTCAAGTGGAAGCCAGGAGATAAGGGAGCTGGGGGGATGCATTCCATGGGGGCAGCTTCCTGGGCACAAAGCAAGGCCAAGAAGAGTAGAGAAGGAAAACAGGAGGCAAAGAGAGGATAACCAAGATAGAGCATCGGCCAAAACTAAAGAGACCGGCAAGGTTAGGAGTCTGAGTAATGCCCATGGGTGCTGGGGAGGCACTGACTGGGCCTTGGTCAATTTTATGTAGACTAGGATTGCGCTGAGGATCAAGTCCAGGAGGAAGGTCATCTGAGTGTAGAAGAACAAACCCCTAAGAGGCCCTTTACAGAAAACAATTTACCCACCTCTTCTCTAGACTGAAGATAAACAACTCAGATTATCAATCTGGATACTATATGCAGTTCAGAGCAGAGAATAGAGAAAAGTTTCCTGGGGCTAGTTGAGTCTGAAGAGAAATTGAGGAGAATACAAAAGCCAAGATACATTTATTTTTAATTATCATTTGCCTCATACGTTCATTTCAAAATGCTAGGATTAATTGGCAGCTACGTAAGCAGACATTAGAAATTAGAACAAACACAGAAAACAGTAGAAGAAAAACGTTATCAGCCTACATGTAGTTTATTTTCATCATCTTATAATCTGAGATTATGCGTATTTCAAGAGTAAGAAAAATTAAATCAGCAAGAGAAATCCCCATACTTAGTTTAAAAGATAACGTCGACTAGATCATCTCTTACTGTTGATAAGAGATTCATCAGTGTGAAAAAAAAAATGAAAGAATGACTCTCCCTCTTGACTGAAAAGAATGGGTCAGAATAATGAAATGATTTAACATGATCTTGAACTGACATTTCAAATTCATCATACCCGCCAAGCCTTTGAAGTTCCACAGTGACATCATTTTAATACTGGGGCTTTCAAGAGCGTTCTAAATAGGTCAGCATCTCATGTAATCTTCAGGCTGTCACTAGATATTTAGGATATTTGTTGGGAAGAGCAGGTGTTCTTTTGAACTTTCTCCTTTAAGAAAACAACCACAATAATTCCATCCAATGGTGTGCTTTGACAAGTCTAGAGTTATCAATGCCTTGTGAAGAGAAATAACCAAATAAAATGCACACATGATAGTATATCAGTAAGACTTTTCCATTCTTAAGCCATTCCTTAAACTGTATCAGTAATAATTTACATGTTGAGATGGTGACTTCTTTCCAGCTGAGCCTCCCTTGTGTTATAAACACAAGTCCTCTTGCATGTTGCATTTAAATTTGCATGTAATCCTCTAAAGGTTGGACAATCAGCCAGGATAGATATGTCCAAGGTAATTAAAAAGAAAAGAAAAAAGAGAAACTCTTGTAGGAAGGGAGGAGGTGGGCTACAAAGAAGGAATTGAATAGAAAAGGGGGAGGTAGAGGATGGCCAATGGTCTTTAGGATCTTTGCATGGAGGGACCTGAAAGAAATGACCTCTTCCCAGCCTGTCAGGAAGAGATCTGGATACTTTAGGATCCTGGGTTTTAGGATTTTTGCCTGGGCAACCATTTGCAAAGGTTTTGACCTTCTCAGAGTTTAGAAGATGTGAACGTGAGACTTATTTCAAGCAGAATGAAAGTCGAGGTAGCAGGAAAGGAAACCAGGCTACCTGAGGCAGCAGCCAAAGCAGCTGAGCAGGAACCACACTGTTGATTCTGTGGCCCTGGGAAATAGTCATTACAGTCGTAGGCTCTAGAGTCTAAGGACCCGTGTCCAAATCCTAGCCTGATCATTCCAGCTGTATAATCTTGAGTAAATTCCCTAAGCTTTTCTGTACCTCATTTCCTCATCCTTAAACTGGGGACAATAAAGTACCCAGCTAAAAGGGTTGTTCTGAAAGTTAAGTAAGAATGCAAGAAGAACACCTGACGTGATGCCTGACTCCGAGAAAGTCACCAATGGTGGGAGCTAGTATTATTTAAAACATGCCTCTAATAACCTACAGTCTCGAATTCCTTTGACTGTTGTCAACTGGTTATTTTCTCATCCAGCAACTGGCTAAGTGTGCTTTATCTGATGATTCATGATTACGGAAGGGAAAGGAAGAACAAAGAAATATGTGAAGCTGAAAGTAGAGAATTTAAACCTGTAAAATAGCTTAAATTCTCAGAGAAGGAAGTAGAAGGGAGACCATTAGATGAAATTGACAATTTCCTATTGAGGGTCCCGGTATTTTTTCATATGCCTTATAGTAAAAATGAAAGAAATGCCCAAGAATCTTAGTCATATTGAGATAAACCATTAAGACTGGTCTGGTGGATTGGCTGGTAGGGCAGGCAACCTCTAGGCAAACATTTGCATGAGTCCATCCGGATGGGAGGAAGGTGCCTTCTGGGAAAAGATAGGAAGGGCGGCCTCCCTGCTATGGTGACTGTCGCCAGCTCAGCACTGGCCACTCAGCTACAGACACTGAAGAAGCTGTTTTTATGAAGAGTGTTCCATTAAACACACACACACACACACAGAAGCAGTGCTTAGGAAGAGGGACCTTCTCATTTTATTCAACATTCAACCAGTACTAACTGGGCATCTATTATGTGCTTAGGTGGGCATGTAGTAGCCCTGAACAAAACAAAAACTCCTGCCTTCATGTAGATTATTTGCTAATGGAGGAAGTCAGTGTACGGGAGGAAAAAAAATATTCCTCTACTTTTCTGAGTTCTTGTCTGAGACCCCTGTAATAGAAGACAGATTAACAAGAGAAAATCACTTTTAAATTGAGAAAGACAAACAGAAGTTCATTAACATGTATACCTCATGTATACAGGAGAAATGATAAACTCCCTGAGACCGCCCAAACCACCACCTTAAACAGCATCTTAGGCTAAAGACAGAGGTAGGACTGGGCTGACTGATTATGGGAGGTTACCAGGAAGAGCACAGTAAACAGGGCTGAGGTTGTGTTGCAGATTTAAGTCAGTGCCTTCTCCATTGATTAGATTTTCTTGTCATTTAGAGTCATCCTGGTCCAGAGAGGGAGACACTTATAAACGGAGATTTCCTTTATTAATGTAAATTTCCCTTACAAAAGGATAACCTCTACTCTGTTTGCAGAGATTCTCCCACGTCTGCTATTTCTCAAAACACAGTCAGCTCAAAAGTAATCCTTATGGCAGAGAGGCATATTTTGGGGTGGTATATTCTGCTTCCCTTCATCAGACAAGACAAACATGGACTGTGTTAGACTGATAAACGAAAAAAAAAAAAAAAGCAGGACGGAGTGATAGGAATTGACAATTTGGGATAAGGGTTGCAATTTTAGGAAGGATGGCCAGGGAAAGCTTCACTGAGAAGGTGACACTTGAGTAAAACCTGAAGGAGATGGGGGAACAGTGCATGTCAGTACCTGGAGAAAGAGTGGTCCATGCAGAGGGAACAGGCTGACATGTGCCCACCAGGTTCAAAGAACAGAAAGAGGCTGGTGTAGCTGTAGCAGAGTAAGCAAGATGAAGAATGATATGAGATGAGGCCATTTCTTCCTAGAACCTAGGACCACCAAGGACTCCAGAGGACATCGGGCCTCCCTGGCCCCTGAAGATTAGTCGTTTGGGGGGCTGTTGGTGATAGCACCCCTGGCAGGAGCATCAGAACCCCAAGTTGTGTATCAGCAACAGGGGCTGCAGTGAGAAGGTCTCAAAGCACATATCAGACAGCAGGTGCCCTCCAGCTGAGCCAGAGGAAAATAGAAAGCATGCAGCATGGTGCAGAGCCTAAGGGGCAGTTTGGGGAGACAGCCCTTAAGGTTTCAAGCCAAATTGGGTGTTATGGAACCAAACTTGGGGTCTGCTTGCCTGCCCCCTGTGCAGCAAAGCCAATCTACTGATGCCAGGTTGTGAAGTACAGCGTTTATTTGCAGGGCCCCAAGCAAGGAGAATGGGCAGCTTGTGCTCAAAAGACCTGAATTCTCTTCTCTGATGGCTTTCAGGGAAGAGTTTTTAAAGGCAACATTTGGGGTGAGGGCTGCAGAGTATATGACTTTCTTCTGATTGGTTGGTGGTGAGCTAACAGGGTGACTTTCTGGAAATCTTAATCATCAACCTTCTGGTTCCGACCAGTTTGGGGTCTACGTGCTTGTGCTAATCATGTAGTCGCCATTATCCACCTGGCTGGGTAGGAGTGGGGGGGTCTTAGTTTCTGCAGAGCAACTCAAATAGTTTCTGCAGAGCAACTCAAAGATATGTGTCAGTTGTTATGTGTATCCCTTGAGGAGAAAGTAGGGCTCTGTTTTATCTCTGAACTATTGTCATTACTGTACTTTTCTTGCTTGACTGCTTTTCCTTTGTTTCTGCATTCTGTCACTTCCCTAATTAGTAACTACGTGTATCTGCTCTTTGGAACTCAGGGAAGGCCTAGGAGACTAAAACCTTTTTCCTGCAAACAAGGAAACGGGGAAATGCAGGGGCTTTTGTACTCGGGGAGGGCCCCACGGGGTCCTACTCAGTTTCAGGTGAGGCCAAGCAGGCAGCTCAAGTCCCACGTAAGCCATGGAAACAAGAGTTGGTGGCATTTCTGTTACTCGGTTACCTGGTTACTTACCAGTTACCAAAAGGCTAGTGAGTGTTGGAGAACCTGAAGTTATATCGGATTCTGCAATTTACTGCTAACCCTCCATATTCACTTAAAGATCAGTTCACATTTCCAGGCTTTTCCTCTTTCTTTATCTGTGCACTCTTGGAAGTGATGTTGAAGGGCCAGGCCAGTTGTGGGTTTGTATCTAACTGCACAATAAAATCCAGGAGGAAATTTACATTGTGGAAATGTGATCTGCTTTTTCATGTCACACCCTTGTTCTCCCCTCCCCCTTTCTTTTTTATTTGTCTATGAATTTCAGCTTAGTTTCTTCTTTCCTGTTTATGTCTTTAGAATTTTCTTTTTACTTCTCACTGTTTTTTACTTACTATCCTAGTTTCTTATTGAGTATAATTTAGCTTTCTTTGGTTTTAAAGAAAAATGTGTTTCTAAACTGAAATTCATTTAATTGGAAAATTGTAAGGTTAGAATTGATGTGTTTCTCTTCAAAGTCCTAAAGTACCATACGTGATACTGCAGCCTGTGCTCAGCTAAGTTATATGATGCACACGTGGCAGAACCTTGAAATACACTTATGATACACACAGGGAAAGAAAACCAAAGGAAACAGTACATTCAGACACTGGTAGTATTCTTCATCATAAAAGTAAGTGATTAATTCTCCACTTCTGCTTAAGAAGAGGTGATGGTTTTCATAGTAATTTGAGTTTCCTCCTAATTCCCACTTTATGCTACTGGATTTCTTTTTCTTAGAGAATTAATTATTATGTTCTTTCAAAAAGCATAATTATCATTGCATCCCATTGAATAGGAGGCCAGCTCCTTAAAGAGTGTCTGTTTTTAAAATTAGCTTAATAATTTCTGCATCACACTATACAAGAACCAGATACAATAAATGATTGTTCAAACTCTGCATCTCATCAGGGCCTCCTACCCTGATGGAGGAACAATGGGCTAAAGCAAGCTCCGCTGGTTTATCCACGGGGCTGCGTGAGAGCAGGGTGCTGTGGGTACATTTTGGCGTAAAGAACTGTATTTCTTTCATTAACGATGAAAATGCATACAAAGGAAAGAATTCCTGCAGAGTAACTCGTCTTCTCTCTGTGATCATTAAGAAAATATCAACTGGGTCTATGTGTCTCATCATCATGCCTTTCCTTAGGTTATTTGGACTTTCCCTCTGGAATCCAAGTTACAGTTAGAGAGGGAACAAATACAAAGTGAAAATACAGGGGCTTCCCTGGTGGCGCAGTGGTTGAGAGTCCGCCTGCCGATGCAGGGGATGCGGGTTCGTGCCCCGGTCCGGGAAGATCCCACATGCCGCGGAGCGGCTGGGCCCGTGAGCCATGGCCGCTGAGCCTGCGCGTCCGGAGCCTGTGCTCCGCGACGGGAGAGGCCACAACAGTGAGAGACCCGCGTACCGCAAAAAAAAAAAAAAAAAGAAAATACAGAATTGTGACATAATCAAACTGCTAGTGTAATAATAAAGGAAACAGCCTCCTGCGGATGAGTTTGTGGTGATGTAAGGTTACCACCTCTTTAAGGATTTATGTGGTTCATCATCCCATTGATTAACATTTCCTTATGGTGAATGTTCAATTTACCTCATAAGGAAGGGGACCTCCTACAGCATTAAGGATCTGCAGAAAATATTAGTTGACACATTTTCTCTAAAATAAATCTGCATTGCTGGGAGTCACTCCTTTTGAGCAGGAAAAAAAATTATTAATAACTTTTTCCCATTTAAGTATAAAACCTTTCATCACTTAGGTTCCTAAAATGAGGTGATACATTCATGGCCTCTGTATTGTCATTACCCTAAGTTGGATTTATGGCAAACATCACTTCTCAATCATGGTGCTGTTTGATATCAGACCTCAGAATCTTTCTCAACACACCAGTCCATATGAATTCATCAGAGTCTGTTTGTGAGATCAAACATTTTTCAAATTCTAAGACTTGAATAAATATGTAAATTTCACATCCCCTTTTTAATTGATATTTTTCTCTGTCTCTTAAAACTTTATCTCTGCTGAAATCCCCAAACCATAATGATAGGTGTTGGAAAAGTTCAGATAAAAATATATAAGTTCTCACTATCTAATCCAGCTGAAGAAAAATGACCATGGGATTACCATAAACCCCTCTTTGGGCACCAACAATATCACCAGTCTTTCTAATCTCTGAAATAAAACCTTCAGCAGCAGGGAGTCTATAACGACAAACAATCTCCTGACATCATGTCTGCCAAGAAAATTCAAACTAATCCAAATGTCAACCAATCTAGGTGTCAGTTCACCCCAGGGAAAATCAGCACCTTGTTCTTGAAGAAAGCATGCTATAAAAAGTCTTAATTTACCAAACTTAAAAAAAGATCCTCCTCTTTCTTCAGGCAGACATGTCATTTTGTTTAACTATAATCTTGACTTATCTTCAGGCTCTTTGGTAAATTCAAAAGCCAAGGCAACATCAATGTAACTTCTAAATGGCTTGTCCAATCATTATTTCAGATCATAACAATACTCAAACTCAAACAGTACTCAGACTAGTTTTTCCTTAAAAAAAAAAAAGTTTGATTCAATTTTTTTTACCTTTCATCTGGACTTGTGACATAATAGAAACTCAAATGTGCATTTCAAGTCAGGGTAGCCCAGATGAAAGCTGGTTAGCTCTCTATTTAATTAAAAATCCAGCTTGTCAAATAGCTCCCTATTCCTTTATATTCCTACAGACTCTGCCCATGTCTGGCTACACCCTTGGCTTCTTGCCCGCAGAGATTTCAGCTTATTTCGCTTTGATTTCCAGTCTCATTCCAAGCAGCTCTATTTTCTCTTGCCCTTCCCCCAGGATAGCTCTCTGTGTCACTTCTTATATGCTGGACCTGCTGTGCACAAAATAGAGTTCCACTTTACCATGTCAGGGCTGCGGTCCATATGGAAATTCTGGAAAATAGCGGCATTGGTTTGCAGCAAGATCAAGCCTAAAACCACTTTGTGATGTAAGGAACATCCAGAGGCTTTGACATCAAACCCTACTGCTGTATACAGATCGATCTTTTTTCTGAAAATCCAAGTCAAGTTTTACACATACATGGGGGCAGGGGCAAGACCTGTTATTGTCTTCACTCTTCAAACACCATTGTACAAAATTAATGACAAATTTAAAACATACATTAGAACCATATATAAGAATGCGCTTCTCCCTCTGTTATCAATGGGTAAGCCTCTTTTCTGGATCCTTCCCCAGTGTAGCAAAGTGAGAGTTCTTTAGATTGAACCAATACAGATTTTCATGCATCTGCCTATTTGGTACCAAACAGATGGTTGATTGATGATTTAAAAGCAAAATATTAGGGCTTCCCTGGTGGCGCAGTGGTTGGGAGTCCGCCTGCCGATGCAGGGGACGCGGGTTCGTGCCCCGGTCCGGGAGGATCCCACGTGCCGCCGAGCGGCTGCGCCCGTGAGCCATGGCCGCTGAGCCTGTGTGTCCGGAGCCTGTGCTCCGCAACGGGAGAGGCCACAACAGTGAGAGGCCTGCGTACCGCAAAAAAAAAAAAAAAAAAAAAGCAAAATATTAACCAATCATTTTTGTATCTTGTAAGCCCAGCCTCTGCTTTTGTTTATCCTCCATTTCTTAGACCAATGATATCTTCTTCAAAGTAGTTCTTTGGGAAGATTTTTGTCCCCCTCTTCTGTTTACGTAAAGCTCTCTTTAAACCCACGTCTCCTAAGACCTTGATATGAAAAGCGTGGTTCATGGACCAGCAGCGCTGCATCACCTGGAGGCTGGTTTGAAAATGCAGAATCAGAGACCCCACCCTAGAATCTGCATTTTTACCAAGATTCCACACCCCGCCCCCGGGATTCTTATCACATTGAGGTTTGAAAAGCACTAGATGAGAACTGGCCAGCAATTTCCCAGAGCCTCTGGTGGGTGAAACAAAGAGATAGGATATATGTGGAGTGAAGGCCGAGAGATACAGCGGAAAGTGCTTGGGCTCTTGAGTCAGACATGCCCAGATTCAAGTCTTGGCTCGTGTTCATTTGTACCCTCTTTTGTTAGATTCTGCATATAAGTGATATCATATGGTATTTGTCTTTTTTGTGTCTAACTTAGTTCGCTCAGTATGACAACCTCTAGGTCCATCCATGTTGGACCATCCCTGTTCCAAGTGGCACAGGGAACTCCACTGAATACTCTGTAATGGCCTATATGGGAAAAGAATCTTAAAAAAAAAAAAAAAAGAAAAGAGTGGATATATGTATACGTATAACTGATTCACTTTGCTGTACATCTGAATCTAACACAACACTGTAAATCAACTAGACACCAATAAAAATTAAAAAAAAAAAATCTTGGGAGATCTGGGAACTCAGACAAATGATTTGCGATCTCTGAGCCTTGGCTCTAGCATCTGTATTTTGTAACTTCTATTATCACACTATTTTTTGATGAGAATGAAATAAGATGCATTCACACAAACAGGATACGCTCACCCTCAGCTGATGCTGAATATATGTTGGTCCCATCCTCCATCCCCTGTCATGTGCCTTTTCCCCATTCTTGATAGTTTTATCTTTTGAGCATCTCCAATTATTCAAAGCAATGATTATGCACTTTTTATGTGTTGGGCCCAGCTTGAATATATCTCAATATATGTATCCAGAAAAATAAGATCATAAATAACCCAATTCATCAAATATGAATAGTTGGAAGATTGTAAGCAAATACACTGGAGAGTTCTGACAGAATGAAATTATTGATGAAATCGGCACATGCTCCTACCTTCTACCCTCCTGTGTTTAGACTGACAAATATCTCTGGGCTCTGGGCCAAATGTTGGTGAAGATGAAGTATGTCTTTGCTACCTTCTCACTTCTCAGCCCAACATCTTCTTTGCATTTTAGTGCCCAGTCAGTGTCTCTGTATCACGTCAACCTTAACCGTCCAGAAGCTGCCTGTACGGCTGATCCTCGCAGCCCTGCGCAATTTTTTCTCCAACAAAAGTTACTTGTCCTGGGTTCTGTTCTCTGTGCTGTTGAAGCTGGGTGTCCATTCTGTTTTGGAGGAGTGGTTTCCAAAATGTGATCCCTGGACCAGCAGGTAGCATCACTTGAGAACTTGTTAGAAATGCAAATTCTTGCGTCCTATCCTAGAACTAATGAATCAGAACCTCTGGGGGTGGAACCCAGAAGTCTGTGTTTTTCCAGGTTCTCCATGTGATTCTAACGTGCTCAGTTTGGGGAACCAGCTGCATTAGAAAGAGCTATAGAATTCTAGAAGGGGGAGGAACTGTAGAACTGTAAACAGAGCAGGATTTCCCAGCTATAATGGTCCCCTAGTCGGCACCTAGCTGAGTGATTCTCCGCTCTGGCTGCGTGTTGGAATCACCTAGCAGCTTTAAACAATACTAATTGCTTGGATTCGCCCCGATGATCCTGATTTAATTGGCCTGGAGCGTAGCCGGGACACTGGGATTCTGTTTAATCTCCTAGGTGATTCTCCTGTGCAGCCTGGGCTGGGAACCATTGGTGAAGACGGCTGCTGACAGTGGGCTCAGATCACCTGGGGTGGGGGTGGGGGGTGTCTAACAGAACCTGGGCCCTACCCTAGAACAATTGAAACCAAATCTCGTGGGACCTGGACATTTGTTGTTGTAAAAGAGCCTCTTCCCTGATACACAGAGGAGGTTGAGAATCACTCATCTAGTTTAATGCATTGATTTATAGATGAGGAAATGTGAAAAAGTCCTCCCCCAAATTCCATGCTCAGGGGTCAATGCCTTCTAATGTGCCGCTGCTCTGGGTACTCCCATTCTGGCCGGGGAGCTCTCAGTTGAGGCTAGAGAGGAAGGCCAACGATGGGACAATCCCAGGTCTTTTGAGCTGCCCTTAGAGATCCCTGGGGACCTGGGGCTTCCCCCCATCTAGTGGGGGGTATCTTGCTTTCCTCCCCCATCATCCTTGCTTCAAACTAGCTGCCACAGAGAGCCCTTCTGAAGTGTGCTCATGGCAGCGAGTAGGCTGCAGCCCAAAACACACAGTATGATCATTATGGAAGCCTATTTTTCTTTGACTTGATAAATTCTGTTTTACCCTATAGGATTTACAAAAGTAGGAGAAGGGATTTCTGCAGCAGGGTCTAATATGGCTTTCAAATGCCACAGCCATCATTCCTAGGACCACAAGAGTGCTTTTGCCTAGATAAATGTCATCATAGACCTAGGGCATCACCAGGATTACAACGTTATTGAATTTTCCGTCTGTACCTCTGATTTGCATGTTGTAAAAATAAACTAAAGATTTTATCCAAAAATTAGTTCTGGGGTGACAGGATAGGTTTTTCCAGTTCATATTAAGCTGATGCCTTCTCTGGTGAGGGAAAGGAAAGACAATATGTTGGCCGGGAGTCGGAAGTGACTCCAAGACCTCCCCTGAGTCTCTTCCTGCCCTCGACAAGGTGAAAACTAAACTACTTTAAACACTTGTCCTGTCCTAGCCTCTTCTTTAGGTTGCCTGTGTTTCCCGAGCGATCTGCAATTCCTGTTGCTAACACCTGCCTGAAGTTTGGTACCCTAGTTAAGAAGTCCTTGGGAACAATTAAAAACATCTTAGCCTCAACACGTACTTAGCTGTGTGACCTTGAACGTGTCAACCTCTCTGGGCTTCTGCAACCATATCTCTACACCAGGGAGAATATGAGCACCACCGTCATAGGGTTCCTGAGAGGATTAAATAGTTAATATGGGTTTTAAAGCATTCAGTGCCTGGCATGCAATAAGCAATATTCATGAATGTTTTATGTTTTAGTCCCATTATATATTTACAATCACTAACAGAAATATCACTCACCAGTAAGTAACTCCTTAACTAAGGCCTAGTTTCCATTCTGTAAATTTTATCTTGGTGACTCTTTTATGAACCATCTCCAAATTTCCACATGAATTTTAAAGGCATAACCAGAGAGAGTCTGATTAACGTGTCTTCTGGTGGGAAGCCTCAGACCTAGCCTTCTGAACTCCGTTGAGTTGCCAGCAGTTTGTCTTTAGCTAGGATGACCAATCATCTTGGTTTTCCCCAAGACGGAGGGGGTTCCAGAATGAGGGGCTTTCGGTGTTAATACTAAGGACAGACCCAAGTGCCCCAGGATGAGTTTTCACTCTCTTCAGCCTGTGGCCAACTGGGCATGCATGGCCTGGCAGTGTCGGCTGGGTGTGATAGCCCCCTCTGCTCATTCCTTACTGTGAGGTACCCAAATCTCTGGCAAAACCAGCCTGTATAGTGAGAGAAGATCAAGTGCATCACAGCAGAATTACGAGGAGAACTGAATGGGTAAAGACTGGCCTCGGAAAGCAGATCCTGGGGAGACTAGAATGTTTTATTTATCTAGCTGTTGAGCTTGGATAGGTCCCTTAACCCCTCTGAGTTTCAGTTTTCTTATTTGGTAAAATGGCTGTAATATAATGTGTGTCTTGCAGGGCAGTTGAAAAGACTGGTCTGCACAGTGTGTGGGGAGGTGGGGATCTATTCCTGGGTAAGTGTTCACTGCAGGGGGGCAGGTGGTGGGTATTAAAACCAAGCCCTGGGTTAGAATCCCATTTCTTCCATTTGCTCTCTCGTTGACCCTTGGCAAGGTCCCTTCCCACTCGGAGCCTCGCTTTTCTCATCAATGACGTTGGGAATCCCAGCATCTCCCTTGCAAAGCCTCGCCAGCCAGTGGAGGCCCAGACCTGCACGGGGGCTCACATCCACTGTGCGTCTCCCCTGACCATGTGGAGTGCGTCTGTATCCGAGAGGAGATTTCTGGGGGGCTGGAAAAGAGGGTCCTAACATGGACGCACATCAGAATCATTTGAGGAAACAAACAAAAACACCACCATCCAGGCTTTGTACTCCAGCCTAGTGAAATCAAAATCTCGGGGGATGGGGGGTGCGTAGCCCTGGGATCACTTTAAGTTTTTACTGGGCTAGAGGGAGGACCCAAAGAGCAGGAAACAAGAGAGGACAGCTATTTCATGGGTTCCACAAGGAAATCAGAGAAGAAATATGAACCAAACCTGGCCTTCTCTATTTGTCAATTCAGTTTACTGAGCTGGGCAGGTATGTGAATAGGAGGATAATTCTGATCCTTCTTGCCATGCATCCTGCTTGTTCCCTTAGTCTCTGACTCACTGCGTCAGCTTCCAAGGATGCGTCATGAAGTAGGGTCACCACGTGAGGCTTTCCTGGCCCTCAGGATGGCTCATTTCTGTGTCATTATGACAGATGTTGTAAAACTACTCTGCACCCTCCCCTTTCGAAGGAAGCTCTTTGGAGGTGGCAGGATGGGGTGATTGGGCCAGCTGAGTCAGTAAGGAAGGGCTCTACCAGCCCAAATGGAGCAGCACGCTGGCCTCTTGGCCACTCAGGCCAAGCCTGGAAATATGGCTGTTACTTCCTCACTTCGATTCTGGAGCAATTTACAGAGGGCTTTCTTAGATTCCTTGGATCTGCGTCTGGAGATCACGCCAAGCTTTACTGAGCTGTGAGTCGTTGCTCAACATCTTTTTATTTCTCTGCCTCCTTGGCCCTCTTGAAAGTGCCTGATTACTCTCTCAGGTTACCCAGTGAACAATGGAAATGGTAATATCAAGGGTTTCCCAAAGCTGAGTTAATGCTTGGCCGCCCTGTGACACTGAGCTTTGCATGATGTATTAACTAGTTGGGGAGAATCATTGGTTTTTTAAAGCATTTTAAGCTGAAGCATCTGAACTGAATGAGCTTGGATTTAGTCGTGACTTCCTAGAGGGAAAAGGGCCATGGACATTGTTACATCTTAACTTATAGAAGAGGATGTCAAGGTTCTGGCGTAGGGAAGCCATCAGCTTGGGTTTCAGGCTTGGTTGACTCGGGAGCCAGAGCCTCATTCCCAGAGTCCAGAATCCTGCAGCCTCTACTCCAAGGCTTCTGGAACTTACTGAGGATCAGTGAACCACTCGTTTCTGCATCTTCCTATGGGAGGAGAGACTCTCTAGCTTTCATCATATTCTCAAAGCGGTCTTTGTTCCAAAACATAAATTACCAGTGGTCTAGCCCTTTGCAATATAAGAAGTTTAAAATTTCATTCATAGCAGTTAGTAGACATATTTGTGGCATGTTAAAGAGATAAGAATTACATTATAGGCCAATTCTACAAGTCATAAAACATTCCTTATTTTTGTTTGGGGGCCAGGAGTGGGCTATCTCATCCCAAAGTACTAGAACACCTAAGAAATCAAAGCACAGAATTCAATGAAAATGTCAAGAAGATTTTAAAAACCCACCATTTCAGATTTTTTACTTTTTAAAAGGAGACCATTCATTTGTTCATAAGAGGAAACAAAACATATTTAAAGTTATTTAAAGACAAAAAGACACTGGGGTATAGCTTTATCATTTTCCCTTCCACCCTGCTTCCTGTTTCTGGTGATAGAACTCTACTGATGTCAGTGTTACAAGACACACTCCCTGTGAGGGTGCTTGTGATGAGGTCTTTAGGGCAGCTGCAGCCTTCGCCTGGTCACTGTAGTAGCGCAATGGCGCCACTCAGCCAGGTGGTTGGCCAGATTTGTGGGGTGGGGGTGCCACAGTGTGTGGTCCTGGAGCAGCAGTAGTGGCGTCTCCTGGGAGTTTATTAGAAATGTGGAATTTCAGGTCTACTCCAGAGCTCCTGAATCAGAATCTCAGGTGAATCTTGGCACAATGAAACCTGAGAAGCACATCGGTATATATGGTGGAGGACCTGAGTTAAAAAATAGGGACCGATCATTAAGAAGTCTACAGGGGCTTCCCTGGTGGCGCAGTGGTTGGGAGTGCACCTGCCGATGCAGGGAACACGGGTTCGTGCCCTGGTCTGGGAAGATCCCACATGCCGCAGAGCAGCTGGGCCCGTGAGCCATGGCCGCTGAGCCTGCGCGTCCGGAGCCTGTGCTCCGCAACGGGAGAGGCCACAACAGTGAGAGGCCCGCGTACCACAAAAAAAAAAAAAAAAGAAGAAGTCTACAAATAACGGCTGCGGAAAGAGTGTAGAGAAGAGGGAACCCTCCTACACTGTTGGTGGGAATGGAAATTGGTGCAGCCACTATGGAGAACAGTATGGAGGTTCCTCAAAAAATGAAAAATAAAGTTGCCATGTGATTCAGCAATCCCACTCCTGGGCATATATCTGGACAGAACTATAATTCGAAAAGATACATGTACCCCTATGTTCATAGCAGCACTATTCACAATAGCCAAGACATGGAAGCAACCTAAATGTCCATCGACAGATGAATGGATAAAGAAGATGTGGTACATATATACAATGGAATACTACTTAGCCAAAAAAAAAAAAAAAAAAGAAATAATGCCGTTTGCAGCAACATGATGGACCTAGAGATAATCACACTAAGTGATATAAGTGAGACAGAGAAAGACAAATACCATATGCTATCACTTATATGTGGAATCTAAAATAGGCCATAAGTGAACTTATCCACAAAACAGAAATAGATTCACAAACATAGAGAATAGACTTGCGGTTGCCAAGGGGGAAGGCATGGGGGAGGGATGGATTGTGAGTTGGGGATTAGAGATTCAAACTATTATATACAGGATGGATAAACAACAAGGTCTTACTGTATAGCACAGGGAACTATATTCAATATCCTGTGATAAACCATAATGGAAAAGAATATGAAAAAGAACATATATATATATATATATCTGAATCACTTTGCTGTACAGCAGAAACTAACATAACATTGCAAATCAACTATACTTTAATAAAATAAATTAGAAAAAAATAGCGGGGCTGCTCCCATGGTGGTCTAATGGCCAGTCACTGCCCTCAGGCTTGTTTGATGACCAGTGTCAATGTAGGCTGTAGGTTATGATAAAGCGTAAGTTAGTAGATACCAAGGTTTCTTTCTTTTACGTTGTGCACCTGTCAAATCATATATGTGGACACACAGGTGGCAGTTGCTGTGGAAAAAGAATTTCTGTTTCTTTTTCCTTTTTCCATTTTCACTTTATTCCTCTGAGCAGTCTTCCTTCCTATAGAGTTGTATATTCTCATGTGTATATTTTAAGATTTTTCTCTTTCTGTCAATATTTCTTTTCAGTCTGCATACACACGGATTATGGAGGGGATTTTCTATTTTTAATATTTTAATAACTAACATCACATAGGGCTGATACACAGCATTCAAGACCAGAGCCATTGAATTTTAGATTAAGAAATTTATTACAATTTGTCTTCATTTCAGGCTGGTATCTAAGTAAGGTCTTTTGCCTTTATTATGAGGGTGTCTGGGGAGACAACTCTGGTTATGCATTGCAAAAGTTTTGAAGTTCAAGCATACCCGTTAAACAACAAAAGGGCACTCTTTATTTAATTGTGGAAGAAGTATTGGTACTTTTATTTACAAAGGTAATTAAGTCTTTATGCCATAGTAACATGTTGTATTCCTGTCACTATGAACAATTGCTAGGAAATTCATAGGGTTAGCCAATGTTCATTCAAAACACTTTAGGAATTATTTACAAAGTTAACATTCTACCTGCAACATGTATTTAATCTTTCCCCTGAGAAATCTCTGTGGGTTTCCTAGAATATTAGCAAGCTCATAATAAATATTTTGTTCAGTAATTGAAATGTGCTTTATTACTGTTAAAATAATAAGCAATGTGTTAGGAGAGTCTAAAACATTTAAACATCGAGTAAACAGTTGGAAAAGATCAGTGACTATCTGCATGGACCTTACTTTGCCATCACCTGGGGAGCTTTCAAGAAGACTGATTCCAGGATCCCACCCCCAGAGCTTCTGGATTAATTGTGCTAGTGTATGGCCTGTGCATCAGCAGTTTTTAACTTCTTATTTTGAAATAATTATAGGCTCACAGGAAGTTGCAAAGATAATGTAGAGAGGTCCCTTGCACCCTTCACCCAGATTTCCCCAGTGGCAGCATCTCACATAACAGTGGTCCAACATCAATGCCGAGAAATTGACATTGGAATCATAACGTTAATAGTAGACCAGGAGCCTTATTTAAATTTCACCAGTTTGAAGATCAGGACTTTTAAAAGCTTCCCAGGTGATTCTCCTAAATAGCTAGCGCTGCACACCTCTGCCCTGAGTGCCATTTAAGATCAAATCCAACCATAAGTCTGTGATTCACACACACACACACACACACACACACACAGTATACGTATTTGCATTGTGTAAATGTAGACCACACTCACCATACACATTCTAAATATTTAAAACTTTTAATAACAAATTGCAGAGTAACAGGGACTGACATTTAGAAGCAAACTTAACTGCCGGAAAACTGCACTTCACAATCGTACAAAATATATCCTGGTTTAGATCCTACGTCAAACAGAAGTGTCTACCATACCTGAGAAAGTAAACTAGGGTTTATGGCTCTCAGAATTAAAGTCCACCTGAGGAACGAGAAGAAAATCCCATGGGTTTGGAAAATGTTATTTATAGACACAATTTAAGCTTTAAAGTCTGGTAACATGGTAAGAGACTTCTGATGTACATAATTATGTATAAAAATTCCCATTTCTCATGTTGTCAATGCATGGAAAAAACTGTTGTTCTCTGTAAATAAATGAGTGTTTCTTCCTGTGCCGCCCGGGAACTTAAATACTGTCCTGGACAAGTTTCCATCCTTTTTCTCTCTAACAAGAGTTGAAATAGGTTTTCATCAGTTAAACAGTGGGAGGAATGAATAAACCTCACATCTCATCCTACTGTCTACTCTCAGGTATGAACTGTGAGGTTAAATAGGGACGTTTATAACCATAACAAGCTCTAAGCCAGAGCTTAGGGTCAGAGGATAAAACTCACGCTCACCTTATACAAAAAGGAGGTTTCCCTTTATTTGGGATGCAGCTTCTTCAGGTTAATGAAGAACCTTGCCATGGGGTCTGGGATGTATTTGCTGAGGCTTGTCTGTGCATGACCGGTCAGATTCCACCTGCCCCCGCCTCCAGCTGCACTGTCTGTATTTTCTGGTGTCTTGGGGTCTTTCAGAATGTCCCCCTCCGAGAAGCAGAATATGGTCAAATGTTCCAGATGTGGAATGGCTGACCCTTGTCTTCAGAAGCCTCCCTAGACGAACTATCTGCATGTCTTCCTCTTTCTCAGGGCCCCCCCCCCATCCCTCTGTGTCCCCAGGTTACCCTAACGACTTCCTGTTCCTGGCCCTGAGCCTGGCTCTCCCAGAGGAATTTTACTTGGATGAGTTCCATGAAGTTACAGAGCACCACGCATATTTGAGTCAGAGTTCTGAGAATATTCTCTCTACCTAATATTTCGGGAGAGAGGTTGAGTTTGGAGTGGCATTTACAGGAGCTCGGGGAAGGCTGCAGAAGACCTCGGAAAAACCGTGCTGAAGCCGTGTCTGCTTCAGCCAAGGGGAGAGCCTGATGGGGGCTGTAGATCTGGATTCTGTCATTCTCCTGCCCTGGGCCCAGGTTCCCGAGCTCAGTCCTGGGAGGAAAAGCAGGATGGGACGGATGGAGGGAAAGGGGCCACTGTCAAAGATTTTGATACACGTAATCCTTCCCTCCTCTTTATTCTATCTATTGATCCATCAGTTTTTACTTAAAGCTGTGAACTTGTAGCAACCGGGTAAAGTGTTTGGAACATACTGATTATCGTAGGTCAGCTGAATCAAGACATCAGGATTTTAGATGTGCACCACTTCAAGCCCTTCCTATGAGCAGAGAGACTGATTAGCCCGTTACTGTGGTTTCAGAGATCCCAGCAGGGGCGTACTCCAGAATTCCCTTCACCCACTGGGGAATGCCTTAATGGTACACCCCAATGTTCACCTTGACATCCATGGCTTATTCTTGGAGGGACCCTGTCATCTGAGATGGGTTGCACTATTTTAAAGCTAAGAACCGTGAATTCACAGTGTAACAGGAAGCATCTGACCCTTTCTAGAAGGCAGCATTGGGGGGCGGGGAGGAGATAAAGAACAAAAAACACTCCAAGTACACCGAGTTCCTGAGGACACAGGAAGGGGAGTCTGGAGGGCTGGTTGCCACAGAAACATGTCACCTGTCTCAACTTCCTGGCTTCCCACCTGCTCCGCCCTAATTATCAAAATAAACAAAACCAATCTGCACCATCAGTTCCCCGGACCATCTAGGACTGCATGCAGATGCGTTTTGTGTTGTTATCCATCATCGCCAAGGTATTTATTGCCTGGGGCCCGCTGAATCACTGATTTTCCTGTCCGTGAGCTGGCCTATTTCACCAGCTTGGCCGTGTGTGCTGTTTACTTAGAGGAGCTATTAAATTTCTCACCTGTGTGTCTTGTGAGAGCTGCAGCCAGGAGATAAAGCCTCTTGGCGTGTGGAGCATTGGTACACGAGAGATTTTCGGGAGCGTGGCTTCCTTCAAATCCCTGCTCAGGAATCTCAGATTAGAATCAAAATCAAAGGCTACCCTAGCCTCCCTGATGGGTTTCAGCGCTCCACCATAACAAGACATGCTCCAGGCTTGAGACGTTTTGACTAGAAAGCTTGATCATTAGCAGACTGTACACGCAGAATTAAAACTCAGATATCATCAAGAGAATGCCTGAAAGGGAAAGCATTGACTAAGAATTGTCACGTTCCAGAAGGATTCTAGCACTGGAAACAAGAACTTTGGGGCCAAACATAGCTGGGTTAAAATCCTGACCCCACTGACCACCTAGGTGACTTTGGGAAAGTTCTTGAACATCTGTATTTGATCCAGCAATTTCACCGCTAAGAACCGATGGTACAGATACAATGATACTAGGTAGGATGTTTGTGTGTTAACTCATTGGAGCCCCATGACAACTCTAAGAGACACTACTGTTGCTGTCCGCAGGGCACTGAGGCACAGGAAGGATGACCTGCCCAAGGGTGAGTTAGCACTCTCATGAGAGGCAGCCTGGCCCATGGTTACGTGGATGGACTCCAGGGCCAAACGTCTTCGGTTTGACTCCCAGCTCTGCTGTTAACCAGCTATGCAAAGGGCCAGAATATTGCCTGCTACAGGAAAACTCCCATGTAGTATTTTACCCCGAGGGAAGCGAAATCTTCCCTGTTGTCAGTGACACCTACAGTGTCTGCTGATTTCAGTAATTTCTAATTCCAGAAACGAGAGCTGTTCAGCCCAATTCCTAAAGCAGTAGTGACCCCTGTATATCCTTTTTCAGTGGTTTTGTTCAGCCTTTAGCTAGCCTCAGCAAGTGAAGAATTAGATGAGTTTTACCATTCCTATTCTTGGGAGATAGACCCAAATGCCCAGAAATAATGTTATTTATACCAAATGGCTGTCCTCAAACACTGTATCTCTGGGATCACTTGTTCTCCTCCTACTCTGGAGCTGTTGGGTTCGTGTGCCCCAGACCCAGGAGGACCTGCCCTCATCATGAAACAACCTCCTGCATCTCAACTGCTCTCCAAACACCTCTGTCCAGGCTGCTTACTTGCTCACAGACCAAGAAAAATCTTTTAACATCAATCAGTGCTCTGAAACAGAATCTAGAAGTGGGGACACACATTATAGTCAGTACTCCTTGGTGTTGTTCAATATCAGGTTTTTCTCCAGTTGCTAACTTTATCCTGCTTTCATCATTCATTCAACAAATATTTATTGAGGAGCTGCTATGTGCCTGCCACACCCTATTGTGATGCTGAGGATACAGCAGTGAATGTGACCATTGGTGCTCCTGCCCTCACAGATCTTGCATTCTGATGGAGAAACCAATAAAAAAGTAAAAAAATAAATATAGTCGGTGGTAATAAGGGCTATTGAGAAAAATAAAACAGGGGAATGTATTAAGGAATGGGAGGTGCTATTTTAGATAAGATGGTAAGGAAAGGCCACCCTGACATTTGAAGAGGGGCCTGAGTAAAGTGGGAGGAAGTCATGTGAAGTTCTAGGGGAAGAGCATCCCAAGAAAAGGAAACAAAGGCCCTGGGGCAGTATTATGTTTGATGGGTTAAAGCGACAACAAGAACAGCTTAAGGGCTCAAACGCAATAAAGATGGAGGACAGCAAAAAAAAAAAAAAAAAGATGAAGGAGAGCAATGGAAAACCAGGTCACGTGGAGCCAGGACCAGATGCGATAGGTTCTTATAACCTGTGATGAAAATTTTGGATCTCATTCTCAGTGTGATAGAGCGTCGTTGGGAGTTGAGAGCAGGGAATGGCATGAACGAATTGGCTTTTCAAAAGGTGGATCATTCTGGCTTCTGGGTGGGACTAGATCGTCTCGGGACCAGAGGGGAAGCCAGGAGATGAGTCAGGAGGCTCTGGCCTTCGTCCAGATGGGAAAAGATAGTGGTTAGAATCAGGGTGATACAAGTGGAAGAGGCAAGAAGGGTCAGACTTGAGAGAGACTCCAAAGGCTCAGTTAGCAGGATCTGCAAGTGGGTTGGATGTGGATGAGAGAGAAGGAGGGGGGTCGAGGAGGACTCACTCTGGAGTGAACAGTGCTGTCCTCTGAGATGGACATTTGTTTATTTACTTGTGTTATCTGTGAATATCATTCTTGCCCACTAGATTTAAAATTCCTTGGGACCAGGAATCCTTATTCTGTCTTTCCTCTTGGGAGTGACTCTCCTTGTACTTTGCACATAGTACATGCACAATAAAAGCTATGAAATGGGTAACTATAATGCCTAAGGTGTTTACTGTTGAGTCCGTGGCCCTCATTTTTACTGTTTGTTCTGGATTTGCTGTACTGTTTGGGGGAAAGGGCTCACTTTCTGACTGAATTTTCCTATTGTGAAGTAGGATTCATCATATTTGCCTTTGTCATGCAAATGCAGTGTCAGTATACCTAATAGTGGGTAAACAGTATGGGATAGAGAGTCCTCAGTTCTCTGTAGTAAGGGAGAGAGAACAGTGAAAATAATTTGGGGGGAATGTCTTACTGAGGTATCATTTCATATTTGCGTTTCAGACTCGGAGGGTCGATTGTCACCACACCCCACTATGTTACTGGCAAACAGTGTTAATTAATTAAGTGTTCTTTCCTGGAATATCTGGAAAAAGTCTCAGAATGTTTCTTAATGTAGCCCTTCAAGTTGCCATTTCTGCCTGATCTAATCTAATCTGCTCATCTAAAAGTTGAGGAAATTAAAACCCAGACATAGTAAATGACTTGCCCTAGGCCACCCTCGCAGGTGGGGACAAAACCAGAGCCTGAACCTGAACTCTGATTCCCAGTCCAGTGTGCTTTCCAGCAGATAGTGACAGAATGATAGGAGGGTTTAGGTGGGGAAGGTCAGGTAGGACAGGAGGAAGCTTATGGGCGTGTGAAGGGCAGGGTGTGGGGCTCCAAAGTGGACTGGGAGGCAGGGAAGGCCCTCATAACAGGCTTGGAGTAGAAGGGGGTCCCAGAGCCCATTGCCCTGACAGAGGCAAAGCTTGCTGTCATCTAGGGTTCTTGTTTCAACATCTGTCTACTTAAAGACAAAGGACGGATCCATTAGCCTCTTTTATCCAATCAAATCATGGAGGATGTGATCCGGCATACTAATCCTGGCATTGAACATGGATTTTCTCTTGCTCCTTTTATTAAATATTTGCAGAATTAAAAAGCATTCTCTCATTGCCTGCTGAATCTGGGTTCAGTCACCTTAGATCGACCACAAAATGGCTGTTTAATTTCCTCGACACATAAAGTGACACAAACATTCTTTCAGTTGTTTTTCTAGATGTGCTGTCACTGGAAATCTAGCCATTATGGTTGAAAGTGAGGGATGCTTTGATTTAAATCACAATAGAGTATTCTGCTCAGGTCTTCCTTGTAGCCAAACTGTCTTCTCCAGATTTGGAACAATAAAATGTCTTGCTTATTGATTCTCACACAGGCTTATTAACATGCCACGAAAGAAATAGGCCTGTTGTTCTTTGGAAACGTTTCTATTAAACAGATATTTCTTAATGAGACAACCCAAATTTTGGACGTGAGAATGATCTTTAAGCTGAATCTTCCACTGAGTGAAACCTGACTGGTTTTCATTTTTGGGGGGCCAGAGTTCTTTAATAGACTATTAAGCCTTTTAATGCAGTTGATAATTCTAATGTTAATGATTGTCTTAATTTGAGATTTCAGTGAATTCGTATATTTTTGACAATATGGAAAATATTATTAAAATTTAGATAGCCAAAAAAACCCATCTCCTTATAAAATATGCAGACGTTACTTAGCCCTTACATTTTTGTTGAGATTGTTAATAGCGTGCTTTTAAGCATAAGTTTAGATTCTTCACATTTGAACTTAAGGTGTAAATCAGATTCATTTCTTGGGGTCACAGTCTGGAGAACAGTGATTAAATCTGAAGAATTTTCGTACAGCTAATAACAATGTCATTTTGCTCACGTTGTGACCCAAAGTGAAAGGTGTGGTATTGGGAGGAGGGAGATGAAGATTCTAGATTTGATTCTATCACTAACTTGATCCATGACCTGATGTACAGTGTATGTATCCACCCAGGAAGGGAACTCAAATTTCCCCATCTGTAAAATGCAGGCATAGGATTGATTCATTTCAAAGGTTCTTCAGAGAATTATTGTTCTGTGAATTATAGTGTTGTGTTATCCAAATTTTTCTTTGTACAACAGGTTAGATTTTTTCTATTATTAAATTATTATTCTATTAAGTATTCTTTTATCATATTATCATTTTATTCTATTATTAAAGTGACACGTTTACATTGCAGATGATTTGGAAAATATAGCAAACGAAAAAAGGAAAACAAAAATTATTGGCGGTCCCTCCAATCCAGAGTTAGGCACTGCTAATATTTCGGTGCATTTTTTTTCAGGCTTTTTACATGTATGCATGTTACATGTAATAATGGGATCAGACTACATTTTTTTTACTAATGTCTTTCCCATGGCATTGATTCCTTTGAGAACATACTTTTAATAGTTACCTAATATCTCATCCTATAGATTTATCATAATTCATTTAACTAGTCCCTAATGGTTGGACATATTTTTTCACTGCTATAACTCTTGCACATAAATATTTACCCATACCTCTGATGATTTCTTTGAAGAGACTTCTAGACATATTACCAGTAAAAATTATGCGTATTTGTGAATATCTTTAACAAATTTTGGCGTTAGGACCTTGTTGCCCTTATAAAGCGACTTGACAATTATTTCTTCCTTCTCTATTTTCTGAAAGATTTTGTTTAAAATTGGTGCTTATTTTATTAATCTTACTCATCTTTTTGACTTTGGCATTTAACCCTTTATATTTCCCTCTCTTCACTGCTTTATCTATATCCCACAAATGTTGATACATTGTTTCATTATCATTTGGCTTAAATATTTAGAAAATTTTCCTTTGCGTTACTGTTTGACCAAAGGATTATTCAGAAGAGTGTTGTTTTATTTCTAAATACTTGGGAGTTTCTAGGTGTCTTATTTTTATTGATCTCTAATTTAATTTCATTGCAGTCAAAGAACATCCTTTATCAGTGGTTATCAAAATTTTTGATCTCACCACCTTTACACTGTTAGTTTATTGAAGACCCAAAGAGCTTTTGTTTATGTGGGTTACATCCACTTATATTTACCATATTAGAAATTAAAACTGAGAAGTTTCTTTTAATTTCTTAAATCATTTAAAAATAATATTTTTAAACATTTATTTTATTGAAGTATAGTTGATTTACATTGTTGTATTAATTTCTGCTGTACAGCAAGGTGATTCAGTTATAAATATATATACATTCTTAAAAATAGTATTTTAGTGTAAATAACATTTTTTAATGAAAAACAACTGTATTTTCCAAAGCAAACAAAAGTAGTGAACAGACTGAGATTGGTTTATACTTTTGCAAACCTATTTAATGTCTGAAAACAACTGGATTTTCACATTTGCTTCCTCGTTCAATCTGTTGTGATATCAGAAATCATTCAGCCTACGGAAAATTCCACTGTACACTCATGAGAGAATGAGAGTGAAAAAGGCAAATAAAGTCCCAATATTTTGAAAATAGCTTTGACTTTATGGACCTCCTAAAAGGGTCTCAGGGACCCCATGGACCTGGAGGTTTTGAGAGCCTCTGATCTACATGAATTTGATCCTTTTGAATTTATTGAGATTTGTTTTACAGTCTGGTACGTGGTCTTGTCATGGTGAATGTTCTATGTTCATCTGAAAAGAATGTATTCTGCAGCTGCTGGGTACAGTGTTCTATAAATGTCAGTTAGGTCAAACTGGTTTGTAGAGTTGTTCCAATGTTCTTTATTGTTACTGATTTTTTTAGTTTCCCTATCAGTTTCTGAGAGGGAGATGTTAAAAATATCCAGCTGTGATTGTAGATCTGTATCTTTCCCTTTAGTTCTGTCAAATTCTGCTTCATTCATTTTGAATTTTGGTATTAAATGCATTCACATCTAAGGTTGTTGTATTGATTTTAAAATTATATATGTATAATCTTATCTCTGGTAGTTCTCTATGTCTTAAAGTCTACTCTGTGTGATATTAATATAGATGCGCCAAGTTTCTTATGCTTACTCTTTGCATGGTTTATATTTTTCTAATCTTTTACTTTTAAGAAGTCTGCCTCTTCGGATTTCAAATGTGATATATAAGAAAGAGAAAGAGTATTGCTTTCTTGCTTTTTATCTAGTCTGATAATTTCTGCCTTTTAATTAAAGTGTTTACAGTCCATTTACACTTGAAGTAATCATCAGTATGGTTGGGCTTAAGGCTACCATCTTGGCATTTGTTTTTTATTTGTTCCATATGGATTATGTTCCTCAGTTACTCTTTTTCTGCTTTCTCTTGGGTAAATCCATTATTTTCTTAGTATTCCATTTGATTCCCTTCTGTGGACTTTTTAGCTAGTCCTCTTTGTGTTATTTTTAATGGTTGCTTTAGCCTAGAGACTACAATATGCATCTTTAACATATGACAGTCTACCTTCAACCAATGCTCTATTACTTCACAAAGTAAGAACACCACGACAATCTGATTCCTTTCTCATCTACCCTATCTTTGTGCTCTTATTGTCACCTACTTAACTTCTACCTATGCTGTAAACCCTACAATCTGTTATTGTTATTTTACTTTAAATAATTAATACTCTTTCAAAGAATTTTTAAATAAATATAATAAGAATGTCTTGTATATTTCCCTATGAATTTATCCTTTCTGGTGTTCTTGGTTCATTTCTGCCATTCTGAGTTTCCACTGGGGGTTATTTCCCTTCAGTAGAAAGAATATTTTTTTTAGCATTTCCAGTAGTTCAGATATGCAGTAAATGGATTCTCATGTACTTTTTCTGTTGAATATGGTTTTTATTTTGTCTTCGCATTGTTTAACAACCTTACTGAGGCATAAATTACATACCATAAAGTTCATCCATTTTCAGCGTACAATTCGATGATTATTAGTAAACTTACGGAGTTGTACAACCATCCCCACCATCCAGTTTAACATATTTCCATCCCCCAGAAAAGTCCTTCATGTCCATTTTCAGGCAACCCTCTTTTTCACCCACACCTGCAGGCAAAAGTCAATCTACTTTTTTGATTGTTTCATATAAATGGAATCATACATTATATGATCTTTTTGCTTCTTTTCATTTAGCGTAATGCTCATGAGGTCTGTCCATGTTACAATATGTCAGTAGTTCATTCCTTTTTATTGATGAATAGTAAGTGTTTTAATGTATGAATATACATTTCAATTATCCACTCACCAGTTAATGGACATTTGTATTGTTTTCAATTGGGGGCTATTATAATAAAGCTACTATGAGCATTTTTATACAAGTCTTTGTGTCAACATAGGTCTTCATTTTTCCTGGGTAGATACCAAGTAGTGGAATTTCTGGGTCATATTTTAATTGTATGTTTAACTTCTTAAGAAACTATCAAATTGTTTTCCAAAGTGCCTGCACTATTTTACTTTCTCACGAGCAACAGATAAGGATTTGCCTTCATATTTGAAAGCCATTTTTGCTGGATGTAGAAATCTAGGTTGACAATTTATTGTTTTTCCTTCTTCACTTTAAATATGTTGTCCCATTGTATCATGGCCACTACTGTTTCACAAAAGAGTCTTAATTCCTATTGTTGTAATACGTCTTTTTCCTCTTCCTGCTTTTAATACCTTCTCTTTAATTTTGAGTTTTAGGAGTTTACCTATGATATGTCTAGCTCTGGTCATCTTGGGGTTTAATGAACGTGTTGAATTTATGTATTGATATTTTAATCAATTTGGAGAAAACGTTGGCCATTATCTATTTCCATGTTTATTCTGCATCATCCTCTCTTCTACTTTTGGGACTCCAATTATGCATCTGTTAAAATATATTATCCCACAGATCTCTTTTTCTTTGTTTTAGTTTTGGTCTGGATAAAGCAGTGCCTTTACAGCCTAGCTCTTTGTCTGGGGCTCTTCGGGATTCTAATCCATTATTCCAGCTCACATAAAACCATAAAAGTTTGTTAGGAATTCATCTGGTTCCTCTTTACACCTGTCCGTAGTGAATTCTTCTTTCTCTCGCTATTACACAGAAGAGGAAAGCAGACATGTGTCTCTTCTCTCATGAGAAGGGCTTATCGCTATATGGAATTTAGTTCCCTTAGGATTCTTTTCCATCAGCTCTCTTAGGGGGTTTTAAAAATCTGTGATTGTGTAGTTCATGTGCCTTATCCTTTTTGAGAGAGTAGCGTGATGGTTTCCTGCAACTTTTACATTTAACTGGAAGTGGAAATTTCTGTGTGCTCCATTTATTTTTTTAAAGGCGTCTTCATTCCAGAAAGATTGTTTCCAGTTATGCTTTCACCAACAGAGTATTGAAAACTCCATTTATACCAAAAATAAAAACACCAAAATTTCAAATGTGTATCCCAGAGCCATGCTTAATGAAAACTTCCTCTTTGATAAGTCTATTTATCATTCCACTATTGGAAGCCTACATTTTTCTCCATCATGCCTTCCATACCAGGTGTCCCAGAGACACAGCGCAAAGAAAACTCCACCCCAAAGCAGTTTTTATTCTTTTGTAGAGCATTTGTCCTGAAACTCTTCCTCCTTACCTATTTTGACGAAGTAGTCAGACTTGCCTGAGAAGTGACCTGAAAATCTCTTCCCTCTTCTTGCCTTGAGCCTAGAGACAGTCTCCCATAGCCAGCGTCTTATTTTCTCTACTCCTGACTCTCCAGCTCTGTGAAAACACTCAAATGAACATATCTCCATCAAAGAAAGAGTTTGCTTTCTCAACGCTTTGGAAATTTCCAAAGGTATGGCCTTGCCCACCAGACACACACAGCCCAGACCCCAATCTAGGTGGTATGAATGTGTGTAATCAGCCTGCCATGTTATACCAGAAACTGACATTTTGTGCGTTTCCACCTAGCTCCTTAACCTCTCTCTCTTTATCTTCCTCCATCCTAGCTTTTTGATTTACCAAAACCCCTCCTTGAAAAGGGAGAGGAGATAAAAGAAGATAGGGGTTATGAAGGAAGATTTACTTTTTTAGATGCCTTCCTTCTCAGGCTGGCCCTAGAATTGTTAGAAATACAGAGCAAGGCATTTGGTGTCCTTACCTGCCGTTTTTAGGCAGATGGAATCTTCTTCAAGTACAGTGCATTAGTAGTCTGCAGCTTGACAATATCCATTGACGTGATCATAATGTACTTCTAATTATTTCTAATTTATGTTTCTCTTTTTATTTAAACATCTGTTTCTTTTTTTAAAAAATTATTTATTTATTCATTTTAGTTTTGGCTGCGTTGGGTCTTCGTTGCTGCTCACGGGCTTCTCATTGCAGTGAGCGGGGGCTACTCTTTGTTCAGTGCACGGGCTTCTCATTGCGGTGGCTCCTTTTGTTGCGGAGCACAGGCTCTAGGGCAAGCGGGCTTCAGTAGCTGTGGCATGTGGGCTCAGTAGTTGTGGCTCGCAGGCTCTAGAGCACAGGCTTAGTAGTTGTGGCACACGGGCTTAGTTGTTCTGTGGCATGTGGGATCTTCCTGGACCAGGGCTCGAACCTGTGTCCCCTGCATTGGCAGGCGGATTCTTAACCACTGCACCACCAGGGAAGCCCTCTAATTTATATTTCTTACATTTAATCCTGATGACTTATTTATTTGAAATCTCACCAATCATAACCAGCATGTATTACTAATTCAGCTATTTTTAAAAATTATGAATTTTACCAGAAAATCTTTTCTGATCTTATTCATTTGATCTTTTTTGCTTTTCAGCTCTTTTCTCAAGCTCCATTTACTCCCTGGTCTCTGTCTTGACACAGACTAACCCTGATATGTCAAATAACAATATGATTACCTGCTCATTTGCTAATTTAAGACATTCAAATTCAATTTAAAATGAAAGATTTTCCACATTTAAGAATTAAATCCTCTTACTTCTGGTTCTGTCCCCATTTGTTTTTTGATTCCGTATAAAATTGGATTTTGCATTCACAGCATACGTACTTCAACACAGACATGTACACGCATGCTGTATTACTTAAGGTAAAGCTGTCTTCTGTACCCGATATGCCCTAAAATCTCAGGGGCTTACCGGAAGAGAGGTTTGTTTCCCACTCATGTAAAACCCCATTGGCAGTGTGACGGGGAAGAGGAGGAAGGAGATAAGAGTGTGGTTCATGCAGTCATTCAGAGACTAGGCTGATAAAGCCTCTATCATCTTCAATACTTAGCTCCAAAGATCAGGTTGAAGAAATGAGGTCTTCTGGAGGTTCTTATGTGCCAGGCCTGAACGTGGCATTTGTTCTGTCCCCACTCCAATGGACAGAACTCAGACTGGGTACTGTAGCCCTGATTGGGGAACCACTTTCCAGAAACAGCTCTGCACCATGGAAGGAGCACAAGCTTCAGTAGACTTTCAGCCATCTCTCCTTATACAGATTAGTATATCGGAGGCTGCATGGCTACGCTTCTTATTAATTCTTCAGTATTCATCTCTAGGACTCTCAAAGCTTGAGGAATAGGGCAGTGGGGTAGGAGAATTCATGCTGAGCACCAAAGACTAAAGCAGATGGAACTGCTACTGGGATAGATGGCTCAGAAATAGCCCATTCATGGAAAGAAGCGAGGGTGACCTCAGCTTGTCTTGTCTTTTACTCATGCATTCTTTCAGTCACTGATCAGACATTATCTTGATTACTTGATTTATGCCAGACAACATGCTAAGTGCTGAGGACACAATAAAACATTTATCCCTACAGTGGGATAAATAAGGATTCATGTGCATTATGTATGCGGAAGTAATATGCATTATTTTAGTGGAGGAGACTTGCCTTCCGCTAAGATAGCACGAGAAGTTCCCAGCACAAGGTCTCAGAGGTCTATTTGCGCATTAGGTTTCTAATGTTTCCTTACTAAAATCCCTTGCATATTTGCAGCCCCTGGTTCCAACTTTGCACTCCACTCTCATGTGTAGTAATATGATTTATTTTTTCTTAGTAGAAAGATCTCTCTGGCCACAGATCGTCTGAAGGATGGATTCAGTAGCAGTGAAATTAGAGGCAAGAAGAGCCAGGAAGCTACTGTTAGAGCCTTCACTGGGTCATTCTTCCCATGGAATAAAATTTAAATTTCTACCCATAACTCACAAAGCTCTTCATGGTCAGGCCCCTGCCTAACAGTCTAGCTGCATTTTCCACGCCTCCCAATCTATCATCCCTAACTCCATCTGGGAATTTCTGCAATATTGGGCCACTCATAGTTTCTCTTGCCTTACCACATCATCCCATGTTCCCGCTTGTACTTAAAATGTCATCTTACTACTTGTCTGCCCATCTAGATAACTGGAAAATGACTTATTTTTCAATGTTTAGCAAAATGTTCCTTGTTTAGGGAAAGCTTCTCTAACACCTATTCTATATGGCAAACTTGGATACTCATTCTCCTGTGCTCATACCACACTTTGTATCAACATCATTTATAGTAAATATAATTCATATTGTCACATCCTCATATCATATCATATCAATCATATTGTGATTCTTTACTCCCTTTCACAATGACCTCCTTGAGGAACAGGATAGTGACTTGCCATCTTTCTATGGCCAGCGCCTTGCGAGTACTGGGCACACAGTCTATGCACTAAATAGACATTGAATGGATGAATGGATGGATGAATTCTAATTGTAGGAAACCACCCATATGAAGCAGAGTGTTCTTAATAATATGGCATGTATTGAGCAGTTCAGTTTGTTTCAACAGTAGGATGTGTGCAGAGGAGTAGTTAGAAAAGAAATGGCTGGAGAAGTAGGTTGCTGTCACCATATTAAAAAACAACAACAAAAAACCATTTGATTCTACCATCAATGGGAAGGCAATGAAGGTAGCTGGGCCAGGGGAGTGATGTGGTCAGAACCAGTTCTCACCAGTATGAATCTGGTGGTACCAAATAAGAAGATGGGGTAGGCAGGGAGGCAGAGTGGGTAGGAGACTGATAGTGGACCTTTGTTATTTTTGAGCTTCCAGCATCCTCACACCCATCTGTGTTGGGGAAGTCTCCCCTCCATCACCCATGGTGAGGATATCACCTGCCACTAAGAGGCCATGGGAACCAAAATTTTCCTACCCAAATCTCCTAGCTGTTGGGTTTAGGGTGATTCAGGATGTGACCAGTTGGACACCACACTCAAAACTTTGACTCCACAGAATACTGCACAAAGTCACAGGGACAGTTAGGGATCACTCATGGCAGTAGAGGAGGAGGGACATGTCCAGGAGTTGTAGGTTCCGGTGGTAGTGTCCTATCCACATTCATTCCTGTAGCATCACCTCGGAGGTTGTCTTCTGCAGTTTAGACCCTCTTGGTTCCTACCTAATTTCTGAAGCTCTTTCTCAAAATTCTTGTTAATTCTGTGATACCTGATAACTTCCTTGTATGTTCCTTTTCTGATAGTTAGCCAAGAGCAGTTTCTATCATTTGCAGCCAAGTGCCCTGACAGGTACAGAGTTGAAAGAGTGGTGGGCATTGATGGATGCCCACCCAACATCCATTCCCTTCCTAACCCAGATCTTTGCTTGCATATCCGTCCATTCTCATGCAAGCCACATACTTTAGCTTTTTAACACCATTCCTTGCTGGAGGAGTAGGTTCAAGTTGACCTAAGCCCATCAGCACATTCCTTACCCCAACTGCAGCGTGTTCAGAAGTGAACAGGTGACCTAAATGGTCTAGCTGTAGAATGAAATACAGGCTGTGATTGCTAATGGCAGCCAATTTGGAAATCAGCTTTAGAATGACACTGAGCTTCAGAAGACAGAGTCAGAGAAACAAGGCCCTTTGACAACCTCACTGAACCTCGGGATCAACCAGCCCTGAACCTTAGTCAAGCTGTGCACTGGTCAAGCCAATGGAAGGGATCAAAGATGACTGAGCTTATGATGTAAGTTATTGGGTGGAGGGTGGTGACACAGTTGAAACAGGGAGCACAGGAAGAGTAGCAGGCTTAGTGGGAAGATTAGAAGAAGTTCAGGTCCAAATATGCTACATTTGCTTTTTTAGAATTTTTTGGGGGGTGGGGGGCGGGGTATGCGGGCCTCTCACTGTTGTGGCCTCTCCCGTTGTGGAGCACAGGCTCCGGATGCACAGGCTCAGCGGCCATGGCTCATGGGCCCAGCCGCTCCGCGGCACGTGGGATCTTCCCGGACCGGGACATGAACCCGTGTCCCCTGAATCGGCAGGCGGACTCTCAACAACTGCGCCACCAGGGAAACCCTGTTCTTTTTCTTTTCTTCATAATTCTTTAATTTCAAGTAAAGAGTAAGATTCATCGAATACTTTCATGTATTTACACCTCAACTAAAGTCTAGGCCTTTTTGAAAGAGAGTAGATATAGTTGCATGGAAAGACCACTACTCATAGATTTGGTTCCATGCTATGGTCTTAGCATGAGAGGGAGAGTGGGGCTAGGCTGAAAGGGAATCTGTTTCTAGAGTTTTGATTAGTCAGAACCATAACAGTTTTGCAATAGTATCCATTCCTAATCAATACCAATAAAGACTAGTATCTACTGCTGTAAGTTGTAATCTCAGTTTTTACCGTTACCCTTTTCTGCTAATGTAAAGATTAATGTTACTAGCTAACTATTGAAATGAACAAATGTGGATGTGTATCTCACTGTCATGGGTGTATAGATCTGATCACAATGTACTCTTGTCACCTGCATCGTGAAGTTATTTCAGATAAAGTTACCACTGTCTACACAGGCTTAGAATTTTAGAATCTCCTTCCCTCCCTGCCTCTCCTTCTTCTTTTTCTGGTACCTCCAACCTCGATGCCTCCTCACTTCACTCTCCAGCCCCAGACCATTACCTTGACAGCCAAATAGTTGTTAAATCTTGAACATTCTATCTCCATGGTGTTTCTCATATCCATTTCTTTCCTTATGTTACTATTACCTCTCCAAGATCCAGCCCCTCATCACCTTCTGGCTAAAGTTTGGAAACAAAAATTTCCAATCCCTCTTTACTCCGATTCAACCTAGATCTTTTCATAAACTTTTGATAGATCCCATATCTTTCTGAGTGAAACATACTCACTCTTCACCCTGGCACTCAAATTCCTCACCTTTGTGGCTACAAACGCCTCTTCCCATCTTACGACTCACCATGGCCCTGCTCGGACTTGCCATTCAAACTAAATGAGCCATTTGCTGGTCTTTAAACAAACCTCAACCTTGCTCACAAGACCTTGATCTCTATTAGTTCTACTAAGCGTCCATATCATATGCCCTCCTCTTTCATTGAAAGCTTTCTTGATTTTGCTGGTAGATGGGATCTTTCATCTTTTTAAGAGACCCACCCTTGTCACTGGCACCATCTTCTCCTTACAGATAAGACTTTGAAACCTTAACTGTGCAACACCTCCATTGCTTTTCCTGACCACCACCCCGCAACTAACTCCCCCACCGCCTACCCCGCTTTTAGTCACCAAGTTCTTTCTTATATTTCTACAATGTCTCATTGACGAATTTGGTCCCTCATTGCCACTGGCTTAGATAATCCAGTCAAATACAGCCAAGTATCTACTCTCTTAAATTTCCTTTGAGATGTCAATTTTCTCCCCTTCTGCCTTTGTTACATTCCAATCCAGCCTTCACATCAGCGCCAGACTCCTTTCAAAAGTGCAGATGTGTTCATGTTCTCACTTCTAGAACGTTGAAGTGAAGAGTTCATACTTTGGAGATAAGCCCTTCAAGATTCAACCTGGCTCTACCACTTTCTAGCTATTTGACCTTGGGCAAATGACTTCCTCATTTCGAAATGGGGCCTATTGTGAAGTTTAAATAACACAATGCTTGTGAATTTTTGCAGAGTGACTTCACAAGTGTTACCCTAAGTCAATGATAGTGTGATGGGATGATAAATTCCAAGTTTCAACTGAGACGTGATAACATAGTAAATACGACATTTTGAACAGACCAATAGTTCTGTTCTGCATATAGGTATCAGACCAATATGCAGATTTTCAAAGCAGGTGGCCCAAAACTAGTTAGATTGCTCTGAAACCTGAAGGACGGAGAAGCAAGTGGAAATGGAAAGATGATTCTGTGAGCAGGTTTTCTTTGCAGAAATCCATCCTGGGACTCCTGCTGTTACCTCAGGCGGGAGGGTTAGGTGGTGGCAGCTCCCTCATCTCAGGTCTGATTGGAGGCAGGAGGCATTTCCATGGGATAGTTTGGAGACCTGAATCTGTGGTCCCTGATGAATGACTCCCACTTTAGTGTCCCCTGTTACTCTAGGGCTGTGTGTGTGGACTTTTTTGGTTGTTAGTGACAGAAACAATATCTGAATTAGCTTGGGGAAAAAACGGAGGCCTTGGTTGGGATAATACTAGAATATGGAAGAGTTGACTGAGGAGACGCATGCAAGGACAAGGTGCCCCCAGGCCTCAGGAGCAACCGGAAACGAGGACTCCAATGCTTCTAGGACTTCCTTCCTCCACTTTTTCTTTCAGTTTCTGTCTGAAGGTGGCTTTGTGGTGAAAAAAACATGGCCAGCCACAGTCCCAGGGTTCCGGCACCACAGGGGACTGGCACTCCTGACCCACTTTGGGTCTGGGAAATCCTCTCGGGAACTCTGACTGGCTTGGACTGGTCAGGGCCTCCCTCAGATGAACCCAGGGCGGGGAGGAAGAACAGCTCCCAGAGAGACAGGGATGCTAAGCAAACACCCTATTAATTTTCTGCCCTGTAACTTTTCAAGTGTGTCAGCTTCTTAGACATAGCACGGCCCGGTGTAATCCCCCCACAAGCCGGTTCAGATGGGGAGGACGGGAAGGGGGATAGGTCTTCCTAAAGGTGGATCAAAGCAGGGATGAAACCCTGAGAGCTGGGGAAGAGGGTAAGGCAAAAAAGAAGTGAGGGCTTCCCTGGTGGTGCGGTGGTTGAGAGTCTGCCTGCCGATGCAGGGGACACGGGTTCGTAACCCGGTCCGGGAAGATCCCACATGCCACGGAGCGGCTGGGCCCGTGAGCCATGGCCGCTGAGCCTGCGCGTCCGGAGCCTATGCTCCGCAACGGGAGAGGCTACAACAGTGAGAGACCTGCGTACCGCAAAAAAAAAAAAAAAAAAAAGAAGTGAGACGGCTTCTTCAGAGTGCTACTCGAGGATGAGCTGTAGGATATTCGTGGGGCCTCTGGAGGTGCCCACCGGGCAGTGGAGGAATGAGGACGGTCCCCGAGTCTGACCGAGGGCATTGCAGTTGCCACTTAGCCGGGACTTGTGTAGGATGGGGAGCTGGCCTTTTGTGTCGCTCCTCCTCCCCTGTAAATGTCCCTCTCACTTCTTATGGACCCCCCAGCTCCCACTGCACCATTCCCATCACCCTGTGACCCGAGGCCCCTTCATTTGCCTCACTCTCCCTTGCCAGGTTCACGTTCCTTCAAAGAGACCCGCGGCAGCCCCTCTTCTCAGCTGGCTTCCACAGCTGAAGGATGCCACTCATTCCATTATCCAGTCACCGACACATTTCCCTGAGCTGTCACTGTGTGGCAGCCCCCATTGTAGGCACTGGGGGAAAACTCAGTGAGCAAGGTAGAGGGGCCCTGCCCTCATGGAGCTTTCATTCCAATGGAGAGATCCACAGAAACTACACAAATAAATATGTGATATCAGTTAGTGGTAAGCGCTTTGAAGAAAAATAAAACAAGGCAGGGAGATAGTGAGAAGGGTCCTACTTAGATAGGCTAATCAGGGTGGGCTTCTCTGAGGCGGGGGCCTTTGAGCTGAGGCCTGAATGCTGTGGAGGAGTGAGCCCTGCTGAGATGGGGGAAATGGACTTCCAGGCGAGGGAAGCCAAGGGGCTGGAGGTGAGAATGTGTTTGACTTGTGATGACCAGACCTAAGTGAGGTATCAGAGAAGAAGAAATGCAAATAGCTCTTGACCAGATGAACAAATGCCCCACCAGGCTCATCATAAGAAGAATGCAAACCAAAACCCATTGAGAACTGTGGTTATTTAGACTTTTTGCTTGCTCAGGTCAGAAACAGAATCTGAATTAGTTGGAGGAAAGCCAGGGAGGTATTGACTGGGACAGTGCTATACTAGTTCACATATAGAAAGATCCTTAGATGTCCCCACAGTAGGAGAAATGCACCGAGATAACCACATCTCACTCACCAGATAGGCAAACGTCCAAGGCATTCTACAACACGTGCGGTGGGGAAACCCCCTTTCTCATAAATTGCTGGTGGGGAAGCAAAATGGTACAACCCCAATGGAGGAGAATTTGTCTAAATCTAGCAAAATTATCCATACATTTGCCTTTTAACCCAGCAATTTCACTTCTAGAATCTGTCCCAAAGTTACAGTAGAAAAATGTGAGTAGATATAAGCCAAGCCTATCCATTGCTGCACTATTTAATAGCAAAAGACTGGAAACAACCCAGATACTCATCAGTAGGGGCTTAGCTGCACCAGCGTGGTAAATCCACATAGTACACATGGTGGAATACTATACAGCTGTGAAAAGGAATTGGACTACTTTTACATATGACTATGTAATGATCTCTAGGATCATGCTTTCTAGTGATAAAAGCAAGACAGAGAAAAATGTGCAAAGTATGCTATCATTTGTCAAAGAAAGGGAGGGAAAATAATACACATATATATTTATATATTTTTAAATGAGAGAACAGATAAACAATAAAGATGAAATAACAGTAACCTGTATGGGAGGGAAGGAGGGAATTTGCTGGAGGAGACAGGGAGAGAAGCTAGATTTCTTTGTAGAGTTGTAGTTTGAGTTTTGAACCATTTAATATGCTTTATACTTATAAAACAAACCTAAATTTACTGAGAAAGCAATCCCTAGGAATCAAATTTGAAGGAAACAAATGAACCTCACTTGGTTTCCAGTTGGTGGAGGAGAGGAACTATTCCAAATGACTAAAGCACAGGACTCTCTACCATCCTTATGGGATATACCCTTAGGACAAAAAGAACTGGGGGATAAAATCTTAAATTGTTCCTACTGAATATTGTGATTCTGAAGCTGCTGTGTATTGTAGTATTGAATAACGCAAATGAGTAATTACGTTACTGGTAAGAACCAAGATATTTGGTGTGGAAGAAGGAGGATACAGATGTATGACTGAAAAATTCTGGATTTGATTTGGAATTATCAGTCAGAACTCAAGATGCACGTTATCTTTAAAACCCATTTATTCAACTATACTTCAATTACAAAATAAATTTAAAAATATATAAGTAAGGCCTTATTATTTAAAAAAAGTTTAAAAAACACATTTATATATTTTCTAGTTCAGTCCACTAAAAAGTCTTATAAACAATAGCTGACTCAGTGCCAAGAACACCTCTAAGTCTATAGATTATGATCTTGAAATATGTTGAAATACTAAATGAAACTGAGAAAGAAATGACTGATTCCTTATCTGGGGCAGGAAATGGACAGGATGAGTCTGGAACATTTTGGCCTGCCAGAAGGTGAGGTAGCCCTCAAAGACTACTGAGATTGTGTCAAAAGGACGCAGGAACCGACCTGCTGAGATTCTCACCAGCAATTTAAGCATCAATAAGATAAAGCGATGGTGATGAATTGGGAGATTGGGATCGACATATATACACTAATATGTATAAAATGGATAACTAATAAGAACCTGCTGTATAAAAAAATAAATAAAATTCAAAAATTCCCCCCAAAAAGATAAAACAACAGTGGATTTAAACCCATCAAATATGTTTAGTCCACGAGTTCATAAAGATGCTTAATAAAGTAAAAAACCTCAGTGATCTTCTTTGAAGGATAATGTGAAGCAAGTCATTTAAAAAAAAAAAGCTAGTTAATAAAGGAAAAGAATCAAGTGTGTATTTTGCCTGTCTTACAAAAATGTAGCTCAGGGTAACTCCATAGTAGATGAGAGGTAGTTCCTTGTAATGGAGGTACTCTATGAATAAATAAAGAGGGAATACCATCATTTTGCAACTTATAAAGAAAGAGTAAATCTACTCATTGAGCATGAAGGGCTGCTAGTACCACAAAAAAGAGATGGCCAGGCATTACATACCCGCAATGGAAGTATACAGCACCATTCGTGAAGGAGTCTTGCCAAACCCAAAACCTATCAAGCGTCTGGATCTAATGAACAGGACCTACAGGTAAGAGAGAAACCAATTAAATGAAACTATGTGGAATTCATCAAGAAAATCCAGACTGGGGAGAATTCTAAAGGACAAATAACATGGTTTTATCATCACCAACAACAAACTGCAAGGAAGAAAAAAGAAGACATGGAGGAGGACTCTATAGACTAAAAGAGACATGAGAGACATAGTAGTTGAGATCCCAGCGTAAGTAAGCAAAATGTTAAATAAAGGAAGGATGGAAGGATGGGACCAGGGAGGGGATGGAGAGGGAGCGGGGAGGGAAGAGAACATTGGTAGTGCAGCTGGAGGAATGTGAACACTGGCAGGACATTTGATGATACTGAGGAACTGTTCTTGCTTTTGAGTGTGTGTGATGATAGGTATTATGATTTCAAAAGACAAGCCCTTGTCTTTTCAAGATAGACACTGAGATATTTACGGATGAAACGATATGATGTCAGACATCGGCTTCAGAATAACCGGGAGTGAGTGCGAGTGGTTGGGTACATGGAACGCTGGTGCTCAGACTTGAACTTGCGTCAGAATCACTGGGGGGCCTTGTTAAAATACAAAGACTGGTCCTACCTACCCAGTTTGGGGTGTGGCGCAAGAATTTGCCTTTCTAACAAATTCCGGTGGTGTTGATACTGTTGGTCTGGGGACCACACTCTGAGACCCACTAGCAGAGAGGAAGGAAGGTTGATCCCAAGCTATTGTACTTGGGTGGTGGGTACATGAAAGCTCATTGGAGTATTCTTTCGACTTCTGAATACGGCTGAGATTTTCAACGGTAAACATTAAAAAAAAGTGATCCAGAAGGACACATAGAGGGAGGAAAGTCTTTGATGCCCCATAGTTGTAATGGGAACATCTACACTCATTAGCAAACCCGACTTGGCTGCTGCCTCTGGGATTAGAAGGTCCCCATCTCCTCCTGCCCACTTGGGGGTTAGTGCCTCAGCTCAGCTGTCAATCCTCTTGGAGAACTACCTGGCCTGAGGGGTAGGGAAGTGGTCTTTGTCTCAGGGTCTGCATCGTGCTGCATCCATTTCCTTAATGTGGTCCATCATTGGAAGAACCATGGTTTGAATGGTTTTTCTGGCCACTTCACCTGGAAAGGGTGCTTCTGAGCAGAGCTGTGCCAGGGTTCAGCTGTCAGTGGTGGGGGTGATTACTGAACTCAGATGCCCATGTATCCTGCAAGGACCTTTCTCAAACTCCAGATCAGGAGGCACCTCTATGGGTTGGAGTCCTTCTGCTTGCTTTTTTAGATTCATTTATTTATTTATCCATTCACACTTCAGATATTCCTTAGAGTGCCTCCTAAGTGACAGGTACTTTTCTAGCCCCTGAGAAGACAGCAGGGAACAGCATAGGCAAAAACCTCTGTTTTGTGGAGATTACATTCTAGTTGGGGACACAACAAAGAACAAGTCAGGAAATAAGTGAACAGTTTCAGATAGTGCTATGAATAAAATTAGAGAGAAGATGCCGGATGGTGATTGAGTCCGTGTGTGTGTGTGCGTGTGCACACACGGGTACACGTATTTTATTTAGGTGATCAGGGAAGACTTCTCCAAGGAGATGACACGTGAGCTGAGAGCTGGATGGTAAGAAGGAGTCGGCCATGCAGAAATCTGGATATCTTTTGACAAAGGCAGTAGCAAGTGGGAAGGCCTTGAGATGAGAAGGAGCTTGGCATTTATTTTTTATTTTTTTGGAATCCCAAGAAGACCAGTGAATCTGGGATGTAGAGAGGAAAGGGAGAAATGGTGAGCTCAGATGGGAGGGAGAACAGACAAGAGCTAGGGTTCATAGGACCTTGTAGGCATATCCCGGGTGCTTATATACAGACCCCAGGTACCTCCCAGGCTGCCAGTCATCCCCCAGCTATCAAAAGGTACATTCTATCTGGAGAAATAGGGCACAATTTTAATGGGGAAGGCCCCTAGGGACTCTAATCTATAGGAAAGTGTTTTGTATAAGCAACTGAATAGTATAATATAGCCAATTTGTTGAACCAACCTATTAAAAATCCAATAATTTTATTTCAAAATCACTACATGCTCTCGATGCCTATAATGTCACCCTAAGTGCACTATTCACTCAATTTAAGATTTGCTCCCCTATAGTATTACCCATCATACAGATGCCTCTATGCCAGGTAGTACTATAAGTTATCAGTCATTTCATGCTAATAGAAGTGAATTGAAAGCTGTGTCCTTGAAAAGATATTTTTAAACAGGAAAGCATAAAGTTAGTGGACTCAAGAGTACGAGAAGGGATCTCCAGGGAAGAAACAAATCAACAGGGAGACACTGAAGATGCATCAGGAAACAACTACCTATTTTACAGTTTGGAGTGAGGCTCCACTTCCTGGATAGACTAATGTCCTCCTGCCAAGACGTGTCAGAGCAAAGCTCTTTCTCTTGAAATAACGCATGTATACCCTCTATAGCTATTTCGTAAACAGAAAGTGTGCAGTAATTCACAGAGCGCTTTAAGTGAACAGAGCAATAGTTAACCTTAAACTCTGAACCGTAGGAGCTGTCATTAATACAGTGTAGCCTTTTCATGACGATGAGACCGTTCTGTCCCCAAGGCAGCTCACGTGGCTGGGGTGAGCAGGTCAGTCACTCCCAGCTCTGCATTCGGGGACTTTATATTGGTTGCTTCAAGTCAGCCGTGATGAGGATATTTACATCAAAGGAATCAGCAAATGCTACACATCAGGCTTTTCTTTTCAGAGCTGATTTTTAAATATTTACCAGCACACTGCTGCCGTGACCCTTAAAAAAAAAATTTGGGGATATACCACGGCATATGAAAAAAATAGCCTTGTTTTGGTTTTGCCTTTTGAACCGATGTTAGTGATATTTAAATTTGTATTCATCTTCTTGTATACTTTACATTTCAGCTATATTTATGTATAGATAGACCCGTTCACTTTCTCAAAAACCTTTGCCGGGCATTCAATGGTTGACCAGATAGATGCAAAGGGCCCCTCGAGGCTTTGCGTCACCTGGCTCTTTCTGCCTTGTTTATCCCTGGCTCTGGACAAATTTAACCTTAAATGTGCTTCATCCCCCCAAAAAAAAACCCCTATTCTTTCTTTGCTCTGGATATTTCTAGTCTGCAGCCCCTGCCTTGGGGACTCTCTTCACCCCTTCTCTGTCTGACAAAGTCTTACCCATGTTTCAAGGTCAGAGCAGAAGTCATGTCCTGCTCCTTGAGGCTCATCTGCCCCAGCTCCCTTCAGCATCCATTGCTCTTTCTCCAGTGCTCCCACCAAGTGCCATCCGTCCCTCCTTTGCCACCATCACCATTGCCTTGTTTTATAGGTGTTTGTCTCCATGTCTGATCTCCTCCCCTGGATTTTAAGCTCCTTGAGGATAGTGAATTTTACTTATTCATCATTTTATCCTTTGGAGCAGCTGGTATAGAGCTTTGTACATAGTCATCACGCAGTAAGTGTTAGTTGAATTCTCTGCAGACATGATTTCATATTCCCCACAGTGCCCTGGACAACACAGTAAGTGCTGTACACACACACACACACACACACACACACACACACACACACACACACACACACACACACCCACCACCACACACAGTTTCATCAGTCTAAATATTTCTATTTGTGGACTGATTTCTTTTAACCTGGAAATGCCTTGTTAAAGGGGAACATTAGACTCACATGAAGCCCCAAATGAGGATCAACCACAAAACTTCTACCTTCAGTTTAAAATGTCACCTTTCTCATCTGCACGCAAAATTGGACCACCTTGTCCAGTCATGGCTTAGAAAGGTGCCAGTCTGTTACGAATCATGACCTCTGATAGCCACTGAAGATGCGCCTGCATTCCTACTGGGCATAGATCCTGCCAGAATGTAAGTTCTGCTGGTATTTTTGTAACCAATGATAAAATGAAAACGATTCGGATTTTTTTCCTTTGCTCACTTCCACTGTAAAAGAAGGCTGCCCCTGTTTGGTTTGTTCATTCATTAAACAATTATTGCCTTCTCATGCCAGACACTTGGCTAAAGTCTCAAGAGATAAAGATGAATTATCCACGGCCCTGCCCTTCTGGGGTTCACATTTAGGAAAAGAGACTGAAAAAGCCATCAGACGTGTTCAAAGTCTCAGGCGACATCAAGCCCCGAGGCTCTGATGATGACCCACATCAGTGCGTTTGCCCGCTAGATTCTGCCATCTGTCCCCGCATGAGATGTTTGCTGTAACTCCTTGCCACTGCCCGCTTTTGGTTTGAATGACCTTGGAGACAGCCTGAAATCCCGAGCTTTTAGAGTTTCTGGTCTGCACATATGTGCTTCAAACAGAAATCCACAAACCTCTCATTATCTCCTCTTAGCAGGCTGCCTACATGACTGACGACCAGCTCTTTAGTCACTCCAAGAATGGATTTCTATGTAGCCTGTGCCCTCCCGGGATGCATGAGGGTGCCCAGAACATGTGTGGCCGCACTGAGCGGCACAGGGCAGTTAACAGAAGCCACGCAATTTGCAAAATGCCTCAACTTCCTGCTCATTTCTGAGACAGAAAATGGTCACACCTTAACCTCCGGAGGCTCATCAGCGGAATAATTCCCACCTCCACCCCAAAGAGAGCCTCTGGTGTCAGATTCCACCCCCTGCCCACCCTTGCTTTTTGCAAACATAAGCACTCGGGCTGAAACAACAGCTATGACTCAGTTCCTAGCGAACGCTGCCTGAATTGATTTAGTCTGAGTTCAGATTTAGCACATAATCATGTTCAATTTGCTCCACTGCACTGCCTAGAGATAAAAGGCTGGGGGGAAAAAAATAGCTCCAGCTTGTGTCAGTCTTTGCGGTGATGTCATTGCCATCAGAGAGCCAGCCGCTCTTACTCTGCCCTGCTGCCTGAGCCGCGGCGGGCTGTGTGCGTGCAGCGGAGTGGGCTCAGGTGCCCAGCTCGGCCATCCCCAGGGCAGGGCAGCGCCCGGCCGGCCCGGAAACATCCACCTGGAAGGCTCTTCCCAGCCCGCACGACTCGGAGGCTGCCTAGCTGTTTATTGTCAATTCCGGAGGGGGAATGCCAGCCCCTAGCATGGACTGTGATGTTTCCACTCTGGTTGCCTGCGTGGTGGATGTGGAGGTCTTTACCAATCAGGAGGTTAAGGTACGCACCTGCAATCTTCTGTTTCATTGTTGCTGTTGCTGAAGCTGCTTGGAGGCTTGTTAGCTTAAGGGAACAATACTTTGGTTCATAGTTTTCAGCTCACGATCTGCGCTAGAAATGCATGTGGTGAGTGCCTGACTCTATTAATTAGAATAAGTTAGACGAGGGACTGGCACATTCATTTTCAATGGGATAAGGTTGGAAAAACCACTGTCTGTTTGTTCTTGCCTTTTCTATTAGGTGAATCCCAGTTGTCCTTTTCACAGTAGACATGTTTTCATAGTCTCCGTGTCAATAAGAATTAGCCAGTCCTTAATGCTGAGAGGGGTTTTAAATCGATGATTAAATGAAGAAAGCACATATAATAAACATCGTACCCAGGACACCCTGATCGTGGGACATTAACCCCTTGATGGGACGTCACTTACATAGGCCGTGATGTGGTCTGCAAATTGAACAAAAGCTGTTCTACAGATGGCAGTTTCAATCCCCAGCTCTCTGGAAGTCAGAGTTGGAGAGCAGCTGTCTAAATTTCCTTTGTCAGGCAAAAGAAGCAAGTCATCTTCCCTGAACAGTTGTCCATAAAGAAAGTTCAGGCATAAATAAATTTTGCGTAGTATTCTAGGGCGCTGGTCCTCACTGACTGTCTGCAACAATTGTTTGATTATCATGGGTAATTGTCTCCTGATGACATACATTCTCTTTGCTTTTCCCCTTTGGTTTTATGTTCTGAAAAAGATGCCATGCTTGTGAAATGGGCATTTTGATTTCTTCTCTCATATTGAAAATAAGAACTAGCAGAAGCTTCTTATTTAAACAGTTCACACACACGACAAAAAGGATAGTTGCTCATTGTGTGATGGGAGGAAGGAAAGGGGAATTGCACTGCATAATCATTTGTCACCTTCCCCTTAGTCTTTACTTAAAAGGAAGACCCAGAATTCTTTATTTTGGGGTGTGCAGATGACACCCTGGTGCTTCCCAGGTGGGAATTTATGTGTCCACTAGCATAACACATGGCTCTGTCATTCAAGATTGCAGTTTTGAACACCCTTTTGAAATGAATTCAAGAATCTGTTTTGTTGCTTCTGCATGTTTTAAACATGTGACTTGCATTTACCAATTCTTAGGCCAGTGCTGTGAAGTGTCTGACCACCTGTCATGCTGAGGTTCCGAAAATTAGAAGGTAATGGTTTGGTGCTGCCCGTGGTCGTGTCCACGAATGGAAACATGCATGTAGCGACTCACAGCCCCGCTGGCCGTACACGCTGTGTACACTCCAGAAGGGAGCAGCCCTCAAAGCCCCTCCAGTTCAAAACCAATTTAAATTCCGACGTGGGTAACTGAGTAGAGAGCCATCTCCCAGCACCTGCTGGAACAGAATTATGCGTACATAAAGTAACACTTTACGATTCCCTTCTCTTCTGAACCGTTCCCTTTTAATTACGTGCTGGGCCTGTGAACGTCATAAAATAAATAATCTAGACTTTTTTGGTCCAAGAAATGATGGTGAGAAAATACTGATTAGGCATCTGGAGTCTGCCGGGCATTGTGCTCTTACAGGAAGGAGTTTAAAATATGCTTAGATGACGTAGGTATTTGTCATGTAGACATACAAAGAACCACTTACCCAATATTTCTCTTTTTAAAATCATTGCTCTTTTTTTTACTTATTTTTTATTGAAGTATAGTTGATTTACAATGTTTCAGGTGTACAGCAAAGTGATTCAGTTATATGTGTGTGTATATATATATATATTCTTTTTTCAGATTCTTTTTCATTATAGTTTATTACAAGATACTGTATATAATTCACTGTGCTATACAGCAGTTCCTTGCTATTTATATTTTATATATAGGAGGGCATATCTGTTAATCCCAAATCCCTAACTTATCCCTCCCTCCCCCTTTCCCCGTTGGTAACCATGTTTGTTTTCTATGTCTGTGAGTCTATTTCTGCTTTGTAAATAAGTTCATTTGTATCATTTTTTAAGATTCTACATATATGTGATATCATATGATTTTGTCTTTCTCTGTCTGACTTACTTCACTTAGTATGGTAATCTTTAGGCCCATCCATGTTGTTGCAAACATGCCCAATATTTCTTAAAGACAGACTATTTTGTGGAATTCAGGGGACACAAAATTCTTACAGCTGGTTGTACTTGAGTGGTTGGGATGGTGTCATGGAGCAGGTGGTACTTGAACTTGACGATGGGTAGATTTTGATACAGGAAGAGGGAGGGCACGGGGACAGGAAGGCATTCCATCTTGCAGTCAGGTGAGTCAGTGCATTCGACTGCAGTAGGATCTCTGTGAGAGACTGGAGCGGGGGGACAGAGGGGGGTCAGGGCCAGATTATAAAGCCTCTCACCCTGTTCGTCAGAAATGTGTGGGGTTTTCTGGGAAGACTCCCACCAGAAGGATGCATTACATGTCCTTCCTGCTAAATAGCTTCAAATTACAGTTGATTTGTTTCTCTGAAACAAGTTACTTAATCATTCTGTGCCTTAGTTTTCTCATCTGTAACGTGGGGATAATAGTAGTTCCTACCTTGTTGGCTTGGTAGGAGGATTAAAGAAAATTATACATGTAAAACAATTAATACAATGCCTGACATATTTCGTGTTCAATAAATGTTAGCTGTCACCATTATCGTCCATGGTCATCTTTTTAGACGTTCTCTAAAGGTAATAGGTTACTTTCCCCAGTTTACTGGAATGTCCTATCTCCAGATGACTTTACAATGGCAGTCCAGGACATAGAAAGTGTTTCCACTGCCATCCCCCCCACCCCACACACACACAGCCCAGCAACTTAGAAAACACTGCCCTTCCTTTCAGACATTTAATCATTTAACGTAAATCAGTGACGTGATTAACAAGCAAAATTAAGGCAGGCCAAAGAGGTCTGTTGAGAAAACCTACATGTTCCTCGTTCAGAAGTGAGCATGGCTTAGTGTCATGAAGGCACATTCAGATGTCAAATTCTGGCACCAAAGTTTCTCCAAAGGTAAACATCATTGATTACCAATTTCAGATCCATAGTGGAGCCAGGAGTTCCTTTCTTCCAAGTCCAATATTTCCTGTCAGAGAAAAGGAAGGCACCGGTTGGGGGTCCGTTTCACCTGCCTGCATCCAGCTTGTTTGATCTCAGGCTCTTTTTTGCTTTTTACAGACTCTCCCTTTCTACCTGGAGCCCCATGGGGAAGCAACCACACCACGGTTATGCAACCAGCAGACTTTCTTAGCAAATACAGTGGTTAAATTGAAGGAGGTGGAGAAAATGCAAATCTAGTGACTTATAGCAATTTAGAAAACCTTATCCTCCATGGGGGATCTCAGCTGGTTGCCTTGGGGGCCCTTCAGACTCCAAGTTCCTAAGTTTTGCCAAAGCTGCTAGAGCAGTAATACCAAATAGAAGAGGAAATCAGTCCAAATGCATCCCCATGTTTGTCTTTCTCCGGAAACTCCGTTGGTAGTGTTGTGAGCTTAGCTGTCTGTTTGATGGCAAAGGATGCTTAGAAAGATAAAGAAATTTGAAGCCCTCAATAGAAGGAAAATGACATGGTGAACTGGAGAGTTTGTGGGCGCGCGCACGTGTGCGTGTGTGTATGTGAACGCGGGCAGGATTGATTTTCTCCAGTGTTCTTCTCATATTCTGAAAATAGTCTCCCCCGCCCCTCAACAAGAGCCAGATGCTTGAGGAAATGAAAGGGATCCAAAGATGGGTAATAAAATTTGTATTTTACTTTAGTCCAGTTGTCCTTAAACCTGATAACACATTGGTATCCCCTGGAGAGCTTTTAAAATATTGACGTAAACAAATAAACGTATACTGTAATTTCAGGCAGTGATAAGGGTTTTGAAGAAAGATGAAGCAGAGTGAGGGGGGGAATTGCTGGAGGAGAGGTTGCATTGGGGGCCCTTTAGGCTCCTATCTCCTAAATGTTGCCAAGACTGCGAGATCGATAGTCCCCAAAAGAGGAGGAAGTCAGACAAATGGCGTTCCTCTGTATTTGTCTCTCTCCAGAAATGCTGTTGGCCACTTTTGAATGGATGGCCAGTAGAAGCATTTCTGGCGAGGCGACAGGTTTTGAAACGTCACTGTTCCTGTGTCATTCAGGGATCTGAAGTGAGTGAAAGGACCGTGTATGGATCTGAGGGAAAAGCATTCCAGTAGAGGGAACAGTAGAGGCAAAGAGAGGCCATCTTATCTGATGTGTTCTCTCTCAGCACCCCCATTTAACCCAGTGGTCCCCAACCTTTTTGGCACCAGGGGCAGGTTTCATGGAAGACAATTTTTCCACGGACGGGGGCTGGGGGATGGTTTCGGATGATTCAAGCGCATTACATTTATTGTGCACTTTATTTCTATTATTATTACATTGTCACATATAATGAAATAATTATACAGCTCACCATAATGCAGAATCAGTGGGAGCCCTGAGCTTGTTTTCACTTGCCACTCACTGATAGGGTTCTGATGAGTCTGCAAGCAATTGATTTATTGTGGTCTCTGTGCAGTCAAACCCCTCTGCTAATGATAATCTGTATTTGCAGCCGCTCCCCAGCACTAGCATCACGGCCTCAGCTCCACGTCAGATCATCAGGCATTAGATTCTCATAAGGAGCGCGCAACCTAGATCCCTCGCATGCGCAGTTCGCAGTAGGGTTCGCGCTCCTGTGAGAATCTAATGCCACCGCTGATCTGACAGGAGGCGGAGCTCAGGCCGTAACACGAGCGACGGGGAGCGGCTGTAAATACAGATGAAGCTTCGCTCGCTCGCCCGCCGCTCACCTCCCGCTGTGCAGCCTGGTTCCCAAAGAGCCACGGACCGGTACTGGTCCATGGCCCGGGGGTTGGGGACCCCTGATTTAACCTATTTCCATCATTCGTTCATTCAGAGACCTACTGAGGCTGTCAAGATCTTATGCCATAATTTTAATTTTTTTAACGCTGCTCCTTTTTAGAAATTGTGCTTAAGCTAATTCCCTCATGTTATGTTTTAAGCCTGGTGGTTCTCTTGGAGGAAGGGGAAATAGAAGCAGAAATTTGTTCTCAGCATGATAATTTTTCATACGCTTGAAATCTTAGGATCACTGTAGGACTTTTCTTTCCCTTCGAAAAGTCTAGGACCTTTGCAAGGTGACTCATAAGTCCTACTTTCTCTCCTCTGCTTTTGAGAATTTCCCAGTATCCTCCTAATCCATGCAATCTTGGACAAGTCTCTTAACCTTTCTGGATGCGTGGTGATTAGGCTGAGAAAAATGCCAATGCTTTGTGTATTTTGTTTTCCTTTTTCACACAAAAATGTGATGCGACTGACTCATAGTCTGTGTCATGCTGTTGCGTGAGTTCTGAAAAAAAAAAACAAACCCAGCACATCTCGGCCATTTAGTACAAAGAAATCTCTCTGGCATTTGAACCACTGGAAATTTCACGACTTGTTTTGTTCGGCTGGATTCATAGGAGGAGAAGGATGGAGCAGAGTTGGTGTGATATGCTTTGCCCTCTGCTTTGGGGAGAGACAATGACACAGATGAAGATGTGGGTGTTGGGTCTCGGGATTGATGGGGAAGAGAAACTTGCGGGTATTTGTTAGAAGAGCTTGTCAAGCTTCATGCCTATTTCTTATGCTTTTTGCAAATGCAGTGCTGGGCAGAGGATCTGGCTGCAATCATGACTTTTTGGTTCTGTAGAAATATTCTTTCCGAATCTTCAGAAACCATTGTGTTCACTCAGTAACTTATAAGAATTTAAGTTGTGTATTATTTCATTCTCAAGCACTGAAACCCTCTGGAGATATTCATGGCAACTTTTAGGAGCCAAAATGTTAAGTTAACAGAAACTCTTATTCTCTGTTCAATGACTGGAATTTTAAATAATATTTGTTACATGTCTCCAGACCACTTTTAGTTTCTGAAAACCAAAAGGGAGTGTGGGGGGAGGATGGGGGAGGGGGAATGGGGTGGCCTGCCCATAACAGATTCTAATCCCCCAGCACAACAAAAGTGTGTTCTTCCTCTGCTAATGAAATGGACTAGAATTGAGGCCATTCTGGAAGCAAATGCATTAATACAAAACGGAATGTTAGACATTAACCCTAAAAAAATACTTTAAGAAACTTAACATTCTTAAAGTGCACTGTTGAATATTATCTTGCCTCTGAAGAAAGTAGCAAACACCTTTCACAGATTGGGAAGAAGGGATTTTAGGCAAGTGACAGATGCTCCCTGAGAAGGTTAACAGGCAGATTTCTCAGCCACCTGTCACATTAGGGAAAGACAAGGTACAGTATTCAACTAATGACATTGTAAAGCAGGAAAGCCAACTGAAAAGTTGCTTCTCTGTTTAGAGTCTTTTAACTGTTGGAAAGTAATTCAAACATTGACAGTTGCTACCTCTAACCTGAATGTCAGATTTATTCAAAACAGTAACAACAAAACAGTATCTTCATTAACATCGTTCTCCTAAAGAAACCGATTTTAATGTAAAACTCAGAGAGCACCATTTGCATCCTTAGTGATTCTGAGTACAACTATCAATAATTTATAATAGCCTGTTTTAGTACTTTCTGATGAAGCTTAAAATTGACAAATAGAAAATGATACCTGAAACGTTTATCATCACTGGGTATATTTAGGTTGTAAGCTTAAATGGCATCACAGCTTTGTGGTGAAGAACCCAGCTTTCCAGGGAGGTCATCAACCCTCCAGCCCATTCCTGGCCTAGAATTTCTGAAAGTAAGGGGACAGTATCTTTACATAAAGGGAATGTATCTCTTCCAAGCTCTAAATCTAAGCTGATTCCAAAAGATTAGTCAAAAGAACATTGAGAGGGCTTCCCTGGTGGCGCAGTAGTTGAGAGTCCACCTGCCGATGCAGGGGACACGGGTTCGTGCCCCGGTCTGGGAAGATTCCACATGCCGCGGAGCGGCTAGGCCCATAAGCCATGGCCGCTGAGCCAGCACGTCCGGAGCCTGTGCTCCGCAACGAGAGAGGCCACGACAGTGAGAGGCCCACATAACGCCAAAAAAAAAAAAAAAAAAAAAAGAACATTGAGAGAGTATTTAATGAGGTCTTCAAGCAGGTAAAAAGAAGTTGTGAACTCTTCATTCTATCTAGAATGTATCATTTATCTTAAAACTGTTTGAGAATATAATACCCACCAACTTAGACCTTCCCTAGAAAATACTCACTGGATGTGCCTTTGTATTCCTCTTTGGGATAAATGTATCCAGGGGGAACAATATACACAGGCACACACACACTGTGAAAATGTATTGTATGTGTATACTATATATAAATATATTTTTTCTTCCGTAACCCGGGAAGGTTTCTTCCTGCTCTGCTCCGCCCCTATCTAACCAGCTATTGGAAACTGTGGGCTCTTAACCATGTCAAGAGATGAAAAGCCCAGAGAAGGCTCCTGGCAAAAAGTTGAACAGAAGTCTAAACAATTGCTAAACAGTTTCTCCAGGGTGAGGTGGAGGTGGCAGGGGGGACACGAAGAAATTCATGGCCTGTTCTTTTTATTGTTACATGCCAAGGAAATGTTTACATCCTTACAGTCCAGTAGCACAGTTACTCTCCAGAATCTAATATACCAGCTCTGAACTATGCATTTTTTTAAAAAGGTTTTCAAAATGATCTTGACCCTTCAGCTTCCAGAAAGATAACTTTAACAAATGTATCCTTCTTTGTTATATCGGACTTCAGACCAGCTTTCATTCCCCGCCCCACCTTCACCCAAATAACATCTTCACTAATATTCTACTCGTCCCAACAATCAGATTGTTTGCTACTTAGTCGTAAGATTTATTTCCTGCATCTCTGATGGGGCTAAAGGAATATGCAAGCAGTGTTTATGCTGTGCCCCAAAGATTTGATTGGGGGGGTGGGCATTTACTAAGTTGAGCATTAAACCATCTCACATGATGGCAAATGTAACCCCCCAGAGATAGTCATTTTCATGGATCGATATTTTATGTTATCAAGATGGACAATTTAAAAAATTCTAGCAACCCTTCTTCTTCACTAAATACTTCTGAGTACATGACACACACCAGGGTACTCCTTGTCATCCCCATAGTAGCCCGGGGCATCTATTTTTCTGCCCTGTTTTAAACAGGTTCCTGATCAGAGAAGTTAAATTTTTGCACACGATCACACAGCTATTAATTGGCAGAACTGGGACTCGAACTGTGGTCTGCTTCACTCTTTCCCCTACCGAAATATCCCTAAGGATTAACAAGCCATTAATCGATTACTGGGGGGAAAGAAAAGATATATATCTCAGAGGATAAGCCATTGAACTCATCGGTAGTATTTCCTCTAGTGTTCAAAGCGCTGTTTTTGTCTTCTATTACTTATCAGATTAGGGAGTATTACTTTTACATAAATCAGTAGTGGAGATCATTTGACTTTTCTCATCTAACATGATGGCAGCTCTAGGCATAGCATCTGTTTTGGATTTCATCTGAAAATTTGTTTCAAAACCTAATAATGCCATCTAGTTGGGGAGAAAAAAAAAGTGCTGGAAAACCCAGGAGCTCACCAAGAGGCGGATGATAACTGGTATGGCAGTTCCGCCACCTCTTTCTGCATGTCAGAGAACATTTTCCAGGACTGGGTGAAGGGTGATCTCTGAAGAATTGTAGAACAGCAGTGTTGAAAGTTTTAATGGCAATAATAAAATTTTACTTTTGGACAGGGCTTTCCAAATTATACAAAACTCAGCTTTCTCTCTGGAGCTCTCCAAGGTTAAACAAGACCACACAGTTCCTCAGGGGAAGCGTGGACTGGGATTTGTTCAGGACACTGCACAAGATCTCTTGGTTTATTATCATAGCCTGTATCAATAGCACATCTAAGAGAATTGATTTCATCTTCTGTGACTTCACTGTACCTTTAGGTATGGACTAAGAAAACCTCTCAGGCCACCTTTCCTGCAACAGGATACATAAGCAATGAGCAAACTTAATAATAACAACAGTGTATTGAGCACTTACTATTCGTCAGGCACTGGACAAAGTGCTTTTATTCATTCGCTCATTCATTCATTCATCAAATATATATTGAGTGCCTTCCATACTCAAGGCCACACACTAGGTTCCAGAGATACAGAGGGTAACAGTCCTGTTGGACGCAAAACTCTGTGCTCTCTCATTATGCAGTGTTGGCCTTTATTCCACTCAGTTCCATTTTTCCCAAAAAAGACAATGCTCTTTCGACCTCCAAAGAGGCCTTCTTTGCTGACTTAGGGCACGTGAGAAGGAAGCAAGTCCAGCCTCCAAGTCAGACATCCTGGTTAGAAGTCTCTATTTGGCCACTTGGCCACTTACTGTGTGACCTTGAGCAAGGAGCCTTACCTCTCTGTGCCTCAGTTTCCTCAATTACAAAAGGAAGAAAATAATAGTGCTTGCCTGATCACTTGGCAGGCAGAACACACACCGGTAATGTTAACCTTTATCATCATCCATCGTCATCGTCGTTATCATCAGTATCAGTAAACTTCTCATATAGAGTTTTGAGTTTTCGTCTCAAGGCACTTCACCTATAATAGGGGCACTGCCCCTGTTTTATCAGACACTTGCCTGTGGTTTTCAACTCATCTTCGCACAGAGGAAGCAGTGCCCTACCTCAGCGACACTCTGAGGTCACAGAACCAGAGAGGGAACCAACTGGTTCAGCAGGGCAGTGAGCAACCACAGACCCAGACAGTTGGTCGTGACTTCCAGACCCAAGGCCAGTTTTAATAAGCATTCAGAGAACAGGGTATATGGCAGAATACAGAGGCTTTAAGGCAGGATGCCCATTAAGGAAAAGAGAAGTTGAACTCAGAACCCATTTCTTCAAGACATATTTAAACACGTGTCTCAGAGCAGGAATTTTAAATGGAGTTGGTGACTAGTTTCACCACAGTTATGCTAAACCATAATTGCAATACTTTCAATATTGACCTTCACTTCCCATATCTACTTTAAAACGGTGGTGATAGGTGGAAATTAGATTAATTATCCAGGCTAAGCTCAATTTCTCTTTTGCTTAATAGGCCTTTTGCCCTAGAAACTCTGTTTTCTGCCATGCACACCTACCTATGGCTGCTTATTAACTTGTATCATAACTAGCAAATCATTCTGTGATACTTAAAACAAAATAAAAACTAAGCTAAAGCCCTACTCTTCATTGCCTGGATGAATAAGCAGTAGACCTAAATTATTAATGAGAGGGAGGGTAGATGATCTATTTTATATTCTTTCTCTGTAGGGAATTGTTCCATACATCGTAGTGCTCAGCAAAATAATATTCTATATTTAAATAACCCTTAGCATATGATTAACCACAATTGATGTTTATGAAGGCCTCAGAAGACTTGAACCCTCTTTCAATGAGTGCGTCCTCATGCCACGCCTCTGTTATAGGTGGGAAGTATTATTCTCTCAATGAGAAATTCAGGTTAGAAGTGTTCTCCAAACCCAATCAATAGAGAGATTCAAGTTTGCTCCTTGTTACTTCACATTCTATTTTTAAAATTTATTTTATTGCATTATAGCTGATTTATAATGTGTTAATTTCTGCTGTACAGCAGAGTGATTCAGTTATACATATATATACATTCTTTTTCATATTCTTTTCCATTATGGCTTCTCACAGGACATTGAATATAGTTGCTATACAGTAGGACCTTGTTATCCCTTCTATATATAATATATATAATAGTTTGCATCTACTAATCTCAAACTCCCAATCGTAACCTCCTCCAAACCCCCTCCTCCTTGGCAAACAAAGGTCTATTCTGTATGTCTATGAGTCTGTTTCTGTTTCGTAGAAATGTTCATTTGTGTCCTGTTTTAGATTCCACATATAGTTACTTCACATTCTTATTCCATAATTCTTGGAGGCGAAACCAAGAAACAACTTGGGACAACTTGGGACAATGGTATAGTGGCTTGTTCTTTGGAGGCAGAAAGACCTGAATTCATGCTATGTCTTATTTATGACTTTCCTCATATGTTAAAAAAATGATACAGATTTAAGTTAAGGGCTATTGAGATGTAAATGATCAATAAAGTATTGCTGATGCCTGCATTTAGCATGAGTGGGGCATCTCATCCATTCATTCTACATTTAACAAACATGGCAGAGCACTTGGTAGGTAGTAGGTGCTGCTTCAGTACTTGGGATGGAAGCATGCCTCCTGCCCTCAAGGAGTTCAGAGCTGTTGGAGGAGTGAAGGTAATAAATAAATACATAGAGTTTAGAAAAGGCCATGGTTTGAATAAGCCCAGTACACTGTGGAAACCTCTGGGAGGGAGGTCTGGAATGAAGAGGAGAGGTTTCCCCAAGGAAGCAACTCTTGAGTTAACTGCTTTAAAGGTTAAGTAGGTGTTCGACAGGTGAACGAACGATAGAAATCAGAGAGGGGCTCCCTGGGAGAGAGAGGAACCTGCACCACAGCAGAAATGCCGGGAGAGTGGTGACTCCTAGGAAGTAGAGCCCTGGGTGGGTGCTGGATTGTACAGAGGCTGGGCCCACTTTGTGAGGGAATTTGGATGTTATGCTCAAGTCCAATCAGATGGGCCATGGGAAACATCTTAAACAGGGGCGTGACTGTCCACCTGGTGTGACAGAGGGTCCTCTCTGGTGGTAGTATGACTGTGGCTGCGCCGGGGCTGATGCTGCGGAGAGGCTAGTGTGGGGGAGGAGCTGCCGCCAGCCAGCCAGGCAGAATGGGAGTCTGCAGAGTCCGAGCGTCCCTGAATTACGCTCATAATCTTCTGTGATTCCCTGTCTTGTGTTTTTAAAGAGGAAAGAGGTCAAAACAGGAAAGCAACTGCTTGTGGAAGTCATTAGGTTGCCATTCGACGAGTTTGAAGGGGAAGGGCATCTATGTTAGTGCTACACCCAGGATACTCAGGGATGCGTTCAATTCAGCAGGCGTATACTGATTGTCTTCTAGGGCCAGGAGTCGAAAATCCAGGAATCCAAACCCTGGTCCCCGCCCTGGGGAATCACTGGGTCTGTGGGCAAGGGAGGCTGACTTAGAATAACAGGCAAATGTCTTTTATCCAATAAGTCTGCCCTGTCGCTTCTTCAAATTTCTAATCACTGGGAAATAGAAATTCAGTGATGTGGAATGCTGGACCTAGAATACTCTGGGTTCCTCCAGAGAGCAAATACACATACAGGGGGAAAAAAAGAAACAAACCTGCAATATTTTGCTAAAATATGTTCCTAGGGGCTAAGATTCCCCCAGTGTAGCATACACAAATCAAACAGCAAGAAAAGTTTAGGAATTCCCTAGCGGTCCAGTGGTCAGGACTCGGTGCTCTCACTGCCGAGGGCCCGGGTTCCATCCCTGGTCAGGGAACTAAGATCCCACAAGCCTCGTGGCCCAGCCAAAAATAAAAATAAAAAGAGAGAGAGAGGGAAAGAAAAGTTTGCTGCCATCTCTTGTTAGTTAACTGTTGCCATCATGCCAGTGGTCTTGTCCCAGTACAGTAGTCTATATATAATAGATGCTGAATAAAAGTTAGATGAGGAGGGCTTCCCTGGTGGCGCAGTGGTTGAGAGTCTGCCTGCCGATGCAGGGGACGCGGGTTCGTGCCCCGGTCCGGGAAGATCCCACATGCCGCGGAGCGGCTGGGCCCGTGAGCCATGGCCGCTGAGCCTGCGCGTCCGGAGCCTGTGCTCCGCAATGGGAGAGGCCACAACAGTGAGAGGCCCGCGTACCACAAAAAAAAAAAAAAAGTTAGATGAGGGGATGCATTACTGGGGCCTGCGTTTGTTGCTGGTCTTGTTTTAGGCGACGGGATGGAGGAAGGAAGAGGAACGGGGAGCCTTCTCTGCCTGTCAGGACAGACTCCAAAAGCTGCACCTACTACTTCCTCTCAGATTCAGCCGGACCAAACCTGGGTGCACGGGCACATCTGGATGCAAGAGAGGCTGAGGATAGCACCTTGTTCCTGGTGGCCCCGTGCCCAGGTAAAATCAGGATTCTATTATAAAAAGAAGGGGAGAAAGGTGGCTATGGAGGGACCCACAATTTCTAGTGCTAGTGACAAATGGACCCTTTAAAGAAATGACTTGAGAACTCAAGTTGCAGAATTCACCTATGTTAAATGACAGCCCAGAAGGAGTTCATGAATCCTCAAAACACACAGTCTAGAAGAAGTTTGTCGAATTTCATGAGACGGGTAATCTTTGATCTGGGGTTTGAAAGGCGTGGCAGGTACTAGTAGGCGCTCTCTCTGCAACCTGGCTGCTCCCTTCCAGGTCAGCTGGTGAGATGAGAGCCCCAGCAGGCTGCCTCTCCCGTCCCGTCTCCATGACTTGAGCATCCCACACACTTCCCTGCTTTATGTACGGCTGCTGTCCTCTTGGGTAGCTCTGTCTGTTTGAAGATAGGTCTGTATTGACAGATGGCAAGGCCATCTCTAAAGAGGTCCAGAGTATCGTTCAGATCCTTTGCAGTCAGTGGCTAGGGCTGGTATTATGCTGAATAAGCCAGCAAGTGTCTACCCCGGTGGGTACCAAGATGTCTTCAGCCTTCCTCTGCCCTTCATAGATGCAACAGAGCCCATGATGCAGCCATGGCTTCGGGGAGACTGAAGGAGGGCTGAACCAAGAGTCAGAAGCCCAAGGTGCAGGTCTTCAGGCCACTCAAGAAATTTAACTTCTCTCATAGACCATTGGAATGAAAAATGAAAAATGCCTAGATGAGCAGTGGGCGCCACGCAGAGGGAATGGGTTTTGGATTCAAACCAGTCTGGGCTGGAGCCCTAACCCTGACAGTTACTGGTTTTGCAGTTCTTTATCTCTGAGTCATGGTTTTCTGATCTGTAAAGTGGGTATAAAAATGCTGCTCTACAGAGTAGGGTAAGAATGTAACGAATGAAAGCACTCAATAAGCAGCTGTTATTTTTCTTGCCTCTTTCATCTCTAAACATTGATGATGAAAATACCTTAAATTCAACCGAGTCCAATAGTGAGATTTAGCTCTGTTAAAAGCACAGTGGTTCTGCGATATTGAAGATAACGTTATTAGCTCCATCCACAGAATTATATGTCACTTCCCTGAAATCCACACAATTTTCTGAGTAACATTCCTGCATAGGGCATCATCCATTGTAGTGAAAAAATAAAATAAAAATCCATCAAGTCTTTCAAGGCTGCAAAAAATATGTAATAACTCGGGTCAAATTCTCCCATGTCACTAATATTAATGATATCAGTTGCTTCCTTTGCTCAACACTGTGGCAAAAATCAAAAAAATGTTCAGAACAGCTATTTATTTGCCAGTACTGAGGAGAGAGAAGCAGGCAGAGATCATGTGTTAGGTCAACTAAGAGATTTCTTTGGAGGAACCATGAATCAGTCTTTATTCTTTTTTACAAGTATTGGAAAACAAAGTGTGTTGGACCAGGACAGTATGTACCCCCATTCAACCCTCCTTCTCATTTGTGTTATAGAATAGAAGCTCTGAGCACAAAAATTTTATAATGACTTCCTGATGACGTTCCAGCTCCAGACTCTTTCTTGTGCGTGAATGGGAAATAAACTCAAAAAGTACTTTAAGCTCTTGAATTCTGAATGAGCACAATATAATCAACCCTGAATGCCTCAACTTTCCCTTGAAACTTCTGCTTGATCCACCTACACAGTTATTCCAGGCAATTATCATCATTACCGGGGCTTGGAATCTGGAACAATCTTTACTCATCAGCCCCTATTATTGACTTTCCACATAAGCAGAAGCAAATCTTTCCAAGTCTTTCTATTCAATCTAAGTTCAAGGCTATTTCAAGTACCTAATCTGAATGGAGCACCGTGTAATCTCCAAAGAGTAGAAAACTCAAAGTCCTACAGTCTAGCAGGACTGACTAGTATAAGTGCCAGGAGAAAGGTGCAAATTTAGTAACCTGGGGCTTCCAGGAAGAACGATTCCCTTCACACTGGGCACCTCAGGACTAGCTTCATCTAAAAGTAACTTTTTTAGATCAGAAGTTGCAAAATGACCACCTGTGAGCCAGATCCACAGATGGATTTTATCTGGCCTGTACAGCACTGTTTTGTTAAATTGAATTCTTTGCTAGCCTTTAAAATTTGGGGAGGTTTTATATTTAAAATCTATATCCCTGCTTCTCTTAAAAGATTGGCAGAGCTGGCATTACTGAGTCACCCTTCCCACCAGCTACAAGTGGCTCAAGAGGTTGCCCTTTTCAACAGAACAAGCATTCTCCAATCCCCACCACTCTCTATTGCCCTACACTTGGCTACTTCACGTCTAGGCAGGGAGTAGTGGAGGACAATGCTGTAAAGTGAGGAGTGAGAATAGTCCTGCTGTGGATGCCCTTGGGCACCAACCAAAGCATTGCACTTAATTCCGTGAACCATAGGGATCATTAGAGTGTTAAGAGCCATCATTTAGGAAGATCACAGTGCCTCAGGCATCCAGCCTAGAGAGGAGAAAGGAGAAAACGAGGGAAGGGAGAGGACAGGGAAATCAGTAAGGAGGTTGTTATCATTCTTTAAAACCCACGTCTCCATTTATTATCCCTCTTTCTTAACCCTACATGGAAATTCTGTAGACTGAACTAGAAAGAATGCTGGACTGTAAGTCAGAAAACTGGGCTCCAGTTACAGGTCTGCCCTTGCTAGCTAGCACAGTGCGTGGGCAAGATTTGGGCTTTCTAGTCCTCCCTTTGCTCGTGATGAAGGGAGCCATGAGGGTAACGTTGACCTCCCAGGATTATGGTGGGGATTAAGCAACACAGCATTTTGGACGGTCTTCATGGACTCTGTTACCAGCCCCTCCTGACTTCATTTCTGCAAACTTCTCCATATCAGCAGGCTTACCCCCATCTCTTTCCTATTGATCAACTTTGACTTTATTCCAATGATTTCCCAGCTTGGATTCCTCCTGAGCTGCTGCTTATTTTTTGCCTTCTTAGTTGAGGCTTAAAGGCAGGGTTTCAGGGTGGAAAGGCCTCGAGGGACAACTAAGGGCCCCCTCCTTGCTGTAGCCATCTCCCCTCCAGTATCCCAGCCTCTCCTTGAACCCCTCCAGGAACGGAGCCCTTACTCCTCACTGTGACTGTTTTCTTTTTTTTTTTACTGAAACCCTGTAATTTCAACCCATTTGTCCTAGTAGTCGTGTGCTCTGTGAGCAAACAGAGCAAGTCTGCTGTTTCTTTGCCAGCAAAATGCTCTTGTTCTTTGAAGACAGTTACCAGCTCGCGCTCCCCACTGCCGGATATTCCTCTTCAGATTAACTTTGCAGTTTCTCCGGCTTATCCTTTATATGACACGGTCACAAGTCCCCCCTCCCATCCTGAAGTTCTGCCCAACTTACACCGTCTTTCCATCACCGGCTGCTCTTCACTTCCCTCCCCTCCCCCTCCTTATCCAGCCATTCTGCACGTAGACCCTTGGTCTCATCCCACCCTGGACTATGCCAAGAAAGCACCCTTAGCCCACCCCCGCCCCCCACATTTGCCTCACCTCTCCCTTCATTCAAACTTCTCACGTTCCGCGCTTTAAATTGGGCCATTTGTCTAAGATAAGGGTTCATGATCTCCAGAGTCATTAATGGAGCCGTATTTGGCGTACTCATAATGTTGAACATTATTGAGCGTTTACCCCTGTACTTAAGCGTACGTCCCATGTCATCTCATTGAGTCTTCACACTCCCATGTAAGTCAGTACTGTTAGCACCATCCCTCTTTCAGAGTTGGAGGGAGGGAGCCTTTGCAGATGAAGGAACCGTTCAAGTGGCAGCGCTGGGATCAAACCCAGGCTGCCTAGCTCAGAGCCTGTGCTTCTCATCACTGCCCTGGGCCTCCTCTCAGCATCTTTGTCTGAGGGCTATACCTGAGTATCCTTTCATTTGTTTATTTGTTGCATAATTTCTTTAGGGCTTTCACAAGATTTAATAGAAAGTGTAATTACTGTAATCATTACTGTCATGCAGGAAGGCTTCTTTCCTTCCTCCTGTTTGTTTCAATAAAAGCCCCTAAAGCCATAGCCTGGCCCCCACCATCTTCAGGAAGATTTCTAAGAGGATGTTACGGGATGGTCCAAAGGCAGGTGGATATATTCAAACGCTAAGCATTGCAATGCATTTCCCCACCTCTCCTCATTCCCCTTTTTTGCTCTGTTTTTGTCCATAGCACTTATTTTATAATGTATGATACAATTCACTTACTTGTTTTTGTTTAGTATCTGTCTCCTCTCACTAGAATGTAAGCTCCATGAGGGCAAAAATATTGTATTTTGTGTATTGCTGCATCCTCAGCTTGGCACAGAATAAGAGCACAATATATATATATCCCAAATGAACGATACAGCAAGAAAGCATTCCACCTCCTTTTGAACATGGACCTTTGACCTTAGAGGTTCGTTGTTCTCGACAATCACCTTGACCCCCTTGCCTCCATCACCCTTATCCTCACACACACTCTTTAGCTGATGTCCACTCAGCCTTGAAGCCTCAGCTCACCTGGGCTTGGATTTCTACCAGAGCCTTAGCTGTTCCCTGAGGCCCACATGCCCCTCCTCTGTGCTTCCTCGTCACCCTGTGTTTGTCTCTGTCACTGTCCTTCCTGCTTTGTATTCCTGTAGCCTGCACTTGCAGACAGACATCTCCTCGCTAACCCTAAGCTCTCTGAAGGCAGGGGTCTTCTTATTCATGTTTGTCTCCCAGCACCCAGCCCAGCGCCTGGCATAGAGTTGGTGCTCAATAAATAGTTAATTCGTGAATTAAAAATACTGTTTTTCATAATGGAGCTTTGGAGCCACAAGGAGAGGCACCAACTAGCTTTGAGTGTGGTTAAGAACCAGAACTTGCCACTGGGGGATAGAAGTTCTTTATTCAATTCGTATTTACTGAGTGTCCGTTATATGCCAGGTGCTGGTCTAGACAGAAGGAGACGTCAGGGAACGAAACAGTCAGAAATGCCCACCATGGAACATTCTAGTGGGAGGCGAGAGAAGATAAGGAATATGATAAATAAATGAGTTGCAGAGTATGTTAGGAGTGATACGTGCTAGAGAGGAAAAGAAGCAGCAGGCCAGGACGAGGGGGATTATGAGTGGGGGAAGGAGGTGGAATCTTCAATAGGGTGGACAGGAAAATGTCAATTTTCAATAGTTTTCTTACCGAAAAGACCACAGAAGCCTTCCAGAAACACTTGCTGCATTCCTACAATGAGCAAGGCACTCTGTGGAAGCCTGAGAATTCCAAAATGGAGCTCAGACACTGGTGAGAAGACTGTCATATCAATCAGAGTATGATAAACGTGAGCGTCCAGAGATAAAATGGGATGCCAGCAGGCTCTGTGAATAAACCAAACTGGCTTTCCAAATGCTGTGTAAATATCACCCTGGCCATCCTCATCCTCATCTCTCCTTAGCTCTCCCCTGCCCTTTTCTACACTGCTTCACAGCCTTTAAAATTGCTTGCGGTGCTAGGACGGTAACTCTGAAACATGTCCGTTCGTTCGGAAGAGTTATAAAGTGTAGTTCTCCGGGGTGGTAGGATCCTTGAGGGTGTCGCGGATAACCGTGGATCTAGAAGCATCGGTGTGGCTGCTCCACTCACAGTAACACACACTGCCGCTGCTGAGTTGACATTCCTGGAGGAGAGAGGCCCCGAGCGGGCCAGGGAGAAGGTGATTTCAGTTGAACCGTCTGTTGACACCTCTCATCCTTTGGCTCTTTGCACATGGAAACAAGCCAATCTTGGAGCCTGTGTGGCCCCCTCAGACGTCACGCTGCTATTGGCACGCTTCTCACCACATTCCCTTCCATCGGGTGGCCTTTTGCACGCAATGGCCCCACTCTGGAGCATGCTGGCTTGATCCACAGCACTTCATGACTGCCTCTGGCGGTGCCTGTAAAGCCTGCCTCCTGACCACCTTAGCAGCATGTCCTGAGCACCTCGGCCACCAGGAGCGGTACCAGGCATTCCTGACCGAAAAGGCCTCCAGCTGAGAACAGGATTACGTCCTTGCTGTGGGAGCCGACGTCCAGTTCACGTTTGCAGAGCGGTCAGCTTTTTCCTACGTTTCTCGTCTATTGAAGTGTTTCCACTGAGTTCGATGCCTTGATTAGCTCATGAACCAGCATAAATTTGGATCCTGGTCTTGGCCCCTGTCCAACAGATGTCTATGGAGAAGTATTTTCGGCTCTGCGGCTAACAGAGAATCCTGTTGATTCTTGAATAAATTACCCATGGAGCTGAAGTGTGCTGCCGATTGGAGGAGTTTAATTCATGATAGCAGTTTCCCTGTGAAAGGTCTGAGTCTTCCTTGGGAGTTATAGAAGTGTAACATCGACCCACGTTTGAAATCTAATGCACTATCAATCAAGTAGAAGTCTTATGCAGTGCCCTCTTAGCCTGGGTTCCCCAGAAAGCAGGGACTGAGATGAAGCTTAAGTGCAGATGCTTCACTGGTGAATGCGAACCAAGGAGCAGGGGTGGGGGCCAGGTGGAGAGAAGCAGGGAAGCAGAGGGAGCCAGTGCAAAGATGGGTAATGGGAACCCAGCCCCCGCAATGGTGACTGGTTGCTGGATTCCGTGGAAAGCCCGAGCAGCTGTATAAATATGGTACAGAACTTTCTGTCCAGGCAAAGAAAAGGGGAAGCCTTTATCCGTTCGCTTCCAGCCACCACTGGCCAAAATTTCTCCCCATAGATTGTTACCCCCCTGACCTTCAGGGCTATGTATATATGAGTACCGAGCAGGCTCTTGGGTTGCCTGCTGCCTCTGTGTCAGCAGAGAAGCTCGGGATGGAAAGAGACAGGTACTGAGGTGAAGCAAGGCCCTTGGGTTGCAAACTGCATGAAACCGATTAGAACCCACACAAAACTGGTCACTGCTGCAGGAGTGGGAGTATGAGACAGGTGTCTTATTAAAGACACCAGCAAACAACAGATCTTTATCATAATTGACAACTGAGTCATCCTTTATACAAAAACTCCTTTCTCAGAGACAAAACCATCCAGAGTACCTGTGCTATTGAAACCCAGCAGGACCCAGTGGGACCCTCCTGGGTACAAATCCTTTCTGTGTCCATCACCAGCCCCCCCTTTCTTGTTTATAAGAAAGAGGCTTCATTCAGCCTCCTTGATCTTCCCTGAATTCCAAAGGGCAGATTCAAACAGTTGCTAATCTGTGAAGGGAGGGAATGCAGACATGTAGGAGGAGAAGTCAAGAAACAATAGTGTAGCCAGGGGGCAGGGTCCTGGTTCCTCCTTAAGGAATAGACATAACAATACCTTTGAGTTCTTCTGCAGGAACTAAGGCCCCCTCCCAGGTGGAGGGTGGTACCTTCAGGCTGAGCCCAAGATTCCCGGAGCACCGCCCTGTTACATCACCACCAACTAATCAGAAGTGAGGCGCTGGAAGTATCCAATAATAGCACTGGGTGCTTTGCACTATTTAACTCTGTATTTATAGTCCGCCTCGTCCCAGGAAAGGCACAAGGTTGTCTGCATACCTTCCACTTGTGCAGCACTCTGCTGGGACCCCTGTTCTAAACCTGGTCAGGTGACTACTGCTCTTAGCAAAAGCATGGGGATGGTACCCATAAGAGGCTTGATTTAGATCAGATTTGTCTGATGGTTGCTACTGTCATTTTCTCAAAAGAAAAATTCTCCTCGCTCCTCAACTCCAATTATAAGTCCTTGATTACTGCCTCCCCCCCACGCACTGCCAAGGGAATCCCATAAGTTTCTACCCACTTCGGTACCACAGTGCTTCTTCCCTTTTGACCTCTTGAAACCTTTCCTTCCCTGTGCCTGAAAAAAAGCTTAATGGTTCCCATTTTCCCAAACCTATCGAATACACAACTTTTAATGGCTTCTGAGCTTCCTGAGTTTAAAGAGGCAAGATTTGAAGTAGGAAAAGATTGCTTAAACAAGGCACAAAAAGGACTAACCGTAATGAAAAGATGGATACATTGAACTTTACTAAAAATTAAGAACTCGTATTCATCAAAAGACACCACTCAGAGAATAAAAAGGCAAGACACAGATTGGGAGAAGATATTCGCCATACATATGTCTGACAAAGGGCCCAATTCCAACATATATCAAGAAATCCTAAACACCAGTAAGAGAAAGACAAACAAACCCAATTAAAAATATGCAAAATAGGACTTTCCTGGTGGCGCAGTGGCTAAGAATCTGCCTGCCAACACGGGGTACACGGGTTTAAGCCCTGGTCCGGGAAGATCCCACATGTCGCGGAGCGACTAAGCCCATGCGCCACAACTACTGAGCCTGCTCTCTCGAGCCCACGAGCCACGACTACTGAGCCCGCGTGCCACAACCACTGAAGCCCACACACCTAGAGCCTGTGCTCCACAACAGGAGAAGCCACCGCAATGAGAAGCCCATGCACTGCGATGAAGAGTAGCCCCTGCTTGCCGCAACTAGGGAAAGCCCACATGCAGCAGTGAAGACCCAACAAGGCTGAAAATTAAATAAATAAATAAATAAAAGTAAAAATCTGCAAAATATTTGAATAGACATTTTGAAAAAGAAGATGTCCAAAACCATGATTCATCAGGGAAGTGCAAATTAAAACCACGAGATAACCATTAAACAGCCAACAGGGTGGCTAAAAGCAAAATCACGGTCAATGCCAAGGGTTGGCAAGAATGTGGATCAGCTGGAACTCTCGTACCTTGCTGGTGGGAGGACAGATTATTACAGTGCTCTGGGAAACTTCAGTGTCTTCTGGAAATAAATATATGTCTGCCTGATGATCTAATAATTCTAAAGAGAAATGAGTGCCTCTGTTCACCAGGAAACACACACAAGAATGTTTCTATCAACCTTATTCATAAAGGTTCCAAAGGGGAAAATACCCAAATGTCCCTCCAGGAGAATGGCCGAGTAAGTTTAGATATAGTCACACAACAGAATGCTACGAAACGACGTAACAAAGTAAGTCACTATATGCAACATGGAGATTCTCACAATTTTAGTACAGAGCAAAGAGACAGATTTTAAAGCACATGTTTATAATTGTGAGATTCATCCATGTTGCGTATGGTAACTTACTTTTTTATATTGCTACGTAGCAATAGAACGCTATACAGCATATTATTACGTATGGATGAATTTCACAATTGTAGAGTAAAAGAAGGCAGATCTTTAAAGTACATATTTATTATTACATTTGCATAAACGTTAGGAAGAGGCAAAACTAATCTATAGTGATAGATGTTAGAGTAGTGGCTATCCCCAGGGAGTCGGGAAGGTGGTTATTGTCCGGAAAGATGCAGAATGGAGCCTTCTAAGGTGTTGGAAACATTTTATATCTGGAGCTGGATGGTAGTTATACTGATGGTGACTAAGTTGTAAAAATTCACTGAACTGGACACTAAAGGTTGTGCATTTTATGTATGTATATTACACCTCAATAAAATAAATTAAGAAGGGGCAGGGTTGGGAACAGAAAGTTGATGATGCAACCCACCAGGAAGGGCTCCAAGATCTCACTGTCCAGTGGGAGAGGCGATAGCACCATAATGCGTTAGAAATTATTCTATCAGGTATGGACTCAAGAAACCTGATCTTCAAATTTTACCTCTTTACGAATTAGCCATGTGATCCTCAAAAGTAACCTCTTTAGGCCACAATTTCCCAATCTGTAAAATGGCTGACTTACGAGGGTATCTTGTGCCCTCCCAAGTTACAAGGTCCCAGTGACTGCCTTCTCACCCAAGGCCAGTATGAAGATATATGTCTTGTGTTGGTTCTGCTCTGCTGAATGACACTGAGGACCACAGGTCCCCCAGCTGAAGAAGCGGACAGATTGTGTAGTGACCAGCCCTGCAGGGAACCCAGCAAGTAGGTTGCTACAGTTCCTGTACCACTATCATAAGATCATGAATTTTCTCTCCGGCCCTCACTGAATCATCTCCAGTCATGGCAGTAAACATCTCCTTCCAACAGTGCAGAGCAGTGGTCACTGAGACACTTTGGCGGTCAACCTCACCTGGGTTTGAACCCAGCTCTAACACTTACTGTCTCCGTGACCTTAGACAGGTCACATAAGCCCCCAAGCCTCAATTTTCTCATCTGTAAAACAGGGTAGTCGCTACCAGTTCAGAGTTGTTGTTGTCATTATAAGGATTCAATGAGATAAAGTATGTCAAAACTCCTAGTACAATGCCTCTCTCATAGCCAGTGTTCAGTAACACGCAGCCACTGTTCTCAGTGTAGCCAGTGCCTGCTGGGCCCACAATCAATGCCTGAGTTTCAGTTGACACCACGTTTCATTATAAAATAGCTTCTTAATTTCATAAAGTAGTGAAACGTAAAAGAACCTTAGAAATGATCTTGTACACCAAGGATTGGCTAAGGTCCTTCTGGGTCGCAAACAATAGATGCTGAAAAGGTAGCTTAAGCAAAAGGGCAACTGATTGCAAGGATGCAGGAGCATCTTATGCAATCACAGGAAAAGCTGAACAACAAGACTGCAGAATGGCAGGGATCGGGACCACCCTGTGGACAGCAGGGTCTGCAGAGCCTCTCCTGGACACCGTCCACTGTTAGTGTCCCTCAGCTCTGATGTCACCCAACACCAGGACGCAACACATCATTCACTATCTGATAGAGCATTCATACTTCACTGGGCCAGAACAGGACTCTAGGCTTTTGCCCACCCCCCACCCCCCCAAATCTGCCCCTCTCACTATCTTCCCATTTCAGGAAATTGTACTGGCAGCCATCCAATCACTTTGGCCACAAGCATAGCAGTCTTCCTTGACTCTCTTCTTTCCCATACTCTCCATCTCAGCAAATCCTAGTGGTTGTACCTCCAACTCCACTTCCTACCCCCACTGCTATAACCTTAGTCCCATCACCTTCCTCTGGACAATGGAGTCATTTCCTAACAGGTCTCTTGCTTCCACACTTCCTCTCCTGTAATCCAGTCTCTACGCCCATCTCTGTATCCCTCAGCCTGAGTGATCTTTCCAAATCACAAACTGGGTCATGTGACTCTATGCACAGTCCCTTCCAGTGGCTCCCTGCTGCACTTGGAATAAAATCTAAATGCATTACCAGCGGCTGCAAGGCCCTGCATGATTTGATCTGTTTGCTACACTTATGTCTACTTGCTCACCTCCTTACTCATGCTTCAGGTCACACTGCTCTCCTTTCTGTTTCTGCCAAGAATGATCTTCCCTAGATTTTCTAGGTAATTGACTCCTTTTTATCACCTCCCCAGAGAGGCTTTTCTCACCACCCAACATGCAGTAGCTGCTTCTTTACTCAGTCACTCCCTGTCACTGCACCATTGTTATATTTTTTGCCATTGCATAGGATCTGATATTTCCTTATTTGTCTGTGCCTCCCAATAGAATCTAAGCTCTAAGACAATAATATCTTTGTAAGTCTTGTTCAACAGAGACTAAAACAGTGCCCTTAGTAGGCACTCAGTAGATACTTGTTGAATGAATGAATGAATGAGTGAATGAATGAATGAATGCATTAAATGGGTTGTGAAGTGTCAAATGCTAGAGAGAATCTAATTGTCCCAGCTTGGGGGATACAGTGTTTATCACTGGACCACTCATGTCTGGCCGAGGTCCCAGATCACAGGTGTGGCCACCTGGAGGCCCATCCCTGTGTATCTTTGCAGTCCTACAGCCATTCTAACAGGGCTTAGGCCTCATTTTACAGATGCAGACAGTGAGGCCCAGAGTGAATAAGAGACTTTCTCAGTTATCGAATCCTGCCATTTTCTATGTTAGCAGAATGTGCTTAATCTGTTCTAGTTGAGACATCTCTATATCTCTTTTAAAACCAATGGTGTTAACTACATGTTGATAAATATTTTCCTTCATCTACACCTACTCTATTTTAACACCAGTGTTGGAATTCTCGTTTCCTCCTACAAGAAAGAAACATGGCCCAGATTTTCATTGTGGGACTAGATGTTTCAGCTTTCCCATGCCAGGTTTTTTGTTTTGTTTTTTCTTTATTTGGCACTTCTAATGTGTTTTTAATGACAATGGAGTCTTGCTGTCCTTTTAGGTGCTAAAATCTCAGTTTACATAGCTATCTATTTTGTCTTGTTTTGTTTTAATTAAGGCCTAGCACTAGCTGGTAGATTCTGAAAATAGGATCCCATTTTAGTTTCTTCTTCTAGCTAAATGAAATCTTTAGAATGTGGTCATTTAATAGTGAAATGTGTGCCTAATCAGTGACAAGAATCCAATTTTCTTTTCCAGCTAGTTAGGATTCATCTACAGCTTTCAGTCTAACATTCCTATTCACTGATTATTCTATTTGAGCTCCATCCAAAGAAATAAGTGCCATAACATATGCTTTCAAAGAGTAAAATAAAAAGGCATTAATAACTTTGATATAGTATCTATAGAGCATATCAAGCAAAGTATTAAGTAAGATTAATTCTGTTTTATTTCTTAGTCTTTTTTTCACAGGACTTATCTGTGAGTTCTTTAATAGGGTGATAAAGAATTAGAGACAGAGATAGGAAATCTAGATATGATTACAGTTATTATATATTTAAAATTTTTATGTATTCATTACTATGATAATAAAACTTTAATATAGCCACTCCAGTTTTTTTTCTGTTTTTTGGATTAGTGTTTATATGTTATATCTTTTTCCATTCTTTGACTTTAAGCCTGTATACGATTTTGTGTGTAAAGTGGACTTCTTGTCAATGGCATGTACTTGGGTGTTGCTTTTTTAATCAATCTAATAATCTTTGTCTTTTAATTTATTTGTTTAGATCATTTACATTTAATGCAATTATAGGTATGCTTGGATTAAAGTCTACTACATTTCTAATTATTTTCTGTTTGTTCCCTCTCTTTTTATTCCCATATTCCTCTTTTCCTGCCTGCTTTTGAATTAGTTTAGCATTTTTAATTATTTCACTTTATCTCAACTATTGGCTGCTTTTAATACTTTTTAAAATTTTTAGTGGTTGCCCTAGAGCTTATACTATACGTACAATATAAATTTTTAAGTAGTTTATCTTCCCGTATATGATAAAAATTTCATTAGATTCTTGACCATTAGTATGATCACTTTATACCCAACTGAATATCGAAGCTGTCAGTTCCCATGTTTACATTTTTCTTAATTATATTTATAATAATAATACTAAATAACAATTATTGAGCATTTACTGTGTACGAGACACTACTGTGAGCACTTTTGTATTTATGACTTATTTGATCCTCATAGTTACCCAATGTGGATAGGTCCTCTATATCACCATTTTACAGATGTGAAAAAAGAGGCAGAGAGAGGACAAATAACTCACCCCAGGTTACAGGGCAGTAAGTGGCAATACTACTTTCATTTTAGGAGAAAAGAGTAGCATAGTATTTAATCCATAAGGGGGGGAGGGGAATGAAGGCTTCTTAGTTGCTCAAGTTTTCGTGCAAGAAAGGAGGAAAAGCTGTATTCTCAGGACAGAATGGCAGTGATGTGCCACACTGGCACAATCCTGTAGAGAGGCCAGCCCCCCATTAGGGCTGTGAGCCACTGCTAATTTGAACTATACTGCTTTTGTAATTTGTGTCCAATTTGAACATTTGTGGTTTTTTTAAAATAGTTTTAGAAGAGCTTTAAGAATAAGGTGTTTAGGGGCCTCCCTGGTGGCGCAGTGGTTGAGAGTCCGCCTGCCGATGCAGGGGACGCAGGTTTGTGCCCCGGTCCGGGAGGATCCCACATGCCGCGGAGCGGCTGGGCCCGTGAGCCATGGCCGCTGAGCCTGTGCGTCCGGAGCCTGTGCTCTGCAGCGGGAGAGGACCGCGTACCGCAAAAAAAAAAAAAAGAATAAGGTGTTTATACCCCGTTCTACATTCATGTATATTTAAATAACATTAAAACAAAAATGATTGAAGTCAACATTAGAGAGCCTTGAGACTTCCTTGTGTACACATCTATGGACCCTTTGGTTCAAAGATACACTGGCCTCATGAATGTGAGAGCATTGTATGCGCTCTGTGCCTCTGTCAGCAGGAAATCCTAGCACTTCTTAGCATCTGTCCTCTACATGATTTTGGTTTTGGTTGATTCTTCCTGTCTGGACTGTTCAGTAAGAATTCAGACTTTGGGTTGGTTAGTGCGCCTAGGTTCTGTGGGAGGTAAAGGAGAGGAGCTGGTTCTCTACCCCGCTTTCACCATTCCAAGGCGAGGGAGGTGTGCTCTGATTATTCCCTTTCTGAGAGTAGCCTCATTCTTCTTCATTCTCTGTCAAGTGACAGGAGGCTGCATCTTCTCATCTCCAAGGCCTGGCAGAGCCTGTGCTGAGCCAATCAGTGTCTGCAGAAACTTTGCACTGAAATCCTTTTTGGCAAAATTGGATGCCCCACTGGGATGCCTGCTGCAGTAAGAGGGTGCTAGCTCTGCAGGGTCATGCAAGTTCAGGATCAGGGCCCTTAAAACATAATAAAGGGACAAGTAGTATCGAGGCTTTATCACTAAGTTCTCTTGAAGAGTCAAAAATGAGAAAGAAAAAAAAAAAACTTAGGAGAGTTTTCACTGTAGGGAAAGAAAATGAAGAAGAAATTTAGAGTATTTTTTGGTGAATACATCAGAGTATAAAGGAAATAGACAGGATTTGACCTCTTCAGGTCCTGGCTTTGCATCTTCTGTGTGTGGCTGGTTACCTATGTGACCACTCCATTAAAAGCAGAAACTGGTAGTGGGGAAGATTTACAGGAGATGCATTTTTTAAACATTGCATAAGATGATGGTTCAGTGTTGGAATGAATCTTGTCATAGGTGGTTGGTAATTTTTCTTATGCCATAATATTATAATTTATATAATTAGATATATAATAATTATATACTATTATATATAAATTATATATTATTTTTATACTACAATGTGTATTATATAATTTATATAACATAATTTATATAATTACAATTATAATAAAATATGAACTTTAATTAGATACAAAGAATTATTGTATTGAGTAAATGCAATCTTAAGGAAGGAAAAAGAAACATAAGCATCTATTTGTTTATTAGGTATCTTCAAAGTCAGATGGGATCCACTAAGGATTAATCAAATCCTCTACCTAGTGTAATTATTTTTCGGTGAGAAAGGAACGTGTGATCCCAAAATATGCTACCAGAGAAAGCAACAAGAGGTGTCCCCAGGTTACATTTTGTTGCTGAAGTCTTTGTTACATTCCAACAAATGGCCCTCCAATTTTTTTGACTCAGAAAGTTGGTATTGGCAATATACCAAGAGTGGCTCAATCTCTTTGGACCACATACGTATTAAGCAAACTCGTAGGAGATGGATGTGTAAATCAGAAGACCATTTCCCTAACATGCAGTAAGAAATAGAACCACCAAAGCAACTGGTATCCAGATACTCTGACAGCCCTCCTTGCTGGGAGGTCAATATGGCAGGCTAAAGATAATCCCATGATTCCCTGGCGGTCATAAACCACAGCAATGGCTCTGGGTTTAATGGCTTAGCATTATACCTACTGTATCAGTTTGCTAGAGCTGCCATAACAAGGTACCATAAACTGGGTGGCCTATAAAACAGAAATGTATTGGCTCACAGTTCTAGAGGCTAGAGGTCTGAGATCAAGGTGTTGGCAGGGCTGCTTTCTTTCAAGGCCTCCGAGAATCTGTCCCATACCTCTCATCTAGCATCTGGTGGCTTGCTGGCAATCTCTGGCATTCCTGTGCTTGAAGAAATAGCATCTGAAGCTCTGCCCTCATCTTCAAATGGTGTGAAGTGTGTCTGTCTTCAAATTTCCCCTTTTTTTGTAAGGACACCAGTCATACTGAATTAGGGTCTACCCTAAGGACCTCATTTTGACTTGATTACCTCTTTAAAAATCCTATCTTCCAAATAAAGTCACACCCTGAGGTACTGGGGAGTAGGGCTCCAACATATATTTTGGGGGGAGACACAATTCAACCCATAACTGCTGTGTATCCACTTTCGTATCTGAGATGAACCTGCAGGAGACCCAGCTCTAACCAGTGCTGAGAGGGCTAGCAAACCCTTGCCTCTCACTAACATACAGTTCCTGTAGCATATGGTGTCCAACCTCATTTTGAAAGCAGCAGCTTCAGATATGTTCAAGGTTATGCTTAGGGCTCCACCTTGGGGGCAGTTTTCAGTTACCTGCTTAATTGCTTGGCTAATAGTGACTTTCTACAATTTCATCCTCAAAAGCTCTCCTCATTTTTAACTTTTGAGCAGGTTTTTGCTATTATCCTTGCATAATTTATTTAAACAGTTCTATTCTAGTAAATGTCTATTTATGATTCTATTCATGTCTCACTATTATAAGCCATATTTCAATAATAATGGCCAACATTTATGGAGTAAATTTACTCTGTTCCAGGTACTGTTCTTAAGTATTCTACATGTAGTACCTCCTTTGTAGTCCTTATGACAAGATAAGACGCCAGTTCAATATCATACTCATTTTTGACAGAGGAGGAAACAGATCCAGAGAGACTCAGTGAGATAGAATCATGATTTGCACCCAAGTTGTTTAGCTTGAGCACTTAGTAATGTCTCCCTGCTTCTTAGCTGTACCATCTTGGCAAGTCCTTCACTTATGCCAGTATGTAAAAGTGGAGATAAATAACAGGACCTACCTCGTGAGATTGTTCTCATCTTAGAACACTACCATATAGTAAGTGCTCAATAAGTGTTAGCAAACAGTTTTTAAAAACTGACAATACCAAGTGTTGACAAGGATGTGGAGGAAGCAGAACTCTCATATAGTGCTGGTGGGAATGTAAAATGGTACAACCGCTGTGCAAAATAACTTGGGATTTCTTACAAAATCAAATGTACATGTACCATGTGACCCAGAAATTCCACTTCTAGGTATTTACTCAGGAGAAATAAAAACATATATCCAAAAAAGAAAGTGTTAGCAAAAACAACCCCCTCCTCCTCTGATACCTCACCCCACCCCAAATGGAGAAACTGGAATCCAACCCAGGCAGATCTTTCTTAACCCTTGTGCAAGAGGTTGCCTTATCGTCAATGACTATTGCTGTTGATAAAAGTTTGCCCCATTTCTTTTCCTTATCCAACTTCCTTCCTTCCTTCCCTCCTGTTCCATTGGAAGAAGTATTTCTTCTAACACTAACACTTAACGCTAACACTTAAGACGGGATCCTATCCCCTGCTGCCTTCCTGGATCCATCACCGTCCTCTTACCTCTGAATCTTCAAACCCTCCCTCTCTCCTGACTTCTTTCTCTCAACCTGCAAACAGGTTTTTCCTGTCCTGACAGTGGATGCGGTCTTGATGCCAGGCTCACCACAGCAGCTTCCCATTCTTTTTTTTTCTCTGCATTATTAAGAGTAGACAAAGTAGATTGTTTTCCTCTGCTATCTCTTCTCTCTTCAATTCACTGCAGTCCTGCCTTTATCCTCTCACTATGGAAACTGCCTTTGCTTCCTGACAACTGCAATGGACACTTCTCAGCCTTGACCTTGACCCCTTCCTCAGCCTTTCACACAGGCAACCCCTCTCCACTCCTTGAAATGCATTTCTTCATGGGCTCCTGTCAGGCTCTTGTTTTCTGGTTTTCTTCTTTCCTCCAGCTCCTCTTCATCTTCATCCTAATCTTCTCTCCTTTCCTTCTTCCCTTCAATGTCAATCTTCCCAGGTTCTGCCTTGAGCCAGCAACTCATCTCTGTCTTCCTCCTCCCAATTCTGACTCCAGGTGTTACATAGATCCTGATAACTTCTGTATCTGTTTCTCAGGCCCAGCTCTCCAAGAAGAACTGTCTATTGCACATCTCCACGAGGATATTCCAAAGGCACCAAAGACAAAACACGTCCCAAGTGGAGGGCTTCATATCATTATTCCTGTAAATCAGCTGCTCCCCCGGATTTACTGAGAACCTGGGAGCCTCCCAGCTCCTCTGTCCTCCTGTGCCTCTATTCCAAGCAATATGGGTTTGGCTGAAACTCTCTCCTCCTTAACATCCTTTGAAGCCTTCTTTTCTTCTCTATGCTCTGCCTGCCGCTAACTTGGCCCAGGCCCACACCTTTTTCTCTGCATCACTACAGCCACCCCTGAATGTGCTCTTCCTCTTATCTTTTACTCTCACCTTCCAGTTCAGCCTCCACGTTGCAGATAAATGAATATTTCCCTTTAAAAAATAACTTTAGAACCTAAAAGTGATACATGCTCATACCATATTTTGTTAAATCTTGGAAATTGCCTTGGAGACACAGTGAAGAAAATAAAAGTTTTTCATTATCTTAAAACTCAGATATAACCATTTTAAACATATGGATGCATTTCCTTGCAGTTTTAAAAAAAAATGCATGTACAGTTTTTTTTTTTCTAATCATCATTGGGATCAGGCTCCCTGTATCACTTTATTGCTTGATTTCGTCACACAATGCACAGTATGTTACCCCATATCATTAAAAATTATTTTAAAATATTATTTTGATGACCAACTTGTAGACTAGGAAATAAAACAAATGAACCATAATTTAACTATTCCTCTATGGTGGAGTATTTGGATTGTGTCCTTTTTTTAAAAAAAAGCTTTTTAATTAAGACTAAGTAAACAACTTTGGGTTTTCATCTGTAACTCTTACTTCTCGTTATTTCCTTTGGATCAATTGCCAGAAGTGCAATTATTGGGCTAAAGAATATGAATATTCTTGAAGTTTTTGATGTATTTTATCCAGTTGCTTCCCAGAAAAGAGGTGACAAATGATTCCTTCTGTAATGCTGCAGACGACATGCCTCACTCCCACTTGAATGTTCGCATTTAAGTAGTATGTTTTCTGATTCAGTAATTGAAAGATGAAAACTTGGTATTTTCCAGATGACGCTGAACATGTTTCCATATGTTTATTAGCTATAGCTAGTTGTTATTCTGTGAAGTGCCTCTTCATGTTTTCAGTTTTTATATTAAGGTTTTAGTTATTCGATTATTCTCATTAATATCATTCTTTGTGTGAGTGAGCAGTCATTCTGAAATTCAAGCCCTGTGTAAAAATCCTTTGTTGTTCCCTCTGACTCTCAGGGTGAAGTTGCAATCCCCGAGCTTGGCACACAATGCCCCCATTATCCTAACCTTGACTGTCTGCCCTTCTGTACCAAGATGCACACAGATACACCATAGGCTATTCTGAACTGTTTCCAGTTCTCAAAATAATGTGTTTGTTCTTTATGCCTCATGTCCGTGCAACATACTCTTTTTTCTGTCCCACTCACTAGTCTCTACCTGCCCCCTGTTTTGCTGAGTGAACTGCCACTCATCCTCAAACTCACTCAGGAGTTCTTTCTCTTGGGTGGGAACTGCTCTTGACCACTTGGTCTGAATTATGTGTCTCTCTTCTGTGCTCTTATAGCATCTGGGAAGGCCTTTTTCTTAGCCCTCACCACACTATATTACCTTTCCTATTCTCAAAGAGGGCAAGTCTTTTGTTTCTGCTTCTCTAGGGCCTAACAATACCTAGAAGATTGTAGATACACAAGAAAGATGGAAGAAATAGAGGGGAGAATGAATGAAGCTATTGTTCTCCATCTTAAAAAGGGCTGTATTTGCCATGGGAAGTTTATCTCATTTTAAATTTCTTTTTTTTTAATTTTTATTTTATATTGGAGTATAGTTGATTAACAATGTATGTTAGTTTCAGGTATACAGCAAAGTGATTCTGTTACATGTATACGTGTACCTTTTCTTTTTCAAATTCTTTTCCCATTTAGGTTATTACAGAGTATTGAGCAGAGCTCCTTGTGCTATACAGTAGGTCCTTGTTGTTTATCTATTTTAAATATAGCAGTAGGTGTATGTCAATCCGAAACTCAACTTGAATTTCTTATTTGAGTAATATAATAATATATTCTGGCCCTTCATTTGTTCAAGCAGATAGAGTTCTAGTATTTTGCTAATTTATTAAAGTTCCTATATATAGTATGTATGGTTACCACACATCTAGTGTCTATACTTTCTCATGAAGTTGTATGAAAAGAATTCTTTGGCACAGATTTGATTATCTCCAAAATTCATTTACTATTAAACACAAAGAATTAGAAATTATAACTTCATGAGGTCAGTTATCATAGCATTTGATGTCACAGCTCAGTTCTAAGGAGAACATAGTGAGATGCTAAGAACATAGAGAATGGCAGGAGGATGGATGGATGGATGGATGGATGGATGGATAGATGGATGAATGGACGGATGGAAAATAGATCTAATATTTTACGTGTTGAGTAGAAAACATGTGCATTTATAAAGATACAGTATCTATTTCCTTAGTCCATTCAGGCTGATATAACAAAATAACATAAAATGTGTGGCTTATAAATGACAAATATTTATTTCTCACAGTTTTAGAAGCTGGAAAGTCCAAGACGGTGGTGTTGGCAGATTGGGTATCTGGAGAGAACCTCCTTCTTCATAGACTAGAGAGCTCCGTGGGCGTCTCCTTTATGAGGACACTAATTTCATTCAGAAGGGCTCCACCCTCATGACCTAATCACCTCCCAAAGGCTCCACCTCCTAATACCATCACATTGGGCATTAGGTTTAAACATATGAATTTGGGAGTTGCTGGGGCAGGGGTGGGCAGGGGGAGGCACAAATATTCAGAACACAGCTTTCTGTTATCTACAAATCCTTTTGTATCATTTCAGACTATTTGAGGTTCAGTTAATTTACATGCTAAAATAAAAAATGATAACTAAAGGTCTAAAAGGGAAACTGACAAAATTTTGCTGTGCAATTAGGACAAAACCAAAAAAAAAAAAAACAGTCTTTCCCAAGAAACTGTCAAAAAGATAGCATAATGAGAACATCCCTAAATCACTTAATTATATTGGGAAGCCAAGATTCACTTTTTAAATGCATTTGTCTTGGAGAAAATTGAAATAATAATTGCATGCCTATAATTTACTTGATCAGGTTGCTTAATGATTTGGAGACCAACCAATCTTTCAAGTATAGAGTCGGCCAAATTTGTCAATGTCTATAGCCTCACTTCTTCACAGCTTTCAAGCACTACCCTTTTATCTTCTTCTCCCAACAGAACAGGAAAGAACTGAGGTCGGCATTATACCAGTTTCCTGACAGACTAATCACAATTTAGTGTAATAAGGTTGCTGACGGGGGCAGTTCCAGGAGGTATTTCCATTTTAAGCCTTTTAATTCCAGTTTTGGAGTGTAAGAAATTTTAGGCATCAGTAAGCATCGGAAATATCTGAGCTATTTGTGTTGAATACTTTTCTGCTCATTCATGCCTCTGAGCTTTTGGAAGTACTGGCCTGTCTGCCTAAAACAACCCTTCATCACTTTAAATTCACTCCCTATGCACTAGTGATTCCTAGTGGATAAAACAAGTGTATATGCCACCCTATAAGACGGCTTCCTTCTTAGGCATGCATAGAGCACAGCAAAGCCCAGGGACAGGAGTGTCCTTGGAAGACATTGAGGACAGGAGTTCTAGCAAAGTAAGGCTGCAGAATCGCAGAACATTTGTGGTTGTGGAATGGAATGTTTCATTCTAAGTAGAGGTGACCTTGCCTATGGGGGAAACAGAATTTAAGGTGCATATTTGTGTGAATTTTTTCTAGTGATCAAGGAAAAGACACAAGCTATTATTCAGTTTCCCTCCTGAAGCACCCACAACTCTGAGCTTTTAAATCAAAGCTCTGTGGTACCTGGAGGGGAAGATCCCTGAAGCTAGTGGCACCAGGTTCCACTGGCTCTGTCCTTCCATCCTTGGCCCTGTGTCACTCCATACCTCACATCAGTTTGTAACTCAGCATAATGAAGACACACTCATTTCTTCGCCTCATTTTCTCTCATCCCCTTCCCTTCCTCCCACCCTTCTTGCTTTCCTTTAAAAAGCAAAAATTACACCAGTGAAAAACTGGTTAATTATATTCAGTGTCTTTGAGTTCAGCTGGATTCAGCACTCTTCATTCTGTTGTTGAGTTTTTAAGATACAAATAAAAGCCTTCTTAGAAACACACTGATTAAACTCTTCACCTTATTACATCATCAAAGCCCTATTTTGTTCTCTTCTCCCCTTTTCTGGACCCCAGCAAGATGTCTTTCATACCCCTGAACCTTTGACTCTTCCAACTCATGAAATTTCATCTTGTCCATTGAGTACAGGGTATCATTGGGCCACAGTTCCTGGACATTGCTTTGTGGGCCAGTCCTGGTCATGCTGAAACTTCTGTTTTTGGGGCAGAGATTATGAGGAAGTAGTAGAATACGCTTTTACTATCCCCTATGAGTTTTAATCAGGATTCCCAATTCCACCCAGAAATTTCATCATTCCCTCAAAGTAATTTTACTTAAATCCTATTGTCATGATCTTGCTACCATACTTCCTCATACTTATGTGGACTGGATGAGATATCATTCTTTCTTTCAGGTTTCCATTTTCATGTTTTAAGTCCTATATCTTTGACTAGTGCCTACTAACTTAACAGCACCATATTAATACTGCTCTAATGATTTATTTCCTTCTATGCTTTTCCTGGATTTGCAAGATAGACATTTTTTTCCTTAAAAAAAAAATTTTAGGCTCAACGATTTACTGATATTTAAAATTGTTCTGGAACCATCAGCCATAGAAAATGTAAGGGTGACATGACTATTATGAGATGGGGAGAAAGAGTTCAAATATAGTTCAAATACTGCAGAGTTGCATTTGTCACTGAACGGAACAATCAACCAAGAATAGACAAAGTGGCCTTCTGGAAGCTTCGTCCAAATTAGGCTTTCAGTATTTTTCTCTTTCTAATCATTTACCGTCTCAGCACTGACTTATCATGTTTCCTGCGCAAGATGTCATGATGTTTAATTCTGTTTACAGTGTTGGAATTTCTTTCCTAATTTGCATTACTTCACAATTTGTTATGTTGTTCCTGCATATCCCAAGCGTACTGAATTAATAAAATCTTGTATTAGGGTACAGGCTAAGGTACTGTAGAAAGAGAACTAAAGATATATGCCTTACATAAGATGGAAGGGTATTTTTTTGCATAACAGCTTGGAGGTAGCCGATAGTCCGTGGTGGGTCAGTAGCTTTGCTCCACAGTGTCATGCAGGGGTCCTGGCAGCAAGCCCTGCTATATCCCATACTTGGCTCCACCTTGAAGTCCAAGGTGGCTGATAGCTCCAGTTTTCTCCATTTTCCAGGCTAGCGGAGGGAAAAATGTTAAGCAGAGGACAAGCGGGTTTCTTTCTTTATCCTAAAAATGAGACGGAGACCTTGTATGCATCACTTCCTCTTGCATTCTATCAGCCTAAACGTAGTCTCATGACCGTACTTAGCTGCAAAGGAGGCTGGGATATGTAGTCTCTAGATGAGTAACCACATTCCCAGATCCTCAGCATTAGACTCCAGATCATCCAGTGTTAGAATCCTCCAATCAACCTCTAATTATCTAAGGTTACAGAGGTATAGAAGGTGGGTGAACACACTTACACACAGAACAAGGGGTTCAGTAGGGTCTCGGTTGTGTATGTATGTGCAGGTGAAGGTAAAGAAATTAAGACCTGGTCTCCATTAGAGAACAGATAAATATTTGACAAAGGAAGGCGAATGCATATTGATCAACAAATACACACTATAAGACAGTGTACCAAGTACTGTGTGGTATAGAATCTGATTCTAATAGAAGCAGATAACTGAAAAATTAATGAAGGTTGGAAGAATATATGTTGCTTTTATGGAGGCTGGGTGTCTCAAGATGCATCTTGAAGGGTGGTATTTAATACTTTCTCAGATCCCCTAATTCATGAAGATTGCAACAGCATACTGCTTTCCCCAAATAAACTGCAGTGAAGAATCTTTCTGTCAGCTCTTCCAAGTTAGAGTTCCAAGAATACAGTAAACCAGGAGTGGCCAACACTGAAATGATGTGGGTTGTGGATGCCACGTGGCCACCAGCTCCCTACCTGGATGACTCATTCAGCCTCATCCGTGCACCAGCCTTGCAGTCACTCATGACTCAAGGCTCCTCCCTCAGCAAAATTTCAGTTGCTCCATGTCCTAGAGCTTCAGGTCATTCAGCAATAGTCAAAACTCAAATGTCAGCTTCTCCTTGACCAAGTGTCTGATGCCGCCTTACCTATGGACTCTGGTCTATTGGATGTTATTAAAATTAGTTCTTTTCCTTCCCTTTACCAATTTTGAAGTCCCTGTTTGCAAATTACTCTGTCTAGACAGTTGTGACATTCTCTCTCCCTTCTGGGCTGGAAGGAACAATTGGAGTGTCCTCACTGGGCTGGATTGTTCACCTCTATGGCCCTTGTTCTCCTCTCCCCCCAGTCCTTGGCATCTTGGTAGTGATGCCCACACTGCCAGGACTCAATAGGCTTACCCTGGCCTAACGCCCACTTTTGGGTTCTTAAGCCTTTCAACTAAATATTCTGACATTTGTTATAAATAAATAACACACATTTCTTTCACACTTGACAGTTTATAAAGTGGCAACTCTGGTTAATCCAACCCTCCTTCTTCCTACCACCAAGCTTTGATCAAACACCTGTTTTAACTCTCACTAGAGAATTCCATCTTGGAGTCAAAAATCCTCTGGGGTATGAGGGTAACTTTTGCATGAGGCCACTTATGATCAAAAGGCTTATAATCAGCTCCTTCCAAATGCAGCTGTGGTTACTTCAGATTCCAGATCTTTCCTGCATAGACCTCAGCTAACTCTCCTCACTCCCACCCCATCCCCTCCCCCATCCCCACACTAATATCTTAATGGTAGTCTCCTGGATTCTCCTTTTTGTTTCCAATTATTTGGCAGAAACTCAGGAGGAGATTAAAAGGTGCTCCCTTCTTTTCGGTATTTAGAGTTCTTAACCCTTCACCACCATGTTTGCAGTGAGAAGGGACAAATTCACAGCTCCTGTTCATGTTAATTCTATCCCTTTATCCTTTAAAGTTACATATGTTCAAGCTATTCCTCAATCGTTTAAAAAAAAATAAAGTATACTCTGAAGGAGCTTGAAATTATAACTAAGTTTACCAGAACTTTAAAGTTAGTAAATTTAAAGGTTATTGTTTGATTATTAAATAATTAATAATTAAATATTGTTATTATTTAATTAAATAATTTAAAAAACACATACAAGTCTCATTTCCCCTTTTTTCTAAATCACCTGGCACCTGCAATGTGACCAGCCATCCCCTGGATTCAGTGTCTAGGTCTCTAGAAAGGTTTGTAGAGAGTGAAAGAAACCAGGCACACAGTAGGTTTGGGGTCCGTACTTATCATTTTGTTACTTACGCAATTAGGAAGGTCCGCTTTTTTCCTATTCACTAGAAATTCCATGATGATTTTGTAATAGTCATAATTATATTGAATTACAATAGTAAAGAATTCTTTTAAAACATCATAATCAACTGGAAAAAGGATTAAAATCTCTCAGGAAGCAAAGTGCTCAGACTATAGCCCAAGTGTCATGTTGATGGCAACCCACCATGGAGGTAGGCAAATATTGAGGACAAAGAGACAAAGTGGTCTTAATTAAGACCACACATGCATCTCCCTATGGGAGTCAGAAAACCAGAGTTCATGACCCTGCCTCTGACTTCCTGTGGTTAAGTCACATTTCCTGTGAGCTGCAGCTGGTATTAGTCAGTACACACTGATATATCTGTACCTCTTTTTTTTTTTAAATTGAAGTATAGTTGATTTACAATGTTGTGTTAGTTTCAGGTGTACAGCAAAGTGATTCAGTTATACATGTACATATATCCATTCTTTTTCATATTCTTTTCCCATATAGGTTATTGGTTTTTTCCCATATTGAGTAGAGTTCCCTGTGCTATACAGTAGGTCCTTGTTTACCTATTTTATATATGGTGGTGTGTATCTGTTAAGCCCAAACTCCTAATTCGTCCCTCCCCTTCTTTCCCCTTTGGTAACCATAGATTTGTTTTCTATGTCTGTGAGTCTGTTTCTGTTTTATAAATAAGTTCATTTGTATCACGTTTTTAGATTCCACATATAAGTGGTATCATATGATATTTGTCTTTCTCTGTCTGACTTAGCTCACTTAGTATGATAATCTCTAGGTCCAGCCATGTTCCTGCAAATGGCATTATTTCATTCTTTTGTATGGCTGAGTAAGAATCCACTCTTTATCCATTCATCTCTCGATGGACATTTAGGTTACTTCCATGTCTTGGCTATGAACTGCTGCTATGAACATGGGGGTGCATGTATCCTTTCAAATTAGAGTTTTTGTCTTTTCTGGGTGTATGCCCAGGAGTGGAATTGCAGGATCATATGGTAACTCTATTTTTAGCTTTTAAAGAAACCTCCATACTGTTCTCCTTAGTGGCTGCACCAATTTTCATTCCCACCAACAGTGTAAGAGAGTTCCCTTTTCTCCACCCCCTCTCCCTGTATCTCTTGTTTAAATTATTTACATACTTTTATATCAGTTGGTGGACGGCCTTTGCCCAAGCCCACTGCAAGGCCTCCTTGACTACTTTCCTGGAACTCCCTGGATTTCCCTGTGATCCAGTCACTAAAGGCTTATTTCCGGCCCTCCTGTGTGAGCAGTGCCTGTACAGAAAAGTTTCTGAGTATTTTGAGCATCACCCCTGCTCCAGACTTAATATTTCTTATCTTTGATATGAAGATTTAGATTAAACAACCCGTAAGTTTCCTTCTGAAATCCTGATGTTTTATTTTACATGATTAATGTTGAGAGGAAAAGATATGCTTCACTTGGAGCCAGAACTCTACCTTTGCCTCTGAAATCGGCTTTTGGGAAAGGGTGTGATGCTCTCTTTGCATTGAAGGCTATGAAGAACCTCAAAGCAGTTTGCAGCCAAATGGAGCTGTAGGCTTTGACCCATCAATAACTCCCAGTGTAAGATTACTTACGGCGTCACCAGTGCGTCTGAATATAGATGGCTCCTCCTGGGCTCTAGCTCAGTGGCCCACAAAGCAGACTTGGGTTTCGTGGTGTAATTTAGAAAGTGAACCCAAACATTTTCAATAGATGAAGACAGAGAACTTCTCTGCAGAGGAACCTAAGGGTTAAGACTGAGTCATTTTCTCTTAATACATCATGTGATCTGAGTTATCAGTAACCACAAGAATAGAGCAGAAACCTAAGTTGCATGTTGGCTATTTGAGTGGTTTCTTTTTGATAAGCATTTTCAAATCATTAGGGAAATGGGATTATTTTTCCAAAATACACGCATCTTGAAATTTTCTCCTCTATGCAGTTAAAACTTTTTGATTGGGCAGCTCAGGATTCTGCCAGACCCTGGAAAAATGGAAGTAAACAAGCCTGAAATGGCCCCTGGCCTCAGAGTGCTTCCAGTCTATTTGTAACTCAGTGAAAGGAAGATGTTATTAACGATGATAATGGGGGGCAGATTAGTATAGTGGTTAATATTGCAGGCTCAGGGGAAAGACTGCTGCTTATTAACTCTGTAACCTTGGTCAGATTAGTTACTTAACCTCTCTAAGCCTTAGTCTCCTCATCTGTAAAGTGGGGGCAAGAATATTTACCTTGCAAGTCTGTTAATCAAAGAAAAAAATACAGTGCCTTATAATGTCTTTGGAATAATGCCTGACATAGAGTAAGTGCTAATACGTGATATCTCTGTTATTTTTTATTGAAGTGTAGTTGATTTACAATGATTCAGGTGTACAGCAAAGTGATTCTGTTATACATATATATCTATTCTTTTCCATTATAGGTTATTCCAAGATATTGAATGTGGTTCCCTGTGCTATACAGTAGGTCCTAGTTGTTTATCTATTTTATACAGAGTAGTGCATATCTATTAATTCCAAATTCCCAATGTATCCTTCCTCCCCTTTCCCCTTTGGTAACCATAAATTCGTTCTCTATCTCGTGAGTCTATTTCTGTTTTGTAAATAAGTTCATTTGGAATAATTGTTTTAGATTCCACATATAAGTGATATATGATATTTATCTTTCTCTGCCTGACTTAACTTCACTTAGTATGATAATCTCTAGGTCCATCCATGTTGCTGCAAATGGTATTATTTCATTCTTTTTTTCTGGTTGTTAATAAAGTAGAAGCACTGATAAGAATAAACAGGAAAATAATAAACCAAGAGAAAAAAAAAAAAAGGTTTACCTTAGTTCTCTCCCTCAAGCTCCTTTTCAGGCACGTGCCGGTTGAAACTGAAAGCTGTTATATCACACCCGGGCCTTCCCTCTGTCTGATTAAGTAACTGAGATCTCCCTTTTCACTTGTTTTAGGGTCATGACATTTTTCTGAACCACCAGCATTTTCTTATCCTTTGAATACATTTTCTGAGGAATAGATCAAAACCGATAGCTGCTCAAGCATCACTTGGGAAGCTTGTTTATGAAAACACACACTCCCGGACAGCAATTCCAGGAATCTTTGTTCGTGGCAAATAAACCAAGGGATTCTTATGCATAAGCCAACTATGGACACGCGCCTTGCAAACCTCTGCCTGTTAAGTAATGGCAGGTGCTGTAAGCTGGACATGCATCCAGGGCTGGTATTAGCCAGCACACACCCGTTAAAATATCAAGCTAATTCCCTACTGCCATTCCTAACTAGCTTCTGCCCGGAGTCCTTGAGTGCCCTTCAGCTCCCCCTCACTCCCTCCCCACCCGAGCCCCAGCTGCCTGACCTTCCCCCAGGAACCTTCCAACCCACCAGCAACTCAAGAGCTTAGCACAGCATGGACCTCTGCTCTAGGGAGCTAGCTGATGTCTGCTCTAGAACGGGACTGATTAATGAATGGTTTGAACATTGCCCTTGAAAATGACCGATTGTAGGGAAGAGATGGCAGCTCTATTTCTGGATGAAACACACACATACACACATATGCCCACCACACACATGTACACTCATGTGCCCACACACCTCCCGGAGGCATTTATCACTTGCTCACCCCTTTACTAAGAGTCCTTCAGTGTAATAAATACCCAGCTTCTTTACTGAAGGGGCGAAAGAACAGGGTGACAAAGGCTGCCAACCCACCGGTTATGATGAATGCACTTTTCTGACTATTATTTCATAAGGAGCTACAGCCTCTTGGCAGGAGAAATAATTCTCCAAGGCTGCATTGGAACCAACAGAATTAGAATCCCTGTTAAAATACAGCTCTGGAGGGAGAGGAAACCCCTTCGTTCTTTATAACATGTTCGGTAGGTGCCTGGGGATGCCTGCTCTTTTTTGTAGTCTTCCGCCCTGGAGTAATCATTTTCACTATGTTCATCTGTCTCTGTCCTCACAGACAAGGGTCCTTTTAATAATTAAGGGTTGCAAAAAAATAAAAAAGTAAAAATAATAATTAAGGGTTGCAAACCAGTGAATATAACAAAAAGGAAGCAGACTCACAGATATAGAGAACAGATTAGTAGTTCCCAGTGGGGAGAGGGAGGGGGGAAAGGGCAATGTAGGGGTAGGGGATTAGGAGATGCAAACTATTATGTATAAAGTAAGGTACAAGGCTATATTGTAACAGCACAGGGAATATAGCCAATATTTTATAATAACTATAAATGGAGTATAACCTTTAAAAATTGTGAATCACTATATTGTACACATGTAACTTATATTGTACATCAACTATACTTCAATTAAAAAATTTTTTTTTTTTTTTTGCCGTACTCGGGCCTCTCACTTTTGTGGCCTCTCCCGTTGCGGAGCACAGGCTCCGGACGCGCAGGCTCAGCGGCCATGGCTCACGGGCCCAGCCGCTCCGCGGCATGTGAGATCTTCCCGGACCGGGGCACGAACCCGTGTCCCCTGCATCGGCAGGCGGACTCTCAACCACTGCGCCACCAGGGAAGCCCACAATTAAAAATTAAAAGGAAACAATTGAGGGCCGATATCTTATGCAGGTTCCATGTTCTGGTATGGCAGTTCTTTGCTTGAAGAGATTAAAAGTATTTCTAATATTTTCTGTTCCCTTTTAAAAAAAAAGGGACGATATGCCTTTAAATGCTCCATTGAACAGCCTTAGTTCTGACTTACCCAATTTAGAATGATTAATCACCTCACCTATACTGCCAAGTCCTGCTTATTACAGCACGGCGCAGAGCTGCCCGGCCAAGAGTTTCATCTTCCCTGGAATTGTCCTTGATCTTTCAAAGCTCTGTGTGGGGTAAAGAGCGTTTCACTGGAAAACCTAAAGCATGGGCTCTGCTTCTAGCTCTACCAGTGACCAGCTTTGTGACCTTGACCAAGACTTAATCACTCTGTGCCGGAATTTCTTCATCAGTGAGGATGGTGAAAGCAACCATGAGTATCTACTGAGTTCTTATCATGTGCCAGGCACTATGCTCACCACTTTACATGAACTATTTCACTCAACAGTCCTTTTTTTTAGCAGTTGCTATTCATCAGATGCATTTTATACCCTATCGCACTCAATTCTCACAACAGCTCTGTGAAGAACCTATTCTTATGATTCCCATTTTGCAGAAGAGAAGACTGAGAGTTACAAAGGCCATGTTCCTTGAGCAAGGCTCTCCTACAGTAAGTGGCAGAGCAAAAATTTGAACCCAGTCCAGTCTGATGACCAAGCCAATGTTCATAACCACATATATACCATACAGCCCCTGATCTGGCTGGTCTTAGAGGACACCTTGGGTTTAGATAAGAGGAGATGGGTGTGAATATTAGTTTGACCAAAGATCTGAGGGCAGGAAGATCTAGAGCAGTGGTTCTCTACCAGGGGCAATCCCCCCCTCCCCAGGGGACATTCAGCAATGTCTGGAGACATGTTTTATTGTCATGATTAGGGAAGGCTACTTGCATTTAGTAGAAGAGGCCAGGGGTGGCACTGAACATCCTACAATGCACAGGACAGCCCGACACAACAAAGAGTTATCTGGATGCAAATGTCCATAGGTTGAGAAACTGCTAGCTCTAAAGCAGTACTGTTCTGCTTTGGCATCTCCAAAGAAGACAACTGGGCACGCTGTGGGTGTTGCCTGGGTGCTAAAGTACCCACATTTCTCCATTAGGTCATGTAGAATTCAAACTACCAGGATGTGGCATACAGTGAGAATCAACGGATCTTGCCAGCAAGCAAGACTCTGGCTTTTATTAATCAAGGGTAATGCGAGATGGGTTGAACGGAAACGTCTTCCAACCATGAGAGTCCTAAGGTGCTAAGAAAATTTAGCACCTATGCAAAGGGAAAACAAACAAAAAATCCCTGGCTGTATGTTAGAATAATCTAGGAAGCTTTTTAAAATACCAGTACTCAGGTCTCAACCCAAGAAATTCTGATGAATATGGTCTGGCGTGGCCTAGATGGTCCCATGCACAGCCTGGGTTTGAGTCACTGGCTATATTGTTATCAAGGTGGGCGGTTGATGAGTAGAACTTGGATAAAACAGCAACTATAGAGATGAATTGACCATTAAAAAATAAGCATCCAGTACAAGGGAACTTTAAAACACTCAGCGTTCCAGAGATGTATAACCTGAATCAAATCAGGAGGACACAATGGACAAACCCAAATAGACTGACATGCTATAAAACATCAGGCATGTACACTTTAAAACTGTCAATGTCAAGGCTTCCCTGGTGGCGCAGTGGTTGAGAGTCCGCCTGCCGATGCAGGGGACACGGGTTCGTGCCCCGGTCCGGGAAGATCCCACATGCCGCGGAGCGGCTGGGCCCGTGAGCCATGGCCGCTGAGCCTGCGCGTCTGGAGCCTGTGCTCCGCAACCGGAGAGGCCACAACAGTGAGAGGCCCGCGTACCACGAGAAAAAATGTCAACGTCAAAAACTGAGGCTTGTTCTAGACTAAAGGAGACTAAAGAGAAATGATAACTGAATCCAAAACGTGATGTGGGATTTTCTTTTGCTGTGGAGGACACTAGTAGAACAATGGGTGAAAACTGAAAATGGTTTGTAGACCAGCGTATTGTATCAATGTTAATTTCCTAAGTTTGATAACCATACAGTGGTTATGTAAAAGAATGACCTTGTTTTCAGTAATATACCTAAAACTTTTAACAGTAAATGAAATGATTCAGAAAAGAAGTGTGTGTGTGTGTGCGCGCGCGCACGTGTGTGTGTGCGTGTGTGTGTGTGTAGGATGGGAGGGATAAGAATAAAGCAAATGTGAAAAAATGTTAACATCTGGGGAATCTGGATGAAGGCTTTATGGGTATTCTTTGCACTATTCTATTCTTGCAGCTGTTTTGTAAATCTAGAAATTATGCCAAATACAAAGTTAAAATACTCCAAAAGGTGTTAGAAGGATTCCTGTCTCTGGAACCCTTTGCGATTAAGATGCATGCCTGTATTTCATGATGTCTTAGGTGACATCTTTTGTGCAAGGAAGAGGGAATAAGTGGAAATGTACATGAGGTGGTCTGAAAGTCTTGAGGTGATTTTTTTACAACCAGGGAAAGTCCCTTGTGACTTCTAAGCTAGGAGAGCCCCCTAAGCGGGTCTCCTGATTACGCCAAGTCATCTCCTCAGGGAGCCTCTTTCTTTGAGCATCTAATGTTGAGTCAACTTCATCTAAGTCAATGCTGTGGTGACCTAGCCACCCAAGTGCTGCACTATCTTTAGCACTTTGTCCTAGAGAATGCAGTCCTCCTCTTTTTAAACCCCTTATTCATGAGGTGGGGTGGGGAGATGGGAGGAGGGGCTGCTCAGGAAGAGAGAAGTAGATTAAATAGTCAATTAAATGTAATCCTCCACGACACTTCTCTCCCTCACACCCATCACACCCCGCCCGTCTTAGTTCCTTTGGACTGCAAAAATATCACAGGCTGAGTGACTTAAAAAACATTTATTTCTCACAGTTTGGAGGCTGGGAAGTCCAAGGTCAAGGCGCAAACAGATTTGGTGTCTGGTGGGAGCTTCCAGGTTCATAGATAGCCATCTTTTTGCTGTGTCCTCACATGGTAGAAGGGGTGGGAGAGCTCGCTGGGGTCTCCTTTATAAGGGCAGTAATCTCATTCAAGAGCGCTCTACTCTCATGACCTAAGCACCTTCCAAAGGCCCCATCTCCTAACACCATCACACTGGTGATTAGGATTTCAACCTGTGAATTTTGGAGGGACACATCCAGTCCATCACAGTGCCCTGCCTATGCCTCCCTCTGGCATAAATTAAAAGTTAGGTGGAGAAAAAGGAGGGGGGGGCTGTTCTTTCTTTATAGACAATAAAATATGAAATACAATTAAAAGCTACTTTCTAGAAAGAAAGTGAAGTGGGTGAGCATTTCCGGGCACAAAGTCATTGTCTATTTTGGAGAAAGTGATTTTTTTTTTTTTAATAAATTTATTTATTTATTTATTTTTGGCTACATTGGGTCTTCATTGCTGCACGCGGGCTTTCTCTAGTTGTAGCGAGCGGGGGCTACTCTTCGTTGAGGTGCACAGGCTTCTCTTGTTGCAGAGCACAGGTTCTAGGCACGCAAGCTTCAGGAGTTGTGGCATGCAGGCTCAGCAGTTGCGGCTCATGGGCTCTAGAGCGCAGGCTCAGTAGTTGTGGCACTCGGGCTTAGTTGCTCCGCGACATGTGGGATCTTGCCGGATCAGGACTTGAACCCGTGTCCCCTGCATTGGCAGGCGGATTCTTAACCACTGCGCCACCAGGGAAGCCCTGGAGAAAGTGATTTTTTTAAACTGTTCTTTGTGATCCCTGGGTAGGTGACCACACATCTCAGTTTGCCCAGTCCTTTTAGCATAATTATCAGCACTTCCTATCATACTGAACAATGTCCCAGTTTAGATATTAAATTCTGTAGCCATCTACGTGTAGAAAAAACCATTTCCCCTCCTATGGAAGAATAATTTACACCGCGAGTGGTATTCGACTCAGATCACTGGACTTCACCGTAGAAAATGTCACCAGATCTGGGTAAATTACCATGTGGAAATCTGAGCCCATATGAGACAGAACAGAGATGGACATACAAATAGAAAATACATTCTACAAAGGAAACAGTAAAAGACCTGAGAACAGAAAGTCAGCTGAACCAGAGAGTTTTGCTGACCTTTCTTTTTTCTTCAACCACCATTCTAAATTTCTTTTTTTATTTTTTGATAAAACAAAGCTGTGTCACCTCCTTGCGCCTCCCCCAGGCAGAGCCTTTCAATCTCAGCACATTTCATTTATGTTCCGTTTTCACAGAAGGGCCTGATAGTACTGATGGTATCAGCTGAAGAACTTCCTGAAACTCACATCTGGTTTCAGGGGAAGTCAGCCCGGGTACCTGTGGGAGGCTGCCATTCGCCACGTCTTTAGCTTTCGACCCACTTCTGTCCCTGTCCAGCTCACAAAATGACGTTCCCACTGGCTGCTCTAGTCAATTCATCCGGGAAGCAAAGGCTCCATCAAGATGAAATGAATTGTAGCTGACGCACACGGGAAGGGGTGATTTAATGCAGTCCAGAGAGTTTGCAGTGCAATTTCAGCTCCCATGCTTCGGCTCTGGAAAAGTGTGACTGCCGTTTAAATTATTTATGAGTGTGTGGGATGGCTTCTTTCAAACACAAACGGGCTTTCATGTTTCAAGTGGTCCCCAAAGCAGCATTTTGTAGAAAGACTGTGTATAGCTCATGAGATCCAAGAGAGGAACAGTTTGATTGTGACTTGAGTTTAACTACCTTCTACCTTTGGCTGAAGTCGAAGGACAGGTATCATGGATGCCTCTTTTGATGGAGGAACATTGAAATTCTGGGTCCACAGAGCCCATAGCTGTGGCCACACCTCATATGCTCGTGGACACAGTGGCCACTCCAGCTGGCTTGTCTCTCCTCAAAGATTGTATTGTGGCAAAATGTGTCCTACGATGGACACTGCTGGACATCCATAACTGAGGGCAGATGTTACCAGCTCTGGTCTGACCTTTTAGGGAATTTTTTATGGTATATTAAGATATCCAGTAGAATTCTACACATCAAACCTTGACCCCATGTTTTTTTCACTTGAGAACTTTTTATCTGGGAAGAGAAAGCAGCTCACAGAAATGGTGATGAACTCGTAGTGAATGTTCCTCCACTGTTGTTACATTTGTGGAACATCTTTTATATTTTAAGACACTCTAATCTGATTTTACCATTTTATATGTGTCACTTGCACGGACAGAGCATGAGAAAGGAACCAGGCTATCAGAGAAAATGGGGGGAACAGCCTGTGTCTCCACAGCTGTGTAGCAAAGTGAAGGTCTTCGTCCTGTGGTCACTCCATAAGCCTGTGTCATCCCTGGTCTCTGACAACCAGATAGCTTTTCTTAAGAATTACGAAGTAGGTGCTGCTTACACTAAGCTAACAAAAAAGAACTCATGACTTTTAGTGACCAGCTGTTAAAAGAACAACAGCGATTCTCTGTGCCATCTGATGGCTTAGAGGAGGTCTGTGTTTGGGGGAAGATGGCGGAGCCAAGTCCAGTTTTGGCAAACTCACCAACTGTTTTTCATTGTGATTACATTCTCATCATGAGCTCCGGAGGGGCAGAGAAGGTCTAGACTTCATGGACCATAGACTCAAAGATACAAGCAACAGTGCCCTTTATTTTTGGTAGCCAAAATGATACCTACTGTAAAACCTTAGTGTGCTGATCGTCAAAACATAATCTGGGAATTCCCGACGGTCCAGTCGTTAGGACTCTGTGCTTTCACTGTTGAGGGTCCGGGTTCGATCCCTGGTCGGGGAACCAAGATCCCACAAGCCATGCATGTGGCCTTTAACAGAAAAGTGATCTGAGGAAGGTAGAGATTTAAAAAAATAATAATAATAATCTTAGCCATTTCTGGCTTTTCTTGTAGTCAACTGCAAGGTTTTCTCAGTCAGTTTAGATCACCTGTAAACTGGTGTTGAATTAAAAAGCCTACACATTGTCAGAGTGTTGAAACATGGCTGTTGGAAGTGAGGGTGGCGTCGTTTAAATTTAGCCAAGCGACTGCTGTACCCTCGGGCTGCTGATCCGCAGTCATCTGCATCCATCTGTCCTGGAATGAAGTACCCAGATTTCCATCTGCTGCCCTGGGAAAGTCTATGAGGTTACCCTCTATTCTTCTTGTCGCAGCCACAGACTGGGTCCTTGGGTCTCCTGCCCTCCCTGCCTACATCTGCACTCTTCTTAGAGAAACCCAGAAAGCATTGGAAGCTCCTCCATGACTCTAGAGGAATGGGAAATCCACTGGGGCTGTCTTGGGCCCTCTCTGCCTGGACAGCCACTCTATTGCTTCTGTACAAAATAGGGTGAGTGGGGGGATTCTAGGGCCTTGCTGCTTTCCTAGACACCCCTCCCCACAGGAAATGAGGGCCAGATGCTGTCTATTCCAGATCTCTAAACACACTTGGGGATCCCAGAATTCTACCCACCCTGTTGGAGCTGTTGACCCAGATTAGAGTAGGATATCGGGCCCCTACTCGGAGACCCACACCAGCCTGTAGTTCATTGTTCTCCTCTCCAAAGGAGAGGAGGAGTTTTATCTCCTTTGACAGAAACAACTGACTCTGCAAATATTCTTCTACATATTTCACATGAGCATCTGGACCTTAGCTTTTGAACTCAGAAGCTGAGAATCTGACCTCTTTGTTTTCTGCTTCCACAGTTGAGGGAGTGGACGACCCACGTTTGGCTACCTGATTAGAGTAATGAGATTCAAAGAAAGAAGCCACCAGTTAATCCATCCCTCAGTAAATACAACTCACGTTCCAAACACTTTGTTTGTGTGATCAAAGGTCTGCAGGTCCAACGGCTTCTTGTCTGAACTAAACTCTGTGTTAATCTTGGAATCCCAAACAGGAAGGCGGCTACAACGCTGCTGGGGAGTAAGTGATAAAATAATCACGGCCCACATTCTGCTTGCTGCAGGACCCACAGGAAGCCGCCACGCTGTGTCCCATTCAGCCAAAACTCTCGTCATCATCTTTGTCATCACTTTATGCATCCAGCCTTTCACAGAGCTGATGACAGGCCAGCTTTGCCCAAAGAACCAAATGCAGTGGTTAGGCTTGGTCACAAAAGAAACACCCAACTCGTGATTTTTTTCTTTTGCCACTTTCTTTCTGCTGTCTAAAGAGGAGATGACCATGATTAGCACAGTAGCCACAGTACCATTTAGAAGTAATGCTCATGTCCTTGATGGACCCAGCCATTCAGCTGTCTGTGTTGATTAATGTCATCTCTGCGCTGTATAAGGAGAAAACACCTTAATGTTTACAAGACATTTATGATCCCATTTACATCTGCTGATATATATAATCTGTGCGTACATACAGATACACACGCACACATACACACACGTCCAGTTGGTTCTGTTTCTCTGAAGAATCCTGACAGCTATAGTAACAAATTACCCCAAAACTTATCTCATCACGTGTCAGAGTCAGGAATCTAGGCAAGGCTTAGCTGAGTCCTCCACTTGAGGGACTCTCTCGGGGCTGCAGTCACAGTGTTGGCTGGGGCTACAGTCTCCTCTGAAGGTTTGACCGGGGAAGGAAGCTCTTCTAAGCCCACTTAGTAGTTGTTGCCAGGACCCAGTTCTTCACAGGCTATTGGACTGAGAGCCTCAGTCCTCTCTGGAGGCTGGAGGGCACCCTCAGCTCCTTGCTATGTGGGGCTCTCCAGAGAGCAGCTCCTAACGTGGCAGCTTGCGTCATCAGAGCAAGCCAGTGAAGAGAGCCAGAGAGAGAGAGAGAGAGAGAACATGACGGAAATCACAGCTTTTTGTAAAGTCATCTCAGAAGTGATGTCCCGTTGCTTTTGCCATTTCTATTCCTAAAGTGAATGGCTGCATCCAGCCTGGACTCAGGGGAGGGGACCACACAGGGCATGAACACCAGGATGGGAGGATCCCGGGAGCCACCAGAGAAGGCAGCCCTCCAGACATAGCTGGTCAGTACACATGACAGGTGAGACAAAGCTCAGTTTGAGTCCAGAGCCCGCCCTCGGAGAGCCTGGGGGAATTCCTCAGCAGGAATGGGCAACCCGAGGATTGCTTGGTGACCAGAGCAGGAATCCTCCAGATCATGTGAGGCCCATTGCCCCTCAGCAAAGTCCCGGCCAGCATCCTCACAGCTCTCAGAGTTGGTGTCCCCCTTCTCCGAAACACCCTGGTAAACACGGCGGAAACCTACCCTGTCAACCTTAACTCCATCTTGTATTTTCTGGAAACATGTTCCTTCTTGATATAGAGGGATGTAATCAATGTATTTGGATTCATCCGCTTGGCACAAAATGTGACCACATTCCTTCAAATTCAAGACTCTGGACCTTTGTGCTTCCTACCGTGGGAATAGCTTACTTTCTTCTCGGAATCCTTCTCCTCCAGTGCGTCTCAATTGTCCGTGGGATCCATTCTAGTGAGTCTCACCTCAAGGGAAGGGAAGGGTGGACAAGGCGGCTGGCGCTGGAATTCTATTCCTGGCAGCACCGCTGTTGGAAGTAAGAGGGCATTGTTTTGCATGGACAGAACACACGCTACGCTCGCTGGTGGGCAGTGGCTCTTCAGGAGGCAGGAGGGAATGAGGCTGGTGTTTGCTCACTGTAATCACACACCTGGGAGCACAGCGAGACAGCTTTCCCAGCTTTCTGTATCTCTCTCTTGAACCCCACGCTCACACACAGCCATTTCCCCCTGGGTGTGCCCAGAACCCCTGTGAGCCTGAGCCATTCCCAGTGCTGAGATACCCTCCACGGACACCAGCATTGGCCCCGTCAACCAGTCAGAATGCCTTCATTCCAGCAGTGTTGTAGAATGAAATGACCATGGAGAAAATGTCTAGCACAGCCTCTGACGTTGCATTGGAACTACATTATAAATTCCTTGGCATTGAAGAAGGAATGAATAAAACAAAAAAGATACCTTTTTAAAAAGTGGATGGTTCATGTTATTTCGTTTAAGGGAGTGATGGAGATATTCCTTGGTCTACCTGCTTTAGTCAATGCCTCGTGGACTATTGGATTGAACCACAAGAAAGTACCAATATTCGATGGTTTTTAACCTCCATAAGACACGATTCCATGTGCTTCAACCTAATATAACCTCAACAAGAAGTCCCAGGTGCATTTTTGGCTCAAAATAGCAGACAGAAAACGTTTAAGTCCTCTGTCTGCCAAAATGTGTCTGAAATGGCAGGAGAAAAATATAATGAGAAGCAGCAGTCCGTGGCACTGGAACTAGTGGAAAGTGTCAGGAGCAGATCAGAAATCCTTCTGGGAGACAGCAGGCAGACGGGATCTTATGGGCAGGAAAGGTGGATGCAGGGTTGGCTGTGGTGGTCTTGGACCCCCAGGGAGCAAGCACCCAGCTCTCTGAGCATCATACTAGCTGACCAGGTGGAGCAGTGCAGCCTCCACAGGGCAGGGGTTGGGATGGGGTCCCTCCTTACAGCCGCAGCCTCAGCATTTGCTCCCAGGCGAAACCTGTGAGAAAATAATCGTTCAGTAAAGTGTAGAATCAGCCGTATGTGGCTTCTTGAGGGTCATTGGGACTGCAGGGAAAAGCAGAGCTGAGCCTGAGGGAACTTGAGTGAGGTCACCCCAGTCGCTCATCCCAGGGTCCTGCACTCACTTGACTCCTCCTAGCTTCTGAAGCCGGTTAAGACATCCCACCCAGGAGCCCTCAGAGTCCTCCCAGCATGCCTGAGACATGCTTTCCCAGTCTCTGGGGTCATGGCAGCTGAAGGAGCTCAGCTGAGTCCCCTTGTGCGAATAGCCTTCAGCCAAGGAGAACGGGGGTCACCTTGCCAGGGCCATGCCCCTTCACTAGGGGTGGCTCTCATTCAATGACTGCTCCAAACGATGCAAAGGCCTGAACTGGGGACACGTCTGAAGGGCCACCTCTCCCCCATTGCTGCTATGGGATCTGCTGAAGCCTTTTTTGGGACTATCAGCCTAGTATGATTGCAAAATATACACATATTTGACAATGCAGTGGCTCAGAACGTTTACCATCTGCCATCTTGGTGGAGGAAGGGGGTCTACTCAAAGATGTTTTCCCATAGAACAGAAAATAGTACTTCAAGAAAGAGGGAGATCCATAAACAGCAGAAGTAGCCCAAGATTGAAACGGGAAGAAATTCTGTTATGACCGTTGTGCAACAGGCCTAAAACTTAGTCGATTGAAAGTGGGCCAGCAATTCAGAGGGTTCTATGATGAATGACTTAAAGAAGACATTTTATATGATAACACAGATTATATAATTAGGAACCTGGAAGTACCATTTTGTGGTGTTGCTAATGAAATAAAGGCTTCTGTCTTTTCAATAAGAAGAGAAAGGCATTTATAAATTCTAGGAAGGAAAAAACTGAGACAGACATGATTCTATAATGAAACAAGCAAAAATCTGTGCCATTGATGAAGTGAAAGAAATAGTGATCTCTAAAACAGCAAATCCAAACCCTCACCAGTCAAGAAATTGAACAGTAAGGAGAATTAAGAGTGTCATGGGGCTTCCCTGGTGGCGCAGTGGTTGAGAGTCCGCCTGCCGATGCAGGGGACACGGGTTCGTGCCCCGGTCCGGGAGGATCCCACATGCCGCGGAGCAGCTGGGCCCGTGAGCCATGGCCGCTGAGCCTGCGCGTCCGGAGCCTGTGCTCCGCAACGGGAGAGGCCACAACAGTGAGAGGCCCGCGTACCGCAAAAAAAAAAAAAAAAAAAAGAGTGTCATGAATAGTTCTAGTCAATTTATTTTATGCCTATTGTACATACTGGTTGCATTTACTTCCCTATGCTGCTACATTTTTCCCCACCCAGGCTTACTTTTGTTACCTTTACATGATATTTTATAAATTTGCTCTTTTCTCGTTTTTTCCCTTAAGTAGGCTTGGGGTCTTTTTTAAATTAAACACTAGAGGTTTAAAATTTGTGTTTAGATATCAGCATTATCTTCTGATTTTCATAAGACAGATCACTTAGATTTTATACTTGGAAACATAAACTTACTTTTCTTAAGACTTTATCTTTAAAACTTTAGAAGACTCCTTTAGGAGATTAATAGTTCTTGTTTTGGAGAAAACCTTTTTCTGAAAGTCAACCATTTTTAAGTTTTCTTTAAATCTTTTATTCTGATAAATTTAAGTAAAATTGATAAATGTAATGCTTTTATTTAATAAAAAAGTTAACAGTGACTATCTTTGATGCATGGGGTCATTTTGTCCCTTAAATTTGTGTATCTTTTTCCAACTGGTCTACCATGACCGTGGTATTTTCTAAAGAGAATAACAGTAATCCTTTCCAGTTACAACACGGATCAGAGATAGAACTTGGCAAACAGTTGTGAATTAGAGGCCTCTTATCAACATCACTTGCTCATAAACTTTAACAAATCACTTAACTTCTTTTGGCCTTGGTTTTCTGAAATGGAAGATTGAGATGAAATTTATATTTGAGGCTTTCTAAAAAATAATTATCATTGCAGACCTGTTTTTCCTAGGGAATATCTCATTTCCAGCACTACACCTCTGAATATCTTTGGGTTATTCAAAGCTGGCATCATTCACAAGGTCAAAATATATCAGAGGAGATTCTTGATTCTAAATGTTGCTGTAATTCCCTTGTTCATGGGACCCTCCAACACAGTGCCCCATCTACCCGATGGGTCTCCTCTTTGTAGTGAGAAAAGAACCCGGTGAAAACAAAGAACAAGATGATAACCAGAGCAAACACAATGCGGTGTTTATAAGAACAAAGCCATCAATAGGACTAATGGCTAAGTGTAATTCTATAAATGTATTAATTAATGCAAAGAATCGAAAACCGCTAATATCGGAGGGCAGCGCTGGTAATTCCCAGTAGTGCAATTATATACATCAGTTTATGCACTGAGTCAGGAAGCTCTTAAATCTCAAATGGTCCAACCCATATCTTCTAACCTGGTACTTATCAAACTTAAAAGGGATACTGATTATCTGGGGATCTGGTTGAAATGCAGGTTATGAATCAGTAGGTCACTTGACAGTCAGCCCCCAAGGCTGCTGCTGCCGCTGGCCTGTGGTCCACGGGTTAGACTATCAGAATGACATACAGCACTTAGAATAGTGTCTGCACTTAGGGAGTCCTGCTAAGTGATAGTGATTATTATTACTGCTGGGAGGTTTGAGAATTCCAACTCTTCCTGTGTTCAAGTGCAGTAGTATTAAGAGTTGTACAGCAACCAGGTTTTTTGCTGAATACAGTCATCCCTTGGTATCCTTGGGGATTTGGTTCCATGACCCCCACGGATATCAAATTCCGTGGATGCTCAAGTCCCTTGTGTAAAATGGCATAGTGTTTGCACGTAACCTGCACACATCTCCCTGCATACTTAAATCATCTCTAGATTACTTATAATACCTAATACAATGTAAATGCTGTGTAACTAGTTGTAAGTATGACGTAAATACCTATATAAATAGTTACCAGAGCACAGCAAATTCAAGTTTTGCTTTTGGGAACTTTCTGGAATTGGGGTTTTTTTACGATTATTTCTGATCTGTAGTTGGTTGAATCTGTACATGCAGAACCATGGATACTGAGGGCCAACTGTACTAACTAGAATCCTTTTATAAACTCATTTATGGATTTTAGTAACCCTTAAAAATTTATTCTGGAACTCTCTCCGAGATTACAAATAAATAGCCCGTAGTGAAAAGAAAGTCTATGGAATATGCATGAGTTATTGCTAAAAACTGCAGAGGAGGCTTACACATTTGGACAGGATCCGTCCATCAGAAGAAGGACTGTCATTTCCTTCTAGTGGGCTGAGGACCACAGTTTTGGAATCAGTGATTCGGGGGACCATCCAGTTGGTGGCCAAATATCCAGGGTGCCCAGGACAGTCCTCAGGGCACAGCATAACCTGTAACACTGCCCCCTTCAAATTGTACCGGCTTCAAAAACACATTGTATAGCGATCCTAATTATAGTAGACAATGATGACACGTTACGGGCTTCATCCAGCTTGCCTATTTCTCCCCAAACTTTCTACCACATGGAGAGAAGGGAATTCTCAGTCGAATCATCCTTCTTGGCTAGCCACAGCTTTGGCCGTAAATCAGGCTTATGTTCAATAATCCTGCACTTCTGTATGTAGCACATATACACAAATGTGTCTCTTGTGGAAGAGACATGGTAGTTTCATCATTTATCACTATGATACAATTTACAGATGCTACTAGTCTGAACTGCCCATGTGAAGCTCTCATCTTTTTTTTTTTTTTTTTTTTTTTTTGTGATATGCGGGCCTCTCACTGTTGTGGCCTCTCCTGTTGAGGAGCACAGGCTCTGGACGCACAGGCTCAGCGGCCATGGCTCACGGGCCCAGCCACTCTGCGGCATGTGGGATCTTCCTGGCTCGGGGCACGAACCCGTGTCCCCTGCATCGGCAGGCGGACTCTCAACCACTGCGCCACCAGGGAAGCCCTGAAGCTCTCATCTTTTTGACGGGAGGAGCTTCTTCTCAGGTTCCATTTTACCTAGGATTATACAGTAATTCTTCACAGTGCTGCTGGCCTGTGAGATACACAGGAACAAAACTGACTGAAGACAAAAGATGGGTCCATCTCCTTGGGTGAAATGCAAGAAAGGGATGAAGCCGTATCAACCCAGCTTCTCTCTCCCGTAGGTGGGGCAGCCTGGAGGTTAAGCCTGTGGCTCCAGGTACCAGGATGAAATCTGCATTCTGTCATTGACCAACCAGCTGGCCACATTAGGCAAATGGTTGAATCTCTTTCAGCCCATTTCTTCATCTGTCTCCTAAGTTTATTGTGAGGTTGAAATGTGTTATCATATGGAAGGGGCTTAGGGAGGGCTTGGCCCACCAAAAGAATTCAGACTTTACCCATCCTTAGCCATACCCGCAGTACTTATCTGCTGTCTCCTAAATGTCCAAGGGAAGATTTAGCCACTGTGCAAAACTGCGATTCAAAACTGAGCTCCGTGTTAGCTGCGGCCTTGACTGCCATGTTTTAGTTCCAAAAGGCTTTCTTTTAGGTGTCTTGTGTCCCAAATTTGTGACAGGTTGAAACAATCATTTTAGTTTGAAATCTCAAGGAATCTGAACATGAGAGATTTCCTTTTATATAAGGTTTCTATTATAACGTATATTCTTCTTACGTCTTTATCTAAAGCGCAGAGAGAATAAAACCCAAATAAGATAGAAAAGGTGTAACTGAGAGGAGGAAAAGGAAGAGGGAGGAAGACGATTGGGAACATAACAAACTGTGTGTTTTCTTTCTAGATTTAAAGATTGAGTCATTAGAATTTGCTCATGTCTGCATCTCAAAAGAATGCAAATGCCATCTCAATTTCAGGGGAAGAATTAGTTAAGGATACCACGCTGGCTTTGAAAAGTTTGCTTTGATCGTATGCCAAATGGCAAAATGAATGGATTTAATTTGAAATTGCCTATCTTCAGAAGGATGTGATATGGGACATATTGAGGATTTAGCCCTTTCATTTAAGATTAAACATCCTAAAAATGTCCTCGTCAATTATTGACAGCCGAATATTAAAACAGAGGCTTCATTTCAATCTTGAGAGAACACTGCTTGTTTCTAGAAATACATTTCCTCCCTCTTTCAACTACAACACTGCATGATGTGCTCAAGAGGGGACATTTCCTAAATTGGTGTGGGAGCTGGCGAGCACTTTGTCCTGTCTGCCTCAGTAGGCCCACGACCTGTAGTGTAGGGTTCAAATGAAATGTATTCAGTGGAGCAGACTGCTAGGAAAATGTCCTAAGAAACATGTAAGAGCTGACCCTTAAAATAATGAAATCTCAAAGCTTATTTGTTTTACGTTTTCTACGAGTAATTAATAACAGTTGTGAACGGGCAGCAAGGCCACGCCCATGGAAATGTGGCCTAGGACTGTTACATTTGTCCTCAGTCCCCCGCAGTCCCTTTTCTTAGAGGTGGCCTCAGATTAATAGGAATATATAAATCCTTTGATAATGCTATCCTTGTCTGGAACAAAAAGCTCTGTCTAAAGTCTCCCGCCACCTCATTTCCACACATCAAAATTCTATCCACCTTTCATTTACCATATTTTACCTGAAGTCTTACTTGACCTCTTCCCCTTCTCCGTGCACACACACACCCTTTGATGATCCATGATTCTGAAAAGAGATTCAGAGTGTCTTAAATAACCGAAGGAAGTGGAGATTAAACCTAGCTGGAGGAAGGGTATGTCAGGGGAAGGGGTCAAGAAAGGTTTCAGGAAAGAAAGCTGTAGGGTTTGATTTAGGCTTTTCTCTGTTACATTATAACGTGGAGGACCTGGGCCCAGGCGTTCGGTACGTATTTGCTGATTTTACTGAATGTAGCTTTGAAGAGAAGAAAAAATTCACCAAAAGGTAGCAGGGGGACGTGAGGAGGACAGTTCTATCCTCGTTGTTTTATTCATTTCATTACCAAGTGAGCCCATCCCATAGAGCGGCCATCATGCACGGTACACAGTTGGCACTCAATAATGAATCCATGAGCAAAGGACACAGGACAAAAACATGAGCCGTTCCTACGCTTGAAGTTCTTACAGTCTAGTTAGTAAGGGAGCAGTTACCCTCACTAAGTAGGTAACTCTGTTATGGGAGCACCGTGGGAGGCTGTGTAAACCTCAGTAGGGTTCAGGAAGGATTTCTCAGATGAGACCCAAGCTGGGACTTGAGAGACAATTAGAAGTTATCTGATGGGGATGGAATATACAACATGATAACTGTAGTCATCAACACTGTATTGTGTATTTGAAAGTTGCTAAGAGAATAGATTTGAAAAGTTCTCTTCGCAAGAAAAAAAATGTGTAACTATGTGAGGTAATGGATGATAACTAAACATATTGTGGCAATCATTTCCAATATATATGTTTATCAAATCATTATGTTGTATATCTTAAACGTATGCAAAATGTCAATTATATCTCAATGAAACTGGAAAAAAATAAAGGGAAAGAAACGAAGCTATCTGAAGGAAAAGGGTGTCACAGGCAGAAGAGAGAACAAGTGAGAGACGGCTTGGAGATACAGAATAGGCTGCCTTTCGGAACCTATAAGTGGAAATTTGCTGGAGTACAGATTAGGCCAAGGGTAGAATGTGAGATTTGTGGGTGAGTGATGGCCATTTTATAAAGGGCCTTTCATGCTAAGCCACGCCATGTTCTTAGAAGCTCTGTGAAGCCACCGAAGGATTTTATGGAAGAACTATATCATCAGAATTTTCTTCTTTAGAAAGACCTGTCTTGCAGTAGACTTTCAAGGTTGATTTGAGGGTGGCCAGACTGAAGCTAGGGGGACCTAGCGCGGCCATCGGGAGAGCTGTGGCGAGCCAGGGAGCTGGTGAGGATGAAGAGGAGATGCTGGGAGATTGGGAGAACACAAGCTGACTGCTGGGATGTGGGGTGAGGGAGAGGGAAAAGACCAGGATGACGTTCAGCTTCCTGGCTTGAGCAACTGAGTAGATGGGGTCCATTTGCTGAGAAAGAGGAGAAGCAGATTTAAAGTTGCCCGCCACAAAGAATGTGGCTTTAGAGGCATGAAGTTTAAGGCGTCTGTCGAATAACCCAAAGAAAATGTCCAGGCAACAGTGGAGTATGGGGACTAGAGTTCTGGAGACGGGTTTGTCTAAAAGATAGTTGAGGCGCATTCGGACAGGTGAAAGGAGACACGTGGGAAAGGCTTAACAAATCTATTCGTCTGAGCTTCAGATATTTCCAGTAGGGGCTGTCGTCTTTGTGATTTACTCACTGCCTCTCTGAGCCTCAGCCCCTGCTAATGGTGCAGGATTTCCAAAGGCAAAGATTGAAGGCAATGACCCAGTTGATTTCCTCCTTAGAATTATTTAATTTACCACATTGTTTTTTTAAAGGAAACTTTTAAAGCTTAGCAGCCAAGAAAGAAATCTTGGTGGTTAATTGGGGCTTTACATTTTAAGTAGGTAACATCAAGAAAATCACCTTAGTATAATTAGACTTAATTTTATATGAGATACCACTCTGAGCATTCCTATAATTTCTCTTAATATTTTAAGGATTAGATACAGGTACAAGTATAGATGTAAATATAGATGGATGTAGGCATAGATGTATTTATATACTTGGATTTAGATATAGGGAGATTTGTACAGCTACAGCCAGCAGACCAAATACAGACATATAAACAAAACATTGTTTATCTTCAAATGTGGGACTCATAATACTAACAGCTCGAATAAACTTACCGTGCTCAGTGATTTAAATATATTAATTTACTTAATGCTCAGAACAGCGCTGTGAGGTAGATTCTGTTATTATCCCATTTTGCAGATGAGAAAACTGAGGTGTTGGGTAAGTAAATTGCTTAAGGTTGCACAAATCCTGGGTCTGGGATTTGAACTAGGCAGTGTGGGTCTAGAGTCTGTGCTAGTAACATGGCTTTATATTGCCTCTCTTTATCAATCTCTAATGGGTAAATCAATATTTAAATAAATTTAGAATGCAGTTCCTGTCCTCGGGTAAGCTGTAAAGGGAGCCGTGCAGTTCATCAATGACGCATGCGCAATTAGAGCCTGTGTCTAATCAGGGCTGATGATAGCCGCAGGCATTCTTGCAGATTAACCATCAGAGAAGAGGAGCTGCTGGCCCAGAGAAGGATGTAGCAGCCGTTAGCTCTCAGCAAATGCCTCGAACCCAGGCAGCCATTGACACTGTAAACTGAAATGTAACAGCTATAAAAGGACTGTCGGATGCTCCCTTTGTGTTTATAACCATGCAGAGATGTCCAACTTTATGGCACGTAACAGACAACTGTGCTCATAACCGCTTTCTCAGAGGTCTCGTTTTCCTGGCCCATCCCCCTTACAGGTAGGGGTGCTCCTCCCTGCCACTCCCTAGGTGTTCAGAGACCCCTTGGGAGGCTTACAAGTGTCCTGGAGCAGGAAGGAAGCATGCAGGCATCCACAGATGGTATCTTGCTTCGCATAGCCAGGCTCCACAGTCCCCTGGTCTCACTGGTGGGGGCAGTGAGACCCACCAGAACCAGTCCTGCATTCAGGTGCTGGGAGGGTCTTCCTCACCCAAAGCGTGGGCAGTTGCTGTGCAAGGGTCGTAGGCACGCACAGTGCCACCTGTAAGCTCCGCTCTTGGTCCCCCCATCTGGCCCTTACCGCCCCTTACTGAGCAGCTGCAGGACGGGGTCCAAGCAACCCCCTTACTTGTTCCTTCTCCTCAGGCCTCCATCTTGGGTATTTACAAAATGGGTTCGTGTGTGTCAGGGACTCAGTCATCTATAATATGGGACCTGGGCGGAAACTTGGCAGATTTTAGTTTCTTGGTTCTCATCCTGGTGATTCGAACGTTTAGGGAAATGAACGTCATCAGCTGAGAGTTATATAAGCATTGTACTTGTTTTAGCTATTCTGAAAACCTAGACTGCTGACTACTTGGTGATGGCCCAGGTGACTCATGACTCTCTTGGTCATACTTCCTGGGAAGTGAATGAAGTTGCAGCTTAAGGGCCCCTCATTTGCGTGGGTCTCTACCAAAGCCCTGGTAGGGCCCTGCGACCTGTTCCCATGGTCATATATAGTCTGTAAATTTTGCAAAAGTTATTCCTTACGAATTTTTTGGTTCTCATTCAAAAACAAAATTCTACCTTCGTGCCTAATTTTGTATTATTTTGCTTCAGGAGGGCTTCCCAAGTTGTAAAAGCCTCAGGCTCCACGATACTTAGATTCACCCCTATTCCAAGGTCATTCCAGTTTCTAGCCCCTGTACGGTTTCTTAGTTTTGGAGGAGTTTGGGAAGTTTTGTTTTTCCAGTTCTAAATGCATAGATGGCGGCTTAGTGGAGGTAGAGAACCAGAGAGTTCCTTAACTAAAGAGAAGTAAAAAGGGGTGCTCGCATGGCAATGGTATCCAGCCTCTGTGAACTTTAGGGTCACTGGGAATGAAAGAACAGAACCAAACACAGACCACAGAAAGCATTCTGCCGAGAAAGGCGTGTGATGAATTCATGAGGTTTTAGGACAAAGCAGCTCCTTTTGGAGTTTGGATCTGAGTTTTAGATCTTTGTCTCTCACAAGGACTCCACTGAGAAGGGATAAAGTCTTTTGTGCCTTTACCAGTGAATTATCTTTTTTTTTTGAGCCGTTATGCGACATGAGGTCTGTCCTCTTCTTTTATCAGCAAGGAAGAGTTGAGAGCCTCCTTTCACAATGATTTTTTTAATTTAAGTAATATCAGGACCACAAAGGGAACAAAGCATGATTTAACACAAGTCTGCCTGGCCTAAGAAATCCTGACCGGTTAAAATCCAGATGAAAAAAAAATCCCTACATGCAGGCCTGGTTATGCCTGTCACGTAAGGAGCCTGCATTATGGAAGATTTACAATAACAGTCCTTTTGACAGGAGGCCCTCCTGAGCAGCCCATAAAATCCAGTATGATCCTTAAACATGGGATTTGCACAGGGCTCACCCGGAGCTTCCACTGAGAAGTGATAAACCTAAATGAATTGTTTCATTCTTCAGCTGTTTCTGGGAGGTGTTATCTGACAGACGAGAGCCTTGTGATTTTGAGGGAAGCTGAATTTCTTATTAAGATAATTTATACCCAAAGGGATCATAAGTGAGAAAATTGAAAAATATATGAAGGCGTAAAGCGTCGTTTGGAACGCAGTAAAGGCACCATTGGATTTCTCTGGCAGCCACGTTTTCCAGGACAGGACTCTTCTTCTGGATGGACAAGGAAAGCTGGTTTTTCTCATTTTGGTTTTTCAGACTTCTCACTTGTTTGCATGCATCCATGGTATATCGGTAGTATAGACAACTTGACCTTACTAGTTCTGGTTTTGCTAACTAGTTAGTCGGGTGACCTTGCAGAGGGCATTCACTTCTTTGGCTTTCGTGTGTTACTCAAGGGTAATAGTAATTCCAACTCTCCTTCAAAGGGCTTTAGTGAAGATTTCATGAGATAATATATTAGACAATATTTTTTATCTGCAACCTGTCTGGTTTAGAATTAAACTGAAGGTAATATTTCAACGTTCTGATAGTCTATAATATACCTTGGGGTTTTTGGATCAACCAATCAAGTAGAATCCATTGAGTACTTCCTAAGTCCTGAGGATGCTGTTAAAGGCTGTTGACTTAAAAAATAATTGTTGCTTCCATTTTGATCGGAAACTGTAATGAATCACCTGCTACTCGGTCTGTGTTCTGTAGCCGCTGAGGCCAGCATTCTCCACATCACTGGAGCTTCTTTATGAGGACCCTGGACAGATCCTTCTGCCTGGTTTTAAGACCAGGCTCATCTTTACCCTGTTGGCCCTGAGAATTGCATAACTGATGAGGATTATCATATCATGTCAGCTTTGAGAAAAATTAGAGGCAAAATGTTGGCCCACCCGTGGCAAATGGTCAAGACTCTGTGAGAAGCTTTTCACCTTTTCTGAGGAGTCCTCCTTCATGGCTTTATCTTTCTACCCTTGTTTTCCTCTTTTTCTCTACCCAGTTTCTGTTTTTATTTTATTTTGTTCTTATATGTCTTTATAAGGCATGTTAGAATCTGTTTTTAATGTGGGGCACAAATAATAAATAAAGGACTAATTATAACAGAGATAAAGTAAGAAGGTTTAAGGAAAACTGCAGTGAACTTCTCCAGGGAAAGCAATCAATGCTTCCATTGGTAGCAATTCGTCCACACCTGCCTCCACACTGTCCAGACCACTCAAGAAAAGCAAATACATTTAAAGGTAGAAAATGGGCTTCCCTGGTGGTGCAGTGGTTGAGAGTCTGCCTGCCGATGCAGGGGACACGGGTTCGTGCCCTGGTCCGGGAGGATACCACATGCCCCGGAGCGGCTGGGCCTGTGAGCCATGGCCGCTGGGCCTGTGCATCCGGAGCCTGTGCTCCTCAACGGGAGAGGCCACAACAGTGAGAGGCCCGTGTACTGCAAAAAAAAAGAAATAAATAAAATAAAGTAAAGGTAGAAAATGTTAAATTCCAAAGTGTTCCTATTTGAAACCATACAATTATTTGATTTCAAATGTGGCCTGAGTTAGGCCTGGATCTCCATTCTCTGGTAAGCAGCCACTTTCACAATTTTCAGGCATACTACCTGAAATGTCTTTATGTGTACCTTGTAATCCTTGCTATATAAAAGGTGAAGCTGATGAAAATTGATGAGGGTAAAAATATCAAATTCTGCTTTGGACCCCAAGCCCCCCAGACCTGCGTGGTCTTACCACCTACTTCACTCTCCTGTTCTGGTTATCTTGTCTACCCTGCTAAGGGTGTCAGTTTCTCAGGATACCCTCCATTGACACAGCATCCTCCCCTGTGTTCACGTCCTCATCCAGCCCCACTCTTCACCCCTGGTCCTTCTTCTCCCACCAACGTCCTCTCCTAGCCTCTCTCACTTTCTTCTCTAGAGCCCCTTGTTAATTTTTCTAAGAGTACAATTCGTGTTCTAAAATGATCCCTCCACATCCTCCCCATACCAATTCTAGATTACTCTTTTTTTTTTTTTTTTTTTTTTTTTTTTGCGGTACGCGGGCCTCTCACTGCTGTGCCCTCTCCCGTTGCAGAGCACAGGCTCCGGACGCGCAGGCTCAGCAGCCATGGTTCACGGGCCCAGCCACTCTGCGGCATGTGGGATCTTCTCAGACCGGGGCACGAACCCATGTCCCCTGCATCGGCAGGAGGACTCTCAACCACTGCGCCACCAGGGAAGTCCCCTAGATTACTCTTGACGACATTTGTCCCCTGGGCATCACTCAAGTGGAGGCAGACCATTCCTTGACCCCCATCATGCTGTACCCTTCAGATTCTCACTAGACCTCTTGTCTTCACCCCATGCCAACTAAATCCTTACTTTTTCTGAAGTCCTATCATGCAGCAGTTCTCAAAGAGTAGTCTACAGACTCCTGGAAGTTCCCATGAGGTCAAAACTATTTCCATAATAATACTAAGACATTATTTGCTTTTTCAACCATGTTGACATTTACACCCATGGTGCAAAAGCAATAGTGGTTAAAACTCCTGGTACTTTGGTATGAATCAGTGCAGTGGCACCTAACTGTACTTACTAGTATTTGTATTCTTCACAGCCACACACTCACAGTTAAAAAAAAAAAAAAAAAAAGTGCAATAAAGAAAAATACCTATTTAACTTCAGAATGTCCTTGATGAAGCAGTTAAAGTTATTAGTTTTATTAACTCTTTATTCTTGAGCACATGCCTTTTTAATAATCTGAATAACGAAATAAGAAGTACACATAAAGCAGTTCTGTGGCATACCAAAATACAATGTGTGACTTCAGAAAATGTTCTAAGATGTTCTAAGCTGCACTAGATACTTATTTTTCTCCTGGAACACAGAAAGAACAGCTAACAGACAAACCATAGTTATGCAGACATAGATATTTGGCGGACATTATATCAAAAACGAATGAATGAGTGTATCACTTGAAGGAAAATAACTGACAGTGTCTGTTGCCAATGATAAAGAACATACTTTCAAGCAAAAATTAGAATTTTGGAAAACTTGTCTCCACCAACAAGGATATGACAGCTTTCCAATACGGAAAGACTTTTTGATAAGATAGGTGGTAATATTAGTGAATGTGATTTTTGATATTGTGTAATAAAATGTGTCAACATTTGGAAAAGCTGTATAACTCAAGGAACCAATATTTTCCAAATGACTGATGTACACTATGACAGAATCCTGCATGAGTAAAAAATCCACTAAAGATGCAAAGTAGATAAACGGATTTTAATATAATCAAATAAAAATGTTATTTGATTATGGCTTCAGATTCAACATTGCAATAGACTTTTAGGAACTGCCACTAGTTGAGTTTTGATGAAGTATCAAGGAAGAATATTCACAATTATTTGAAAGGCTATTGCAATGCTCTTCCCTTTTCCAACCACATATTTGGGTGAGGCCAGCTTTTCTTCAAACCCTTCAGACAAAACAGCATAATGTAACAGAAGCAGATGTGAGATTCCAGGTCTCTTCTATGAAGTCAGAAATGAAAGAGATTTGCAAAAATCTAAAACCAGGCCAGTCTTCTCATTAAATGTTATCTTTTTGGAGAAAACAGTTATTTTTCATAAAAAGATTATTTTGTCACATGATGGATTTATGATTGTTACTAGGAGATGAATTTATAAATAAATATTTTTCAATTTCTCAGTTTTAATTTCTAGTACAATAAACGTGAATAGATAAAATTCGCATTAACAAAGTTCTTTAGGATAGACTTAGAGATTCTCATACTAAGCGAAGTAAGTCAGGCAGAGAAAGACAAATATATGATATCACTTATATGTGGAATCTAAAATATGACACAAATGAACTTATCTCCAAAACAGAAACAGACTCACAGACATAGAGAACAGACTTGTAGTTGCCAAGGGGGAGGGTGGGGGGAGGGGAGGGATGGATTGGGAAGTTGGGGTTAGCAGATGCAAACTCTTATATCTAGAATGGATAAACAACAAGGTCCTACTGTATAGCACAAGGAGCTATATTCAATATTCCTGTGATGAACCATAACAGAAAAGAATATGAAAAAGAATGTATATATATTTATAACCGAATCATTTTGCTACACAGCAGAAGTTAACACAACATTGTAAATCAAGTATATTTCAATAAAATAAATTTTTAAAAAAAGTTCTTTAGGATCTTCCATCATTTTTGTGTGTAGCAAGGTCCAGAGACCAGAGTTTGAGATCATCGTTGTACAGCTTTATCCAAACCAGTGGCTAAAAAGAGATTAACTATTGAGGAAATTAACTTATTGTGTTTGTGGGGTACCAGACTGGAGGAAACTGGCAGCCAAAGGTCAGGAAAATATTACTGTGTGCCTGGTGGGAGCCTGGGCATCAAAACCGTAGAAAATTTGCTGTACAGGCAGATGGAAGACCCCTGGGGCTGGCTCTGATCCAGTAACTGCTTTGTCTAAGCGTACACCTGGCACGTTCACTGCGCTGTATCTGCCTCTCACCAGTTTGCTCTGGTATCCCACTGCCTCAGCAAATGAAATGTTTGTCATGTCACTAGTGGGAGAAAAAATAGAGATAGCCAGCAAATTCCCAGTGCTTGGCCAGCTGTCTCCCCCACCACAAGTTCTCAAAAGACTGTGCAGAGAGGACAAGCCAAGTAAAAATTAGTTGTTTATTATTATTATCATTATAGTGATGGGTCCCAGATGGGCCAGTGAAAACCCTGGTCTCTGAGCCCTGGGCTGCACCCCAGGTCTGGTGGAAGACCTCTTCTTGCTTTTGGTCTAAGCCCAAAACAAGTGATATCAAAGAGGCTTCTGTCACCCGCCACCTCCAGCTTGCTGCCCGTATTAGCTGCCTGGGACCCTCTTTTGAAGAGTCCAGTAGTGGAGAAAATAATTGCAGTCGTCACTGACGTCTGACATTCATATAACCCCTGCCCTAAGCCTGAAGCCTTGCCTCCTGGATTCCTTTCTCCTAATCCAGGCTCTTGAGGCCAAACAGCTGAGATGGGAAGCATAAAGAAGACAGAAAACAAAAAGCAAGCAATTAGACTCCAAGGAAAAGAACACCTCCTCCCCCAAGGCTATGCTGAGGTCCTGGGGAGGGGGCAGGAAGGAAACTCCCACACTAGAAATGGAAAAGCATAGAGCCACAAAGAAACCCATGGGTTTTGTCCTAAACGATATGATATTCCACATAGAAATAAGATCTTTTAATTTCTTAATTCCTCCCATTCCTGAAAATTCTCAGATTAATCAAACCACCAGCTTTGATTTTACCAGCCGAGACTATTCCCATTGTGAGGAACTGGAAAGCATTTTGTTCACCAGGATTCTTGTTCAGGAAAACACAGGAGAGTTGGGAAAGAATTCCTAAGAAATTCTTAGGAAGCCCCAGGCTGAAGCCCCAGGCCTGGGAGTTGGCTGATCCCAAGGTTTGAGAGTTGAGAATGAAAAATACCCAAGGAACAAACAAGGAAAGACCCCTGTTTTGTTCTTGCTGGGGAAAGAGGAATAAGAACAGAGCCTGAAAAGGAGAAAGAACCCCTCAAATCTCTCCATAAATGTCATGAAACTGAAACAAAAAGCTGTTTTGAAAAGGGTTATTATGGGATTATTATGAAATCGTGTGTGTGAATCTTTTGAAAATTATAAAAGTTCTATAGAATGTATAGAATCTTTCACTCAATTAAAAAAATGTGGAAAAAAATATATAAAGAAAAAAAAAAGAGGTTCCCTATTAATGACATTCAAATTCTTTTAAAAAAATTGCCATGGTCACCAAGGTTTCAATAAACATCCTTATATGTAAACAAAAATAAAAACAGAAAACAAACAAAACATACACACAGAAAAAAAAAAAGACAACAAGTGTGTGTAGACATGAGTCAAAAATGGGAGAAACTGTGGTGGGCCACACACTGGGGAATCTCAGAAATGGGCAGCAGCCTTTGGAAAGATCACAAGCCTTGGACTTGAGGGTCTGAGACAAGTTCACTTGGATGTCCAAGAGGCAGGAAGACCTTCCTGGACATCTGAGTTCCTCTTCCCATGCAGCCTCGGAGGGCAGTGATTCTCTAACCTGACATCACCTTGTTGATTCTATTAGATGTGGTCACACAGGAGCCTTGGGGAAGCTTATTGCTCTCCATCTCTTGCTCTTATTAATGCAACGATCTCTCCCTCTCAGTCTAGCAGGGTAATTATGGATGTAATTGAAAACATCTCTGTCTTCTGGTCCTGGCTCTGCCAATAACTGCCCATGTGACCGTGGGCAGGTCCTCGTCTCTTCAGACCTCAGAGCCCTGATTTGTAAAATGATGGAGGTGAGGAGGGAAAGGCTGAGTTAATTATCCCTTATGTCCCTTACAAATGCAAATGCAATGAATCTTGCAGTATTAATCTTTCATGCATCTTCATTCCCACTTGAACTCACTCTAATGACAAAATACCTTTTATTGTAGAAATAAAAGAGTCAGCGTTTTTTTTGTTTTATTTTTTTAATAGATGTTATTTCCTTAGTGGCAATTTCTCCTTTAAGAACACAGAGTAACTTAACATGCACTGGTTTTGTTACTCATAATAGGATCTATTTTTTACTTTTTAAGCTAAGAGGAACTAGGTAGGTGGTGTTAATATATATATGTATTTTTTTTAATTCTCTAGTTTTCCTTTACGTCTTTCCCCATTCTTGCAGGTGTTCTCTTATTTGTGTCTGTGTCTGCCTCTCACCTTAGATTCCTAGATCATTGAGATTCAGAACAAAACGATCCTCATCTCTGTAGCCTTCTAAAACCTAAAGACCATCCTTTGTACAAAGTGAGCATTGAATAGATATTTCTTCAGTTGAATTGAAATTTGTATCAAATCAAAATTTTTAAATTATTGCTTTGTATTGTGATAGGCTTGGCTGTGCTGCAGAAATAAAATAATCCACAAATCTCAGTGGTTTCATGCACTAGAGAGTTCTTTTCCTTTGCCAAGGCAAAGTCAGCTATAGGATGGGGTGGGAGTTGGGAAAAAGATGTTTTCTGTTCCACAGAGTCACTCAGAGACCCAGGCTGAGGAGAATCCTACTTCTGACTACGCTACCATCTGGAGCACATGGCATCTTCAGGGAAAGAGACTGAAAATTTTCTCGAGGGCTTTCTTCCTGCTTTCTGTACCCATTTCATTGACCAGAACTAATCACATGGCACTGCCTGACTAGAAGGATTTTGGGTCGTGTGGGCTCCCATATATGTAGGCAAGAACAGTGCCCCCAAGCTTGATAATCACTAGCAATGTCCACCACGTGCTTTACTCAATAGCTATAATATTTTGGAGATAATGGACTCCTTTGAGAATCTTATGACCATTACGATCCCTGTCCCAGAAACAAACACATATATGTTGAAACACTCAACACTTTGCATAATTGTCAGGTTTTTCGTGCATTTCTAACCCCATTCACTGGTCCTCCTACAGATCCCTAGACACAGGTTATGAGTCCTTTGACAGAATCCACAGGCATGTTTAGTAACTGGTAACAGACCAACAGGTGAAAAACAATACATTACAGTGCTCTGTTTTAATTTTATGTTAGGAAGAGCCTGTTTATTTACCTAGTTATTTGTTTTTGTCAGATCATAGTACAAGATATATGGCCAATGGACTTTCCTCTGTGTTTGTTTTTATCAGGAAAAATTTGAGGGTCTGTTCCGGACTTATGATGACTGTGTGACGTTCCAGCTATTTAAGAGTTTCAGACGTGTCCGAATAAACTTCAGCAATCCCAAATCTGCAGCCCGAGCCAGGATAGAGCTTCATGAAACCCAGTTCAGAGGGAAAAAATTAAAACTCTACTTTGCACAGGTAAGATCATTCTTTAACAAAGTGAATCCTTTTGCCCTGCATTATTTTTTTTTTTTACCTTTTCAAAATGTAAATGGAGCCCTTTCTACTTTCAGATCGGCTTGTAGTCTATAATTCGTTCACTGAGAAACAAACTTATATCATGATTCCCAGGCAGGGACAGCAGAGTGGTTTAGAAAGCAGGTTCTGAGGGCCAACAGTCTTGGTTCTAATCTAGGCAGGTTACATAACCTCACTAGGCCTCAGTTTCCTCATCTGTAAAATGGGGATGATAACATACTCCCTACACTGTCATGAGGATTAAATGAATTACTGTGTGTTAAAGTGCTTAACATTCAGTAAATGCACAATGAATGCCAGCTAGTACTTGTAATAAGAATGCTCTGATCACAACTTAGCTAGCAGGGTTATAATTAAATTATATGACAGTTTTAATGGACTGTATACCTTTTCAGTGATTCATACCCATGAGAAAAAGTTACAAACATATGGAAATCAATATCGTGTTTTATTTTATCCAAAAATAAATTCTGGCTATTATAAAAAGGCACGGGTAATTCTTGGCAATATTTATGAAGTCCACAGCAGTAGAAAATCAATGTCCATAATGTTTCATTAGTGTCTTCATTTCATTATTAGTTATCTCAATCCATCTGTTATTGGTCTGTAAGGATCATTTCCGCCTTTGGGCTCTGAAGAGATGACACAATGAAAGGAACATAGACTTTACTTCTTTTTAAAGCTGAATAGTATTCCATTGTATGTATATATCATATTTTCTTTATCCATTCATGTGTCCATGAACATTTAGGTTGTATCCACGTCTTGACGATTTCAAATAGTGCTACAATGAATATAGGAGTGCTAATATTTGTTCAACGTCCTGATTTCAATTCTTTTGGATAAATACCCAGGAGTAGAATTGCTAGATCGTATGGTAGTTCTATTTTAATTTTTTTTGAGGAATCCCCCCATTTTGTTTTCCAAGGCAGCTGCTCGATTTGCATTCCCACCAACAGTGTGGAAGAGTTCCAGTTTCTCCGCATTCACACCAACACTTGTTGTCTTTTGTTCTTTTGATCATAGCCATTCTGACAGGTGTGAGGTGATATCTCATTATGGTTTTGATTTGCAGTTCCCTGATGATTAGTGATGTTGATCCTTTTTTCTTTTACCTATTGGCCATTTGTATGTCTTCTTTATAGACGTGTCTATTCAAGTCCTCAGCCCACTTTTTAATCAGGTTATTAGGGTTGGTTGAGCCAAAAGGTAGAAACAACCCAAATGTTCAAAAATGGGTGAACAGATATACAAATTGTAGTCTATCCATTCAGTAGAATATTGTCCAACCATAAAAAGGAATGAAGTACTAATACATGCTACATCGTGGATGAATCTTGAAAACATTATGCTAAGTGAAAGAAGCTGGATGCAAAATATCACGTGTTCTATGAGTTGATTATAAGAAATGTCCAGGATAGGCAAATCCACAGAAACAGAAAGCAAATGGATGGTTGCCACGGTCTGACCAGAGGCAGAAATGGTAGTAACTGTTTAATGGGTACAGGGTTTCCTCTGGGGTAATAAAAATACTCTGAATCTCGATAGTAGTGGTGATTGCACAATATTGGGCATATACTAAATGCCACTGAAATTGTTCAGTTTAAAATGGTTTAATTTCAAATTATGTGACTGTCACCTCAATTAAAAGAGAGAGAGAGAGAGAGAGGAAGGGAGAAAGGAAGGTGGGAAGGAAGGAAGGAAGAAAAGATGGGGAGGGGAGGAGCAAGGAGGGGTCTTAGGACCAGCACCATCAGCATCGCCTGGGAACTTGTTAGCAATGCAGATTCTCAGGCCCTGCTCCCGATCTCAGAAACTCCAGGAGCGGGGCTCAGCAGTCCGACTCAGTAAGCTTCCCAGGTCATTCTTAGGCAGCTAAATGTTGAGATCCACTTATCTGCGGATCAAATAAGGTAACTGAGCACGTGGTGTGTGGTCAGTAGTCACTATTACTGTAGCCTGGCTCATTGGTTCACTTGTCACACCTGGCTGAGAGCCAGGCTCTGCGTCTTAGTGGAACAACGTGGCACATCCGAGGCCACAGTGAATCATGTGTCTTCATTTCTGCTGTGTTTGAAAGGTCCAGACTCCAGAGACAGACGGAGACAAACTGCATTTGGCTCCACCACAGCCCGCCAAACAGTTTCTCATCTCACCCCCTGCCTCTCCTCCTGTCGGCTGGCAGCCCATCAGTGATGCCACACCAGTCCTTAACTATGACCTCCTCTATGCCGTGGCCAAACTAGGACCAGGTAAGCTCTGTGGGTCTTCCTGAAAATAAATATTTGTCAGCAACTTAGAAAAGCCAAACAAGGTAACAGTTCTGAAATCCTGGGTTCCCGGTAACATCTGCATTTCTAATGGGTTTATCGCTGTATGTGGCCAGCGAGAGGAATGATGAATGAAAATGCAGCGTCAGACTTTGTACCTGTTCAAAAACAATTCAGAAACTGGCACGAAAATGTCAGTCCGTGCAAATTCTGGATTGCAATGAAGATATTCTAAGTTTGCAAAACAGGCAAAATGAGCTCTACCAGCTGGCACGACGAGGCTTCTATGCTGTGCAGCCTTGTTTTACTGCTGCCACGGCTGTGCCCAGGAATCTTCTGCTACAAGACAAGCCACCTGCCAAAGTGAAGCCTCTAAGTCCCCAAGAAGCCAGTCACAATAGCCTCTAACTTTAGAAAAATCTATGGTCATTTTGTTCCAGTGTTGGTACCTGTAGCTTGGATGCTCTCATTTTCACTGCAGTGTAGTATTCCACTGGGCGATTCCACCACCATTCTGTATTCATCCACTCTCCTGTTGACGGACGTTTGGATGGTTTCCAGACGCACTTATCCAAAAGCTTATGTTTTATACCTAGAAGTGATGCTGTCCTCAATTTCAGCAGATGGTGCCACGTTGTACTCCATAGTTTTCCTATATTATAGCAGGAGAGGAAGTGGTGGAGAGTGAGTGGTCCGAAACCAGGTGGCAGCTGAGGTTTTAGGCACCAAAGATCCAAAGGTAAATAATGGCCATTGTGTCTTCTCTCTCTTCCAGTGGTTCTCCCGCTGTGAGAGGGGGCTGACCGCACCCCGAGAGGTTCTGATTTAATTGACTTGGGTCAACTCAGGCGTTGGTATTTTTAAAAATCTCCCCAGGTGATTCTGATGTGCAGATGAGCTCAAGAACCACTGGTAGCCAAATACCGGGGCTGTTAAATTTATAATACGTTCACATCAGTACTTCTTAGTGTGGTCAGGAAAACATTTGGCATCAGAATCTCCCACCCCAGAAATCTGCAGTTTTAATGAGCACACGTGTTGATTCTTGCATACACTGAAATTTAAGAATCCTGGGTATGAGGGTGACCCGCTCTCCTGGTTCACGCAGACTCAGGGGTCCTGGGAACTTGTGATGCTAAAACCGAGAAATTCCCAGGCAATTCAGGGAAAGCTGACCATCCTACTGGGTCTTCAGATTCGATTAATAATTACTCCCTGCAAGAGAATTACTGGCTGTCCCATGTGTAGCATTAAAGTCAGATTACAGCACTTTCCAGGGGAGGGTCTTTGGGGGTTTCTTTGTAATCACCGACCAGTCACTCAGCTTCCCGAAGCCTTTAAAATAGCCATTGTTTTCAACTACTGAGAAGCAGTAGGTGTCTAACTCCTAAGATGGGCTGAGGAAAAAAGCAATATAATAATAAGGGAGATGTTTATGGAATGTGATTTCCTTGAAAGTCTAGTCCACATACCGGAATCCTGGACATATGCACTCCCATGTGCATGGTATGTGCAAATGTTGTAGAGTGTGTACGATAAATCAAGTCTGCTCGTCAAGGCTATGACCCATTTCTCCCAGTAATTCAGGGCACTTCAGAAGCAGGACCAATGAAAGCTGCCATCCTTGGAGCTGCTCCTTTGATTCCCAAGCAGATATTAACAAGAACACAGTTGAACATCTGGTACAGCTGTTTTGAATGTCAGCAAACAGAGCTCTACACAGAATCACTAAGGTCTTGGCTAGAGGGCCTAGGAGTCACTGGCCAACTTGCATTTTCCAGGAGGGGAAACTGAGGCCCAGAGAGGAGGGCAGAAATGACTTGCCAGTGACAGGACCAGGGCCCTGAGGCAGTACTCTTCCTGCTTCACTCTTTATAAAGGAAGTCCAGGCTAAATCAGACTTTCGGATCCCAGCTGGCCTCTGGTCTACTCACTGTAATCCAGTAAATTAAAATCATTTTTTATCCAGAGCCTAAAAGAAAATTCATTTATAGTCAGTGTTCTCAAAGCTTGATGCAAAGGCGAGATAAGGCCAAGTGTCAGACGCCTGCACTGGCTCACTGAGCTGAGTCCCAGGTCTGGAGGGCACTGCCAGGCACCAGTGTGACCTGCGACTGACAGAGGCAGAAGGAGTAGAGGCAATGGGAACCAGGTCTCAGAAGGGAAGCTCACAGAACCTGGTTTGGGGGAGTGAGAAAGTAGGAAGGAAATGGTCTTGAGGAGGCAGAAAAAAGGGGGTTCTTTTTAGAGTTGTGAATAATTTATCGACAGTGTTAAAAATTCATGCCTTTTGCCTTAATTGTGCCGCTAACCTATGAGCCTCACCTTCCCTCACCAAGTAAATCTACCAGTTCTGAAGTGCCCTGTGGTGCAGTCAGCACGGAAGCAGGCACTATTAATATTCCCATTTTCCAGATCTGACCACCGAGCTGTAGAGAGGTGAGCACACTTGCTTGGGGTGACACAGCTAGTTGGGGGTGGAGACAAATGTCAACCCTGGCTCTTCTGACCATCACTGGGCCAGATCCAATGGTCTCTATTAAGGATCCTAGCTGCCTGGGTGGACTTTAGGCCAACTCTGCTCTGACATGGGCAGAACATTTATCTCAACCCTCCCTTGACAGTCACCTCTAACACCATCATAACTTCCAGAAAGTCTAATCCAGGGTCTCATAAGTGTGCAAATGAAGATCTGTGCGCTATGTGGGCAACGGCGAATGTGGAGACTCTCCTGCTCTTTATAGGTGACTGATATCAGCGTCCCACAGAACAGCTGCAGTTTGGGTGTCTTCTCTTCATTTATCCTTCTCTCCATTCCTTGCCAGCTGTTTGAGGCTGTTTCTTTTTATTTAGTTATCCACGTGTCCTGTTCCAGTGTCCTTGAAGCTTCTGCACCCCACACAGATGAATGATTTATACCCAACAATTGAGCCGAAAATATCACAGAGGTTCTAGTAGAGGCCTGGGCCCCTGGCGGCTGTTTCGGCTGCACTGATGAGAGAGCAGGGCCACAACCTGCATCCCCCCCACCCACACCTCTGCCCCCTCCCCAACCAGGTGCCAAGGCAAGGAATTACTCCTTCAGTCTCCTCCTGGAACTTTCCACAAATGCTCACTTCCCCTTGTGGTAATTTTCTATTGTTCATCTTTCTGTCTTTTCTGCTTTTTGAGGGGAGAATGCAAGTTTCATTCATTTTGGTATTCCCAGGGCCTGATAGCAGTTTGCACGTAGTAGATGCTCAATAAATATCGAATGAATGAATGCATGAGCCCCCCCTAGAGATAATTCTTCATTGGCAAATGGCTGCTGCTTTATGGCTTTAGCCAGACTGAGTCAGGCAGCACTGAATTAATGTTTTCTCCACTAAGAGGACTTCTAGCATTTCCATTTGAAAAAATAGTAATAATTTAGTAAAATTCTTTTTTTTTTTTTGCTGTACGCGGGTCTCTCACCGTTGTGGCCTCTCCCGCTGCAGAGCACAGGCTCCGGACACACAGGCCCAGTGGCCACGGCTCACGGGCCCAGCCGCTCTGCGGCATGTGGCATCTTCCCGGACCAGGGCACGAACCCGTGTCCCCTGCATCAGCAGGCGGACTCTCAACCACTGCGCCACCAGGGAAGCCCTAAAATTCATTTTTTATTCCCTATGCAGAATCATTTCAGTAACAAATTATAAGTCATTCCATGTTAAGGATGACTACCTCAATTCCAGCAGTAGAGAAATAAATTCGAATGAGAGCAGAGAAAAGCAACTCAAATGATCAAAGGAATGGTATTCTTCCTTCGGAGGAGTGACGAATAGTGCTCAGCTGGTTCAGTTGAGTGACTGAGAAGGGTTGCAGAAATCTAAGGATACTGAAGAAAAGTAACTCTAACGAAAGAGCATCTCTGAGCAGGGATCCAGGGTGAGACCGTCCTCGGGCCCGGGATCACATTGGCAAACCAGCTGACTTGTGGGAGCTTTGGCACGTCTAGCTGCCCATGGAAGGCAATCGTGTGCTCTATTTAGACCCTTTCATGGAGGATAAATGGGAGAGTGAGGACACAGGCCTTAGCTCAGACAGGAAGGGGCAAAACAGCACGTCGTTCTTTAAGCAAGGCACACTGGTGACCCTCTTCCAGAGAGGGGCAACTTGTGTTCCCCAGAACTTCTAAAGAAGCTCTTGAAACGAGCATGGAGGGAACAGTGCAATTACAAAGGGACCATGATCAAACCCAAGCTTGTGGGTTTCCTCTGAGATCCTTTGAAATCCTTAATGGAATGTTACGACATGAGACCAGGGCCACCCAACACTGGACAAGCATCTCTCTGTACTATTTATTATAGTGAGAACAAATTCACAGTGCGGAAAATATATGAGAGGCACAATTTCAAACATTTTTAACCACTGTCTCCATGACTATATGTTCTGTTTTTCATCCAGAGAGTAAGTAAAATAGATAAATAAGGGGAAAGCTGTAAATAGAAACAATGGTTAAAACTTACATATGGGGCTTACTGTGTGTCAGGCATTGTTCTAAACACCTTACTATATAGATTATCTCATTTAACGTTCACTGTGACTCTACGAGAAGGTGGCGTTATTCTCCTCATTTAATACAGCTGGGGAATGTGAGGCACAGAGTGGTTAAGTAATTTGCCCAAGGCTACATAGCTGGTAAGTTAAAATACGTCCCTCTGCCCCTGGTGAGAAACAGAAAGGATTAATGAAGCTGGCACCCTTACCTTGAAGAGTGCAAAGTTTGCAAAACCAGGGAGATCTCTTGAAGAGTAAAATTAATTTCTCCAAAAGAAATTCCAGACTGTTGCAAAAGGACATTTTAAAAATACAAAAGAACTTAGACATTTGTTCCTCCAAATTTCATTTCTCTGTTTATTGGCACCTCCTAAAATGTATCCACAGCATCGGTTCTTTAAGGCAAGTTTGATGCTTTCCTCTAATGTCAAGCAGGACATGTGAATCAGAATTCACCATCCTCTGCTCTTTTTAAAGGACAGGTCTATATAAAACAGAAGCTTTCTATGCAAATCAGAACTACAATGAGGTATCACCTCACTCCGGTCAGAATGGCCATCATCAAAAAGTCTACAAATAATAAATGCTGAAGAGGGTGTGGAGAGAAAGGAACCCTCCTACACTGTTGGTAGGAATGTAAATTGGTGTAGCCACTATGGAGAACAGTATGGAGGTTCCCTCAAAAACTAAAAATAGAGTTACCATGTGATGCAGCAATCCCACTCCTGGGCATATATCTGGAAAAGACGAAAACTAATTCAAAAAGATAAATGCACCCCAATGTTCATAGCAGCACTATTTACAACAGCCAAGACATGGACGCAACCTAAGTGTCCATCGACAGATGAATGGATAAAGAAGATGAGGTATAGAGATGCAATGGAATATTACTCAGCCATAAAAAAGAATGAAATAATGCCATTTGCAGTAGCATGGATGGACCTAGAGGTTATCATGCTGAGTGTAGTAAGTCAGAGAAAGACAAATATCATATGATGTCACTTATATGTGGGATCTAAAGAAAATGATACAAATGAACTTATTTATAAGAGAGAAACAGACTCACAGACACAGAAAACAAACTTATGGTTAGCAAAAGGGAAAGGTGGGGGGTGGGATAAATTAGGAGTTTGGGATTAATAGGTACACACTACTATATATAAAATAAACAACAAGGACCTACTTATACACAAGGAACTATATTCAATATCATGTAATAAACTATAATGGGAAAGAACCTGAAAAACATTATATATATATATATATATATATATATATGCTAGAAACTAACACAACGTTGTAAATCAACTATACTTCAATTAAAAAAAACAACAAAACAGAAGCTTTCTACATTTATATTAATTCCCTAGTGAATTTACAGACACCCATCATTTAACAATGACCTGGACAAAATAAGATGAGCTTTTTCCTGGTGGAGAATGAATCGGATATTTTCTTTTGTTTATTTTATAATGCCTATTATTCCTGACTCCAGAAAGAGTATAATCCTATGTTCTTTTTGGATGTAAAACAAAATAGGAAACACAAAACCCAGCCCAGCAAAACAGCTTATCTGTACACATTAGCAAAATGGCAAAATAGAGAGATGTCCGTGGCACTAGATGGGTGGTCAGTCAGAGGTGGGCTGTGAAATGTCAGCTTATTCTGCTCTCTAGGATGGCTCTGGAAGGTCAAGTTCATTGTCACTGGAAATGCCTGCAAGGAGAAATATGGAAAGTCATTGTCTGGGCCTTTTTTTCCTCCTGCTATTTTTAGCTCTTGTTAGAGAGATCAATTTTAGTTAACTGCAGAGGAGGGCTTAAAATGGTGCTCGAGTTTTGAGTTGCGTACATCGGCTATATTTAGATTTTTTCCCAAATTCTTCTCCATCAAAACATGTCATAGTAATTGCTGGTTTGATTCTCAGTATACATTGTTTCTCCCCAAACAGAAAATAGATTTCATTAATACGTGTCACGTATAAGGAAGAAACATTTTCTATTCCAGGCTTATTGATTCCCAGGTAGGGAAAATTCCATTTTTTAAATATAGATGAACACCTGTATTTGGGGTACCTGTAGCATGACCGCTATCTAAGCCCCAGTTCTTGTTCGACAACTGCTATACTCTGATCACAGACACAAAAAGCAAATAAAACAGCCAGTCCCAGGGTTCCATGTAGCGCAGTCTCTGCACGTCACCCCCGACCCGAGGGACACGCAGATTTGTGAGCCCAGGACACGAGCTCCTTATTTTACACCTACTTTCGAAGAATTTTCCCGGGATGGGGGGGGTGATGTTAAAGGGGCTTTTCTTCTTAGCATACATTCCACAATTATCCTTAATCACTACTGAGTAGCAAGATGAAATATTTCCTCTTCTTATTTCACAGGTAAAATATGCACGTTGTAGGAAAACGGAAAAGACACAGGAGCAAAACGTGGGGGCGTGGGCGTGTGTGCGCATGCGCCGTGCGCATACCCGTAGTCCCAATGCCAGGTTGCTATTTTTGGGAAAGGAGGAACAGGGTGATCATTCTCAGATTGGAGAACCTCCTGATTCCATGGCCAAATACAAAGTGAGAGTGCGTCCACTTCCCTTCCTCACGTCTGCATTTTCCTCTCATCCCGGGAACACAAGCCCCTCCTCGCAGGCTCCGGGGACCCTGTCTCCCTGGTTTCTCTTTATCTTTCCACCTTCTCCCTCTCTGGTTCCCTTGGTCCCTTACCTCCACCTAGGGTTCCACTCCTTTGTCTCAACCACTAATGCAGGGGCCTCAATCCATTGTCCCCATGAATTCCCTTCAGGTCCTAAATGACTCAGGAGGGAATGAAGATAGATTGGCCACCTAATCCAGTCTTAGAGGAAAAGCCCCAGAAGATAAGCAAACTTTATTTTTTTTTACTGAAGGGTAGTTGATTTACAATATTATGTTAGTTTCAGGAGTACAGCATAATGATTCAATTTTTTTACAGATTATACTCCATTAAAAGTTATTACAAAATAATGGCTGTAACTCCCTGTGCTCTTCAACATACCCTTGTTACTCATCTATTTTATACATGGTAGTTTGTATCTCTTAATCCTCTACGCCCTCTTGCCCCTCTGCCTTCCCTCTCCTCACTGAAAACCACTAGTTTGTTCTCTGTATCTGAGTTGGTTTCTGTTTTGCTATATGTATTTATTTTATCTTTTAGATTCCACATTAAGTGGTATCAAATAGTATTTGTCTTTCTCTGCCTGACTAATTTCACTAAGCATAATATTCCCTAGGTCCATCCACACGGCTGCAAGCGGCAGAATCATTCTTTTTTATGGCGGAGTAATATTGCGCGCGCGCATGCGTGTGTGTGTGTGTGTGTGTGTGTGTGTGTGTGTGTGTGTATCACATCTTCTTTATCCATTCATCTGTTGATGGGCACTTGGGTTGCTTCCATATCTTGGCTACTGTAAATAACACTGCTATGAACATTGGGGTGCATGTATCTTTCCAAATTAGTGTTTTTATTTTTTCCAGATAAATACCCAAAAGTGGAATTGCTGGAACATATGGTAGTCCTATTTTTAATTTTTTGAGGAACCACTCGCTATACTGTTTTCCATAGTGGCTGCACCAATTTACATTCCCACCAATAGTGTACAAAGGTTCCCTTTTCTACACATCTTCACCAATATTTGTTATTTGTAAGACTTTTTGATGATAGCCGTTCTGACAAGTGTGAGGCAAACTTTCTTTTATTGAAATAGAGCACCTCTTAAAACAAAACTATGGAAGGATTCTGCCTCTCCCCACCTCCCTCTTCCTCTCCCTCCCCTTAGCCCTCCTCCATCTTACCAAAGACCACTTCTGTTTTCCTACGTTGTTGAGGGTCGGGGCTGAGGAGAGGGGTGGGTGAGGAAGACCCCCAATCACTCACATGGATAATCTTTTCCTAACATGCACATATTCCAGACCTACTGAGGCAGGGAGGTCCACGTGTAGCCCTGATGTCTTTTCTGTGCCCTCCCAACCTCATTCCTGAACATCACAGGCAATATGGCGGTCATGCTTTCGCACTCGGTAGACCTCCATTGGAGTCCTGTCTCCACCACTTGTTTGTGGTGACCTGGAGCAATTCACTTCCCCCGCTGCACCTCTTTTTATTTAATGGTGATTATTTGACAACTTGCAAGCTCATTATGAAGATACAATAAATAATATACATAAAGCACTTAGCCCAGTGCCTGGTACATAAGAACTGTCAAATCCATAGTGGGTTCTGTGATCATTCTGCTCTGAGCAGTATTGTTTAGCAAGGCACCCTCAGAGAGGTTTCTTGTTTCCTCTGCCAGTACATGAATTACAGAGTCTACCAGGCAGTAAGAACAAGGTGCGCGTCCTTTGAGGTGTTGGTTGTTATTTACATGGGCTTGTTCTCGGAACTGCCAGTGAAATATTTGGGTTGGTCTAGGCTTTGCTTTATACCTTCTGCCACCGAAGCCTAGAGGGCATTTTTTGACAGAAACAGCTGCTGTGCAAAGGAAAGGGACAGAGTTGCTCTTCAGTGACTCATCCTGCCCTCATGTCTACCTACTGCATTTTTCTCCGAGGGTTCCCAAAATTAAATATGAGCTTGTGGAATCACTACGGAATCAGAGAGAAAACATTTGCAGAAGACTTCCCTCTCTGCAAATACTTCTTCCTCCCTGGATTTTTTTAAAAAAATCCTAAATCCCTCTTTCTACTTCTGCTTAGAAAATCAGTTCTTTCTCCACTCTCAGACTGATCTGATGAATAGATGGCTAACAAATAGCTGTGATTTTATTTATTTATTTACTTGTTTATTTATTTATATTTTTGGCCACACTGCACGGCTGCGGGATCTCAGTTCCCCGACCCGGGATTGAACTGAGACCACGGCAGTGAAAGCACCAAATCCTCACCACTAGACCACCAGGAAACTACCAGCTGTGATATTTAAAGTTTCAGTAAGTCCCTCTGCCCTGGGTCATCTCCTCTTCTAATTTGTAGCTGTCAATCAAGCTCCAACTTGAAGAGAGGTATTTCTCTTGCTTTAGGATGATGATTAAAACTCAGGATGTGAGTTTGAATCCAGCCTCCACTTTTTATTAGCTGTGTGACTTTGAGCAACTTTCTTAACCTCTCTGTGTCTCAGCATCCTCAACCGTAAAATCGGATCGTTGCAAACATCAAATGAGATAATAGTAAATGCTTAGTGTGTGTTACCTACTTATTGTCACCTGATTTTCAAACCGTATCTTAGTCTCCTGCTGAAATGTAAGTGCCCATGTTAAGCTCTTAGCTCAGTGTTTCTCGATGTGACATTTTGGAACTGACAATGCAGTACATTTAGCATCTTTGGGCCTCACCTACTAAATGCCAGTATCCACACCCTACCTAGTCCCTATGACAACCAAAAAAAAAAATCCACATCACATTTCCAGACACCATTGGGAATGTAGCACCTCTGATTGAGAAGCACACTAATTACACTGTGGTGGTATTTATCGGGTGGTTCTCAAATATGGCAAAGAGTCATCAGAGACACAGAGGCCAGGAGTGCCTAGTAAGGTGTCAGGTACCAGTGTGGGAGCAGAAACAAGTGGGGCAAGAGGGGGGACAGTACAGAGACATGCTCTCCGCCCCCTTCCCAGACACAGACACACATTTTCTTTCCTTCCCTTTGGAAAAATAGGGGAAGACAAGATTGCCAGTAAATAACTTAAAAATATCGTGAAATAACATATCTGTGGGAGGGAGGGTGCAGCTTTGAGCAACTTTATGATGTTTTTCACTATAACTCAGTCCTCCTACTGAGGAACCCGTTGGGCACCAAACCAAAGTAGCATCTGCCCTGCCAGGATGGAGAGAGGGTTAAAAGACAGTAAGCTCAAATACTGGCTGGTGCCTGGGGTGGAGGAACGGAGGTACCAGTCACCCCTCACCCCTTCCCGGCTCCCCACCTCTCCCCTATCTGAGAGCCAGACCAGGGCCAGGTGCCTCCCTCTACACAGTTGACCAGAGAATGGTAATCCAGGGCTTGTGGGCCCTCCCCTCCCTGCCCAATGCTATCAAGTCCTAACCCTAACACTTGATAAAAAAGGCAATCCAAATGTGAACGCTTTCAAACACTTTTCAAATCATTCTGAACCCTTCCCTCAGTCTCTGTGTTCAGTCTCCCAACAGGCAGCACGTTCAGTAAAAATAACCCACATGGCAATTCCATTTTGCTTATTCCATAAATCAGGACTGATGCCCGCTACTTCCTCTTGAAAAAAAAATCACATTTACAATCTTAAAAATTGGGGGTAGGGGTTTGCAGTGTCAACTCAGCATGACCAAGCCTGAAATGATTTTATACTGGCATTTTCAGTTTTCTTCTTAATCAAACGTTAAAGGGCTGTTAATCCACACTGAAGTGTAGCACTCAGCACACAACACAGCATGACCCTGCGTTCAAGGGTCGAGTTAGACATGCTCTTGGCACTTTTCTTGATAAGCCATCATCCATTCTTAAAATTCAGTATAGATTAATAACTGACACCTGCTTTTTTTCCTGTTTGGTTCAGAACTTGCTGAGGGTTAGATAAGAAATAAGGTAAATAAGATTAATAACACCAGCTTTGTTTCTGATGAAAGACTAATGCTGAGAAGGCGGCCAAGATGAGTGACAGCCAGGGCTCCCTAGTAGTCAAGTTCAGGGAACTCCCTGGCTGTCCAGGGGTTAGGACTCTGCGCTTTCATTGCTATGGGCCCAGGTTCAATCCCTGGTCAGAGAACTGAGATCCCACAAGCCTCGCGGTGCATACAAAAAACAAAACAGAACCAAAAAAACTAGCCAAAGGAATCCTATTAAAAAAAAAAAAATAGTGAAACCCAGAGCCATGCAGTTTTACCCAGCCTGTCCCAGAGATGGAAACAGTCAGACTGCCCCACAGTGCAGGGTTTTTTCTGCTGGGCTTAGCACGTGGCCGAGAGCACGGCAGAGCACAAGCCCTTTGCAGGCAGGGCTGGATCAAGAGAGAGGCGGCACAGGGTGAGCTGGCATTGCCAGTTCCTTTCCCCAAAGGTACTCGTTAGATGTCACTCCTCTTCCACTGGGGAGGAGTAAAAGAGGGGCCAGAGAGAGGGGTCCCAGTGATGGGCTAATGGAACTCCCTCCCCTTGGAAGGAATCACTGGAACTGGTGAAGTATCCATTCTAACATAGCACGTGAGCAGGGAAGCAAAGAGGAAAAATCACCAAAGGCAATGAATTTCAACTCAGTTGTAGGGGGTCAGCTTGCTTTTGAACAAAGAACTTACATGACCTGTGCCCCACGTATCAGTTGCTACATAACAAACTACGCCAAAACGTAGGGCTTGAGCAACAGCAATCATTTATTTTGCTCACGAGTTTGCTCTTGGAGCAGGGTCCGGGGGGGCGCTCATCTCTGCTTCGTGCAGCATGGCTGGGGCCACTCACCTGGGGATGGGCGAATCAGCTTTCAGGATGGTTCACTCACTTGGCTGGCAAGTTGGCATGGCTGTTGGCTGGCAGCCCAGATAGGCTGTGGTTTCTCTCCATGGGAGCCTCTTCGGGCGCTGCTTGGGCTTCCTTATAATATGGAGGCGGGGTTCCAAGCATGAGCACCCTGGCAGAGCCAGGCGGTAGTGCCTGGCATTTTTGTGACCTAACTCAGAAGTCGCACTGGTTGCTTCTGCCATACTGTATTAGTCAGGGCATCCTAGAGGCCCGAACAGATTTTAGGGGAAGGAGCAAAGAGGAAGCAGTCCTCAGTGCAGGAGTGGCAAGGTTCTAGAAGAGTAATGTCGGGCAGGAAATATTATGACCATCTTTGCAAAACACAGTCGATCCACTACAACACGTAACTTTCCTGTTGAGAATTCACCTTGAATATGAGAGGTAGTAGAGGTAAAGCAACAAGAAATCATGGAGGATCTATTTCCAGAGAGTCCAAAGTTACCATAAGAGATGCAAATTATCTCCGTCTATAATTTGTAGTCCCTGTATTTTTTATAATTTACTAAGTGTTGTCTTCTAAAAAGGTTCATTGTCAAGGAGATCTTACCTAGAATAACTAGCAATGGGCCAAACCAAAAAGGGCAAGATGCAGAAGGAATAAATGCCCAACTTTAGCTACAGACTGTTCACGAAAACATGAGTTGCCATGAGAGAATATTAAAAGTTAAAAGCAGGACTTTCAGCAGACTTTCAACAGACTCTCTTGTAGAATCTGAAAGCAGTAGAGTCGTGAGAGGCGGGGCTGGAGAGGAATTATGAGCTCATTCTTTGAGGTCAGGTGGACCTGACTTTGAATCGTGGCTCTGCCGTTCACTACTTGTGTGATCTCAATGTCCTCCTGTATCATCGAGACATTATGAAACCCACATTACAGAGCTGCTGCCGTAATTTAAATATCCAATTTATGTGAAGTACTTAGAGCTGTGTCTGGCATTTACTAAGGGCTCAGTAAATAGCTGCTGGTGTGTTTCAGATAGATGGCAAGTGTCTGTGACACCTCCTGTGTCCTGGCACTGAGAGCTCACAGAAAATAGGACAGATACCTGCTCTTCAGTGGTTTTTAGCTTAGTGGGAAAGCTAAAACTTACACCCGTCTTTTGAACTGTGCCCAAGCCCATGACAGTTCCGAAGGCCTGGATGAGAATTTAACGTGTGACCACGCGCCAGAGGAGTCTACACTTGCTTGGCTGGGAATTTGTTTCGTGGAAGGAGGTAGAAAACCCTAACCAATGCCTCTTCTGAGGGCTTCTGGTCCTGGCCTCTTTTCTGAGGCCTGGGGAGAGGACAGTTTGAATACGAACTCGAGGAGTTGGGAGTGTGAAGGGTGAGCCTTGGCTTGGCCTTGAAAAGGCACACTGGTCTGCTTGGCCACCCCTCCTCGTCGCCTCCTGAGCCCAGTGGGGCCCCAGGGGGTGACGGCACTGACGTCAGCCTTCATGGTAGAGGAATTAGCTGAAGCCCAAAGGGAAGGTGAGGCCAAAAACAGAAAAGTTCAATCAAGCAAGACCAAAGCTATGTCTTTTGATTCTGTGGGCTCTCAGCAGCTGTTGGGCTTTGCCGGATTTTGATAGTAAGAAAGTTTCCAAAAACATAACAGTGAAATGTCAGCATTAATGGGGTCACAGCAGTAAAACAGCTCTACTACCAAGTAGTCTGACTTTGTTAACTCAATGTGAAAGTTGCCCTGCACAGGGGGGCCCGCATCCCAAGTGTGTCCCCAGCACACCTAGTGTAAGAGGAAAGCATCTCTTTTCAAATAGATAAACACACTGCAACTAGAGGTGTCTTTAAGTGAATATTCTTTATCCAAGCCAGGGCAGAGAAAGGGTTTCATCAAACAGCTAGCTTCATTATGCACATTTTACTACTATTTTTTTTTAAAAAGCTAGCTTCTTTCCAACAGATGAAGGAAGGGCAACATCTGATCAGTCCCCTGGCTGGGGTCCCTGCTGTCACCACCTCACCCCCAGGTCCCTTGGTCTCCATCTGCCATGGCAGATTCTTTTCTGTCATCCCCCCATCAGAAGATGAGAGGCTGTTGCTCGCCTCATCCCTGCATCACACCCAACAGGGCAACGGAGGGGACCACGGCAGCCACTAGTGTCTCTGCAAAAGGCACTGCTTCTCCAAACAGGAGGACGTCGAAGGAATCCTGTGCAGAAAAACAAGAACTACCTCATCTGATGACTCAGAAATTATTTCTTTCTCTGTTTCTTGTCTGAAGGTGTCTCTCATTCAGACTTGCAAAGCGTTCCGGGAGGAAAGAGAAAATTCTAGAAACCCTGGGTATGATGAACTCCATCATTGTCCACAGGATTTGCTGTTCTCCCAGAAACAAAGATGAGAAGGCCAGAGACGAAGAGCGCTGGTGGCCGGGAGGGGCCGCAGAGCTGATCTGGGATGCCTTGCTTCTTCTCCCGTGTTCATCTTCAGCGTCCCTCCCTCTGCTACCCTCTCCCCGCACTATTATCATTTTCCAACGAAAAATTGTGGTGCGGACTGGAGGAAGGGAGGGGGCAAGTTATTTGCACACCAGCATCCTCACAGGACCACTGCCCCCAGCCTGTCACACCAAACCATGTAAGAGTGTCCACCCAGACACTGAAACACGGAGAAGCACCTAGGGGTGCTGGGTACCAAAGTAGATGCCACTACCTGAAGTTGCAGAGTTGCATCCTCATGCTGCTAAACGCTCTTTGCAACAAGCGCCCCCAGTAAGCTGTCAGGTGTTTGAAAACAGCTGCTCAAAGAAGCCACCACCCAAGGTCTGCCCACCTGTTGCCCGGAGCCTCTCATGGAACGCTGAGGTGAAGCCGGCTGCACACCGCTTCCTCTCTTTAGCAGCGTCTGCAGTGGCTCTCCTCCCTTGGGCTTTTGATAAAAATGACAAATTGCTTTAAAGGAGAACGGAACAAACACACTTCACTGAGCTGTGAGTAGCGCCCATGTGTACGTCCCAACCACAAGGGCACGTAGGGTAATAAGTTCAGTGTGGATTCCAGGGAAGTTAGGTTCGGACAGGCTCCGTCCCTGCTAGCTGGCAGGGAAGCAAAGCGCAGCACGAGTTCTGCTCCGTGTTCCCTGTTTGTGTCACTCTCCTCTCCTGAATCCACGCTGGCCCCGTCAGCTCTCTGTATCAAAAAAGTCAACCTCCCTGGTGGCGCAGCGGTTGAGAGTCTGCCTGCCGATGCAGGGGACACGGGTTCGAGCCCTGGTCTGGGAGGATCCCACATGCCGCGGAGCGGCTGGGCCCGTGAGGCACAACTACTGAGCCTGCACGTCTGGAGCCTGTGCTCCGCAACAAGAGAGGCCGCGATAGTGAGAGGCCCGCGCACCGTGATGAAGAGTGGCCCCCACTCGCTGCAACTGGGGAAAGCCCTCGCGCAGACACGGAGACCCAACACAGCCAAAAATTAATTAATTAATGATTAATTAAAAAAAGAAAAGCTACAGTAGTCAAGAGAGTGTAGTATTGGCATCAAGGTAGACAAATAAATGAATGGAATAGAATAGAAAGTCCAGAGATAAAAAAAAAAAGGTCAACCTTATTCACATAACTGTCTCTACCTACAATTTCACCCAATCTCGACTTTAAGTTATAGAGTCTTTATGGCCGTATTTCTGTGGCTCTAGCTAGTTCTCGCCCTCTTTGTTGCTGCCAAGGTCCAGGGAAGTGCTGGAGGTGTGATGCTCCATTCTTGTGAACTATCCGGGGCCCTCATCCAGGGTGTTGGTTCGGGGCGGGGTGTGGAGGTCCAGTAAAGACTTCTCCGACTCTTGACAGAGAGAACTCTCTTAGCAAGATATGGCTGTATCCGTTTGCTAGGGCTGCCACAACAGAGGACCACAAACTGAGTGGCTCACACAACAGCAGTGTATTGCTTCACGTTCTGCAGGTTAAAAGTCCAAGATCAAGGTGTTGGATCAACACAGGGCCATGCTCCTTCTGAAGGTGCTGGGGGAGGATCTGGCCCAGGCCTCTCTTGTAGCTTCTGGTCGTTCCTTGGATTGTGGCAACATAAGTTCAGTCTTCACATGCAGTTCTCCCTGGATGAGCGCCCATGTCCTAATTTCCCCTTTTTATAAGGAAACCAGTCATTTTGAAATAGGGCCCACCCCGATGGCCTCATTTTAACTTAGTCATCTGTGAAGAACGTGTTTCCAAATAAGGTCATGGTCATAGGTACTGGGGGTCAGGACTTCACCGTCTTTGGTGGGGACAGGGGCGGGGGTGGGGAACACAATTCAACCCATAGCAACACGTGACTCTGAACATTCACATCCCCCTCAGCATCACTTAGAAGAGATGCGATGCTTATTGCATTGTCAGTGCTTCTCAGTCCCTAACGTCAGCACTAAATTTAAAACTGTGCCTTGCAAGCGTTTGCTGTTTTCACCGTGGACATTTCCCAGGGTGCACACAGGAGCACATAAACGCGACCCCAGCTCTGGTGCTGACAGTCCTGGCCCCGGCCCTCCGGAAGGGCACTGTCCACTGCAGACTGAGGAGGACAGGCAAGATGCCTGGACTGAGTGGTGTCTGGCTTTGATCCTGGAGGGAGGGCAAGACTTCGGGGACTAGGTGAGACTATAGCAAATAAAAGTATCTGGTTTGGTGAGTATACAAATGTGGCTGTCATGATTGGTGAGAGACTGTGCAGCGTCTTTTGTCCCAGTCTAAGAAATGAGGACTTGATCTAGTGAGACCTGGAGAGCCACTGACCAGGAGGTTGTCTGGGAGACATTGCTTTTAGGTGTTTCCCATCCATGAAGGATGGGAAAGGAAAGATAGGACGTCGGAAGAAGATTAAGTGTGTCAGCAGTTAACCTGAGAAGTTACAAGCATGCAGATTGAGAATGCCCCTTGCACCCTCCCACCTCCTGGACGCCTTCTACTTGTCTCTTAGACCCAGGTCAGCTGTCGCCTCCACTGGGAAGCCTTTCAGAGTTACTTGCTCCTTGCAATGTGGTATCACTGTCCTTGACATATATTGCCACCCCAGCGCTTACCATAGTATTTTGTGGTACTTCCTGTTTCCATGTGCCATCACTGGGCTGTGCTCTTGTGGAAGACACAAATATTTTTGAATGTGCCTTGTATCCTTTATGATTAGCAATGGGCCAGAGCATAGGAGATGCTCAGTAGATACACCCTGAAGTGAAACAGAGACAGACAGGAAGCCTGCTGGCTAATAGTGAATTGACTACAAGAAGAACCAGTCAAGAATAGACTACTAGGGCTTCCCTGGTGGCGCAGTGGTTGAGAGTCCGCCTGCCGATGCAGGGGACACGGGTTCGTGCCCCGGTCTGGGAAGATCCCACATGCCGTGGAGCGGCTGGGCCCGTGAGCCATGGCCGCTGAGCCTGCGCGTCCGGAGCCTGTGCTCTGCAGTGGGAGAGGCCACAACAGTGAGAGGCCCGCATACCGCAAAAAAAAAAAAAAAAAAAAAACCTGTTACCATGTAACCACTGGAAATCCCAGATGAGCGGCGATTCCAGCTTATTCCGTCCTGGGGCAGCTCTTGCCATAAGAAATGTACAGCAAGAGGAGAACTTGGAGAACTTCTCCAAAAGATGAAGGAGTGAGGTGATGGGCTCAGGATTACTCAGCCGTTAACAGCAATGCTGGGAAATAGAAGAGAAACTGGTAACTTACTGCCAGGCCCATCACCCCAATCCCTTGGACTGTAGTTATTACCATTTTGAAGTTTACAGCTGCAGATACTGAGGCTAAGAGAGGTGAAGGGGCCTGTTCAGGGCTGTACAGGTGACGGGGGGCAGAGCTGAGATGCAAAGACGGATCAATCTCATTTCACTTTCCAACACCAGCCCTGGAGAAGACTCAGCATCTCCTGAGACACGTAAAATGCGCCCTCACTTCCTAAACAAACTTCACCAAATCGTTTGTGTAGAAATCCCTCCTGCATTCTTACCCCGCATTTCTCTTGCTTTTCAGGAGAGAAGTATGAGCTCCATGCAGGGACCGAGTCCACCCCAAGTGTCGTCGTGCACGTGTGTGACAGTGACATCGAGGAAGAAGAGGATCCAAAGACGTCCCCAAAGCCAAAAATCATCCAGACCCGGCGTCCCGGCCCGCCGCCCTCCGTGTCCAACTGAGCTCACTGCTCCACCTCGAAGAGAATACCCGTCTCCTCTTTATCATGCTTTCCCCCCCCCTGTTGTTTGTTTGTCAAAAAAAAAAAAAAATTGCCTTTAAATCCCTGGGTGTTTGGTTGTTTGAGATTCCTTCCTTGTAATCAAGCCTCTCGGACAAAAGGGCTAGGAAAAGGTGATATGTTTCCTGATCATATCATACCCATCGAGTGTAAGACATTATTTAGAAGATTCTAGAAAAAAAAGTAGTATTTTCTTATTAAACAATCAGCACAGCCTAACCTTCGTGCTCTCCTGTTGATCCAAGCCGGAGACGTCAGTGGCAAATAGCACCTGTGTTGCTTGTGAGCCGTTCCAGTCCCAGTCCCGACGTGTGTGCGTTGTTCTTTCCTGGCCACTTAAGTAGGACCATAAGTAAACTTGACTTTGACTGCATGAGATATTCCCATCTGGTCTCCTCAGTCCTCTGCATCCCGACATTCCCAGGACATGCATGATCACCAGCATTTATTTTCACGATTTGACGATATACTCTAAGTCACAGATGGTCAGCGTCCAGTCATGTCCTATCTAGATTAGCAAAATTATCAGCGTCCTCCAGCTTATTAAACAAGTCTGGGTGTAGTCACTCTTTCGAGTCAAAGACTTCATAGCTCTGTTAAAATTCCTGGAGGAAAAACTGAGCTTGGCCCCAAAGACATCCCTCCGTAGATTTTGAACCACGATTTCATTGTAGAAGTTTCCCTGCCTCGTTGGGGAGGCTTGTCCAGGATGATAGAGACCGATTTCAGACAAATCTGTTTATCACAGAAGTTTCATGGTGTCTGAATGATTGTTTTTTTTCTCTTTGTATATTTGTACAAATGTTTCAGCTGTGCTTTTAAATATCTGGATGTCTTTTATTTAGGGATTGTTGAGCCATTAGCTGCTTTAAAGCATATGTGCATTGCTTATGAATGCATTCATATACTAATACAGGTAATCTGATAATATTACACTCTATTATGGATAATGCTGAATTTTGAAAGGGCACAAAACTTCTCATGCCAATATATAAATGACTAGCCAACATCTTTGCTATCAAGAGCAGTTGCTTTTAAATAAAGCGAAGAAGCAAGTGTCGGTTGCAGACAGTTGAAATGCAGCTAAATCAATGTAGCAGCCACTGAGCATATTCAAAGGGAAAGACTGATAGATAAATGTATGCGGTTCCTACTCGTGCAATGCCGTATTGCTCAAAAACGTATTTGTTTTTGTTACATGTGATTTTTCTATTTCTCTAGCCCAAAGTGCATTATAGAAGATACACCTATAGAACCATTACCTTCTGCTCTGTGTGCCAGGCCTCATCTACTCCTGTACATTCATGAATTACTTTAGATGCAAATGCCAATTACGATGGAGTGGGGAAATACTTTCATTACCCAAGCCTCAGAAAAACACAAAGAACAATAACACAGCCACCTGATGGAAGGATTGTTGTGGTTTTTGATTAAGGTGTAAGTTTCATCAGAAACTTAAAACATTAGACTGATTACTCAGAAACAAAAGTCCGTTCTACTGTGAATATAGCAATATAGTACTGGATACAGTACAGGTGAAACTGAGGACAGACAGCATTGCTTGTAAAATCCTGAGTTTCCATAGAAAAATGAAGGCTCCTTTGAAAAATAAAATCTGAGGAGTATATAACAAGCAAATGCTTTGACTTTCCTTTTCTGTGAAGGTTTTTGGTTTTTCATGGACAAATGAAAAGATTAGATTTAATAGTGGAGAATTCTTCCCTCTAGTGGAAGAAGTTGAGAACTACAGTCCATTTTGTGCTGATTCTCTTCTTAAGCGTCAGAATTTTTAGAAGGCAGGCTCTGGAGAAATCTGGGTGAGAGAAACTATTTGGAAATGACTTCTCAATGTTTTAAAACAGATCCATCAGACATTTCCAACAAGATTTAGTAAAAGTTGAAATGACCATTGTGTGTCATCAAAAAAACCCTCAGTGGAATGTATGACCCAAGTGGTTAGTCTTGGTGACATTTATTGCAAAGTGTCAATGTTAATCTGTCTCAGATCAAGCAGTTCTCTCATGAGGTTGCATTTGGGGAGGTGGGGAGAAACACGTGTCCCAGGAGAGGGAGAAGAAACGGGGGACTCCTTGAAGGGTTTCGGTGGCCCCTCCGAGCACCATGCAAGTCACAGTTGCCTCAGCATCTCCGTGAGCCACAGGATGCAAACCTCTTCAGCACTATTTTAAGTTTGAAAAGTTTAAATATGGAGGAGGAGGGGGAGATTGCCACCAACTGAATCATTTGTGCACGTGTATAGCTCAAAGAGCTTAGATTTCAAATATACCTGGTGAATGACTCTGTCCACGTAGTGTAATTTCTGTGTTTTCTGCCTGAGTTGGATATTTCTGAGTGGTGATTGTGGAGGAGGGCGATTCGGCCTATAGTCTTTCTAAGATGTTACCAAGAGATGAAATTAACTCATCTGAGCTCTTCCTGAAATGGGGTGGGGGGAGCTGGTTGGCAGCATCTCATGAAGGAAGAGGAATTCAAGGCTTGGAGGGGTGGGAGGGGCTCTGATAAGGGGTCTGGGAGAGCCCCTGTTTATTGTCACACTTCAGCCAGCTTGGTCCTAAAAGCCATTCCAAGTGTACGCGGACACTTTTAATATAACCCCCACTCTATTCTTTAGTTTAAAACACTGTAATAGACCTGAAGTAGGCAAAATTTTACTACATGGAACACAGAAAGCACTATCATAAAATAAAAGATGGGTACATTGTCCTTCATTAAAATTAAGAGTATCTGTTCATCAAATCACACCATTAGGAGAGTGAAAAGGAAAGCCTCAGAGTGGGAGAAGATAAATGTCTTAATTACCCAGAGTTGTTAAATAACTCACACCCAAAATGTAAAAAGAACTTCTGCAAATTAATACGAAAAAGACAATTCGTTTTGTAAGAATGGTCAAAATACTTAAGCAGGTACTTCAAATATACAGGCAATTCACACTTACACATGCACACTTGAAATACCCCTATGGCCCATAAATGTTAAAATGTGTTCAACATCAATTCTCATCAGAGAAAGGCAAATCAAAGCCTCAAATAGGTACACTATACACAATTCAAAATGGCCAAAATTAAGTATGGGGAAATGCGAAGTGTTAATGGTACCAGTCAAGGCAGAGTATAAACTGGTACTACCACGTTGGAATACTGTTTGGTAATATCTACCAGGGCTAAACATAGACTGATCTGGGAGGGGTTCCACTCCAGGACAGACACCCAGCAGATCTGAGTTCTCACATCCACCAGAGTACTTGTACAATAGTGTTCCCAGTAGCAGGGCTTATAATAGCCATTAACTGGATACAACCCAAATGACCTTCAATTGTTGAGTGGATAAATAAACTGTGGTATATTACAAAGTGATTAAAAACACAAATTACAGAGATATACCACAACATGGTTGGGTCTCAAAATCACACTTTCGAGCAAAAAAAATACATGAAAGTGTCCATCATGTAAGACTCCATTTATGATGTTAAGAAACAGTCAGAATTGACCTATATGGATAGAAATTATAATAGTGTCTACCTTTTGGAGGATATTGACTGAGAAGGGGCACACAGGAGCCTTCTGGGGGCTATAAACATTCTACATCTCTCTACATCTCCATCTAGACCTCTGCGCACGTGTGCATATGCAAAATTCACTCAAAATGCATGCAGTATATATGTAAATTACACCTCAGCTGAAACAAAACCACCATGGAAACGGGAAGGAACCATTAGTTGTAAAAAAGGATTGGAATGTTCTCACCCTAACAGCACATCTCATGGATCTTAGGTTGGTGAGATATTTCCATATGCACAAAGCCTTCCTTTACAATCTATAAATAAGTATTTTATAAACTAGAAAGCATAGGACTGAAGCCCTGGGTGAGGCACTGTTCATTCAGGTGGCAAATATGTACAAAAGACCTACTATGTGCCTGGCCCTGGGTTCCAGTGGTGGAAAAGGTGGATATTGTCCCTGCCGGTTCACGGAATAGAGTCTAGTGTGGAAAAGAGACAATAAACAAAGAAGTAAGCAGACCAATAATTAGAAATTCTGGTAGGTGGGCACAGTGAGGAAAAGCCAGAACACAGTAGGAGGGTTAGCGGAAGCCCGTGTTCCCGACGCACAGTGAGGCCAAACAAACTGAGCGTTGGAGTTAAGCAGGGAAAGGTTTCTTGTGGGGCCCTGCAAGGAGACGGGTGGCTCGTGCCCTAAAAAGCCCGAGATCCTCAAAGGGTTTCGGCAAAGCAGTTTTAAAAGCTAGGTGAGGGCTTCCCTGGTGGCGCAGTGGTTGAGAGTCCGCCTGCCGATGCAGGGGACACGGGTTCGTGCCCGGTCTGGGAGGATCCCACATGCCGCGGAGCGGCTGGGCCCATGAGCCATGGCCGCTGAGCCTGCGCGTCCGGAGCCTGTGCTCCGCAACGGGAGAGACCACAACAGTGAGAAGCCCGCGTACCACAAAAAAAATGCCAGGTGTTGGCGGGCGGGGGGGGGGTCCCAGGGTATATGATCAGCTCATGCACAATTCTCTGATTGGCTGATGGTGAGGTAACAGTGTGGTGTCACAGGGGTCAACATTACCAGTCCTTAGGCTCCAGGAGGCCTCGGGGCTGTGTGCTCATGGTCATCAAGTAGTTAACATCTTCCATGTGGCGGGGCTTTTCACATCTGTAAAACAACTCAGGAAATGTGCATCGATACTGTTACCTAGGTACTTCAGAGAGGAGCTAAAGCAGAGGATACGAGGGAAGGCCTGTCCTGGGAAGGCCCCACAGGGTCCTGCTCAGTTACATGAGGACAGAGAATAAAAGTAGAGGATCAGGGTCAGGGAGGGCCTCTCTGAAAAGGAAACATTGACACTGAACGGAGAAGAAACTAGCCATCGATCGAGGTGCTGGAAGAGAGTTCCAGGCAGCAGGGGGAAGGCAGGGGACGTGGAGATGCCTCTTCATTTTGGAGGGAACTTGAGAGTGTCATCAGTATGGCAGAGGTACAGAGGATGAGGGCAAGTGTGGTCCCAGATGAGTTTGGGAAAGGGGGCAGGGCTTAGGCTCCATAGAGCTTGGCAGGCCAACCTAGGGGGCTTGGAATTCATTTTAAGCACAATGAGAAGGGTTTTCAGCAGAGGAAATGTATGACCCACTTCATCTTGTGACAGATGCTGCTTTAATAGACACTTCCTAACACAAAGCCACAGCCCTAAGTGTCCAGATACGCCAGTGTGAGGGACCTGACCCTCTACCGCCCACTTTATCCTTGAAAAAGATAGCTTTGAATAGCTGTATTCATCACCGCAGTCTTATCTACCGAGCTCAGCACCAACATCAGTACGCAATGTCTTTTCATGATTCTAGAAAAGTTTGTTTTTGTTCTTATTCCTTCTCAAGTCGTTGACAAGCCCCTGGTGCAGGAAAGGGGAGACAGAGCAGGTGATGAAGAATAAGTCGGTGATGCAGGGAAACCTTCATTTATCAGCTGGTACAGAGTGTCCCTGCTAGAAGACACCATGCAGAGAGTCACGGAACACTTAGCAGGCTCGCCCCTTAAATCTGCAATCTGAGAAACCGAAAATCTCAAGCAAAAAGTTTTCTGTCAAACTCATTCATCTGCTCCTTTCCAAGAGAGTCTGGGGAAGTGTTATTGGAGTTGATTCAGGGGCTTTTCATGTCTCTAAAAGGAAACTGTATCCAAGGTTAATTGTGTGTGTGTGTGTGTGTGTGTGAACCCAAGTGCGTTTGGTATAAGTTGGAAATAGGAAGCCCAGAATAAGCTGAAATGATTGAAACACTTTGCACAAAAAAGTATCCCTCCTTGACTCTCTTGCCTTATTTTCCATTCTCACCCAATAATTGGGTTTGAAAACCTTAGGGCTGGGCAGGACTGTGGGGCATCTTTGACTAGTTGTAATCATTAGTGAAATTATTGTTCCCCAAACGGACTTTGGATTTGCCTATGGGGTCATTTTATTCTTAAAGCAAGATTTATAGCTGTTTCTCTAATGTGGCCAACCTCAGACCCTGATAGCCTGTTTCCCAAGCCCCAACCCCCTTTTGGGTGGAGACACTCCCGTCCCCAGATGCCGTGGGGACAGCCAAGGTCACACCCGCACCCCAGGGACAGCCTGCATGCAGTGACTAGCTATGCGGTAGAGGGAAAACCCAATCCTGCAGCTCTGAAAGGCCACTGCAGTTCCAGAGCTCCCTGTGGAGTCGGCTAAGGTCTCTGCATCTCAGGTCAACTGTTTTACTTTGCCTAATTGTATCGCCTTCACTCCCCCATACATGTGGACCTTAAAGGCTCCCTGGTAAACTTCCTCTAGGCACATCTCCCTCTGAGTCTGTGTCCCAGAGAAACTAACCTCACACATCCTGGACCACCTGTTCTCCATCCTTGGAGTTCTGGGAACTGTACAAGTCTTCTCCACATGGCCCGCTGCCTTTGCATTCCTGGTGTGGATCAGTTATACCAGGGGTTAGTAGCTTCTCTAAAAGCAGCCCAGTGAAGTTCCATTCCGTGCTTTCTTTGTGCCGTCCGGCTGAGTTCAGGGTTGGGGGAGTAGATGTGCTGGAAACTCAGCCCAAACTCCCATGTTGGAGAAATCAGCCAATCGGCCCTGCGGGGGCAGAAGCACAATGAACATCTGTTTTTGTCTGTTGTGTCGACTTAAAAAAAATGCACAACGTGAGAGTTGTGAGTTAAGTTTTATTTGGGGCAAAATGAGGAGTGCAGCTTGGGAGACAGCATTTCAGATAGCTCTGAGAAACTGCTCCAAAGATGTGGGGGGTGGGGGGGAACGTCAATATATATGTGATCTTGGTGAAGTGGGAGTACATACAATCAAGCACATATTTTCGCAGAGGTTCTCACGAGGGTTACTTCTAGTCACGAGGAGCAGACATCACCATGAAGGAATTTAGTGCTTTCCTAGATACGAGGAGATGCAAGAACTGGGCTCATAAAATCAGCTCCTGGGGCTTCCCTGGTGGCGCAGTGGTTGAGAGTCCGCCTGCCGATGCAGGGGACACGAGTTCGTGCCCCGGTCCGGGAAGATCCCACGTGCCGCGGAGCGGCTGGGCCCGTGAGCCATGGCCGCTGAGCCTGCGCGTCCGGAGCCTGTGCTCCGCAACGGGAGAGGCCACAGCAGTGAGAGGCCTGCGTACCGAAAAAAAAAAAAATCAGCTCCTGAAAGCATCTAACTAGCTGAAGACCTGTTCTGCCAGTTTTTCTCAGAGCACCGAGGGCCTCATTCCTGATCTCCACCCTGAATTCCTTTCAGGGGGTGTTGAAGGTCAGCAGCTGCAGCGGCACCTGATTTAATCCTTGTAGAGTAGATGGCAAGTACCAGTTTGTAGTTGACAGTTGTCAGGGGTCCTTATGAAAAACACAGATGGGCCTGTGGTAAAGAGGGCTGGACCCACCCTAATTCTGGCCTGTGTGCCACCCTTGTATCTGAGAAAGCGATAGAGATCATGTCTATGACTTTAGACAAGTTACTCGAGTCGTTGAAACTCAGTTTTCTCTCCTGTAAAATGGGTATAAAAACCTACTTTGTCATGAGGACTTAATAAGCTAATATTAATAACGGTAGCAATTATTACTGGTGACTGAATTCACAAATTTTGGTGCCAAGTGACCTGGGTTTAAACAACCCCTACCCCCTGCTCTGCTGCGTAGCACACTTGTACTCTTCGCACAGTTTCTTAACCTAAGTCCTGGCTTGCACATCCGCCAAGAGGACAGGACGTTAGCACCCATCTCCTGGAGTGAGGAGGGACTCAAAGGGAAAGTAACTCAAGAGCTGGGCACATAGGACGTCCACGGCCAGTGCTTTCTATGCATCGGGCCCCACGGGGAGCACTTGATTGACATTTATACTCTCATTTCATCTTCACGGCGGAGCTTTCTTTTCTCTCGTTTCTCATAAATAATAGGTGTCTTGTGTTGAATGCTCGCTGTATGACAGCTGGTCTCCTAAGTTCTTTACATTTTCATTGAATTCTCTCAATGATCCTATGAGGAAGGTACTGATGTCCCCATTTTACATGTGAGGCAACCAAAGCCCAGAAGTGTTACATCCATGATACGCAAAGGGTGTTCCGCACACTGCCCACGTCAGCATCAGCATCCTTCCAGGAGCTGGGCGGAGATGCAGAGTCTCAGTCCCTCCCCTGAACGACTGAGTCAGATCTGTCTTTCAACAAGATCCTCGTGCCCAGGATTCCTATGCCGTTTACAGTGTAAAAACCACTCAAGGTCAAGGGCCCAATCAGAGCCCTAGCAGAGCTGTAACTGCAGAGCAGATACTTTTAACTGCCTCTAGGGATATAGTGCCCACCAAGGAACGTGCTCACAGGATATAATTTCCCTTCCCCCAGTAATGATCAGTTAGACCAAGTGCCTTCTCTGTTCCCACCCACAGTTCATCCTTTCCGTTCTGTTGCCCTTGCTGTTCTGATTGAAATCGCAGCTCTGGCTGCCATGCTTCCCTCAAATCAAGCTCTGCCAGTGGCCATTCCAATGATCTCCAGTAAAAGTGCTCCTGCATAAGCTACAGTGGGATTCCCAGAAAGGCACTCGCCCCAGGAACACAGCAGAGTTCTGAGAACCAGGCAAGCCCGTACTCCTGGGAATAAGGTCTCAGGCAGGCCTGCCAGAGTACACTGGGCTAAGCACACAAATAATGTCATCTCCACTTGGGTCAGAAGCAAACCACCAGGAAAACCACTGCCTTCATTCTTTTTTTTTTTTTTTTTTTAATATTTATTTATTTATTTGATTGTGCCGGGTCTTAGCTGCGGCAGGCAGGCTCCTTAGTTGCAGCATGTGGGCTCCTTAGTTGCGGCATGCATGTGGGATCTAGTTTCCTGACCAGGGATGGAACCCGGGCCCCCTGCATTGGGAGTGCAGAGTCTTATCCACTGCGCCACCAGGGAAGTCCCCCACTGCCTTCATTCTTATTCTCAGACATCATGCTAGAGATGTGGGAAGCCATGTTAGGGATACTGTTCCTATGCCGATGAGCCTGGCTGTAGGGTGTTGGTTTGCAACCTTCAAGTTCCCGGGATGAAATCTGAAATTGGTCCCTGTACACAGAGGACAAGAAGAGACAAAGGAAGGAAGCAGAGCACCCAGAGTGGCAGGTGGCAGCTTTAATAAGCCAGAGAGCTCAGGTAGGAGGCTGGTTCCTGGGCAGCTGCAAGAGGATTGAGCTCCACATCCCCCTGCCAGAATCGCAAAAGTCTGTGTGGAGGCCTTACCTGGGTCCCGTCGTGTTTCAGTCCAGACGGTCTCAACACTTTGCTCTCTCAAGGCTGCATCCTTGAAAATGGCTCCCACCGTGGGAAAGGTGGGCAGAACGTACATTCCATCCAAGGACGGGGAGGGGGTGAGGCGCCTCAGATTGCCTGGGTCCCTGGCCCGCCCTCTCCATGACCTTTTCCAACACAGGGAAACATAATGCTTCCAAAACCCAGAACCTAATTGAACCCTTGATGACTGTCCTTTGGGCGGTGGCAGCAGAAGCCCACTTCCAGAAGGTTCAGAAGGCTCGAAACAAAGGGCAGATGATGTACTACAATTAACAACCAATTCTTCCCTTTACCTTCAACAAATGGATCTTATTTCAATATGCGTCACCCCATTTCAATGACTTGTTGCCATAACTCAGCAGAGAGGTGGTCCCTATTATTAGGATTAACTAAACCTTGCATTCGCTTTACAAAATTGAAGAGGAGAACTTTCAAATGAGGATACCACACAAATAAATGTTAATCTTACCACTGTTTATAAGTTAGAAGAGTGTCTTGGCTTCAACATACAATTGTGCTGGTTCAAGCACAGGACCTGGCCACCCCCAGCTCACCCCACCTGGGGGACAATCCACCTGTCAGAGCCAACAACCACATCACCTACGCTGCCAGTGTATGAGAGAGCAGAGATGCTGGACATCTTCTGAAATGAGAACTTGATGCTGAACTTTCTCGGGGATGAATAATCTCCTTTGCCTCTGGATAAAGCATTTCTACTTCTGGGCAAACCAAACCCTCTCTCATCCTGGTTTCTCCCATGCTAGGAAGGCCGAGCTTTCTTTTCAAGATCATCCTGAACCCCTATGCTCTTTTGGGCAAATCTCCTGTATCTATATTTTATATAGGCCTTAAATCTGGCTTGTCCAACTACGCTACAAGAGCCTGGCAGGTTATTCGAACTTTCTGAACTTCAGCTTCCTTATCTGTACGTTGGGAGTAAGGTTGTGTTTATGTAAAGTGTTAACACGTATCATGCCTGGTATACCATTTGCACCCACTTTGTGTCTTCCCTACTTAGGTTGCCTCTGAACCCATTTCCTCCTCTGGTTAGTGGCATCTGGACTTCCTGTGGGGAGCCACACCCCCTCCTGCTCTAAGTCCTGGCAGTTCAGTTGACATCATATAGCACCAGGTTTCAGTACATTCCCAGGTCTGGCCAGTACTCCAGCCATAATGAATGGTTCTGGAATGGTCACATGATCCAAGCTAGGTAAATCAGAACCAATACCAGGACTTTTGCTGGTACTGATGGAAAGGTGAATATTTTCTACTTAGGTTACTAAACTGGGCAATGTAAACTTGAAGGGCCAAAAGCTACCACACGGATAGTTCTTCCCTGAGAATGAAGACAATCCAAAGGAAAGGAGAGCCGGAAGACTGCAAGAAAACCCGCCCTTCTTTTTATAGACAATATAACTCTATTTTTTAATTTTTACTTTACATGGGACTATAGTTGGTTTACGATGTTGTGTTAGTTTCAGGCGTATAGCAAAGTGATTCAGTTATACATATACATGTATATATTCTTTTTCAAATTCTTTTCCCATTTAGGTTATTACAGAATATTGAGCAGAATTCCCTGTGCTCTACAGTAGGTCCTTGTCGGTTACCTATTTTCAATACAGTAGTGTGTGTATGTGTATTGCCCCCTTTTTGGAGTTTAGGAATAATTTGATTACACAAGTATGGAGTTCAATACAACACTTAATAGCCATTTTTCCTATTAGACTTTATTTTTAAGAACAGTTTAGATTTACAGAAAAGCTGTGCAATGAATACAGATGGTTTCTATAAACACTGTTCCCAGCTTCCCCTACCACGAATCATTTACATTCGTTAAGGTGCATTTGTTACAATTAATGAACCAATACTAACGCATTGTCATTAACTAAAATTCACAACGAAGAGCCGATCTCCTGCCTAGAGGGTTGAAGTCTGGCTGCCTGCAGTCTAGGGGCCCACAGAAAAGACAGCCATTCAGTCTGCAAGCTGCCTTCGTGCAGAGGCTCACTCCTACCGCCATGTGCCCCAGTGGTACCCAGTACCCCCGATGCCTGAGGCTTTCTAGTTCCGACTCTCCAGGGAGGAGGCCTAGATGAACAAAAGTTAAATGAATAGCCCAAAGTGCTGAGCTTCGAGCTCGGGCAGTCTGTGTCTAGAGACTACAGGACACTGCCCCACCCCTGTTGGGGTAGTAGTAGTAATGATGGACAGTGGTGGCAGCTAGAGCTAACCCATACCTCACCGCTGGACCTGAGGGTTGATAAAGTGCTGGCACACATGCTACATTATTTGACCTCAGTTAATGCCCACGGGACACTAGCTGATGCCACAGGTGAAATACCCAACACCGAATAGACGGCAGGGACACTAACACAAAGTGTGAAACTCTCCAGGGTGGCAGGACTCCTTCTGCATTACTATTCATTCCTGTCCTGGGGCTTTCTCAGCCCCACTCTGGGTCTGTCACCAGCTCAGTGATTTCCTGCAAATTGCACAGTGTTGGTTTGTGTCTAACGTTGCTTCTGGTCCCAGAAGGGTACGCAGACCTTTCCAGGAGTGATGGGCTCAGGTAGTGACAGTTCCGATCTTTGGTCTCTTGTCGTTCTTTCTTTCTGGAATTGGACAGTGGAAGTTGGCCCTGAGTCCCTGGATTCATCGATCTCTGAGTAGAGAGAAGCATGAGCAAGACAGGTTCAGTTTCCTACACTCAGACAGGTCCGTAGCTGATCTATGCAAGGCCCCACAGGGAACTAAACAATTCAAAAATACTGGGGAAAATCATAACAAAATAAGTGGGATCCAAACATGCAAATGTGTAAAACATGGATCGAGTTATCTGGGGATTAAGGAGTGACAGGGCAAGCCCAAGCTGCTGGCCAGCTTCAGATTCAGCAGGACTGGCTGTAATTTGATGCCACCTTGCGGCGGTTATCCTTTGCAGCTTAAATACCGCTGCGGACAGCTCTGGGTCCTGTGGCTGCCTGGGATTCCCAGGAAAGGCAGCAAAGATGTGAAGAACATCCTCATAGATGTTGGCACAGTCTGGGAAGATCAGTCAGGAGGGTCCTAAAAACATAGGGACCCGTCCGCCCCTTGCCTGCTTCCAGAGCCGGGCTGCCTGCCATGCACTGCAGTCCTTCCCTCCCTTCCTCAGCCTCCTTTCTCCCCTCCCTGCACCTTTGAAGATAAATACTGGCGCGTGCTCCTATTTGAGTATGGGAGCGTGGCAGAAGGTGAGGGGCAATCACAAAACACTCATTTCTTATTCTCTCAGGTGCCTTGTAATGGAGTTTTACGCGAATAAGTTTTAAAGTGCTTCCAAATCTTACCTGAACTACTTCTACCAGTTCTTACGCAGCCCTGCCATCAAGAAAGCTCCACCTTCTAGCAGGTATCCTTTCTGTTTTACTTAGGATTAGATTCTCTTACTAATCGTCAGGGAAGCAAAGTGGGCTCTTTCAATGGTTCTTTTTTGTATATTATAGTTCTGTGGTTACATAACTGCTCCCCGAGGTCTCCACATCCCTCAATAAGCACGTGGCAAATGTTTTAGGAGTAAGGAAGGTGTCTTACCCTCCTTAGCTTGACCCACAGCACTCTGATCCTGTGCTGAGCATCTATTAGGTGCTCAATAAATCTTAGATGAATGAAATGGGTGAATAAATCTGATGATTCGATATCCTAATGATATACACAAATCATATAATAAAACTGAAAAGGACTTTATACAAGACAATGTGAAAACTGTCCACCTTTAATGAAAAAATATATACCTGGCTACTTGGCTTACTCTCACAGACTCCTCGATTGTGATCTTAATCAGATGGGAAAGAAAGACTCCATCATTCATTCACTCAACAAACATTTTTTGAGAACCTACTAGGCTCCAGGCACTGTAATAGGCCTTGGAAAAATGAGACATCTTGGTGAAAAAGACAATCCAAGTTCCTTCCCTAACTGAGCTTACTTTTTATAGGTATTTAGGGGTTGGAAAGTGTTACAGACTGAGTTGTGTCCCCCCACTCAAAATCCATATGTTGAAGCCCTAACACCCCATGTGACTGTATTTAGAAGCAGGGGCTTTACAGAGATGATTAGTATTCAATAAGGTCAAGAGAATGGGGCCCTAATCTGATAGGACTAGTGTCCTTATAAGAAGAGGAAGAGGGACTTCCCTGGTGGTGCAGTGGATAAGACTCCGCACTCCCAATGCAGGGAGCCTGGGATTCAATCCCTGGTCAGGGAACTAGATCCCACATGCATGCCGCAACTAAGGAGCCAGCGAGCGGCAACTAGGGAGCCCACCTTCCGCAACTAAGACCTGGGACAACCAAATAAATAAATATATATTTAAAAAAAAAAAGAAGAAGAGGAAGACACACCAGCGATCTCCGTCTCTCCCCACACACGGGGGAAAGGCCATGTGAGGACACGGCAAGAAGGTGGCCATTTATAAGGCAGAAGGAGAACCCCCACCAGAATTGAACGCTGCTGGTACCTTGACCTTGGACTTCCAGCCTCCATAACTATGACAAAATAAATTTCTGTTGTTTAAGCCACCCAGCTTAGGGAGTTTCATTATGGCAGCCCAGGCTGACTAATACACAAAGCATCAGTGGTTACTGTGAAAGATGGGAGAGGAGAAAGGAAAGAAAGAAAATTGCTCACAGGACAGGAGTACTGAGTGATTTTGATCATCAATTCGAATTCTTGTTATTTATCTAACAAGTTAAGATCACTCCTATTCTTTCAGGGATTCCAGTAAAGGAATATCTACTTCTCTTGAGACTCCTCTTGATGATTACCTGGCATTCTCAGCCCTGTCGAAAGCCTTTCACTGCAAGGTTATGTTCATTGTTTATCTACCTCCTGAGACTCAGAGTCTCCTCCCATGTGGCAAGTCTCAGCCTCGTCCATATGCCAGCTGCTGTTGCTCAGAGTCTGGCCTAAATATAGCTGCATCCCTCTCAGGGTTTTCTCATTTCTCCTGTGAACAAAATGCTTTGATTCCCAGTTCTGGTTTTAATTGGACACCTGGGTAATTTATTTCCATAGATGAGCAATCTCTCTGCAGTCTTTTTGAATCACCAAGACAGTCTGCCCTCCCTCGCGTCTTGGAATTAGGTAAGCATATACCCCAGTCAGCTGCTACGTGGGCCTGGTCCCTGTTCACATGGCTAAACTTGGGGTGTTTGCATTTGTTATCTATTGCCATTTAACAAATTACCACAGAGTTAGCTGTTTAAGCAACACAGATATATTATCTTAATTTCTGTGGACCAGGAATCCAAGCTTAGCTGGCTTTTCTACTTCAGGGCCTCTCACATGGTTGCATCAGTTTGTCTCATCTGAAAGCTTGACTGGGGAAGGATAAACGTTCAGGCTCACTCGGGTTATTGTCAGAGCGCTGTTCCTTAAGGCCTGCTGGACTGAGGGCCTCTGTGCCCTGCTGGTCGTTGACCAGAGGTCACCCTTGATTCCTTGCCACGTGGGCCTCTCCAACATGTGCATTTACTTCGGCCAACCATGAAAGCCAAGTGGGCAAACAGAGAGAGTCTGCTCGCAAGACAGAGGCGACAATCTCTTGTAACCTAATCATTGGGATGACATCCCATCGTCTTTGCCATTGTTCTGTTGATCAGGAACAAGTCACCAGGCCCAGACTACTCAAGGGTGGTGTGAGCTGATTACAAGAGGATGTGGCTATGTGGAGGTGGCCATCTTAGAAGTTACCTACTGCAGTGCTGGTGAGCAGAAAAGGAGCCACTCTGAGCCAATGGTCGTCTCTACGTTTCTTCCACACCCTTGGAAGAACTACTTACTTCCTTATTCCTTAAGGGAAGGAAATCTAGGAAGGTGATACTGATTTGATTGTGATCTACGTTATAGAAGCCATGTCAACTCTGTCTATGAAATATCTCCAGATTCCTCATACCTATTACCCTCAGCCACTTGAACGACTGACAGTTACCACCTGGTAAATGCATCCAAGATGGAACTTACGTTATGTCTGCCAAACACCACTCTTCCTGTCTCGGGAAATGGACCATCGCATCCCACGTTCTCAAGCCAGAAACTAAGAAGTGACCCCTGACTACTTCCCCTCTTTACTCTGCCTTCACTGAATAAAATATTAATAAGTAGTTCAATAAGTTATGGTAAGTTATGTAGAAGGGGACCTACATGTCTATAGGGGTAATTATTTGGGGATGATGAAGGCAGGGCAACAAAAAAAATTCCCATGTGGGGCTTCCCTGGTGGCGCAGTGGTTGAGAGTCTGCCTGCTGATGCAGGGGACACGGGTTCGTAACCCGGTCCGGGAAGATCCCACATGCCGCTGAGCCCGCGCATCCGGAGCCTGTGCTCCGCAATGGGAGAGGCCACAGCAATGAGAGGCCCGCGTACCACAAAAAAAAAAAAAAAAAAAAAAAAAATTCCCATGTGATTTGGGTAAATTAATTTACCTCCCTTAGATCTAGTTTTCTTTACTAAAAAACGATGGGGTAATACTGGGAGACATATGTCAAAGAGTTGCTATGAGGATCAAATTAAACGATATCTGTAAAATGCTTAGATTATTATTTCACGTCTTGGGAGCCCTCCATATGTCAGCTACCATACCAGCTATGAGAGAACCACATGGTGACTGCCATCGTTTGTTCACTAAATCAGCAGTCTCCTCTCTCTTCCACTTTAGAGGCTAAAAAGCTAAACACACATTTTCCCAACCTCTCTTGTAGCTGGGGATGCCCAGGGGACATAGTTCTTGGAAAGAAAAAGTCTTCTGATAAGAACCTCTTCCTTCCTTGAATAAGGATTCAGTGTCTTCCGTTTGCATCCATGAGGTAGCAACATGCAGTTGAATTCCAACACACTAATGGTGGTGGAAAGAGTGTGCTCCTAGCGACATTGCCAAACAGCAGAACCAATGCCAGCACCCAGCTACCTTCAGGCTTCTTGTCATCTAAAAGAAAGAAACCGACCTCTACGTGTGTTCTGTTATTTGCAGTTGAAAGCATGCCTAACAGATACCTGTTTCAATAGCCTGGAACTCAAATATCAGAAAATCTAGGACAGAAATATTTTCACCAAGGTCACAGCTTCTATATCAATCCAAGATTTGAAATTCTGTCTTTTTCCACATTGAATAACATCTTATAGCTCTTATAAATGCAGCAAAATTGTGTGGACTTCACAATATGTTCCGTTTGTTCTTCTTCTTAATTTGGTATATTTACTTTAAAATTATATTCCTGACAGTGAAAAGAGCTCCACACACTTAAGGCTTTAATATGATGTCAAAGAAGCAGTAAAGGAAAAAAGGGAAGGTGGGAGCAGAAAAAAGGCAGAGCCTCTGAAAAAGACAATAAACAGAAAAGGAGATAAGTATATTGATACAACTGTATGTAATGTCAGCCTTGAATTGCTGAAGTTTTTACAATGTTGACCTTAGACTTTGCCTACAGGAGTAAATTTATTATGAGACATGTTTTCCCTCATCCTGTCTCTTCCTAAGAATTCCCAAAAGTGGTATTTTAGGATCATAAGAGACATATATGTAGACATCAGAGGCACAACATGCAAGGTAAGTTAAGGGCCCAGGAAGAACTTACTGATACAAAATCTTTGGTCTACACTCCTGCCTAGAAATGCCAAGACCTGGCTGAATGTACTATCATAAGATTTACTAAAGTACAGATAATACAGCCACGAGACTGACTGTAGAGGTGCAATGGCCACTCACCACGCATGACTATAGAGCACTTGACATGTGGCCAGTGCCATATGTTGATATGGAAATATTTTGTATATATTGGGATAAAAGAAAATATATCCTAAAATTAATTACACTTTTTCTTTTCATTTATAACATGGTCACTAGAATTTTTAAAATTATACATGTGGGGCTTCCCTGGTGGCGCAGTGGTTGAGAATCCGCCTGGCAATGCAGGGGACACAGGTTTGAGCACTGGTCAGGGAAGATCCCACATGCCACAGAGCAACTAAGCCTGTGAGCCACAACTACCGAGTCTGAGCTCTAGAGCCCGCGAGCCACAACTACTGAGCCCCTGCGCCACAACGACTGAAGCCCACGTGCCTAGAGCCCATGCTCCGCAACAAGAGAAGCCACCACAATGAGAAGCCCGTGCACCACAACGAAGAGTAGCCCCTGCTCACTGCAACTAGAGAGAGCCCGCGCACAGCAACAAAGACCCAACACAGTCAAAAATAAATAAATTAAAATATATATATATATATATATACACGTGGTTCTCACTATATTTTTATCAGAGAGTATCCCTCTAGAACATGATGGCTCTCGTTAGCCATGAGTGTGACCCAACTTCACTTACCGGATTGAAAGAAATGAGTCTAAACAGACTAATGACAGGATGTGGACATTTCCACGTGGAGGACAGAAAGTTTGAAAAGGATGGGTCTAAGCAGAAAGTGGGCGTGATTCTAACAAATAAAGAGCATGCTTATGGAGGTTCATGAGAGGCTGGGGGATGGAAGAAAAGGGAAAATCCTTAAGAAAGACCGTGGCTCCCAAATCGTGTTTAGGCCATGGTGCAATCTCACCTGGGGCCCATTCCATCTGCCTCTGCTTCTTGTACTGTTTGTCCACCACAGTCACCTTCTCAGGGACACTTGGTCTCCACGAGCTATTTTTCTTAGAGCCCCTTCCAGGTCTCCCAGTGTGATGAAGGATTTTAATGCCCTGGGGCCACTACTATAGAATTCTAGTTGCAAGGTGGCTTTTTTTTTTTTTTTTTGCGGTACGCGGGTCTCTCACTGTTGTGGCCTCTCCCGTTGCGGAGCACAGGCTCCGGATGCGCGGGCTCAGCGGCCATGGCTCACGGGCCCAGCCTCTCCGCGGCATGTGGGATCTTCCTGGACCGGGACACGAACCCATGTCCCCTGCATCGGCAGGCGGACTCCCAACCACTGCGCCACCAGGGAAGCCTGCAAGGTGGGTTAATGGAACCGAAATGACAAATGTTTTTCTGCACGGCAGAGACTTAATCAGTTAGCTCAAACATGGAACTCCTGAGCTAGCCTTGAAATGAGCTGCTAAGAGACTCTCATCCATCTTCTGTTTGAAGCCTTCCAGGTCTCCATCGCCTGTGATATATTGTCAGTTTCCACTAAAAGCCTGGAGTCCCATAGCACTTACTCTCTGAAGGACCTTGGCTGTTCTGGAGAAAACTATTAAATGAACAAGTCAGCAGAGCTTCAATAAACAATCAGATTAACAGCCCAGTGGGAGAGTGAAAATCCCACAAGTAATAGATTTAAAACCCCACTAAGTCCCAAGTTGTGGGTCAGCAGAGGAATTTGCCTCCAAATGTTTTTTGGGCAAAGAGCCATTACATTACCTGGTGGTCTCTGTGTGGGTTCCTTTTACATTTAGTCCTATTTGAGAGTAACAAAAAAGGCATTTTCCAGATGACAGGACTTTGTGTTTTATAATGCTCTGTGAGCCAAACCCAAAACATTCCACATTTTTAAAATTAATGTAGCAAAAAGAAAAATATATGTACTTGGGGTTGGAGCTACTAGTCAGATTTGAAGGATGCTTAACTCCAGTGGATGCCTTAAGTATAGAGGTCTCCTGGCAAGGGCTTCTCCCTTTCTTTGGAGGAGAAGCCAAGCTATTCCGAGGCCTTCAAGTCTTCAGCCAGCTCAGCTAGCATGAAGGGGAGGCAAATAGTCACATAAACACTAAACCCTGAATGCAAGAAGAAAGATTCCTTCCACCTCAATGAAAAGTCAGTTGGTGAACCTTCCACCAGGAAGGTCACGTAGATAACTCCTGTATATGAATTAGAAATCTGGAATTGCAGGGAAGCCGTCCATAGAGGTGCGGAAAGCTAAGAGCACACCTCCTTTGCCTGTGGACAGCCTCCAGGAAGATAGAACCAAGAGTCAGAGCACGGAATGCTGTGGCTGAGTGTTGCTAAGGAAACTCACCTACCTCAAGAAGGATTTCCCTGGCTGGGAGCTACTTGGGAAGGTCGGCCAAGCCATGGCAGGGTAAGAACTCACCCTGGGAAAAGTGGCCAGACACTGCCAAGGAAGAATGTGGGGATCCATTGACTCCCTTGGTAAGAAAGACAGTCAGACCCCGATGCTGGTAAAGCCACTCATTTGAAGAGTGCAGTCAACTCTTGAATTCAGATACCAGTGCTGGGCTCTGGGATTTGGCCAGTACGGTTGCATCTGCCTCCTGCTGCCTGTGACGTGGTCACTGCATCATGTGGCAGGCGCTATTGCTTGCTCTTCCCCAAACTGTTACACAGTAGTTTTTCCTCACTGGCAGAGGTTTATAAGGGCCAACAATGCCAGATGCTTCTTTTCCAGAATCCTTGAAGCCAGAATTTATTTCACAGGACTTAGGGGGAGTGTAGAGTGTGTTTTCAGAGGAAGGTTTCTTCTCCCTGTGAAAGAAGAAATGCCCCTTTCATTCCCTGTATTAGTTTCCAATGGCTGCGATAACAAATGACCACAAACTTGGGGGCTTAAAACAAGAGAAATTTATTCTCTCCTAACTTTGGGGGATAGAAGTTCAAACTCACATCACTGGGTCGAAAGCAAGGTGTTGACATAGCCACCTCCCTCCAGAGTTGCTAGGGGACCATCTGTTTCTTGCCTCTTTCAGCTTTGGAGGCTGTTGGCATTCCTTGGTTTGTGGCCACATTACTCCAATTTCTGCCTCTGTGTTCACTTTCCTTATTCTCCCTTGGAAATTTTCAAAACTTACAAATTCCAAGAAAATTCAACAACCTAATCCCAATTCCAAGCATTCTTTTCCTTTCACATGTTCCCCCAGCCGGTTTTTAAACACAGTAGCGGTACCTGATAATATATCATTGGCTCTAATTCCTTCCCAAAACACTAGACAGGATGGAAATTAACTGTTAAAAATTCATAAATTATTTATGTCTAGAAATCCTGTTTCAGCAGCTTCTCAATAACCAAGATAAGTAAACCCTTTCATTCATGAGTCAGTGTGACTTAACTATTTATTCCAGAAAATTATTTCCCAGGAAAATGAGACTCTTTAATAATAATTGGACTGTGTAAGAAAATTCCTGCAAATACATCTGTCCAGTTTGCTGAAATGGAGAAGCAGTTCCCCTATCGAGACCATAGAGGGCGCACCTGGGCAACGCCTTCACTGATCGCACAGCAGTTCACTTTCTAGATTCACTTCAAGACGCATGCTTGTTGCACCTACCAACCCAAAGTATATGATGTCATAAATTTTGTCCAGTTCACAATCAGTCCTCTGCCTTGAAAGACCTGCCTTAAACCCCTTGGTACCCGCCCCTCCCAGCAACAAAATCCTGCAAGTGACCTCTGGGGGCCTCCCCTCTGGGACATAAGACTCTGCCAAAGTGGAGTTCCCCTTCGCTGCAGTGGGTCCAATAAACTTGGCTTTGCTTGATCAGTAGGTTTTTCCAGTGGTCGTTTGGGGAGTTGATGGCAAACCTCTACCAGTTCGCAAGTTAAATTTGTTTCCTTAAATAGTATTAAGTTCCCAATTCTGGTCTGGACCACGAGGAGGACAACTGTAGGTGAGGGTTCGTGAATGGCTGCTCTTACATGGCATTTTCCCTTTCCGTTTCCTGGAAGCCACTCTGGGGGTTCCCGCTCCCACTACGCAGAAAGCAGTTATTCGGAAGGTAGAGAATTGGGACCCTTGTTTATTTTGTACTCCGGGTGCCTGGCATCGTGTTTATTTTCCATTTGTCTCCCCAAATGCATCTAAAGCCCCAATTCTGAGAATACCTCTTGAGAATGTAGCAGCCCTACATTCTAAAGCAAGGTACTAGGCACATTACTTACGGAGTTACAAAATAGCAAAACTAGACTTGTAACCTCTACCCCGGCCCCTACCCCCAGCCTATAAAAGGGAAGACTGCATGGCTGAGTGGGCTTGGGGAGCCCTGCTGGGTAGAGGGTTGCTGACCTTGTAATGACAGCTATTACATTTTCTGCCCTGTTCCACCTGATTTTTAAAATCTGTTTATATTGGGACCCACAGTTGAAAATACTTTTTACATTGAGTCTCAGTACACGAATACGTGTGTGTGTGTGTGTGTGTGTGTGTGTGTGTGTATAAACTGAAAGTTTTCATAAAATAATGGCTACCCTTGTTACATGTAGTGTACTCTGATACTCTGATAGTCCTATTCCAATTCATTGTATTCTTTTTTTTTTTTTGGCTGTCTGGCATGCGGGATCTTAGTTCCCTGACCAGGGATCTAACCCGTGCCCCCTGCAGTGGAAGTGCAAAGTCTTAACCACTGGACCACCAGGGAAGTCCCCTTCATTATTTTTAAAATGTAGTTACCAACCCCTAAATGAATTTGACAACCAATGGACCACAAACCCCAGGTTAGGAAACTCTCTCAGAGATACACCTATAGAAATCGGACAATCTAATGCAACAGCAGCGAGCTTCTTAATGCAGGCTAGGTGATGGGGATCTCAGCTTTAACTCCGCAATTTCAGTCCAGAGGAGTCATGGGGCCAAAGTGAGTCAGGCTGAACTGATTTCAGGGCTCGCTAATGAGTCACAATCCACAGAATGAAAGGCAATAACAAACCCAGCTTCATTCCTAGACTTCACTGGGGTTGCCGATTGCCAGATAGGGCCGGGAGAAATGAGAGCCAGGAAACCTTTCCCTGACGTGGCCACTTAATCCTTGTGACACAGTTTTTCACAATGTTCCCCTCTTTCCTTTCTCCCGTAGATGGTGATTCTAAAATCCAGGGTGTACAAATAAAAAGAAAACGTGTTCCAGTGCTCCTGGTAAGTGGAGGAGAAACGGTTCTCTGGATTCCCAGTTGAGGAGAGTAATAGTGAATGTTTTACTGGGAAGAGTCTTTTTTTTTTTTAAATTGAAGTATAGTTGATTTACAATGTTGTGTTCATTTCTGGTGTACAGCAAAGTGATTCAGTTATATAACTAATATATATATATATATATAACATATATACACACATATATATATTTTTTTCAGATTGTTTTCCCTTATAGGTTATTACAAGATATTGAATATAGTTCCCTGTGCTAAATAGTAGGTCCTTGCTGTTTATTTTATATATAGTAGTGTGGATCTGTTAATCCCAAACTCCTAATTTACCCCTCCCCCCTTACCCTTTGGTAACCATAAATTTGCTTTCTATGTTTGTGGGTCTATTTCTGTTTTGTAAATAAATTATTTGTAGCATTTTTTTTATTCCCCATATAAGTGATATCATATTTGTCTTTGTCTGACTTACTTCACTTAGTATGATAATCTCTAAGTTCATCCATGTTGCTGCAAATGGCATTATTTCATTCTCTTTTATGACTGAGTAATATTCCACCATATCTATGTACCACAACTTCTTTATCCATTGAAAGGGTCTCTGCTTGGGGAGAAGTGTCTCCGTCCCACAGCATGGCTAGATACTGTGTGACAGGCTTTGCCTGGGATATGCCTGTGTGTCGATGCAAACACTTTTTACCATTATCTTCCAGAGAAGAAAGACCTTTCTCTTTATTTCCCATATTTCCTGAGAAAGTTTTTTCACAATCCTAAAAGTCCTAACCATGAGAGAGGAGCAATATTGTAAATATTTCCTTCACCTTCCATCGAGAAAAACAGCAATATATGTAAAACCAGGAAAAATAATTTTCATAATGCCAGCTGTATACAAAGCTCTTTTCCTATCTCTTCAGAAACAAAGACCCCACTGGCCCATTTCCTAACCTGCTCTAACTTCTCCCATTCAAATAGAATGTCACATTTAGAGTCAGACATTCACAGGGGTTGTTGAATCTCATTTTTAAAAAATCAGATAGATTCTGAGTCCAGGATGAATGGCGTAAGCCAGAAAGAAGGGACAGGATAAGAGAAATGTTCCTACGTATAGCAAAAATGACTTTGCCCAAGCAAGAACATTTAGTTCTGAAATCAAGTTAATGATGAAGTTACCCAGACATCATGGGCTGAAAAGAAAAAACAAAACAAAACAAAACAAAACCCTGAAGGCACATGTGCACACAGTTGGTTCAGAAACCACCTTGTGGTCCAAACCTTCCAGGCAAGGCCACTGGACCACTCATCCCCGCTTCCCCCACTGACCCTTTGTCACACACTTCAGGTTTGTTTCCTTTATTTCCTCAAGGCCACCAACCACATTTCCCTTAGCTTGGGGACTGCTGAGTGCTGAGGACAGGAGAGAACCCAGTGTGACTTTCCCTGGATGAACACCCCCAAGAGTGGTTCTGTGTCTTCCCCAGCAGTGCTGATAGCGTCTGGGAGGGGGAGTGATGAATGCAAAGATAGAACGGTCCAAAAAAGGGACACAGAACCTCACAAAAGCCCTCAGACAGCTGCCTGAAAAACACTACTCAGTAGTCGCTTCAAGAACCCCAACTGAGTGAAACTCTCCTGAGGCAGGGAAATCATTTTTGAAAACATAACTAATAGGTTCCTTTATTACCTAATCTTACGACAGCACTAGGAGAAAAAGATCATGGAATGTTTCTCATCATACAGATAAAAAAACTAATCAGAAAAGTGGAGATTTACTTAATGTTCCTCATCTAGTAAGTGGCAGGACCAAGGCTCAAGCCAGTTATAACTCCAAGGTTAATGTTCTTTCCTTAGGCTTGTCAGGGGCAGAAGGGGCATGTAGAGCCTTGGAGAAGAGCAATGACATAAAGTGTGAAACAAAGCCCACCTTCAAGTCCTAGTTACGATCTCAGCATCCCATCCAGGGCTGAGATGCTGATATGAGAGAAAATATTTCACTTCTGGGAGAGGGGAAATTATATTAACCCTCTGTTGCATTTTATTAAACAACATTTACCTATAAAACTTCATTTGGAATGAAGTCACGTATTCAACAATTTGGGGATGAAGTGATTTAATCCTAAAGGCCTGTCATGTTTATTTTGAGAAAGAATTTGCCATCTATTTGGGTCCTCTCTCTCAGGTCATTTGACTTAATTTTAAGGAGATGCCTTAAAACAGAGAAACGGGCTTCCCTGGCGGCACAGTGATTGAGAGTCCGCCTGCCGATGCAGGGGACACGGGTTCGTGCCCTGGTCCGGGAAGATCCCACATGCCGCGGAGCGGCTGGGCCCGTGAGCCATGGCCGCTGAGCCTGCGCGTCCGGAGCCTGTGCTCCGCAACGGGAGAGGCCACAACAGTGAGAGGCCCGCGTACCGCAAAAAAAAAAAAAAGAAACATTCAGATGTACAACCTGTATCACTTCTGAAGTTTTTCTAATGAAGAATGTTCTGAGTTCTGAGTCCAGTGAGGTCCTGGATACTCTGTTTCGTACAGTTGGCCTGGCAGCCTCTCTTGGGTAGGGAACTTTTGTGTGTGGTTTACACAATGTCCCCCTTTGGAGCTGGGAAGATTTTAATCTACTGTTTCTTCTTTACTCACTTTAGAAACATTGAGCTGAGCGCTGTGTGGTGCCTGGGTGTTGGGGACACACTGGTCTCTGCTCTCAAACAATCAGACAAGTGGAGGAGGACCAAGCTATAAACAGGGCCTGACGATGTAAGGCAGTGGGAGGGTCAGAGCACATGTGCTGGAAAGCGACAGACCCTGGGTGGATCCCAGCTTCAGGGCTCCTATGACTTCGCGCAGGGTCTTAACTGGGCTGAGTTCATTTTCTCATTTATAGAAGCAAGTAATAATAAGACCAACCACACAGTTTCCTTGTGAGGAAGAAACAAGCAAGTACATGTGAAAAGCTAGGCATCACCTAGCACATAGTAATATCTCAATAAATATCAGCCTTGACAGAGGAGAATCAGGAAAGGCTTCCCAGTTCCCTGATGGTCTAATGTTAGGATTCCGGGCTTTCACTGTCATGGCCCGGGTTCAATCCGTGGTCCGGTTATTGGGGAATTGAGATCCTGCAAGCCATGCAGCGCAGCAAAAAAAAAAGGAAAATCTTCCCAGAAATGCGACACCAGAGCAGGGAGAGGCAGAATAATGAGTAGAGCTTCTCAACCGGGGGCACATTTAGCAATGTCTGGAGACATCTTTGGTTGTCACAACTGGGGCAGTGGCGGGGTGGGGGGAGCCGTGAATGCTACTGGCCTCTAGTGGGAAGAGGCCAGGGATGCTATTAACCTACAATGCACAGGATGGCCCCCAGCAAAGAACTGTCCAGTCCAAATGCCAATTGTGCTGGGGTTGAGAAACCCTGATTTAGAGCGTGGATTCTATAGCCAAAATGCCTGGGTTTTGTAGGGGAGGGAAGTCTTGCTTCTCTTCTCTCTTAGTTTTAATAACAGGAGGCTGCCAATTAAGCTGACAAAAGGTCAACAGGAGGAAAAGGGTGATTCGTATTGCACACAGGGGTCTAGAAAAGAAGTAGCAGCTGCGTTACATGGTTACAGTTAAAGGCTTATCTGTACACCTAACTTAGCAGAGGAAAGGGAGGGGGAGAAAGGCTTCTAGGGAAAGAACAAATAGGCATCTTTAGGAAAACAAATGGGTTTTTAGAAAAATAGGAGATAAAGTTTGTGATAATGTTTGTCTGCACAGGTATCAGTGGTCTTTTGTCTTCTTCAGGACCACAGATCTACCCCAAAAAGGGATCTATGGTAGGTTTACTTTGGGGAGTAGAAGTTGCCCCTTAGAGGGAATTTATGGCAGCCCTAATTTCTCAGAAGTCTCTGCTTTTGGTCAGATAAAGGAAGCTCTGAGAAGACTTGTTTCTGCATCTTTTGAATTTCAAATATCTTCAGCTTAAAATAGTCTTTATCCCAACTCTGAGGTTCCAGGTGGGACATGACAGTTTAAATTCTGGCTCTGTCACTTACTAGCTGTGTGACTTAGGGCAAGTTACTGAACCTTTCTGTGCTTCACTTAACTCATTTGTAAATGGAGAAATTAAGAAAACTTATTGGGTTATTTTTTTTTCAATTTATTTATTTTTTGGCTGTGCTGGGTCTTCATTGCTGCGTGCCGGCTTTCTCTAGTTGTGGTGAGCAGGGGCTACTCTTCGTTGTGGTGCACGGGCTTCTCATTGCAGTGGCTTCTCTTGTTGCGGAGCACGGGCTCTAGGTGCACAGGTTTCAGTAGTTGCGGCACGTGGGCTCAGTAGTTGTGGCTCGCGGGCTCTAGAGCGCAGGCTCAGTAGTTGTGGCGCACGGGCTTAGTTGCTCCACAGCATGTGGGACCTTCCTGGACCAGGGCTCAAACCCGTGTCCCCTGCATTGGCAGGCAGACTCTTAACCACTGCACCACCAGGGAAGTCCACTTACTGAGTTATGGGTAAATAGCTGGAACATACTAAGTACGACATTTATACTTACATAAATTCCAATGTCCAAATCCTAACGGATATTTTCCCCAAAATCAGGAGTAACAACCTCTTTCTATGCCTTATATAGCTTCCAGACAGATCACCCTCAGTCCCGTGGAGTTCTAGTGAGTCTTTCCTTTGGCCTCTATATCTTTAGCCAAGTCTCAGCCTGGTTTACTTGGCTCTGTTAGTCGAGCATGATTTAAAACTCACATATAAGATGTGCAATGTACAAACATGGAGCACCCTGGGATGCCGCTGGAGAAAGGGCAAAGGGGGCAGGGAGGATGCAGAGCTGGGGGACCATTACTAGCATCTCTTTTGCAACTTCTGCTTTTATTATTTTATATTTACTCTCCATTTTCCCTTTCTGTTCAGGACTCATATCCCCAACACCTCTAAAACATTCCTCTGCGATTTTTCTTAAGAACTATCATGATAAGGCTTTATAGCTTCTTACTGTTCAAGGGCATTTTAGAATAATAGTCTGTGCTTGGCTAGTTGAAGGATAGATGAGCAGTCGAAGTCTTGGATTTCTTTATGATTTCTCTCTTAGCAGAGCAAAAGCCCAGCTGGACCAATGGTGTATTTATACAAGCACCTGCACGTGAGCCATTCATAAAAGAAAAGGATTAGAATCAACAGCACCTACGGCAAGCGAGTTCAGAGTGGAGCATATTTGAAACAGGATGATTCTTATTTTTCTCTGAATATTTCTCCCCCACTTTTTTCTTCCATATTCCTTGTGACTGTCAAAAGTCTGTCCTTCAGGCTGTATGCTTTCAGAGATTTCATCTGAGTCTTCTAAAAACTTTCTGAACCTAGGTAAGCATCCAGTGGTGGCCGTGAAATTTGAATTCACTCAGGGGCACTGTCACCCCTCTTCCTCAAAGACGGTGTTCAGCCTCCTTCTGGATCATTTCACTGTATCATTTCTTGTTTGTTTCAGTCCTTAGACCAAAGAAACATTTTTCAAAGCATCAACACCACCTGAAAGGTCAACCAAATTCAGAAATTGTATTTAGGGTACTCACAATAGGATGAGGAGAAGAGACCAGCTCCACAATACATTTGAAATGCAGCACATCAAGTTGTTTGTTTACTTTCCTTAGACAGCCAATCCAAGATGGGCCATCAAGGTCATTAGCAAAAATACTTGCTCTCTCGCCTATAGCATCTTCCAAAAATTTGACATCGATGAACCCAGTTCCTTATAAAAAAGGCTCTGACAGGGACTAGGTTGCTTTTTCTATCTACTCTTCTTATGAAATAAGTTGTGGAATTGGAATTGGTTATTGGGGCAGATTTATAGACTTTTGTGATTCACCTTCAATCAGAGCTGATTTTACAAAATAGAGTTTTAAATGTCTCATCATGAAACAGCTTCCTGTGCAAATATGTTCCATGATTCTAAAAATGGGACAGCTCTGGCAGGATGAGAAGAACAAGGATATATGTTGCCAGGGCAAAATTCAACCTGAGAGAATAATTCCTTGTTTTCTTTTATAAATAAACACTCAGGGGCTCTTAGTAAGTAGTCCTGGGCTCATTTGTTTTTTGTTTCTGCTGCTGCTTTGTCTTTTTCCTGCCTTCTCCGTCTCCTTCTCCCCCTTCTTTACAAAGACCTTAAAAAGACTGACATTTCTCTTGCTTCCTTGTTTCCTATTTGAGATTCTGTCCCCGAGGTTATTGGGTTTTCATAAGGTTACTAGTGTTGGGTCTCAGTAAAACTACATGGTTAATATCAAAATTTGAATTTTCTGTGACCCGTTAAAATAAAAGAACACGGATAATTATGTTTAAAAAAAGGAAGGGGGCTTCCCTGGTGGCGCAGTGGTTGAGAGTCCGCCTGCCGGGGACACGGGTTCGTGCCCCCGTCAGTGAGAAGCCCACGTACCGCAAAAAAAAAAAAGAGAGGTCAGGAATAATTTTATTTAGTGGCCCAAATCCCTAGAACAGAGGTTCACAATCAAATCCAGCACGCAGGCTGTTTTTCTACAGTCTTAGAATATTTTTACATTTTGAAAAAATTGCAAAAAAACAAAACAAAAAACTCCCGAAAAGCCCAAACAGAAAAAAATGCAGCAGACATCTTACATGGCTCTCAAAGCTTTACTATTTGCTCTTTGGTTTTTTACAGAAAATGCTTGCTGAGTCCTGCTCCACTGCGTCCTTTTTCTCCTGGCCTGAAAGATCACTAATCTAGTCATCTTCAGATTGTTCAGCTGAGCTTACATTTTCTATTTGGTCTATCTTTTTGGTCTAAAAACACTTGTAATATTATTCCTTGGATTTATTTTTTGCGGTGACTAATTTTCTGTTGTCAGTCATGCATTCATATTTATTGAGTTACTAAAACATTCCAGCCACTGAGATACTACTTGGGGTAAACTAAACTGTGATTACCAATAAAACCCAAAGTCCAGTGGCTTAAAGATATATTTCAAACAAATATTAGACTCATTTAAGCTTCCTTTTAAAAATCGCTCTGATAGTAAATATGCATCTTTGTTATTTCATAACTTAAAAGTCTTCTATGGTTTCCCTTTCCCTACAGGACAGAGTGCAAACTACTTAGCCTGGATGGCTTTAGGGCTTCCCACAACTGTCTTTCTAATCTCCCCTCCCACTAGTTCCCCACAGGGACCCTACACAGGATCAGCTGGACTATTCATTATCAACTAAACATAAGTTGTTCTTTGCTCTATTCATTCTGTTGAACACGCTAATCTCGTATCTTAGAAAAACACTCCAGATATTTCCACTAAAAATAAAATGAGTTGATAGAAAAGCTGTTATGAATACATGGTGGCTAAAAGTGGCAAACCATTCTTATACAAGTCTTGTTTAACATGATGAACAGTTTCATCCTCAAATATTAAAGGACAGTGAATTCAGAGCATTGAACAAGACTAATGTGTCCGGCCTGGTGCTGGGGCTGAAGCACGGTCCTTGTTCTCAGAAGACATCAACGTTTGGAACCCAAACTTACCTCTGGATCTCTCAACACTCCTTTCCTCCTCATTCACTCATCCATTCATTCAGTAAACTTTTATCACAGTGACCAGGAACACACAGGTCATCAGGCCCCATCTCAGCCACCTGGAACATTAACCAACAACTACAAACGCAATGGCTGAGGAACGCAGGGCCCTCTGGGGTACACGGGGGCACATAACCAGGCAGGGCTGCAAAAGGGTGGGTGTCCTGGAGGAAGGTACTTATGACCTTGGTCTTTAAAAATTTAGGGGAGGTAGCCAGGCAAAGAGTAGACAGAGAAGTGTCCAGACTAGATTTCTCACCTCAGCTGTTTCATCTGTAGCTGTGAATATTATTGCTTTTTGAAAGTACCATGCTTGTCCAAGCCAAACTTCTTAGGGTCAAATCTCAGCTCTGACAGCACCTAGCTATGTGAACTAGGTAAATTGTTTAATCTCTCTGGACCAGGGTACTCATATATAAAATGAGGAATAATAATAGTACCCACCTCACTGGGCCATTGTGAGAACTAAAGAAATTAATGGAGGGAAACGGCTTAAATAAGTGCTTGATACCGACTTTCTATCATGACTAAATCAATGAACAGGTTTCTGCAGCAGGATTTTATCAAATTCCACGGCAAATTACGTTTCCGGGTCCTAAAATACTACCCGTGTGGAGGAATGGGGATGGAATGCAGTGAGCGAAGCACAATCAGGTCGCTCTGGGGGGTTATCCAGGGCCCCTTGGTGAGTTTATGCTGCAGTTGTAGTTTTTTTTAGACCATGCATGCTCACGAGCTGTCCAAGATATAGCAGGGGAGATACAGTAGCAGTCCACTTTCCCCACATCACGTTCAATTCAAGTACCCACAGTCATCGTTGCCAGTCTCTTTATTCACTCCTGCCAGATGATACCCATGGGGTTTCCTATACTTTATTGAGCCAGTGAGTGCACTGGCTAACTCAGCCCTTTTTATGTGTGAGCATTACTTACCTCCTGACTTCACGCCTATCTTTCTCCAGGGACAGATCCCTTCCCTTTCTAACTCCGATGCAATGAACATCAGATAATAAGTCTAACGTATGGCCCCTCCGATTCCTCCGTTAAATTACAAACAGATGGATAGAAGATGTGAGACTCCTGACATAAAGTTGGTCCTGCTTATTTTTTCTGCCCATTCTTATATCGAGGAAGATAATTCATGATCTGAGTATAAACAGCGCTCCCGATATAGTCACGCAGCCATGATCTAGAAGGCCAGAGGGCTCGTAACATCATTTATGAAAAAAAATAGGAATTCCTCTGGCCAGCTGTGGGATGCAAAACACATCACTGGCTATTCTACCCCAAAATGCTAAGATCCCACAGAGGAAATTAAATGTCATGCGATGCTCTTAATCATGAGAGTTGGCAAAATTGTTCTTCAAAGAGTACAGGGCAACTTAAAGAGCATCACGGGACAGTCAGGGGACAGAGAGAAGGGCGCACAAAAGGCGTGGTGCTGTGTGGAGGGGAGCTTATCCCCTCTACGTTTCTTGAGCTGTGCGGCCAGACTGATAATAAAATTGACAGGAGACAAATTAACAGGAGAAAAAGATACTAATTTTAATTCATGCACACAAGGGTGACCAGTCTATTTACTCGCCTTTCAAAAGAAAATGCCCATCCTACTGACCCATTCCTATAAGGGCCTTTCTGTCCTACAAACTATGCCCCTCTGAGTGAGTCAGACTTAGTCACACACGTGTGCAAGCCAATGGCTAACAGAGGTAGATGGGCATCACGCCTGCAAGAAAAGCCTTAACACAAAGAGATGACTTTCCAAGTATAAAATTGTAGCCATTGGGGAATGGGGCAGGGAGAACCGTCCCATGGTTTTCCCTACTCTTCCAGGCCAAGAAAGCATGAAGCCATAAAAGCAATTGCTACCTGCTTTGTCTATCATAAACTGTAATACTGACAAAAGAACCCAGGGCACACTCAAACTACATAATAGTTGCAAAGGATGTTTTTTATGTACATTTTAAATATAAATACCTAGAGTGTCTTTTTGGTCTGAAAGGGGGACCATATGTTTAGGTCCTCCCACACTGAGTAAATTTGCAGAATTACAATTCCCATGATAAGCCAATGCTTTTCAAAATAAATGGTGAGGTTAAACCAGGTACTACTTAGAGGCTTCTGAGTGTTGTATTCTCCACGAAGAGCTGAGGATGTGGTTCTGACTAAATGTTTTCATCCCGTACACCACAAACACGCGTGCAGTTTTGTATTTGGCTTCCTCTGAGAACTTCTTGTTTCAAGATAGACCTCAAACCAGATACCAGAAGACAACGGTCCCTCCTGCCTGCATCAGCACATCCTAAACTGATGTGGTGATTCAACCAATGACATTCAGTTCTAGCCTAGAAAAGAATCCTTTCTTTCCCGTATGGTTTCCAGACTTCGTTTCATAAAGTGAAAGAACGTGAAAAGCAGCAGAGCAGGGGCCCCGAGGAGTCCCTAGACTTGCAAGTTCAAGTTCTTATACGCTGCAGACTGAGCTGATCGGCTCACTGCTACGCACAGAAACGTGACCACTAAAAGTCAATCTCCACTAGGCTTAATTCATGAACTTTGTGGGAGAAGACCACAAAGCAGGGCTTATTTTTTGTTGCTCTTGTTTATTGAGGTATAATTTACATAGAGTAAAATTCAATATTTTCAGGTATATGGTTCTCTGGATTTCGACAAACTTAGACAGTCATGTAACCACCATCACAATCAAAAGTCCCTCACATCAGAAAGTTCCCTTGTGGCCGGCCCCTTGTAGCCAATCCCCTCCCTTCACGATCGGCCCTTGGAAAACACCAATCTAATTTCTGTTCCTATTGTTTTGCCTTCTCTAGAAGGTCATGTAAATGGAGTCATACAGTACATAGCCATTTGTATCTGCATTCTTTCATTTAGCAAAATGCTTTTGAGACTCATCCAGGTTGTTGCATGTATCAGTACTTCATTCCTTCTTATTGATGAATAGTCTTCCATTTATGGATATACCAAAATTTTGTGTATCTATGCACTGTTGAGGACCTTTGGGTTGTTTCTAGCTTTTAATAATGAATAAAGCTATTAAACTTTGCTTATAACTTTTTGAGTGGATATCTTCATTTCTCTTGGAGTAGGATTCCTCGGTTATATAAGTGCACATTTAACTTTATATGAAACTTTTCCAGAATGGCTGTACCGTTCCCACCAGCAATATATCATAGTTGCAGTTGCTCTGCAATAGATGTTGTCAGTTTCCTTGATTTGAGCTATTTTAATCATAATTCATGGACTTTGGATCTAGGATGAGCCGTAAAATTAAACATTCTGCTAGCTACATATACTGGGTTGAATAGCGTTCAACCCTCCAAATTCACATTCTCCTGGAACCTCAGAATATGACCTTATTTGCAAATAGGATCTTTGCAGCTGTAACGAGTTAAATTTAGATGAAGTCTTACTAGATTAAAGAGGGCCTTATTCCAATGGCTTGCGTCCTCATACAAGGCCATGTGGAGACACAGAGACATACAGAGGAGAACACCATGTGACAGTGGGGGCAGTGATTGGAGCTGCAACAGGCCCAGGAACGCCAGAACCAATGGAAGCTGGAAGAGACAAGGCAGCATTCTTCCTTAGAGCCTCTGGAGGGAGGGTGGACCTGCCAACATCTTGATTTCAGACTTCAAGCCTCCAAAGCTGTAAGAGAATAAATTTCTGTTGACCTAAGCCACCCGGTTTGTGTGCTTTGTTCCAGTAGCCCGAGGAAAATAATATACTATGAATACAATTTGCAAAATCCAGTAATGCAAAGAAGTTTACACAGTTATATTTGACTGACATAAAGCTTTCTGAGAATAAAACATACTAATTGTTTGTGTGAAAATATAGTTCTAATTAGTACAAATATATCATTAGCGGCCTAAATTACTAACAGGCATAAAATTACTTGGACTAAATCTTTGAATAATCTGTAATTTAACTTTTCACTCATTGGGTTGAACTTCTGCTAATGAGTCCAAATTAGTGGAGACCTACTATTTATCAAGAATTAAGGTCAGTCCTGGGGGGGGGAGGGGAAGGGATAAATTAGAAATTTGGGATTAACAGATACACATTATTATATATAAAATAGATAAACAACAAGGACCTACTGTATAGCACAAGGAACTACATTCAATATCTTGTAATAACCTATAATGGACAAGAATCTGAAAAGGAATATTTATATATACATATATATATATATATATGACTGAATCACTTTGCTGTACACCTGAAACATTGTCAGTCAACTATACATCAATCAAAAAAAAAAAAAAAGAATTAAGGTCTGTCCAGAGCGAGAAACCTGATGGTTCCTAATCTATGGATGTTCAATATGTGAGACCCATATTTTGCAGAATGTTCTATAAAGGATTAAGAGATAGACTTTGTTTATTTTAGTTGTTGTGGTGGAGTATATTACAACCTTAAAGATTTTTAAAACTGTGAAATAATTTGCTCATTTTCCCTACCACATGGTATAGACTAGTTTTGAAAACAAAACATCTGTGGCAGAGCCAGTCTTGGCTATTTCATTAAAAAAAAAAAGATCCTATTCCAGTTTTACCACAAACCTCTTCCAGCTCCTGAGGAAGAAAATAATTCAGCTCTCCAACCCCTATTAGGCAGGCAGAGGGACCCCCATCTCCAGCCCAAAACCCATGAAAGAAGTTGATTCTTCTGTTACACCATTATTCAGAAAAATATTACTAGCTCAATGATTACATATATTAATTCAATAATATAAAACAAAGGAATAGCTACAGTTAACAGGTTGTGGCTTAGGCGACCATAACTGGCTGAGTAGTGATTGCATTTGGACAGAAATCAAGGTAACAGGGAGGACAGAAGGGCTGGTACAGATGTGGAAGCAGGAATTCCATGTTTTTACAATCATTCCTGTAGCTGTACTATGTAAGCCAGATTGTTTTTACCATTAGAGACATAAGTTATATAACAAGCCTGCCAGCTGACACTAGATGTCATTATATGGGGATCTGGGCAGTGTCTCTGGCACTCGCTGGCCCCCTCATGCCTCGTTTTCCGTGCTGTGCACTGTGGTTAACAGCTGCACCATGCCTGTTTCACAGGGGTGGGTCATGAATACAATCATGTCTTCCACAAAAAGTTTGCAGAGTCAGGCAGTGTCATCTGAACAGAGTCCAACAGTGCCCAGCGAGACAGGCCTGTTTTCACTACTCTGCTCTCTAATCAGCATATGCTGTTCTCTGACTGTTTTGGGAGAACACAGGGGGGCCTATTCTAGGGGGACAAAGACATAATCCCAGGCCACCCCATTCCGAGTTGAGGCAATTTCCAAGGACAGGGCTCTGGGGACTTGGAACAACCTGTACAACTTCATTGTCACTGGGTCTGGGTAAACAGAGACACCAGCTTCCCTCTTAATCCCCATCCCACACGTGGAAAACCATAAACTCAAGTCACTACAAATAAAAGGCCATGGAAGAGTGCCCAGACACCCCTGGGGATGGTATGATGCATTTGGAAGGAAGCCATTGGGGCAGGGACTGTCCCTCCATGAGAAGTTGAGAGAAAGAGAAAAAACAAGGACCGAAATGTTTGCCTCATTTAATTAAATATCAGCAGGGCTGTCATTCATCTTACGGTCCCCGTATACCAGACAGGGGATGGGAGCCCTGGAGCGGACCCAGAGCTACTGGCTTTGCTCTCTATTTTAACGACTTAAGTTGTTGAAGCTTAAGTTGTGACAACCAAGCAGATATTATTGCCCATTGCATGGTGGTCAGAATTAGGCCTGGGAATTCTGTAGATGGACAAATTCAGAGGAGCTCAAAGTCACTGCTACAATTTATGATAAATATAGTTGGGACCAAACTGGCAAACTGTGCACATGCCTGCACTCCCTCTGACCTAAAAATACCACTGATTACAAAAACACCTGAAAAATTAATCCACTGTGGTAAGGGAGCAGAAGAAACAAGGCCAAAGAAGACTTCCTGAAAGAGGCATCAGACCTTACGTTCTTAGCTTTATTGCATATTTGGAAACAAAGCTGGGAGCAGAGTGTGGCCCTGGAGGCACCCATGTTGTCCAGTCTCTCACCCTGTGTAAATTAGCCCGATTGGGAACCCGGCTTGGTGTAATACGTGCATTCTTAGTTGCCACACTATTGCAGATCCCTCAGAGACCTGACATTGCCAAAACCTGGACAATAAACATTGGGGCTGCAGAGCTCACTAAATTAAATCCTTTTAAATTAGATTTTGCATCGTCCTATCGATATCCTGGGGTGCTCAGGTGTTCCTCGGAGTAAAGTCCAGGGTATGGTGCCACCCATTTGTGGTAAGAAAACAAAACAAAAAAATGGGATAGCGCACTATGATCTCTCTGCCTCACTGACTACAGGCACAACTGCCCGTCTAGAACAGGCACAGCGCATAAAGGTTTCGTGACCCGGCAGAGAAGGCCTTAGCGAGCGCCCGGCGCCTTCGCCTCCCCGCCCTCGGGCCTCCCGGCCGGGTCCACGCCTCCTCGAGCTCCCCCGGCTCCCGCCCTATCCACCCTCCGAACCCCACAGCGCCCGCCCCGCTCGCGCTGATTGACAGGCGGGACAGCGATCCCAGGAGCCCGGCTTTTGCTCCGCAACCCCGGCAGGAACCGTCCCACTGTAGCCAATGGGAGCCAAGAGGCGGGGCCTACGTCGGGCCTGCGGTGCTGGTCAGGTGCTCTGCGCTGAGGTGGCTTAAAGGTGAGGGACTGCAGGTTCGGGGCGGGGTGGGGGGTGCCCCTTGCTGCCGCCGCCTCCCCGCTATTGCCCCCGGTGTGCGGGAGGGAGCCCCCTCCAGGCCCTCCCTCCCATTGCCCCAAGCAGATGTGGACTGAGCGGATCGCCGCGAGGGTAAGAGTCCGGGAGTGTGGGAGGCTGGCCTGCCGGGGACCCACCCGCCTCCTGCGGGCTCCCCAAACTACCCTCCCACCCATTTTCACTGCACACATACCCAGAGCACGTTAGGGCATCTGCCAGCCTTGGTGGGCGGGAGGTTTGCGAATTGGAAACGTACCCTACCTCGAGATCCTTCCAGGAGCTAGGATGGAATCCCGGTGAAGAAGATGGGGCGATGCATCACCCTCCTCTTCATGTGTATTCGCTCTACACACACCTACTCCTCCTTCAGTGTCCTTCCTCTCGTTTCTTGACGCCCCGTCCCTCCAGATTTCCAAGGCTGTCTGTGGGGGAAGGGTTGGAGGGGAGGAGGAACTGGAATGCAGCTCAGTGAAATCTGGGCCCAGAACTAGGGATTCCACTGCACAGTGCAGCATTTTGTGCGTGAAGAAGAAATCAGATCTCCTTTCATCCCTACCCCCACTTCCCAGTTTGTTGCTTTATGTCATCGATGTGATGATGTTGTCTTACCAAACATTCCTAAGCTTGAGGCAACACTTAGCCTTTGTTTATTTTCATTTGTCCCAGGAAAGCAGTTCTTTCCTGCTTACCACAGTTGCTGAATTAATTTATTAAAATAGAGGAAAATCAGATGTTTCATATAGTTGATTCTTTTTTAGCCTTAAATTGCATTTGGTTCATAGTATCCTTCCTTGTGTTAGGAAGGTGAAGGAGAGAGAGAGGAAAGGATCATCAGTCTTAGCCAGAAATGTTAATAAGTATACTTGCAGTTCCTTATGGGAACTGATTATTCACATTCCTTCCAGGTTTGGAAAGTTTATTGCTGTTTGAGAAATAGTTTTTAAATTTAATTTTTGAACCATTGTCTGGAGACCAATACCTAAAACAGTTTCAGTTTAAGCAACAATTTCAGTTGTAGGTATGCTGAAATCAATTAAAAAACAAAACAGAATTCTTGCCCCTGACAGCAAAGCAAGCACGCCAAGCAGTTTTTATTTACCTGCACTTACAGCAAAGGCAAGACAGGGTCTAATTTTGAGGTTTAAGTATGTCTTCAGCATATTCAAATTAGGAAGATGTCAAAAGCTGAATTCGATTGCTTTTTTTAATATCAATTTATTTATTTCTATCTATTTATTTATTTATTTTGGGGGCCGCGTTGAGTCTTTGTTGCTGTGCGTGGGCTTTCTGGAGTTGCGGCGAGTGGGGGCTACTCTTTGTTGCTGTGCACAGGCTTCTCATTGCAGTGGCTTCTCTTGTTGCGGAGCATGGGCTGTAGGCATGCGGGCTTCAGTAGTTGTGGCTCACGGGCTCTAGAGGCTCAGTAGTTGTGGCGCACGGGCTTAGCTGCTCTGTGGCATGTGGGATCTTCCCGGACCAGGGATCGAACCCGTGTCCCCTGCATTGGCAGGCGGATTCTTAACCACGGTGCCACCAGGGAAGTCTCTCAAGAGATTTCTTGACACAAAATACGGTTAGATCCAGGTTTCGGTGGGCTTATAAATACCTTCATGCAAGAATGGACAGCAGAGGGAGAGAGAACAAAAGATCCTTACTGGATTTGCAAACCCAATGGGAACTGACCAAATTTACCTATGTATTGTTTTTTCATATTATCTCTTATTAGCTTTCTTGAATAGAATAAAAGCTTTTTAGAAATACAGGCGGATTACCAACGACAAATAACAACAACCTTGATCCCAAGAGATAATTTAATCCTGGGAAGTGCCTTTCTACACACATCACTGATAAGATTAAATGTTGATGAATTTTAAGATTAGGAAGGTCAACATCAAGTTTTAGAATTATGTTTCAGTTTATACTTAGTTCATAATCTAATTGTTTTGTTTAAAGAAGGCTATGCTTTGATTGACAATACATGAATGCAAATTACATTTCACAAATATATTTGAATGTCACAAATTTTGTCACTTCAGGATACCAAGTTAATCTATTTTCTCCTTTCTCTCATGACATCTCTCACTTCTCTTACCATGATGGACCAGACACAAGGCCTTGCCTTTGAAAAACAGAGGTGTACACATGTACTTTTAAAAAGTATTATTTTATATTTGCTAGTGCAAAGTTGCTTGTTGCTAGGTCCCTATAGCCCATCTAACCATAATGATAAATATGTCCACAGGTATTCGACTATATAAATGTTTCTGACCAGGAGTCAGAAGTCTGAGTCAACCTGAAAATGTTTCTGAAACGTTGTATGTAAATTATATCATCTTTTAAAATGATATTTGAGGAGCTTATTTACATAATTTCTTTGAGGAGTGTTTCAATAAATTCTTGGAAACTAAAACAGTTTCTAAAATGCAAATAGAAGTTTTAGCTTTATTTACACAGGGAGCCCCAGGTCTCTTGTTTTAAGATGAAGTTCTGCAGCGTAATCCTTCCAGGCTGTGATTTACGATGTAACAGGGATCACTCAGCACTGTCCCTCTCCATTTTGGGTGAAGTAAACAAAACAAAATGATTGCCATTAACTTCTATATGTTTCTTAAACAGATTGTCTTACACTGAACTGATCAAGTACTTTGAAAATGACTTCAAAACTTCTCTGGGTGTCCTTCATAGTTGCTGCATTGACACTTTCAATTACATTTTCTCTCCAACCAGACCAGCCAAAGGTTCTACTAGTTTCATTTGATGGATTCCGTTGGGATTACTTATACAGAGTTCCAACACCCCATTTTCATCATGTTAAAGAATATGGTGTCCACGTGAAGCAAGTTACTAATATTTTTATTACAAAGACCTACCCTAACCATTATACTTTGGTAACTGGCCTCTTTGCCGAGAATCATGGCATTGTGGCCAATGACATGTTTGATCCTGTTCTGAACAAATCTTTCTCCTTGGATAATATGAACATTTATGATTCTGAGTTTTGGGAAGAAGCGACGCCGATATGGATCACAAATCAGAGGGCGGGACACACGAGTGGTGCAGCCATGTGGCCCGGAACAGATGTCAAAATACATAAAAGCTTTCCTACTTACTATATGCCTTACAATGAGTCCGTTTCATTTGAAGAGAGAGTTGCCAAAATTATTGAATGGTTTACATCGAAAGAGCCCATCAATCTTGGTCTTCTCTATTGGGAAGAACCTGATGACATGGGCCACCTTTTGGGACCAGACAGCCCACTCATGGGGCCTGTCATTTCAGATATTGACCAGAGGTTAGGGTATCTCATACGAATGCTGAAAAAGGCAAAGTTGTGGAACGTTCTGAACCTAATCATCACAAGTGATCACGGAATGACGCAGTGTTCTGAGGAAAGGATCATAGAGCTTGACCAGTATCTGGATAAAGACCACTATACCCTGATTGACAAGTCGCCGGTGGCAGCCATCTTGCCCAAAGAAGGTAAGTCTGAACTGACTGGGGGTCTGGGGCCTGGTCTGCGTGTGCCCAGTGCGATTGAGTGGGGGATTTTTGTTTCTGTGTCTTTCAAGTGTGCTTGCCTTTGTCATGGTCATATTCTGGGATTTAATCCTTAGTCTCTGAAAAGACAAACTCTCTTTTCTCAGAGTCTGATTTTTCACTTTTTCCTAGAATATTAAAACTGATACTCTCTGCGTATTTATGGTAGTCGCGTTTAACCATTTTGGAGTCAGTGGATATGGTGAAAGCTACGGCCTCCATTCTCAGAGAAATTGAGATGGGAAGATAAATACAAACTGTGCCTGCAGTTAACAGTGATTTTACGGAAGCCCTAAAGCCTTCAGTGGATCCTTAGTCAGGACCTGCTTAATAGGGAAGCAGTGGGGTATAGGAAGGAGAGAGTTTCGGTCGTCCTGAGATTTAGTTCTCTTATCTGTAAACAGGGGAAGTAGTAACAGTACCTCAAACTTTTTACAAACCTCTCCTGGAAGCCTCATACCAGCTCTGTCTCTCGTTATTTCTGTTTTAAAGATAGGTGAACAAGCTCAAAAGGTTTAACATCCCCAGGTCAAAAGGTAAGTGCAGAGCAAGACTCAGACTTGCAACTCCTGACGTTTGTTTTATCGCCTCCTGGGGTTAGTCTAGGTATCCAATGAGAAAACAGATCTTGAAAAGCGGAAGAGCTCACAAATGAGAGTTAGATCCCTCGCAGGGGAATTAAGAGGATCATAGGAAACAGGGAATGTTAAAATAGGCACGTGCAGCGGCACACAAACATTTCTACCAATTCAATACAAAATAGCAATCTTCCGTGGTTAAGAAGATCGCATTAACCCTTCAGTTCCCCTGATCAAGTTGGTATGGTGTTCCCTTGTTGGCAGGGAGGAAGCCCCAACAAATGGATTTGAAAAACAAGAAAAGGATGAAAGATATTGCCCAGGTGTACTGCGTTTGAAGTTACAGGGAGTACTTCTGCAACGCCTCCAGGGTTTCAAAGAACGTTTGACCAACCCTCACCCTCCACTTACCGAATTTTCTTGTCTTGAGATTCTCTATTTCTGTACTCAGAACTACCAGAACTTAGCTCTTTGATTTTGTTTAGATATTGCAGTGCCCTTGACATTTTACTTTGTGCCACCACTTAGTACCTGTGTGTGTGTGTGTGTGTGTGTGTGTGTGTGTGTGTATTTAATCTTTAGGGATTAGAGATTTCTGGTTCTATAAAATGTCTTCTCTTAAGGTGAATTTACTTTAAGAGAAGATTATTTCTCAGTTTCCCCCACAAGATGATTTCCTCAAAGGGGATGGGAGTTCTAAAGTGTCTGGTGAGCCTTCATTACCTTGAACTTGCTGGCTGTCTACGTCAGTAGGATGTCTGCGTTGATTGACCTGTGTTGCCATGGTTGTTTCTTTGGCTGTAGCAGTGAGTGTCTTGTTCTGACTGCCTCTCCTCATCCTTCTCTTTTAGGCAGATTTGATGAAGTCTATGAAGCACTAGCTCATGCTCATCCTAATCTGACTGTTTACAAAACAGAAGAGATTCCAGACAGATGGCATTACAAACACAACAGTCGAATTCAGCCAATTCTCGCAGTGGCTGACGAAGGGTGGTATATTTTACGGAATAAGTCAGATGACTTTCTGTGTGAGTATGTTATAGTATTTCTCCCCATTCTGCATCGTTGTCTGCTAAAGGGGAGGCTAAGTGGGAGTTGTTTCTGCCGTATTCAACAGTCTGTTTATCGATTGAGTAACTAGCTAGTGTCACACATTAATAGCTAAATAAAGATCCCAATAAAGATTTATTGGGGCTTTAAAATGAGGTAACCTCCTAAAAGTGGAACATTTACTTCTCTTGAAGCCTTCAGACCAAAGAAAAGCACAGTGCCCTGTACTGCTTATTATAACCATTATGTTCCGGAGGAAGACCTAACTGAATTTTATAAATTGAATCATTTTCTGCATCTGTTTTATACTCTGATTTCAAAAGAGTTTAATCTCTGTTTTTCTTTTCAGTTGCTAGCTTTCTAGTTTCTTTTGCGCTTCTGGCTCTACCAAATATAGGCCAGCTTTGCTTTACACCTTGGAAACATTTCTAAAAATAAGTGCATATTGGCATGGATAAAAATATATCAAGATATATTTTCCTAATGAATATCTAGTGGTATAATTTTGGAGATATTTCCATTGAATAAATTTAGAATATAATGTAAATCCTATTTAAAATTAAAGCATGCAAAATAAAGAGCTTCCTGCTATCCTTTTTTTTTTTTAATTTATTTTTGGCCACACCATGCAGCTTGTGGGATCTTAGCTCCCCACCCAGGGATCGAACCCACGCCCCCTGCACTGGAAGCACAGAGTCTTAACCACTGGACCACCATGGAGGTCCCCCTGCTATCCTTTTTTTGTTTTTTTGCGGTACGCGGGCCTCTCACTGTTGTCGCCTCTCCCGCTGTGGAGCACAGGCTCCGGACGCGCAGGCTCAGCGGCCATGGCTCACGGGCCCAGCCGCTCCGCGGCATGTGGGATCTTCCCGGACCTGGGCACGAACCCGTGTCCCCTGCATCGGCAGGCGGACTCTCAACCACTGCGCCACCAGGGAAGCCCCCCCTGCTATCCTTAAGTGTAGTTTCCCCTTCTCATGTAGCTTTTAACAAGTTAGTCAAATGGAAAAGTCATCCACAGGATTTTTATTTTGCCTGTTATTTGCATATTTGCTCTCAAACTCCCCGCCCTTACCCTGCTCTGCTTTCTGTCAGCAGTGACAGATCCCTACAGACTAAATTTCCCAGGCTCCTTTGCTAACTGGTTTCTGGTTCAGTTTGGTCAATAGAGGACCTTTGCAGGAGTGTGGAAGGCTGGAGTTTGGGAGAAAGCCAGGGTATTTTTCCCCCACTCTCTCTGCCCCAGGCTGTGTCTCTAACAGTGACTTCATGTCCTCTGTGATCCCAGCTCTGGACGACTTCCTGCTCTATGGCCTCAGTGCCTACTGGGTAGTCCTGGCTTTGGGGTTCTGGGGACACTACCTCTTCCTTCTGTCCCTCCAGCATGGGGGCCATGGGAGGTTCCCACTGTTCTACTCACTGGGTAACCTTGCCATCCCATGTTTGCTTCTGAGCTTCAGCACTTTCGTAACTAGCCCCCATCTGAAATTCTCTCTCTTGGATGCGTTCCACTTTCTCAGCTGATGGAGATATTAACACACACTACCAATCAATTCACTGGGAGTTGTTTCCATTCTGTTACTTGAATGTTGAAGCAAGCACATGGTGTCAACACTATCTAGAAATGTTCTTTTAGGCACTGGTCCTTGATACATATAAAAGATGAACAAAATGTCCCTTTAGCTAGAATTGGGTCCCCATCATGTTTATTGATGAAGAGAAAAGCAGTTGCCTGGCCATGGCATTTGTAGAGCATATGTAAGGCATATTGGCAGATGTATACAGGTACATGGGTTCTGGTCCTGAAAACAGGTTTTACATATAGATAATAATCTGTAAAACAATATTTGATCAGGCCAGGAGAGCTGTTTTAAGAAGGCTTTTACAAGTAATTTCCTTGGCCAGGAGAATAGTTGCCACCTTTATATGTTCAGGGTTTCATGTATTGTGCAGGTAGCTCTTATGTTGGAGGGGTTGCTCAAAAAAGAACTGCTGTCTCTGAGGAGACTGAATGACAATTTACAATTAACATAAATGTAAGTGGCTCTCTTGAAATTTTGGTTTGGTGAACTACACATACTAGATGAGTCACACCTATTTTGAGCAGAAAACCTTAATAGTGCTCCTATTTCTGTTACATCATGTTCAGCATAATTGTCTATTCAACAAATAATTAAGTACTGGCTACTACAGTCCTCAGCCTGAGTTCTATAAGAGAATTCAGCCCTAATGTCCAAAAGCAGTGGTTCTCAAAGTGTGTTCCCTGGACCAGCAGCACCCAAATCACCTGGGAACTTGTTAGAAATGCAGATTCTTGGGCCCAACCAGATCTACTGAACTAGAAACTGTGAGGGTAGAGCCCAGCAATCTGTGTTTTTACCTGCACCCATCCCCCTACCCCGGGGTCTCAAGTTTGAGATTCAAGTTTGAGAACCTCTGCCCTTAGGCATCCATTATTAATAATAGACAGAATCTAAATACTGTCTACTGGATCAAGCATTTATTGTAGGGGCTACCATTATGAAACAAAGTCCCTCTTCATGGGAAAAGTTTTCTAAGTCATAATGAGTTCACTTCAAATCTGATTTTCTAGTAAGAAGTGTGATATGATTTATCTTTGCCTCCATGATTAGAGTCTAGATCCAACTTTTCATAGACACGAGCACAGCAGTCATCCAATCAATTACAAATTATATAATGGCACATTTCCCAAGGTTACTATCGATTAATTAACTAGAATAGCACAGTCCCGTCAGATGATTCCTAGTGATTCATAAATCCAGCGTTATTTTCACTTGAATAATAAACTCAAAAGAACCATGGCGGGCTTCCCTAGTGGCGCAGTGGTTGAGAGTCCGCCTGCCGATGCAGGGGACACGGGTTCGTGCCCCGGTCCAGGAGGATCCCGCATGCCGCGGAGTGGCTGGGCCCATGAGCCATGGCCGCTGAGCCTGCGTGTCCGGAGCCTGTGCTCCAAAATGGGAGAGGCCACAACAGTGAGAGGCCCGCGTACCACAAAGGAAAAAAAAAAAAGTCAAATTAGATAAAATTTAAGTTCACAATTTGATGATACAATTATTTCCATTTTAATACCATATGGTTGGCTAACTTGTTCATGCATTTTATCTTCACAGTAGGCAACCACGGTTATGATAATGCATTAGCAGAAATGCATCCCATGTTTTTAGCCCACGGTCCTGCCTTCCGAAAGAATTTCACAAAAGAGGCCATGAACTCAACAGATCTGTACCCCCTGCTCTGCCACCTCCTCAATATCACTGCGGTGCCACACAACGGATCACTCAGGAACGTCCAGGATCTGCTCAGTTCACCAACTCCAAGAGCAAGTCCTTATACACAGAGCCCTCCTCTCCTCCATGGTAGTGTCAAACCAAGAGAAAATGAACAAGAGGAACCATATGCTTATTTCATAGGGGTCTCTCTCGGTAGCATTATAGTTATTGTGTTTTTAATAATTTTCATTAAACATTTAATTCGCAGTCAAATACCTGCCTTACCAGATTTTCAGGCTGAAATATCTCAACCATTATTGCAAGCCTAATGCTCCTTTGATGTGGAGATTGCATAGTTATGTCAGTGTTTAAAGGTTTCAAATTCTAGGAAACCAGCTTCAAACATTTGCACAGACCATTAAGCAGTTACATACATATGCAGAGGCAGTCCTACACACACACACACACACACTCATGCACATGGACCAAAATACACATACCTGCAAAGGATGAAAGATGGGGAAGTATGTTTCCATTGTCCTCTCTGGCTTCTGGTAGGTAAGATCCTGCTTTATTTGGACTTGGCACATACAATGTATATATTTAACAACTTTGCACTATTTGAAGTACCTTACATATTGCACTTTAAATTAGTCTCCTAATGGGTACATTTATGTGAAATGCACTTTATTGACAATTACGTCTGATAACTCGGTTGAAAAAGACAACTTTTGCACCCATGTCCCAGAATACCTGTTATTCCTTGTTCAAACGGAACGAAATTTCTAATAATTCCTGAATACTGTAGAAATCTATCTATCTTCTTAAATTGGGAGAGCATGAAGAAAGTGAAAACTGTTGAAAATGAAATGTGATGGCCTTTGAACACTGAATTTTGAAGAGATGCATTCCCAACAGCAGGGTGCATCTGTGGGCACTCCTTGTCATATTTCTTTGCAATGGACATGGGTTTTCATTTACTTTTTCCCCCCAAAAAGAGATCCAAATACTGACGGATTCATTCCAGGTATGTTGTTTCCATCATGAAATTCATTATTGCTGTTTCCTGATTAGTCATTTTACTCTGATTTTAATAGTAAGACACCATGAGACCTCTACTCTGTAGGCTTGAAAAAAAAATAATAAGACACCATGAATATACATTTCTTTCCTCTCGAGTCTAGCACTGGTCTGACTAGAAGGCATCAGGCACCATCTCAGCAATATTTTCTCTTGCTCTGTAATTATTTGCTTCCTTGAAAACGAAATCACTATTAATCGCATTACAAAATCAGATGAGATAAAACAGTGTTTTCTTTCTGGTAATCTGTAGTGACAGAGCACAAGCATCTTTTAGATTTCAGCATGTGAAGGTCTGGAATTGCAAGAGAGCACAAACTACATTAGGGAAAATGTAGGCCACGCAATCCTTGAAAAGAACTGTGTGGAGCTTGGGGGAAAAAAAATTAGACAGAAACTTGGGGAAAAAAATCAGGCAGGGCCATTGTTTGCAGTGTACCCAGGACAATGCTAAAGGGTGCCTGGTGGCAAAAAATAGTGAAGCTCCTAGAGGTAACAGGTAATTGAAACAAGAGGAGCTGAGGTTATAGCCTTGTTTCCTGAAATATCTGAATATCCACTCACCAAATGCTCAGTGGACTCAAAGATGAATCCAGGTTCACAAATAGACTTTACCTCCTGGGTAGGTTTTTTCACCTGCCTGTTCATCTCAGCTTCCCATTCCCTTCCATGGAAAGATGTGCCTTAGATCTCTTAAGTAGTCTGGTTAGGGAGAGGGTAGTGTTACCTATGGTTTCTTAGAGGAAAGAGAAGGCCCTGGAAAGAATAGCTTTCCTTGAAGAAAATAGAAACCAGTTTATAGACACGTGGCCCACAGAAAATACTGTGATTTTGTGTATATTTATGCACCAGCTCGCTAAAAGTAGGTAAAGTGGTAAATGTATTCCAGAAAGGATAAACTAGATGTAAAGAACAAAAGTGGCATAGTGAAAAATATAATTGAAGTGCTTCCTAAAATCAGGTGAATGAATTATTTTTTTTTTATTTTATTTTTTTTGTGGTACGTGGGCCTCTCACTGCTGTGGCCTCTCCCGCTGCGGAGCACAGGCTCCGGACGCGCAGGCTCAGGGGCCATGGCTCACGGGCCCAGCCGCTCCGCGGCATGTGGGATCCTCCCGGACCGGGGCACGAACCCGCGTCCGCTGCATCGGCAGGCGGACTCTCAACCACTGCGCCACCAGGGAAGCCCGAATGAATTATTTTTAAATGATGATACCAGTAAACAGTGTTAGCACTTAATTCTCATGTCACCAATACAACCTCTAAATGGGATAGAATGGAATCGCTGGAAATGTACTATAGATGAAAAAGCTGAGAAGTGGGATGGTAGATAGCAGACTCCTCAAGAGGTCTGAACTCCGGATTAGACATTTTACAACATGTGACCACTCGTATTGGCTTGCTTTGTAGCGATGAACTTATCTGCGTTATTGAGATGCCCATCTAATGACTGAAAGATGAAACTGGTCTATTTAAAAGCATTATTATTCAAGTGCTCTCTGTGTATTTAAACTAATTGTTGCATTAAATTCATTTTAGAGGGTGCTATTACCTTAGTAGTAAGAAGAGAGTAGATTCTGTAACACTGATGAAATCATGAAAATTCTGATATGAAGATTTGATTATTGAATGGTTTCCTTTATCTGCAGATACTTATTTTCCTGTAAATATCAGCAGGAGAGTTTACCTGAAGGAAAATAAAATTTTAAACTTTGCTGGGGAAATATCTAGTCACTCATCATTTTTCGATAGTTTCGTTGTTGTTTTGGTTTTATCTGCATGTCTCTGTGGTCAAACTTTGTATGCAGTCAACACAAATGAGCATATAGAAATAACATGTAGACCAGCTAATCTTCCTAACTGTAAGTAAGAACTTTTAAAAGGTCCCAGGAATGGAATCCCCCCCTCACAACACTGACATGTTTGCGCTAAATCCTCTGTCGTGTATTTTGAAGTTGATTAGTTGATAATGATTTTTCTTGTTCAGCATGTATTTTGCAATGTCTTCTCCCTTTGCCACCTGCCATTTAAGTTGAAAATTGCTTTTCAAAATGCTTTCTGTCCTCTTAAGTAAAATTAGGATCGATTCTATTATTAGTTTCAGTTTCTTACAAGAGCCTATTTCTAGAAAATCTATAGTTTTCTTTTTTTGATGCTATTTTTATCAGGTTTGATATCAATGTTATATGCCCCTCAAAAACTCATGTTTTTTTTTCTACAACACTAGTTTTATGAAGCAAATATAACAGGGATAATCAAACCCAACCAAGGGGCACTAAAAAAGATCACTGTTTTGGGGGCCTGAAAACTTTTTTGTAGAATAGTTTATACTTTCTCAATCTTTAATTAAGAAATTGGTTTTAATTTTCTTTCTCTATTGGAATCAATTTTATTCAGTAAATCTGGCATCCAAACTTCAGGAAGCGCAGGGCCTGGGAAATGGTTCTGGATCCAAGGATCTTAGCCCAGGAGTTAAACCACGAGGAGACAAAAGTAATTTGTTAGTATAAAGTTTTACCACTTTTGAAATGCTACAGAACTCTCTTCCAAAGTAAAGTGCCTTTTTTTTTGTTTTCCCACAGTTCCTAGAAGTATTCAATGAATGTCAAAAGAGGAAATTAATCACTGCTCTATTAGAGGAAACTTTGTTGAATCTATATTAGAAAAGACATTAAATACTCTGGCTATGTACAAAACTAAGTTTAAATACTGTAATCTCGCCCTCACCCTGAGTGTTTTGTAATCACCTTTTTTCAAACTTCTTCCTGTCTACTGTAAGTCAATAAATTATAGCTCTAGAAACTCTGCAAAATTTATCTTGGCTTTCTTTCCAGTGATGTCCTTATGTTGGATTGCATATTTATACACTGCTTTAAAAATCTGGTTAAATGTTGCAAACTTAATCCTGGTTTTAAAAAAATTGTAATGAATGCCTAGGTGGATTTTGCAGTATTACTAAGTCATGTCGACATCTATCACAGTATGTATATTTTGCGAGAAGGTGACAAATTAAAAAATCATCAATGACGTCACATTGTATATTGAATGTGGTTAAAATGTTTTGGTAGATTTTATTCACATAAAATTTTAAAAATCATAACGAAGTCATAACTATGAATTCAAACAATATGGTCAAAATATATTTAACTTAAGGCACTACACACAAATTTCTTTAAAGCACACTCATGTCATTTATTTACATAGTATTTTAGGAATTTACAATAAATACACATTTCCCATCTCATCTTTGTCCTTCGTTTGTAGCTTTATATACTCACAATGAAGTAAAAACCTCCAAATAAAAGGTATTAAATGCAATTATCCTTAAAGCTTACCAGATATGGGCAAGAGAAGGAAATACCCAAGAACAAGGCAAAGTTTTTTTTAATCCTTTAATGTTCCAAGTATCTTTCAATTCTTATACCAAGCTTAATGGAACAGTAACACAAAACCAGTGGTACAGAGCATTGAAATAATTCTTATTCTATTGCTGTTTACCAGAAAAACTTGCACATTAATAGCAGCAGAACTGTCCCTACATTTACATAAGTAAATGTACTTATTCTGAATTCACTCACTGAATTAACAAACTTACTAAAAAGTTTTCCTATTACCTTTGAGTATTGTTGTCATAAACAGTTAAATCTTTCCTGGAGCCAAATACTTTCTACCACCCAGAAAACACAGAAACATATTAGTCAATTATTTAACAAAATACACACCAAGTGAAAAAGGCTGGCTTTACTGAAATATTTTCTCAGTGTACTAGAGCAGTCATTGGCTTTAAGTGATCATTTTTAAATATACAACTGAATTAACATAAAGTTCAATATAATAATATATAAACGTCTCTTTGATTAAATACTCTTCTTGTCCCATCAACATATACAAAAAACATTTACAACTTTAATTCAAGTTAGTATTTTGAGAATGGAATAAAGAACAAGACAAATAATAGGTCTTTTGTTCAAAGGGCTGAGACACTGCTGGGGCATCCCTTCCTATTCCATCCTCCATAAAATCCACTCACAGGTTGCACGCTATGGACAGACTTCTGAAACTCGTAACTGCCAATCAAGCCAGTACAACCACTAAAGCTCACACCACTGCAAAGACCAAGCTCTCCTCAATTAGTATTTTAGACATTTCAAAAAAATGCTCACTGCTTTAAATGTGACTGTTCTCCTGTCTTTTTTTTTTTTAATGGAAATGGAAGTAGAAAGAAATTTTTCTATTATTTTGTTCAGATCAACGATTAACCTTTAGGATAACTTTTATGTGAGGCAAAAACATCAGAAATAAAATCTGTCAAAAAGCAAAATGAGTCCTGGTGGTTTTATTTATTTATCATGCTGTTCTTAATACAGTCACCTATGACTGCATGCATGGACTATTCATGCAGGGTGTAGAAATGCTTCTCAAGAACCCCAAGTACAATGGGTACCAAATACCGGGATCAGGAGATCAGCAGTGACCACAGGATGAATTACGTTTGATGACTGGCACCACTGTTCTTGACCACCACGGATAATCAGCATTTAAGTGGGCTGCATATTTACTGTAGATTATCTTTGTATCTGTAAAACAGTTCCCTAGTTTATTTGTCAAAACTTTAAAGATCGCACTAGTAATATTAACTGCTTGCCTCAGCTGCTGATGAATGGTTCTTGAACTCAATTTTTCCTCTAATAGATGGAATCTTGTCTGCCACAATTCAGTTTCTTCCTACTAATCATGATTGTTAGAAGGTACCACTTAGCAAAGCTAGGATAACAGTTATTCACAACAAATCCTTCGCTCTGAACAAGTATGTTTTAAAAGATATGAGCGGAGTGGTTATTTCTATGAACCAAATATGGGAGAAAAACGCAGAGGCAGCGTTCAGGCTACTGAAGGTTAACAGAGTCCTGAGAGTTTCTTCAGCCACTTAACGCATGATTCATGTAAAAGATCAGAAGATACTAAATTCCATTTTAAATTTAGCTACGCTATAGCCTAAAAAGTAAGGCATAAAATTCCCAAAGGTAAATAGAAAAATCTCTTTTCCTCATTCTGACCCAATCAAACCCAGATTCGTATCAGGTCATACATTTCTCGGCAGCACCTGGAGACCTCTGGTTACAAAAATCAACAGGAGAAAGTTAAAAATGGTAACAAAAATTAATGAATTTTTAAAAATTATGATTTTACCTTGTGAGTTAGAAGAAAGTACACGAAAGTGAAGTGCAATTATAACCTTTCCTGAGAGCTGGGTTCTATGGGGATGTGGGAGGCTGCTCCCAGGCCACTCACCTCCCACCACCTGCTGTAAGTCACACAAAGTGTACACACATACATGCAACACACTGGTGCGTACATACACACAACTAAATAACTTACACAAAGGCATTGAGTACAAAGTGAGGAAAGCACGTGTCCCTATTTTCTTAGCCTCTTCTTAGCAATACTCTTCAAAAGGTTTCACTTTTGAGGCCTCAATAGCTTAAGGGTCTTAACAAAGACACACTGGTGAAGAAGACTTAGGCTTTGTATCACGGGGTCTTTGCTTGTTTTTTATAATAGTTTTTCTTAAAATAATTTCTTCATATGCTAGATCTTTTCTGCCTGCTTGATCCATTTTAATTAACCATCACAGAGAATTTCCTACCTCAAGGGTTTACTTGGGATACAAACTCTATTAAAGGCACATATAAAAATATAGGAAAGTTTTCCTTCCTGATACACAAAATCCACACATTTTATAAAGATTTCTGTTGTATAATTTACAAATGTAAAAATTTATTCAAAAAGCATACCCACTAAATTTTTGCATATTTTCATCTATAGATGTGTCTAATCTTCGTTGCAAAAAAAAAAAAAAGGGCAAAGGCAGTATTTTTCTTAAAAAAACCTTTCTAGTTAGGGAAACAGTCAGTGTTAACTAATGATTTACTAGCAATGTTTGCTACGGTCAGAGTTTTTTGTATTAGCTAATGCCGCAAAACAAAACACAAGGAAAAACAAAATAATTGTAGCATGCTTGGTCTAAGATCTTTGTCTTTCAAAGTATACTTTTTCATAGTTGTAACACCATTCCTTGGGTGTGTCCTAATCACAGCCACTTTGTATAAACCCCAGCACGTGTCACCCAATTAAAGGATCATCGTCATCATCTTGTAGCTGAAGTCGGGAAAATGGCCGGGGTCCAGAGAGTCTATTCTGCATGATTATGATGAGGCAGGTCAGAGTGGTTAAGACCAAGAGCGCACCGATAACAATTCCTATGGCTTCTGGGAGATTAATGCACCACTGGTCCACTAACAAACACTTAGTGTGGCCGAAGGTTCCATTATTGGGATGTGGCTTTAATCCCAGGATGTGGCACATCATTGGGTAGATATCCACAATGTTAATGGTGCTGTGCTGGTAGCCTTTGTGAAATGCAGGACCGTGGGCAGCTAGAAATGGATTCATACTAGGCAAAGAATTATCGTAACCATGGTCACCTACTGGAAAAGAACAAGATGATGTCAGTAAATAAGAGCAGCTTTTCTACCACAAAATAACTTGCTTCTAGTGTAAATACACTGCATTCTTGCCAGTGTCATTCCCATTAAAATTCTGATTAGTTGGGCCAAACAGGTGCCAGCAGTACAATTTTCTGTTTTCTTCAAGTCACAGCCACGTCCTCTATTTCACACACACACCACCCCCACCTCTTCTCGATCCGTCATGACCTCAGGCTTTAAAGCTCTCTCTCAGTCCCAGCCCCACGTATTTCACCTGCCAGTGTCCAGCACTGTTTGCGCAAGCCCACTGCAAACAGCACCAGTGATAAAAAGAGTGGTCGGCCTGAGGGTCCTGAGTAACTGGGGAGAGCAGAAGTGAGTAAAACCAGTGAGCGGCAAGGAAGTTAGCCTGAAGCCTGACCTACGTCAGCTGCTCCTGGACAAGACATAGGATGTGGAATACACCACTGGTCTACTGACAGCTGATGGACACCTCAGCATCTGGAGGGCCAGGGGACTGAGCACGTTACGGAAGGGATTCTTGCCTTGAATGTGACGTCTAACCTGGTGACTCCAACTTGTAACTCTAGTAAAAGTCTAACTCAAAGAAAAACCTGATGGTCCCTGATATCATTCCAATACCAGATTCTCAAGCTTTTGCTTTATTTTTTAAAATATTGCCTTTTAATGCAGACCAGTTACATTTAATAAGCTCCTATTTCCATATGAAGTGCAGGTGACTAAGTGATGAGTGGATCAGTGTTACATATTCTTTAATTGTATGTTTGAAATATTTCATAAGAAAAACAACCCACGTGACCAATACAATAAAAAGCACAATATAACATTATATATAGGTATTATGATTTCAGTAATATAAATGTATATGATTATAATGTGAATAATATAAACCATATGATTTAATAATAAAAATATGCATTTGTATGTAACAGAGAAAAAGATTAGAAGGAGGAAAACACCCACAATTAACATCTGACTGTACTTCTGTATCGAAGGATCATGGATAGTTTTTGTTCTCTTTTCTGAACTTTTCTGTATTTTCCAAGTTTTCAATAATTAGGATACAACGTAAGTAGCAATAATATATCAACTCTAATGGCCCTCAGTCTCATCCTTGCCTGATGCGTCTGAACTGCTATAGATCAGGGATCTGCAGACTACAGCACCTGGCCAAATTTAGCCCTCCGCCTGTTTCTGTAAAGGAAGCTTCATTGGAACAGCCCATGTCAGTTTGTTTATGTATTGCCTGTGGCTGCCTTCCCACTATAAAGGTAGGATTGAGTAGTTGAGACAGAGACCAGCTGTCCCACAAAGCCTAAAATATTTACTATTTGGCTTTTCACAGAAAAATTTTCTGACCCCTGCTATGGTTTACAAAATCAGATTTTTGAAAAATGTACTTGAATTGAATTTTCCTTATGGGTAAAAAGCTGTAATTCTCCCCTATACATTTCTTCAGTTTGAGGAGAGATTTTGATCCATCTGTTTTGTTTACTTGGTCGATTTTTGTTTGCATACTTTCTGGTTCTTGCCCAGTGTTCTAACTAGCTGTAGCACTCAGGTAAACAATTTCATCACTGGGGAAAGACTTAAGGTTACTTGGACAAATTTTTTTAACACAAAAAAAGAAAAAAGGATTTGAACTAGCTAATCTCTCCCCCTTCACTTTGTTTCTTGACTTCTCTTTTATTTTCTTTGTTTCTTTACTACTCTCTTATTTTTACAAATCAAGAGAACCAGCCTTGAAAGTTACTGACAGTAACTGAAGTTTTTGTAAAAAAGTAAAACTACTCCTTCACCCTTAAGATCACCCAACCTTCTAATCTAAGGATGAAACTGTGGTTTCTAAAAATGGCTCTCAGATGAAAACCTGAGAATCACCTAGTTGAAAATCAAACTAATTACACTGTGTGAACATCTCTAAATCAAAGTATCCTGTTAATGGAACAATGTCCCGATGTGTGATTTATCCCTAGGATTCAAAAGAAAAATTCTAAATAAATACTTACATTTTAGTGATGATTTATTTAGCACAATTGTCCAGCCTTCATCAGCAATCAAAATAATAGGTTGAATTCGATCATTATGTTGGTAATGAAACCTGGCAGGAATGTCTTCTTTGAGATAAACATTCATGTGAGGGTCACAGACTTTCAGTTTGTTATAAACCTTTGTTCTGTCTGGAAGAAAAGGAAACAGCAAAGGAAAAAGTCATGTTGACTGATAAGGAAAAAATATTTCTAACTAGAATAACTGGAAATAAGTCCTGAACAATGTTATCTATTAAAGCCCTTTAATCATTAAAAAAACAGAATAATAATGATGTAACAGTGTTGGGGACACACACACACACACACACACCTTTCCAAGCATTCACGTATCTCTCTTCATTTTGTGATTATCCCTGGTGGACTTTTATACAAAGAGGACAAATTTCACATCTAGCTTCCTAAGTAAATATAAACTAATTACATATTACTGGTAACTACTAATTCTAAGATTGGTAGACGAAAGGTATATCTCACACAAAAGTCCAAGATGTTTTTTAAGGATAAAAATTTCCTTTTTCCATTAGTGTGAATAAGTAAGAAATATATCAACAAAGACCTACTGTATAGCACAGGGAACTATATTCAATATCTTATAATAACCTATAATGGAAAAGAATCTGAAAAAGAATATATATATATATATGTGTGTGTGTGTGTGTGTGTGTGTAAAACTGCATTTCGTTGCTGTACACCAGAAACCTTATAAATCAACTATACTTCAATAAAAAAATAAAAATTAAAAAAAAGAAATACATCAAAAAGCAAGGAGGGACTTCCCTGGTGGCGCAGTGGTTGGGAATCTGCCTGCCAGGGCAGGGGACATTGGTTCGAGCCCTGGTCTGGGAAGATCCCACATGCCGCGGAGCAACTGAGCCTGTGCGCCACAACTACTGAGCCTGCACTCTAGAGCCCGCAAGCCACAACTACTGAGCCCGCGTGCCACAACTACTGAGTCCATGTGCCTAGAGCCCGTGCTCTGCAACAAGAGAAGCCACCGCAATGAGAAGCCTGCATGCTGCAATGAAGAGTAGCCCCTGCTCGCTGCAACTAGAGAAAGCCTGCATGCAGCAACGAAGACCCAACGCAGCCAAAAATAAATTAATTAACTTAAAGAAAAAAAAGCAAAGAAATAATCCCTTTGAACCTAAACCTTAAGCTAATTGCCTAAAAACTTATACATCAGGGGGAAAACATAATCCCGCTCTGAGTGAGTATAGGAGTGTATGGCTGTGAACTACAAAACGTCTGAGCTTCGTTCTTTTACAAAACCCTTCCTCCTCAATCAACCGCCCCATTCAAATATTCCTTGGCTAAAAGTTTACTTACTTATTTTGGGAAGTATTGCAGCAACGGGGGTCAAGTCTACAAGAGTGTAGTCTGAGGGGTCGATGCAGCGATCCAAGTTTATCAGCTTGTCCTCAGAACACTGGGTCATCCCATGATCACTTGTAATGATCACATTAAGATCTTCCCACAGTCCTAACACCTTGAGTTTGTGAACTAGCTCACCGATATGGTCATCTATTTCTTTCAACACTCGGCGCATGTTTTCTTTATCTTCAGGGCCATATTTGTGGCCACTTGCGTCTGGCTCTTCCCAATAGAGTGTTGCAAAGGTGACAGGTGGGTTCGAATTGCTCAGCCACGTGGAGACGTTACTGAGTCTCTCCTCAAATGACACTGAGGGGCTGTAATTCATGAAATAGGAAGGTGTGGTATTGTGAATGGGCACGTCGGTACCAGGCCACATAGCAGCAGCACTTGATCTGTTTTCCTGAAGCTGGTTGGTCACCCAAATAGGGACTGCCTCATTCCACCAAAAAGGATCCTTGTCATTACTGTCAGAAAAATGTTTCTTTGTGATGACATCATACATGGAATTAGCCACAATGCCATGGCTTTCTTCATACAGGCCTGTCACGATGCTGTAGTGGTTTGGAAATGTTTTTGTGATAAAGGCATTTTTAACCTGCTCTACCAAGACACCTTCTTTGATAAAATTCTGGAGATGAGGAAATTCATAGTTGTGTAGATAGTCAGCTCTGAAGCCATCAAAGGATACCAGTAGTAACTTGGGTGGCAAAGTACAGGAAGAGTTCCCTCTACAACCAGTTATAAGTCCAGAAAACAAACATATCAGCAATAACTTCATAGTGAACATGCTGAAGGAGGGCAGTCAGGGTTCCTAAAATATAAAAACACAATTCATAAGTAGTAATGCTATTTGAGTTGGATTAGGTTTCAGAAGTTTAGTCATCGGGAGAAGAAAACCAACATTTATAAACTTTTTATACACCAGCTTTACCTACATCAACTTGAAAATTAAATAATGTCACTTACTGAAAGATAACTGAATAAAGATAAAGTGGGAAAAAATAAAAATTGCCTTTACTTGTCCAGTTGTATGTCCTGCCCCATTTTTCATGCTCTGAAGGGGATATGGGTCGTTCTTGTGCCCCATACCAATGGGCTGCCTTGTTTGTTTGCAGCAGCAGAAGTTATTCTAAAGGTTTAATAAGAACAAACGAAGAAACAAAAACAACCCTTTTGCACAAAACAGAAATAACGCCAAGCTTTCAGAGGCTCCAGGGAGGGCGATTATTTTTCTAGTTTCATGACTGGTACCCTATAGTTCCTTTCAATCCACAGAAATAGGGGGTGGAAACTCTACCATACTGGCTCATCATCAGTTCCTGTTGAAAAATACTGGCATGAAAAAGGGGAGTAAGTAATAAATACTACATGAGGAAAAGGTCCCACCTCAATCTGAACCTGCCCAATATTCACAGGAGGCTGACAGACAGACAAAGCCTACAGGAACTTGGATGTCACGGTAGTTTCTGAGGAAATGCAACAGCTGTTGAAATGCATTTCATCACCACATCCCTTTTAAACTTCCTTTTTACTGTCAAAGACGTACAGTTGGCCCTCCATATCCACGGGTTTTACATCCATGGATTCAACCAACCGCGGATGGAAAATCCAGAAGGCTGACTGTATTCGTGTACTATTGCCACTTTATATAAGAGACTTGAGCACCTGCAGCTTTTGGTATCTGCTGGGGCTCCTGGAACCAATCTCCCTGCGGATAATGAGGGGCCACTGTAACTATCCTGCCTACCATCCTAGGCTCAGAGCGCTCCCTGATTTTTTGGTTCTTTTTTTAACAATCTACTGATTACAAAAAAACAGATTTCCCCAAACAAATCTCCCTACCTTCAGACTCTATCTTCTTTGGTTCCTAAGCAAATAGGAGATGTCATTTAGGTAGAGTGAGTCTCCGCTGCTGCCGTACTTCTTTTTTTATTATTTTTTAATTTTTTTGCCACGCCAAGAGGCCTATGGGATCTTAGTCCCGTGACCAGGGATTGAACCTGTGCCCTCTGCATTGGAAGTGCAGAGTCTTAACCACTGGACCGCCAGGTAAGTCCCCTGCCACACTTCTTCAAGTCCCCAGGGCCTCCTGTCCAGAGCCCTTCCATCTCTTAACTGACCTTCCTACCTTGATCACCGTCCCCTTATTCACCCAACATCCGCTCCCAACTTAATCTTCCCAGGAATAGCCCTGTCTATGACATTTCCTTGATAAAATCAGTATTCAAAGTCCCCCAGCCTATACAGAAACACCTCTGCCTGGCATTCAAGTCCCTCCATTATCCAGGCACAACTCACGTGCAAATTACTATGAAACAGTTACAGAAATCATGGTCAACCTTAATTCCCTTTTACCACACATTGCTGTCACAGTCTGTCTGAGATGTATTACAGAGACAATAATCGTTTATCTAGGTGACCTATAGGTGACCTATAACAGCTCTTCAGTAATAATTTGTGTTTCCAAACCTCTTAAAGTTACTTTCTACACATGAAATCTTTGCCCAAATACTCTCTTAGGTCAATAAAAAAAAAAATCATTCAATAAATAATATAACTGAAGTCTATAACACCAAAATTTATGTATGTGCCATTTATCAGAGGACAAGGGCTTTATACTTTTCAAACATAAAATACTCAAAATAGGGGCATAAATAATCAAAACAACGAATCTGGCTGTCATCTTGGAAGAACAAAGACGAGCTTGAATGAACTCTGTTCTACAACACCACGATTTCTTGTAATGCTGCGCTTGAGACCCATACATCATAAAGCATTGTTTTTAAAACTAAGCCCTTTGAGGAATCATGTCACAGTATGTCTAAAACTTTTCCAACGGAGTTCCTCTAAGAGCAGAGGGGTGCCGAGACAACTGTATATCCACGTGCAAAAGAATGAATTTGGACCCCTCAGCTCATACCATGTACAAAAATAAACTCAAAATGACCAAGATTAAGAGCTAAAACTATAAAACTCTTAGCAGAAAATATAGGAATAAGTCTTCATGACCTTGAGTTAGGCAAAGCCTTCTAAGATACAGCATCAAAAGCACAAGTGACGAAAATCATAAATAAATAAATTGGACTTCACCAAAATTGAAAGCTTTTCCATTTCAAAGGATATAATAGAGAGAACAGAAAACCCACAGAACGGGAGACAATATTTGCAAATCATATATCTGGTAAAGGATTTATATCTAGAATATATAAAGAACTGTAACAACTCTAAAAGTTAAATAATCCAATTAAAAAATGAGCAAAGGATCTGAAAAGATATTTCTCCAGATACAGAGATGGCAAATAAGCACATGAAATTATGTTCAACATCATTAGCCATCAGGGAAATGCAAATCAAAACCAACAATGAGATACCCCTTCACACCCAGTAGGATGGATATAATAAAAAAGATAATAACAAGTGTTGGCAAGGATGTAGAGAAACTAGAACTTTTATACACTGCTGGTGAGAATGAAAATGGTACAGGCACTTGGAAAACATTCTGGTAGTTCTTCAAAAGTTTAAACAGAGTTACCGTACGACCCAGAAAATCTACTAGTAGGCATATGCCTCAGAGAAATTAAAACACAAGTCAATGATAAAACTTGTACACAAATGATCACAGCAGCATTATCTGTAAGAGCCATGAAGTGGAAACATCTCAAATGTCCGTAAGTGATAAATGGATAAGATGTGGTATATCCATACAATGGAATATTATTTGGCAATAAAAAGGAATGAAGTGCAAATATATGTTATTGCTTGGATAAACCTTTGAAACATTGTGCTAAGTAAAAAAAAAGGCAGTCACAAAAGATCACTTATTGTATGATTCTATTTAGATGAAATGCCTAGATAGGCAAATCTATAGAGATGGAAAGTATATTAGATTTGTCTGGAGCAAGGGGTTGAGGAGAAATGAGGAGTAAATGCTCATGGATACCAGGTTTCTTTTTGGGGTGATGAAAATGTTCTCAAATTGACTGTGGTAATGGTTGCACAATTCGTAAAAATGTACACTTTAAATGAGTAAACTAGACAGTATGTGGATTTTACCTCAATAAAACCATTATATTAAAAAAAAAGAGTAGAGAGAAATGAAATTGTAATCTTAAAAGCATCTGGATTGTCCTGCCACAAAACAGGAAACATCTCTGATGTTTCATCTTACCTCAAAAATTATGTGAAATGTGTACTCTACACCACAGACCTGAGTTTTTTAACGTGAATGTGTTTCACCTCATTTCCCATGTGCAAAACAATAAAACAAAAACCTGTGTCCGCCCCTCTCTCACACAAAATACATACAAATCAAAATCTTTCTTCCCCAAATCTTGAGTGAATAGGAGGGTCAAGGCACATGTGCTGTTTACCCTGTGGTTCACTAACCCCTAGCACACTGCTGGATTCTTGTCTCCAGACTTAGAAGCACAGACAAAGTGGAAAGATTAGAGGCTCTGAAATCAGAAGGATCACAGAACTTGAGCCCACATTTAGTAGACGGGCAACTGTGGGCAGATCTACCAGCTTCAGTTTCTGTGTTTGTAAAATGCGGATACATAAAGTGTTAAACAATATAGGCCCTCAAATTTAGTCTCTTTTTTATCCACAGTTACAAAGCTGTTATGTTAGGAAAAAAGTCTGTACCGTGACAGGCGGAATGATACTACTGTGAAACTATAAAGTAGACAGAAATAATTTAGGCTAACCTCTTCTTTTTACACAGGATGAAGATGAAGTCCCTGGATTGGCCAAACTCAGGAAGCAATTCGTAGCCTTACTGTCTGTACTCTTACGAATTTCAGGTCCTTAACAAGTTTATAAATCTAGTAACAGCGAGTTTACAAGTCTGGTTTTAATCTCCAAACTATGAACGGGACTTTTCCTGCTTTCATTAATGGTGCCTGTATCTATGTCTACTGCATTCTGTTTCATCCCAACAGGAGTGTTAAGCTATAAACAAAACACCAGTGAGAAGTTCTCAAGTATTTCCAAGGAATAAAAAAATCACTAATTGCTATATTACAAAGCACTGGGAGAAATTCTGTAATTTTTCAAACCAAAAAGATATCAAAGGGAAGGAAAAAAAGCAGAGTCACCGGAACTACACCCAGATAATCCCAACCGAAGTTGTGTGTAGTTTTCTTCAATTCAGGGCCAAAACACATTCTCCCTCATCTGGGATGACTTTCTTACTTGGATGAAATGTATCTCGGGCAATTCTCACTGGCATTCTTAGCTGAAATTGGGGGAGTGTGATAGTCAAAGGATATGATGAAAGCTATCTGCCGCCATTAGCATGCCATCTGCTCTGTAATACAAAAGCCTTATTCTAAACACTTCACAAATACTATTTATAATGAAACTCTTACACAGCTTTAAAATAAAATAAAAATAAAATAGCATTGTCTATTCACATAGATAACATTGGTGGTTTTCCCTAGATTATTATTATTAATTTTCTTGATATTCTAAAGAAAAACTAAAACTACTCTCTGAAAGACTCTTAACAACTCTAGGATTCTAAAGTATTCTTCAATTTTCCAGCACATACAAACTTTTCCGGCATCTTCAAAACAGCTATACTTAATCTTACTTTCTACATATATTATTTCTTTCTACAAAATAACTCCTTGTGTACTACTTCTGTGTTCATCAAATTTCTCCCAAATTATATTTTGTAGCTGATTTAAAAGCAAGGAGGAGATATTTATATTTTATATATTTTAGTTATAAAATACCTCCTCCCTGCTTTTAAATTCTTTTAATTTCCTTAAAATAGCTTGGAACAACCTCTGGAAAAAAGGAAGAAAGAAAAGAAAACCGGAATATTAAAAGGAGCAGTTGACTTTCTATAGTACTGGCAAGGTTTCCAGCTTGGGTCCACCAGATGGCCTGGTGGTTAAAGAAGAAACCCTAGTGGAGTCAAGGCTGGAATAAACCTGAATCTGTTCGTGGTCACTAGCTGTGCTTCACGTCTCTGAGCAGGACTTTCCCCATCTGTATAATGGGACGCTGTGATCTCACAGGGTTGCAGTGCCCAGAAAAGGAAGCGTTATTTGTAAAATGCTTAACACAGTGCCCGGCCGATAAAAAGCACTTCAGTGTTACCTTTCTTGTTAGGTTTTCTAGGAAATTCGTTTTTAAATTTGGCTGTGTCACTCCCATCAACTCTAATCGAATACTCAGGCGGAGGTAGGTCGATCGATACCTTGGACCGCGTTCCTGTAAAATCAAACGCCCGCCCCCTCGGCCTCCACCTCTGTCCCGCCACCGCTCCCCGCCTCCACCCCATACCCCACCGTCCGCCCAGGCCGCGCCTACCTGCTCAGTTTCCTTTCCTCTTCCCACCCCGCCCTCGGCCGCCCCCAGCCAGGTACCTCCCGGCCGCTCCGGGGTCCCTCGCGGCTGTCCGCTAGGGGGATGTGTGTGTGTGTGTATCAAGGGTAGGGGATCTCACCACCTCTATTTTCAAAGCCCCTAGTGGACGGGGGAGGGGGTGGCATTTCCCTCCGGAACGCCGGGCGCGCTAGGCTCACACTCACCCGCTGCCGCCGCTTCTCTGCAGCACGCGGACCCGGCGCGCGCGGAACCCGGCGCTCCTGGGTCTTGGGAGCGACGGAGACCTGAAGGCGCAGGAGCCAGACCGAGCTCTTCCTGAGGCGCCTGCGCACTAACGGGCGCCCCTGTTAACAGCCCCTTCCTCCCTGAGATTCGCGCTACCCGAGGCGCTCCGAGGGTGCTCGGCTGCCCCGCGCGCGACTGCGGAACAGTTTTACAGCTCGTGGGGACTCAGCGGGCGACGGAGTGTGACACATGTCCTCGGATTGGACACCTCAGCCGCCGTCGATGTAACTCCCTTTCCGATTGGTTGGATTCAGGTACAACCTGGAGACAGAGGCCTTGGGGGGGTCGAGTTGGATCTAGTAGGAGAGGTTAGTTCCACTCTCCTGCCACGCCCCATCTTCTAGCGTCCCAGGGCTGGTTGCCCTTCAGGGGACCTGAAACATAGCGAGTCCCTGAAAGGGCACCTGGCTATTGGCAGCCTCAGGCTTACTGGCATTCTCCGTTCGCCCCTAGTTAACATGCACCTGGCGGTAAGGTGTCTGCCGGAAAAACGACTTTGGCAGCCCCAGAGCCCAGCACGAGCAGCTTTAGCCAGTTCCAGTTAGTTGGGAAAAATACAGTGTGGCTCTACCAAAGCAGTATGTGTCCGTGTTGCTGGAGAAGTGATCACCGTATTACACGCGAATTGAGTACTAGGCAGTTTATGAGTAAGGTTGCAAGAAATACAGAAACACGGTCCTTGCAGTAGGGAACTAGGAATGGCTACCAGCTGAGAAATGGGCGTTTCTTTTTAACACGCGTGTGGGTCTGGAGCTTTAGTGTAGAGCCATTGCCAAGACCCCAGAGTCTGGAAGCAGCTGCAGAGACAATCTGCGGCTGGATATTTTCTGTTGATTATTAGTTTGTACCTTCAGAAGTTAATTCCAGTTTCAAAGCTCAAGGCTGGCCTGTGCACTGGTGAATTGGGGCATCTCAGATCCGTCCGTGGGCTGCCAGAGCTGGAAGGAGTGGCAGAGGCCACGCTGTCCAGTCCCTGCCATCTGCCAGACCTGAGTTTGAATCCTCACTCAGCAGCTGAGCAATCCTGGGCCAGTATCTCCGCCTGTTTGAGCCTCCATGCCCTCATCTGCAAAACAGGCCCCCTTACAGTACTAGCCTCTTCGGGTTATTATCAAAAAATGAGATAAAACAGTAAAGTACTCAGCACACGTGCTAAGTGTCAGTGATTGTTATTGCTATGACCAGAAAAATGTTCCTCGACGTGAACAATGGTCAGGGGAAAGCTGAGCTCTGGGGGAAATTACATGACATACAACTGAGTTAAATTTAAACGTCCTGGCATTTGGGGCGTAAGATTACGCGTGTCCCGTTTGTTCATTCACTGGGTACAAGACTGCTTAAAGAGTAGACAGAAACTGGCTGCCGTATACGTCAGGTGGTGATGGAGACAGTTGCTGTATGGGCATCAGGAGAGAAGGGCTCCCTTCATTCACTGTCCCTGCCCCTGCCCATGTGACTGGGTCAGATCAGGGAGTCCTGTGCAGCCTGGTCTCCTCTATAAGATAACGTGGTCAAGAACAGAGGGACAGAATGATTCATAAGGATCTTTTTGTCCCAAGCATCTGTTATCCTACAAATATTTACTATGTCAACCACAAATGAAAATCTATTTCAGATGCTTAAATAATAAGGATATTTCTCATCTCACAAAACAGGAAGTCCAGAGGTAGGGCAGGCTTCAGAACTGGTTGAATTAGCAGCTCAACAATGTCACCGTGTCCTGAGTTCTTTCTAACTCCTCATGGAGCTATTAACAGAATTGGCTTCTGGTTCCTCTAGTGGTAAAGATAACAGTAGCAGCAGGGATCATATGACTCATTTTTCACTTCCTCTGGGCAATGGACGTGACTTCTTAGTTTTTTTGTTTTTTGTGTTTGGCTCCAGCAACTATCTCCTTCAGTCACTCTACAATTGTGTCATATGCCCAAACCTAAGCCAGCATATGAAATTCAGCAGACCAATTCAGTCTGCACTTCGAGCTGAGTTCTCTTTACCAAACTGTACTTCTTCTGTCAATGGAAGTGAGGTGTAGTGGGTGCTGGGAAGGCCACCAGAGAGTCCACTATAGGGTCATTGGAAGCATTTAATGATAATAAAAGAAAACATAACAGTAACAAATTCTCCATTTCCAGTGTGATTTTTCTGATATGTTCCTTTATATAGATAGACAAAATAATAATGTTCATTTATAATTTTCTTTCAGCTCAGCTTTTGAAAAAGGAATTTCATATAAATCTTAGAAATAGGGATGAAATTTAAGCCCATTTTTGTGTTGGAGATTGAAATGAACTAGGAGCTATAGTCTAAATCCGTCATGTACAAATGAATGTGGTGCCCCAGAGAGAACCGACTTGGCTAAATTCACACAAACTAATTACAACTAGAGTCTTTGCCTCCATGGCCAATGTCAAGTTTGGAAGCAGCATGTTAGAGGGAGTATCTTTTTCCCCCCATTAAGTAGACTCAAGACTTAACATTTATTCATTAGTGTAAAATATTTAAAATGTTTTATCCTGTTTTCAGAATCAACGACATAGCTCTTCATGCAGTTATTTTTCTTTTAAACTCCTAATTGGGACGCATCACTCATTGTTGGCAGGAATGGGTCAGAAGCTAGAAATTACAGGAAAAAAGTTTCACAAGAAAAGTCACACCCTGCCCCAAGAAAAACAATTCCTGTCCACTGCTCAGTCTGGTTTAACGACAAAACTGAAACCAGTGAATCAAATTTCAAGTCGCAAGGAATGTATTTTAAGTTTCACTTTTTAATATATATTAGATGTTACTGTGAAGAAAACATAATAGAGGTTTTCTCTTAAATATGATGGGGAAAGGACCTTAGGAATCGTAGTACTTTAATAATTTTGAAAGTTTAACACAAACTCTGCATCCACCCCATTTTCAGCAAGATTGCATTTCAATAATCTCAACAAATAAGACTATAAACTATTTTATTTATTTATTTATTTATTTATTTTTTAAACATCTTTATTGGAGCATAATTGCTTTACAATGGTATGTTAGTTTCAGCTTCACAACAAAATGAATCAGTTATATATATACATATGTTCCCATATCTCTTCCCGCTTGCGTCACCCTCCCTCCCACCCTCCCTATCCCACCCCTCCAGGCGGTCACACAGCACCTAGCTGATCTCCCTGTGCTATGCGGCTGCTTCCCACTAGCTATCTACCGTACGTTTGGTAGTGTATACATGTCCATGCCTCTTTATTGCTTTGTCACCGTTTACCCTTCCCCCTCCCCATAGCCTCAAGTCCATTCTCTAGTAAGTCTGTGTCTTTATTCCTGTTTCACCCCTAGGTTTTTCATGACATTTTTTTTCTTAAATTCCATATATATGTGTTAGCATACGGTATTTGTCTCTCTCTTTCTGACTTACTTCACTCTGTATGACAGACTCTAGGTCTATCCACCTCATTACAAATAGCTCAATTTCGTCTCTTTTTATGGCTGAGTAATACTCCATTGTATATATGTGCCACATCTTCTTTATCCATTCATCCGATGATGGACACTTAGGTTGTTTCCATCTCTGGGCTATTGTAAATAGAGCTGCAATGAACATTTTGGTACATGACTCTTTTTGAATTATGGTTTTCTCAGGGTATATGCCCAGTAGTGGGATTGCTGGGTCATATGGTAGTTCTATTTGTAGCTTTTTAAGGAACCTCCATACTGTTCTCCACAGTGGCTGTATCAATTTACATTCCCACCAACAGTGTAAGAGGGTTCCCTTTTCTCCACACCCTCTCCAGCATTTATTGTTTCTAGATTTTTTGATGATGGCCATTCTGACTGGTGTGAGATGATATCTCATTGTAGTTTTGATTTGCATTTCTCTAATGATTAGTGATGTTGAGCATTCTTTCATGTGTTTGTTGGCACTCTGTATATCTTCTTTGGAGAAATGTCTATTTAGGTCTTCTGCCCATTTTTGGATTGGGTTGTTTGTTCTTTTGTTATTAAGCTGCATGAGCTGCTTATAAATTTTGGAGATTAATCCTTTGTCAGTTGCTTCATTTGCAAATATTTTCTCCCATTCTGAGGGTTGTCTTTTGGTCCTCTTTATGGTTTCCTTTGCTGCGCAAAAGCTTTTAAGTTTCATTAGGTCCCATTTGTTTACTTTTGTTTTTATTTCCATTTCTCTAGGAGGTGGGTCAAAAAGGATCTTGCTGTGATTTATGTCATAGAGTGTTCTGCCTATGTTTTCCTCTAAGAGTTTGATAGTTTCTGGCCTTACATTTAGGTCTTTAATCCATTTTGAGCTTATTTTTGTGTATGGTGTTAGGGAGTGATCTAATCTCATACTTTTACATGTAGCTGTCCAGTTTTCCCAGCACCACTTATTGAATAGGCTGTCCTTTCTCCACTGTACATTTCTGCCTCCTTTGTCAAAGATAAGGTGACCATATGTGCGTGGGTTTATCTCTGGGCTTTCTATCCTGTTCCATTGATCTATATTTCTGTTTTTGTGCCAGTACCATACTGTCTTGATTACTGTAGCTTTGTAGTATAGTCTGAAGTCAGGAAGCCTGATTCCTCCAGCTCCATTTTTCGTTCTCAAAATTGCTTTGGCTATTCGGGGTCTTTTGTGTTTCCATACAAATTGTGAGATTTTTTGTTCTAGTTCTGTGAAAAATGCCAGTGGTAGTTTCATAGGGATTGCATTGAATCTGTAGATTGCTTTGGGTAGTAGAGTCATTTTCACAATGTTGATTCTTCCAATCCAAGAACATGGTATATCTCTCCATCTATTTGTATCATTTTTAATTTCTTTCATCAGTGTCTTATAATTTTCTGCATACAGGTCTTTTGTCTCCTTAGGTAGGTTTATTCCTAGGTATTTTATTCTTTTTGTTGCAATGGTAAATGGGAGTGTTTTCTTGATTTCACTTTCAGATTTTTCATCCTTAGTGTATAGGAATGCCAGAGATTTCTGTGCATTAATTTTGTATCCTGCTACTTTACCAAATTCATTGATTAGCTCTAGTAGTTTTCTGGTAGCATCTTTAGGGTTCTGTATGTATAGTATCATGTCATCTGCAAACAGTGACAGCTTTACTTCTTCTTTTCCGATTTGGATTCCTTTTATTTCCTTTTCTTCTCTGATTGCTGTGGCTAAAACTTCCAAAACTATGTTGAATAAGAGTGGTGAGAGTGGGCAACCCTGTCTTGTTCCTTATCTTAGTGGAAATGCTTTCAGTTTTTCACCATTGAGGACGATGTTGGCTGTGGGTTTGTCATATATGGCCTTTATTATGTTGAGGAAAGTTCCCTCTATGCCTACTTTCTGCAGGGTTTTTATCATAAATGGGTGTTGAATTTTGTCAAAAGCTTTCTCTGCATCTATTGAGATGATCATATGGTTTTTCTCCTTCAATTTGTTAATATGGTGTATCACGTTGATTGATTTGCGTATATTGAAGAATCCTTGCATTCCTGGAATAAACCCCACTTGATCATGGTGTATGATCCGTTTAATGTGCTGTTGGATTCTGTTTGCTAGTATTTTGTTGAGGATCTTTGCATCTATGTTCATCAGTGATATTGGCCTGTAGTTTTCTTTCTTTGTGACATCCTTGTCTGGTTTTGGTATCAGGGTGATGGTGGCCTCGTAGAATGAGTTAGGGAGTGTTCCTCCCTCTGCTATATTTTGGAAGAGTCTGAGAAGGATAGGTTATAAACTATTTTAAATGCTCATGTTAAAAGTGATCCTGTATTATCCATCATGAACTACTTAGTGTTAGACATTCTTCCCTCTACAGGAATTTTTTTAAGTATTTAATAAAGTTGTGCAAGAAATAGGAGAAATTCTTTTGAGGCCCTCCTATGTGGAAGGCAGTGTGCTAAATTTTAGGAAAGATGCAAAAATAAGTAAGATTCAATCACTGTCCTCAAGGTACCTCTAATCCAGAAAGGCACATGGAGAAGATATTACTTTGTTTCTTGGCCTTCCCAGAATCCATTTCCCCTTCTGGGTGTTCCTCCAGAAAACCACCCCACCTTCACTCCTAGTCGTGAGAGTCTTTTGGGGCTGACAACACTCCCCTCTTCTCCGGCATGGACATCTTTAGGGCAAATTTTGACCTAACTTGAGGGATTTCCTGGGGCATGGGACTTCTAGTGCCGAAACAAGAAAAGTCCCAGACAAATTGCGATGAGCTGGTTACACTTAACTCAGACCCAAGCCTGGCCTGTTCCAGCGAATTCTGCTTCCTTGACCAGAGGAATTAGTTCTGTGATGGGTGGTGGGGACACGCCCCAGGCCAGACTAAAGAGATTCAATCCTGAAACATTTGTTGAAACAATAGAGAGTCAGTCTTTCAGCAGGAGCAGCTAAATAAGTAGAATACAGGCATCCCTCATTTTACTGCCCTTCACAGATACTGCGTTTTTTAACACATTGAAGGTTTGTGGCAACCCTGCATTGAGCAACTCTATCAGCACCATTTTCCCAACAGCATTTGCTCACTTTGTGTCTCTGTGTCACATTTTGGCAATTCTTACAGTATTTCAAACTTTTACATCATGATGATACTTGTTATGCTGGTCTGTGATCAGTGACCTTTGATGTTACTCATGTAATTGTTTTGGGGCACCACAAACTGCTCCCATGTAGGACAGCACATTCAATCAACAAAAGCTGTGTGTGTTCTGACTGCTCTACCAACCAGCTGTTCCCCCATCTCTCTTCCTCTCCTCACGCCTCCATATTCCCTGAGACACAACAATATTGAAAATAGGCTAATTAATAACCCTACAGTGACCTCTGAGTGTTCCTATGAAAGGAGGATTCCCATGTCCCTCACTTTAAATCAGAAGCTAGAGATGATTAGTCTCAGTGAGGAAGGCACGCTGAAAACCAAGGTCGGCTGAAAGGGAGCCGAGGTGTGAAAGCAAAGGAAAAGTTCTTAAAGGAAGTTAAAAGTGCTGCTCCGGTGAACACGTGAATGATAAGAAAGTGAAACAGCCTTAACGCTGATACGGAAAAAGTGTTAGCGGTCTGGATGGAAGATTAAACCAGCCACAGCATTCCCTTAAACCAAAGCCTGATCCAGAGCAAGGCCCTAACTCTGTTCAATTCTATGAAAGCTAAGAGAGATAAGGAAGCTGCAGAAGAAAGGTTTGAAGCTAGCAGGGCCGGTTCATGAGGTTTAAGGAAAGAATCTTTTTCCATAACATAAAAGTGCAAGGTGAAGCAGCAGGTAGTGATGTAGAAGCTGCAGCAAGTTATCCAAAAGATCCAGCTAAGATAATTAACGAAGACGGTTACATTAAACAACAGACCTTCAATGTAAATGCAACAGGCTTCTATTGAAAGAAGGTGGCATCTAGGACTTTCATAGCTAGAGAGGAGAAGTCAATGCCTGACTTCAAAACTTCAAAGGACAGGCTGACTTTCTTGCTAGGGGCTAACGCCGCTGGTGACTTTAAGTTGAAGCCAGAGCTCATTTACCATTCCAAAAATCCTAGGGCCCTTCAGAATTATGCAAAATCTACTCTGCCTGTGCTCTATAAATTGAACAGCAAAACCTGGATGATAGCACATCTGTTAAAAATATGGTTTACTGAATATCTTAAGCCTACTGTTGAGAGCAACTGCTCAGGAAAAAATACTTCTTTCAAAATGTTCCTACTTATTGATAATGAAGTGAATGAAGGGAGCCCTTCTCTCCTGATGCCCATACAGCAGCTGTCTCCATCACCCCTTGACGCATACGGCAGCCAGTTTGTGTCTACTCTTTATGCAGTCATGTACCCAGTGAATGAACAAACGGGACATGCATAATCTTACGCCCCAAATGCCAGGACGTTTAAATTTAACTCGGTCGTATGTCATGTAATTTCCCCCAGAGCTCAGCTTTCCCCTGACCATTGTTCACGTCGAGGAACATTTTTCTGGTCATAGCAATAACAATCACTGACACTTAGCACGTGTGCTGAGTACTTTACTGTTTTATCTCATTTTTTGATAATAACCCGAAGAGGCTAGTACTGTAAGGGGGCCTGTTTTGCAGATGAGGGCATGGAGGCTCAAACAGGCGGAGATACTGGCCCAGGATTGCTCAGCTGATGAGTGAGGATTCAAACCCAGGTCTGGCAGATCGCAGGGACTGGACAGCGTGGCCTCTGCCACTCCTTCCAGCTCTGGCAGCCCACGAACGGATCTGAGATGCCCCAATTCACCAGTGCACAGGCCAGCCTTGAGCTTTGAAACTGGAATTAACTTCTGAAGGTACAAACTAATAATCAACAGAAAATATCCAGCCGCAGATTGTCTCTGCAGCTGCTTCCAGACTCTGGGGTCTTGGTAATGGCTCTACACTAAAGCTCAGACTACTGGGGTCAGGGCCCAGCTCTCCTAAATGCTGAGGCACACACTCTAACAAAAATAATTCAGGGGGCTTCCCTGGTGGCGCAGTGGTTGAGAGTCCGCCTGCCGATGCAGGGGACACGGGTTCGTGCCCCGGTCCGGGAGGATCCCACGTGCCGCGGAGCGGCTGGGCCCTTGAGCCATGGCCGCTGAGCCTGCGCGTCCGGAGTCTGTGCTCCGCAGCGGGAGAGACCGCAACAGTAAGAGGCCCGCGTACCGCAAAAAAATTCAGGTATATTACAGAGGAGGATGGACAAAATAGCAAGAGTCTTTATAATTATATCCAAGATTTCCAGATAATTTCATATTTGCTTTGAACTGCTTTGGAATGTTTCAGGCTAGTTTTCTTTCCTGAAGATACCTATCCTTTCTTCTTTGCCATGAGAAAAACTGGCTGTGCCCTTTCCTATTTCTGACCGGTCGTGAATGTAATCTGCCTTACTTAACCTAAGGCATCTAGATCTGTTATGTAATTGGTTCTGTTAGGTGAATTATATTTGTTCCACGTACGGTACAGGAGCCCTGGATATTCTGATGCTTTCTGACACCACTTATAATAAAAGATGTACTTGTTCCGTTGGCATAATTTGTCGGAAATAAACAGAAGGCTGCTTCTGTTTCCTAGAAGTCACTTTTCTAGAAGGAGTACAAAATTGGTTAGCAAAACTTAATTGGGTTATTGCTTCCTGAAAGTCAAAGCATACCAACAAACAAAATGGAATCTTTTAAGAAATGTCACTCTTTATACTAAAACTCAAAATTAAAGAAAAAAGACCTTTATAAAATCATAGGACTGGATGAGCGCACAGAGCAGCTCATCTGTGCTGCCCTCCCGGGCCTAGTCTGGGTCTGAACAGATTCTGCAGACACAGAAACAGGTGAGGGAGCAAGAAATGTGGTAAAGCTAAACAGCTGGTAAGAAGAGAAAGTCAGATCATGCACTCAGCTCCAACGCACCACCTCTGAGAAGAACTAGGTGGATTTCTGGCCCCTTTTCCAGAAGCCAGTGGAGTCCTGACTCCTCACTGCCGCTGGTTTAGGTCCTAGTGGTATCGTTACTGACTCCCCGCAGGGCATCCAGGCCCAACTCCCCCCAGGACACCCAGCATCATGGTTTTTCAACTGTCCACACAAGCTTCTCAACCACAGGCCCCGATGTCCTCAAGGATCGCCTGCTATGGTCCAGCCTCTAGGGATTCAGTGGAGTCACCGTGCTGCTCACCGAAATCCCGTATCTTCTCATTTTCCCCTCCGTGTAACGCATCTGCAACACTCAGATACTCTTGTTGCCAGTGAGCTGTTTTGCTCTCGTCTTGGATGTTTGCCAGGTCACCCACTGATTGGCCGAATCCCCCCTGTAGCGCCTGAACTTCAGATGATCCCTGCACGTATTCCATGTGCTCAGCAGCCTCTCTCAGCTACTTGGATGTGGGACTCAGACCATGCAGGACCTCCCAGAGATTCAGGGAAGTTATCCGCCTGTATTAGTTTTCTGGGGCTGCCATTACAAAGTACCACAGACTGGATGGCTTAAACAACAGAAATTTATTTTCTCATGATTCTACGTTCCGTGAGAAACTTCGAGTTAAGTCGAAGTTTCTTGGACTTCTAGCCTTCAGAAGGTGTCAGCAGGGTTGGTTTCTTCCGAGGGCCTCTCTCTTTGACTCGTAGATGACCATCTTCTCTCTCTCTGTCTTCCCATGGGCTTCCCTTGTGCATGTCTGCGTCCTAATCTCTTCTTGTAAGGACACCAGTCGTATTTGGATTTGGCTTACCCTTAGGACCTCATTTGACCTTAATCACTTCTTTAAAGGCCCTGTCCGAAGTGCTGGGGGTCAGGACTTCAACCTCTGAGTTTGCAAGGGACACAATTCATAACCTACTCAAAGAGGTGGCTGGTCCACCTGCCAGAGTAATTTACCTGATTGCAAGCGTGCCCTACCTGCTGGTCAGTGTCCCATACTTGCTGGCCAGGGTCACGTGGCTGCTTGCTGACATCACCCACCTGGCTGTGACAGAACCCGCCCCCAGGCCGGGGTGACCAACCTTTGCCCTAAAGAAAACTCCGGCTTCCTGACACAACAGCCTGACCCCTGACCTCACCTACTTGCAAGGATACCCCCAGTTTGCTTCTTACCTCCTCCTGCAGTACCTCAGCCACCTTCTCTTCTTCCCTGGACTCAGCTATGCCCCCTCCTGGGCTGTTTGCTTCCCTTCCTGCCCCTTGCTGTCTAGTCCTCACTCAGCATTCAGCTGGAGCTTTTGTTAGAAAATCCCTTCCTATGGCTCAGACCCCACCAGTGGGCTCTCATCACACCCAGAACTCATCCAGGCTCCTACAGCTGCTGCTCTGTATCACCTGAGTATTCCTTGGACCTCGGTTCCCTCCAACTCACTGCCTCACACACATCATTCCTGACACACTGGCCTCGCTTCTTCCCAAAGACACAAATCTCATTCCCACCCTGAAACTTTTGCCCCATTCCCACTGCCCGTATCACCCTCCACATGAGCTTTACACGCCTGTCTCCCCATACTCATTAAATCTCTGCTTATATAGAAATTCACTTGGTTAATAGAGCTTATGCAGTTGTTCATAATTTCAGATGTTTTGAAGACTGCAGTGTTGTAAAAACTTAAAATTACAGAGATAAAATTTATACTAATTAATGGTCTTTTCAAGAAGAATGACATTTAAGGCGCCCTAGGTAGATGGTTATTTATCTCCTTTCTCAGTCCTACACAAAGGGAGACTGTATACAATTTTTCAGGAGCCCATTCTTTTCTTTAATGACCCTAATTATGTGTTCCACCAAAACTAGTTATGTGACTACAGGCAAATTAGTTAATCTGTCCAAGTCCTTTGTAAATGGAAACATTTCTGTTTGCCATCCTCAAGAAGCTGTGTGATACACACATGGGGCAAACTCAAATGAGAGAATACTTGGAGTGGGTATTGAGCAAGTTAAAGAAGAGAGAAAATTTTTAACTCATCTGGATATTTCATGCTATATTTGAACGTGTGCCCATCCATAAGGGAGAGATGGAGGCTATTATCACTGGCCCTTTGTATGGCATTCTCTGTTGGAGTTTGTCCCAACCTTGTTTTTCTTTTCTCTGATATTTACTTTTAGTTTATATGATGCCACCTTAAGTCCTTTCTGGAATAAGTTGAAGTTACATATAAATACATTGTTAAAACAGCACTCATCCTTTGTATACTGGAATCATGCTTTTAAAAAATTAATTAAAAAATTCAACTACACTTTGAGCTCTGTGACATATTAGCCCTTTCTTTTCAACCTATAGTTTGAAGATGGCTAGAGTCATTTTGCAAATAAGGAAGCAGAAAACATTAAAATAACCTAGGATGTGAGTTTATCCTTCTGTTATCTCATTCTTCACCCCCACGCACACACATTTTTTTTTTCTTTTTGATTTCTCAATGTATCTAGAACGCACCTGGAATGAACCTAAAAATATTTCTTCCCTGAGCATGATATGTAATGTATGAAATGATTATTTCCAAGGTGTTTAAGTTTATGAATGACTACAGAAAGTTAAAGCCAAAAAGGACCTCAGAGATTATTGAAATCAAGCGTGTGTTTTACATGTAGGAAGCTTTAATTACCTACTTAGTTCTGAATAGCAAATTTGAAACACTCATGTCTTCCCTCAGGGCATTATAAAGCTGTCAGATTATATCGTACTACTTTGAACAGCCTTCTGAGGCATGTTTGTACCTGCTTCTTGGGTACTTTAGGAACTTCCTAAGCACTGAAGCAGTCTTGTAACCCGACTATCTTCCATCTGGGCAGATTCGTGTGTCTGGATCTGTTCACTGAACAGATTGGCATGGGGTGCACATCGACCCTGGGTCAGTTTTTTGAGCACAGAGAATTTTCTCCTCTACAAGATGCATTTCAAGCCCTCACAGCCTCCACGGGACATTCTTTGTTTTATGGTGGATTAGGTGAGAAGAGTAGGATGTCTCAGTCCAACTCTTTTCATTCAATGCATTATTGAGGGCCTACTGTGTGCATAATTCTGTGTTAACCCAGGTAAGAATAGTCAAGAGTTTGCTTCTTCCAGGACCTTGTAGTCTAGTTACCCATCAATCCAGCTAGGAGACTGTCACCAAGCAAATGCCTAGATGGTGGTCAGGTGCACCATCTTGGTTAAACATCTCAATAAGCCATTTCCTGGTCTTAATAATGTGGCCCAGTGGCTTGGGTGAGAAAGAAACTTAAGTGGCTTCTCCTGTTTCAGTAATGGAGGCAAACATAGACTCATCAAATGTGAAAGTTGGAAGGGACCTTAGAAGGTATGTGAGTCCATCCTATTTGCTGTCCAGGTAGGGAGGCTGAGGCCCAGGGGGGCAGGTTCGAGATCACAGCCCATTACTGTCTGACCCGGAACCTCCAGCTGGGTTCCCACTGCAAGTCCTGAGCCCTCTGCCCCTCTCTCCATGTCCTCAGGACTAACTGTGCCTTTAAGCAGTAGCTCAGTGCCCTGGGGCAATTGTATTGACACAGCTAATGTTGAGGTCCAGAGGGCAGAGATGTAGGGGATTCTCACCAACATTCAGGCACCCTGAGAAAGCATATGGCAGATCTCCTTGTTTGGTTCACGATCTGGGTTGTATTCTTCATCTTAAAAGATAGAGTTTAGGATGGAAGCACTGTGCAGTTGCTCCCGAGCTGATAGCTCACACGGGTCTTAGCACACCACGCCCCGCTTGTCCCACAGTACTGTGCGTGGACCACAGGATTCAGGTGGACAGAGAAGAAAAATACCACCAGTGACATCAGTGGTCAGCTGGCCCCACCTCTGTGCTGGTGCCAACGGCTGAAGGGTGTGTGCACAGAAATAGCTGAGAGTGGCCAGTGACCTAAGCTCCATCCCCAGCTTGAGAACAAGTGTTCTGGACAGTTCTTCCCTGCCACCCCTGCCTGTGATGTCAATGGAAGCATGTATCTTTGCTACCCGTCATTTTCCTGCTTTTGTGACCTGCCGTATCTTAGGATATACCTCATTAACTGGACCCATTTACGAAGGGGGTGGGGGGTTGCTAAAGAGATGAGCCGGGTGTAGATGCCAGGAGGAAGTTCATTCTGGCACACAGAGCCCTGTGTTGGGGCCACCGCAGGCTCTCAGGCTCTGCTCTTGGGCTGGGATTCAAGGGCGGGGGACATTTGAGGGCAAGGACAGCCCACCAAATTAAGAGGATCTGGCTTGCTGAGCATGTTAGCAGTACAGCGATGTATCATGGACCCACTGATCAGGTCTAGGGTACACCGTCAGGGTTGGACCCTGGTTAGACCCAGACAAAAAGCAGAGTTGATGCTGAGGTTTAGAGGGCTGGGAGAGAGCTCATTAAAAACCTCCTTCTTGGGCTTCCCTGGTGGCGCAGTGGTTGAGAGTCCGCCTGCCGATGCAGGGGACATGGGTTCGTGCCCCGGGCCGGGAAGATCCCACATGCCGTGGAGCGGCTGGGCCCGTGAACCATGGCCGCTGAGCCTGCACGTCTGGAGTCTGCTCCGCAACGGGAGAGGCCACAACAGTGAGAGGCCTGTGTACCGCAAAAAAACCCCAAAAAAAACCCCACAAAAAACAACCTCCTTCTTAAGCCAGCTTTGACTCTAGAGAATGAGAAAGGAGATGTTCCAGGGCTGGTCTGTGGTAAAAGAAGAGGCGAGAGGAAGGAGAGGAGGCAGCCCACGAGGTGATCCCAGACATATGGCGCCAGAATAAACTCTGTTCACACCTGTACCCTCTGCGCTGTTTCCACGGCCCCCGCTCTTGTTCAGACCTGCATTGCTACTCCCCTACCTTGACTTGTCCTCCTTACGAGCTATCCCAGCCCAGGCCTCATGTTTCGGGAACATGAAACTGGAAAGAACTAGAGCAGGAGGCATATAGCGATCATCATAGCAAGCGTTTTGACAGTTGTTTTGCTGGACAGTGTGCACCAATGACCTTGTGGTCGTCTCCGGAGACAGAGTGAATCTTCGAGTCTGTCTCTTGAGGCAGGAGGTAGATGAACACAGGGAGAGGATTAAGAAGGCTTTTCACTTTTTATTTTATATTCTTTGATAGCCTTTGAATTTCTTACGTTGTGCCTGCTTTCATGTATTTCTTATATAATTTAAAATTAAAATATATAAAATGACTTGTAAAAATTAGAATGACAGCATCAGTCTGCTTGGGCCCCGATAAGTCGCTGCCATTGTGGTCTTAACGGTGTGGAACTGGCACACGAGGAGGGGCAGGGCAGGGCAGGGCAGAGGGTGGGTCCAAATTTGTAGCCGGTGCCAAGGCAGATGGCATCACGGGCCAGACTCTGGCACCACCATGGGGCAGGCAACACGAGAGCAGAGTTGGGGAGCTCTTAACTCAGGGCACCCCCAGAACCTTTCCATGCCTCAGTTTCCTCATCTTTAAAATGGGAGTAGGGGCGATGACATTAGCCCCAGCCAACTCACAGGATTTGGGTTTTGTTTTTTTCTTTGGTTTTGTTCTTTCCTGGTGACTTGATGTTCCCATGCATTGTGGGTGTGACATAGTGATTGGATATTGAAGCAAGGTGAAGGGTCAAAGGCAGACAAAATGACTGGAGCCAAGGTGGGACGAGTTAACGACCTGATACATGTTGTAATGACCTACTTCCGCTTGGCATCTTCAGAGAGCTAAAAGCAGGACATAACCACCATCGTTTCCAAGAAAAGAAAGCTAGTGGCATTTTGTCAGAGTGGCAGAAGAGAGGGCTCAGCCCTGTTTTTGATGGTCTTACGAATTTTAAATGACCACAGGAAAGCAGTGGAGACTTTTCTTGAGATATAAATCTCTCTCTCTATCCTTTAAGAAAGCTCCACAAACAAAATACTATCAAAATGATCACTATTCTGCCAGTCATACTAATGAGGAAATGTACACTTAAAAATTTTTCCCTTCCCTCTCCTCGTGACGGAAGCCCAGAGAATGCCAGCTCCAAGGCCAAGTTATCCATCCATAACTAAATGCATGGGCAAGAGCATACACCTGCAGTTTTTTTTATTGAAATATAGTTGATTTGCAGTGTTGTGTTAGTTCCAGGTGTACAGCATGTGATTTATATATATATTTTTTCAGATTCTTTTCCCTTATAGGTTATTATAAGATATTGAATATAGTTCCCTGTGCTGTACAGTAGGTCCTTGTTGTTTATCTATTTTATATATAGGAGTGTGTATCTGTTCATCCCCAGCTCCTAATTTGTCCCTCCCCTCCCCTTTCCCCTTTGGTAACCTTAAGTTTGTTTTCTATGTCTGTGAGTCTGTTTCTGTTTTGTAAATAAGTTCATTTGTATCAATTTTTTAGATTGCACATATAAATGATATCATATAATTGTCTTTGCCTGACTTACTTCACTTAGTATGATAATCTCTAGGTCCATCCATGTTGCTGCAGATGACATTATTTCATTCTTTTTTATGGCTGAGTAATATTCCATTGTGTATATATTCCACATCTTTTTTATCCATTCACCTGTTGACATACACTTAAGTTGCTTCTGGGTCTTGGCTGCTGTAAATATATCTGCAGTTTTTAAACTAATTTTACTATAGAACTAACTTCATGGTTCTCCTGAGTTTTAGTTGTTCACGGTCTTTGTATAAATAAATAAATGTACACACACATATGTACACACATAAAGTAAGGTGTTCTGGAAATGTAGAAAAAAAGAGTACAATTCTTCCACAGTCCCACCACCCAAAGATAACTGTGACAGTTTGTGTGTGTGTGTTTTTGAAAAGTGTGTTTTCTTTTGCACACATTTAAATTTTTTTCCTGCATTGATACATCAGAAAGACCAATAGCAAGATGATAGCTGTACAGTTTTTACCCTTTCAATGCATAGTGATAATGGAGCAAAGCCTCTGTTCTGCTTTCCAGAAAGTCCTGCTTCTGAGGGAGGTTGCCTCATTCACTCTCTCTCTCTTTTTCTTTTCTTTTTTTTTTTTTTTTTGGCCACACGGCATGTGGGATCTTAGTTCCCTGACCAGGGATCGAACCAGCATCCCCTGCGTTAGAAGCACGGAGTCTTAACCACTGGACCACCAGGGAAGTCCTATTCACTCTCTCTTATTCACAACGGGGGGCTGCCCTGCAGTTGAAGGGATTATTCCACGTTGTTCGGGAGGGAGAACTTGGAGAACTAGGTCTGGTCGTTTTTCTGGCCCTCCTACTTGCTACAGGTCAGACATCCTGAAGGCCAAGAAGAGTTTTGACATTTGGACAAAACCCTAACTGTGGAGGGGCGTCTGCACATTTAGTCCAGTGGAGTTTAGTGCGTTCTTCCTGGAGTTTAGTGTTCTGGTTTGATTGTTACTGGCCTGACTTTTTAGCCATTTTCTGTCCGTTTCTCTAATAAGAGAAACTCTGAAACCTGTAAATTGCGGGAAGTTTCTAACCGTCTGTGGAACACCTGCTGTGTGCCCTCCCCACTCCTACCCCCAGGCAGCCAGTGCTAGTTCCCCACACCTGATCCCCAGGCTCTGGAAGCTACTCGGGGCCAGCTCTGCACTGGCTCCAGGCCCTGCTCAGCAAACAAAGGACAATTAGCACGTTGTTCTCAATCGAGTTCATAGTGCAAAACCTGCTGGGCCAGGCGCAAGCTCTCTCCGCCGCCCTCCTCCTCGGGTACTTTGACTTTCTAATTGACTGGTGCTGACTCCTGTCTGGGGACCAAAGGAGAACAGAGGGCGGGAAGCAAGGTGATGCCTCGGTGCAGAAGCCCCTTCCACTCCCTCAGCCAGGCTGCGAGCAGCTTTCATGTCCACAATCCTGGCAACGGCCATGGTTCCTCCCAGCCTCCCATAGATAGAATAACTGTAATCAATGCTAATATAATTATATTTTTTTCTTTTTTACCATAATGACTCCTCCCACACAACTTTGGAAATAGCAAATATAAATTTTTTTCCACGTATATATTTTGGCATCTGCCCTAAACACGTGCTGAGCCCACCTTTAAGGTAATCCAGCTATGCTGATCAGATATACACACATCAGAATTTGGGACACTGGTAGCGTTCTCCTAGATGTCAGTTTCCATAGGATTAAACTAATTTCTGCCAATGAGATCTTATTAATTCTGGGAATCTAAAGCTGAAGTTTGTCCTGTTTTAATGAGCACTCATCAACCTATATCGCACTTTGACATGTATCTCTAAGAGTTGGAAGAAATAGATGCCCGCAAAACTTAAGAACCTTTACCCAAAGCAGCATTTTTTAAGTAAAATTTTATCTTCTTCGCAGTCCCTTTGAAAACTTTTTAACTTTGAAAATTTAAGGTCTAGTTATGTGACACATATTAAACTCACCAGGAGAGCATTTAAAAAGTACAGGGGAGGGAACTCCCTGGCGGTCCAGTGGTTAAGACTCCAAGCTTCCACTGCAGGGGGTGCAGGTTTGATCCCTGGTCAGGGAACTAAGATCCTGCAAGCTGCATGGCGTGGCCAAAAAAAATATAAACAAATAAAAATAAAAACTACGGATGCCCAGGCCTCTCTCCTACCCGCCTTCCCATGTAGATTCAACTGTCCTAGGGGGGCCAGCATCACCCTGGCTTTAAAAGCTCCCCAGGTGATTCTAGTAGTAAGCCAGCTTTGGGGATCAGTGTTCCACTCAGTAAGAAGAGGCGCCTACACCCCATTGGATGGTCCAGCAATGAATGACGTTGCTGATATCCAACTGAAATCAATTAACAAAGGAGGTTACCATTTCAAATTAACCCAGCAGAAAGACTATGCATTAAATGGACAAAAAGTACTAAAGAGTTAGATTTACACATAGAATTGCAGACATTTCTAGGTTAACTATGTCAACATATGTTAGATTTTAACCACCAAGACATTTCATTAGGGTATTTGTGAATCATGTATGGCCTGGAATGATGAACAGGTCTCAGATTTTCTCTCTCCTATTCTCCCAGCCACTCTGGTTGCCACTGGCAGCCTCAGTCCATGTTGGTCTGTGTTCTTCAGGAGGCTTAGGTCCTCTGTAAGTAACTGAAGGTCCCACATCGACCAGTATTTCTAGACCTTTGCCATGTTGCTCTCCATCTGTCCGAGTGCACGCCTGATTTTTTTCTCTCTGCACAGGTGGTGAGCTGCACAGTGCTGTCAGGGCCTCTCCAAATGGATGTTAGAGGCATCAGCCCTGAGCTGGGATCAGGGGTACAAATATAAGCAGAAGTGTCTCCTCACTGTTGTAGGTTGTTTTCTTTTAAACATTTTATTATGAGAATTTCCAAGCATTCAGAAAACTTAAAAAAACACCCATGTGCCCACCATCTAGATTCTGCAGTATAGTTGTCCCTTCAACAATGTGGCTTTGAACTACGTGGCTTCACTTATATACAGGCTTTTTTCAAGAAATAGTACTACAGTACTACACAATCTGCAGTTGATGGAACCCGTGAATATGGAACCATGGATACAGTTATAAAGGAAGTTATAATCGGAGTTTTGACTGCACGGAAGGTTGGCACTCCTAACCCTGACATTGTTCAAGAATCAGCTGTAAACATATTCTGTACTTGCTTTACCCATGTATCTAGCCATCTGTTCATCCGTCAGTTCATCTTTTTGTTTGATGCATTTCAATGTCAGTTGTCATTGTTGTCAGTACACTTCACTTAGAAACATTTCAGCCGCAGCATATCAATAATGGTAGGACAGAATTTGTTTAGAGCTATTCTTCTTTTTAAATAAAATTTACAAAGACGAAAATGTACAAATCTAAAGCATACTGTTCTGAGTTTTGACAAATGCATACACCTGTGTAATTCAAAGTCCTGTCAAAACACACGACGTTTCATTCCCCTGGGCAAGTACCTTTCTAACCCTTCCTGTCTACCCCTTTCCCCAGGTAACCGCTGTTAGACTTTTTTAAAAGTTACAGATTTGTTTTACCCTCTGTAACATCATATAAAAGGAATAAAATCATGTAATAAGTACTCTTTTGTGTCTGGTTGTTTCACTAACATGATGCATTTGAAATTTACCCATGTTGTTGTGTGTATCAGTACTTCATACCTTTTTATTAGGAGTCTTTGGCCCAACATTGACCAAGAAAGCCTCAAGACAGGCCTGGCAGCAGGTTGGAGCCAGGCAAGGCCACAGCAGTCCTCTCTCATGGATCACTCAGTGACAGAAGTCAGTGGCCTTTCATTAGGACACTCATGCAGCTCCATGGAGAGCAGCGTGTGGGAAGGAACTGAGGCCCCCTGCCAACAGCCAGATGAGTGAGCCATCTTGGAAGCAAGTTCTGCAGCCCCAGGCAAGCCTTCCGATGACTGCAGCTCTACCTTACATAATTGCAACCTCATGGGAGAACTCAAGCCAGTATTCCATGGTGTTGAAATAGTAGCCAGCATTGCACAGTACAGCTACACCACAATTTATTTATCCATTTACCAGTTAATGGACACAGGAGTATTTTCAGTTTTTGGCTGTTGTGAATAAAGCTGTTTTGAACATTCTTGTACAGGTCTTTTTTGTGGACGTGTGTTTTCATTTCTCTTTGGTAAATATCTAAGAGAGGAACTACTAGATATAGGGTAAGTATATGATAATTTTGTAAAAAAAAGAAAAGGACAGCCAGATCTTAAAGTAGGTACACTATTTTAAATCCCCATTTTATGAGAATCCAGGCACTCAGACATCCGTACCAACAATTGATGTTGGCATAGTGGTGGTTGTGTAGTGCTATCTCATTTTCTTTGCATTTGCTTTCTAACTTTTAATTTTCTAGTACATGTGAGTTAACACCTGCCATGTGCAAAACATTATGCAAGGGCCTTGCTGCTCAAAGCGTGGCCCATGAACCTGTAGTATTAATATTCTCTGGGAAATGCAGGCCCCACCCCAGGCCTACTGAATCAGAATCAGTATTTCAACAAGATCCCCATAGAGTTCTTAGGCACGTTCAAGCTTAAGCATGGCATTAGGGGATGTAAAGATAAATAATATTGTCCTCAAGAAGTGGTGCAGGATAAAAAAGGTGTTGGGGAGGGAAAAAAGGCGAGGCTGTTTTAATAGGTAGGATATGATGCTTGTACCATCAGACATGAAAACAAAGTCTGGAGAGATGGGAGAGGCCTTCGTGGGAAGGCATCACCTATCTGGGTCATGAGCAATAGATAGGAAAGAGGAAGGAAGACACGTAACCTTAGCTGCATTGTAGGTTACTTACCCTGGTAAAAAGCAGGAGTTAGATTGAGAGGTGGTGGTAGGAGAGAGAGAAAGCAACCTTTGGACTAGAGTGACAGTCCAAATAAGAGAGAAAGATGGAAAATACAGTGACCTCATGTTCCCCAATCCTGTGTGCTGTACACATAAAAGATTGTGTAGATAGGTAGATAGATAATGTTCATTCATTCAAGGAGACTCCTTAGCTTTTAGTTTGAGACCTCAGGATGTAGAACTAATAAGACAGACGCTATGTGCCGTAATTATTAGTACTGAAGAAAATCACACAGATTTTCTTCAGTGACAGTAAAGAAACTGCAAACATCAAGACCCAGGACACCAAAAGTGCCACAAAGTATTGGTATGGAAATTGGGTACAAATGTAATTTTATATGTATATAGACAAATGTGTATACACATACACAAAGTGAAACCATTCGAATTTTGGTGTGGACAATCAGGAATTTAGACAGTTATCACTACTTTTTCTCTATTCTATTTGAACATTATCAGTGTTAGGAGCTAAGACTTGGGGTAAAATGTTATGAATACTTAGTTACTTAGATAATAAAATGAACCAGAGCAGGAGTAAAACACATTCAAAGGGAGTTTGTAGATTGACTCTAGGAAAATTTCTCTGAAATTGTTTCCTCGGGTGTAAAATAGAAAAACGAATTGCCCTATAGGGTTGTTGTGAAGATCAAATGGTCCTCATGAGCTCCTTTCTTCTTTTTTAAAAAATTTAATACATGTTAAATGAACCGTAAGGAATTTTTTAAAGGGAGGGAATTGAGCTCTAATAGAACGTATATAGATAAAATATTTTAAACATATGTTTTGAATTTGAGGCACCTTATCCTCAAAGCAAAATAATTGGGAAATGGGAAAAAAGCCCTTAGACCAGGGAATCTGTAAACTTGCAATAGTTACCTAACTTTTTAGACTGGAAGAAGGAAACAGCTCATGAGGTGATGATGCCAGGTCTACACTGAGACCGGGTAACAGTGCTCCCTAGTGGACTAGGAATGAAAGAAAACACTCAGTTTTCCAAATCCTGAGGGTTTCTCAGCTTGATCTTTCTTGCATATTGTGTTTGCCTTTGGTAAAAACGTGTTCATTTTTATTGCATAATCTATCATTCTGGTTCAGTTATAGACATCTGATATTTTCCCTTACTTTACAGGGATACTTTACAGAGCATGCATTTTAAACCTTTAATGATCACAGCATCCTTGAGCTATGCACGAAGTTCAGTGGCAGCTGTTAGGGGACCTGGGCCCTAATCTTAGTGTTACAAACATGCACCGGAAAAGCAGCCCGAGCCATGGCTTTCATATCTATAAAACGGATTTGGTAATACTTGCCTTACTGCCTTCTTGGCCAAATCATGCAAAATACTGTCTGTAAATGTCTTTTAAGTTTGCAGTTACTACAAAATGCAAAATATAATTATGATTTAGAGGAGATATCAGGGTTATGGAAAGAAAATAACTCCAAAAATACATAATAATAAATATAATTCAGAGTAGAACTAAGTTCTATTAACATACTAACGTGTCATGATGTTACTTATACATATTTTTTTTCCCCTCCAGAATCTCTTCATTCTGAGCTCTGAAACCAATGCAGCTTAGCTGTGGGAGAAGGATTGGAAACTAACACTGAACACGCCTGTCTAATCTGTCAGGCTCTGAGGCTTCACACGTATCTTTTTCATTTAAACTTTCCAACAACACTTTGAGGAAGGTGTTATTTACATTTTTGCAAATAAGGAAACCAAGCCTCAGAAAAGGTAAGTGGCAGTCTACATTTGCACCCAGGTCTGTTTGGCACCAAAGTTTCCCTTACCCCATGTGGCTAAAACATTCCCCCATCATCTTCATAATTTTTATAAACAAGAAACACTTCAATTAACCTCCAGTTGTTTTTTTTCACCCCACAATTCCATAATTTCCCATCTCTGCTCCCCAGGTCTGCCCACTCTGCACCCAAATGTAAACTAAAACCAAAAGAGAATTTAAACGTGTGTAGATAAATTGAGTATGTTATCTGCAGATAGCGATATTTAAAGGAAAATCATAGGCAGTCTTGAAACCGCTTGCAAAGCATTCAGTGAGCCCTGCCCTGCTGTGAGTATCACCCAGTGTTACTGTCGAGTCACCATGTCACAGCCTGGGAAGCGCACGGAAGCAAGAAGAATGAAAGTTTCCTATGTTATTGTCCCGTTAGTTGGGCCAACCCCTTACTTAAACAAAATCCCTTGCCTTTTAAAAAGTCTTTTGGCTAGACAGTAAAGAAAAGTATCTTTGAATCTTCTACACTGACAAATTACATCAGCTAATATTTGAGTTGACTGTCTGAAAAATACTGGTCTTATATAAATATGCTTAAATGCCATGTATATACACTGTATAATGTCAATTTTTTAAAAAGCAGAATACAAAGACAACTATGATTCCAAATGAAAATATAAACATACAGGTAGAAAAGGAGTAAGAGAAAATTAACGTAAGTACCTTCGGGTAGTGGAATTACAGATGATTCTTATCATCTTTTTTTTATAAGCATGAATGACATTTATAATGGAAAGAAGTCTCCTTAATATAAAGAACACAGACATTTTTGATGCCACAACAAGAACCTAAGAAGCTGAAAATGATAGCTGTGTACTTATTTCTCAGTAAGTGTGTTTCTTGTGGAGTAACTTAAGGACAGTGTCCTTCAGCAATAATGTTTAGAAAATGTAAAATCAAAGTATGAAAGGACAGCTTACTCAGGCATTTGTACCCAAGCCGGTGGAATTATTCCTCAGGTTTCATTTTCAAAGCCCACAGTTCTTTCTCCATCTTTTCTGGATGGCTCAGAGTAACAATTTACATTATATTTGTTATACAGTCTGCTCTGTATCTGTTATACAGATACAGAATCCAAGGATGCAGAGGGTGACTATACTCCATTTTACATAGGGGACTTGAGCAACCGTGGATTTTGGTAACCCCTGGGGGTCCTGGAACCAATCCCCTCAGATACCGAGGGATGACTATCTAGAGAAGTACACAAAATACATTACTGAGATAGATTGCCTTTGGTTTTATAATACAGAATCAAACTTCCTGGATGTCTTTGGAGAAAAAAAAAATCCCCAAATGGTAAAACCTTAAAACCCCTCAAACCACAAAGTAAAATCTCCAAAGATGGAGAAATGTACTGGAGGAAGGTAGAGTGAGAGAGCTCAGTGGAGTCAAGTTGTCTATGGCGGAAAGAAGGCACATTCCCTTTAGGCAGAATGATGGAGATAAAAAAAATAACCCAGTAATACTCCATTAAGTTACTAAGTAAACTTGATATTTCCTCAAGTTCCTTCAGCACTGATGCAGCACGCCTTTATCCTTGTCTGCAAAAGCCCAGCTAAAGGGATGCCCAGCTCTCCTTTCCTCTCTTCTCAATGGACTATCCGGACATTTCGTTCTTTGGACATCTGCAAATTCATCTGCTTCAAGTTGCTTTTTTCCTGTACTAAAGGTGCTAGAGAAGTGATAGAAGGTTCTAGAGAAGTGATAGACAGCTACTAAGGGGTCAGACTTTGGTCATGTTGGAGACAGCAGAGGAAGGAAGTGGAGTGAGAAAACTAGACCCAGTCTGAATAAAGAGGAAGGGCAAGGGGACAGCTGGGAGACATCCCTGAGGATGGGGCCCTGTGGTTGAGTGTGTAGTCCCAGCCTGGGTAAGTCGACAATGCCAGGGGCAGGGAGAGGATGAAGCAAGGGTTTCCCTGCCTGAGGGCTTAAGGGTATATAGTTCATCCAATTTTAAAAATAAAGTCATTTTTCCATGTTCAATTTTTTTAATCAAATTTATTTAAATAACCTTGTTGTCCCTTCCATTTATGTTAAATTGTTTGAGTGAAGAGCATCCCATCTGTCTCATCCTCCCAATGTTTAATATTACCCTTTTCCTATTTTCTGTATTCATTTCCTCTAAGTAATAAAACATCATAAATGACTTCTACTCAGGCTTCTAGGACCTTTAGGACTTTTCCCAGATTGTATAAAGTAGACAGCACCGAGGTGGACCAACTATTGTAATGACGAGTCAAGATATGGACGACTGTTCACAATTTGAAAAGTAAGAAAGTGCAGTAAAATTTTAAGAGATACCTATGGTGGGTATAATGGCAGAGTCAGAATTGTGAGGAATGAAATTCAAAATGTTGGAACAACTAGATGAAGGTTACAAAAATAAAGCTATGCGGTGACCAGCTGGGAATGGTGTTTGAGGGAGCTCCAAGGAGGAGAGAGAGTGCCAGGAGGTAAATGGGAGCGGGGCACATTCACAGTGACTGAAATAAATCAGCAGAACCATCTGAAGTTCTCAGGTACCTTCTACACAGTCCCCTCCCTGTGCCCATATTGAAATGTGGTTGCCACATTGTGATGTGACAGTAGACCAAGTTGCTCCAGTAAGCAACACCAGCTACTGGAAATGGTTTTCTCCGAGCACCTGCCTCTGTCTTGAAGCCAGCTGGAATGTAAATGATTGTGGGATTGAACGACTTTCTGTGTTATGTGTCTGCCCATCCTTGATATCATCCTATGAACATAAAACTCAGATTTCTGATCTTGGCGTTCAAGGCTATCCACAATCTAGCCCAGTACTGCCATCTTCTCTATTTTTTCTGGAATCCACATACTCCATCCAATCTGGTTTTTCTCCATCATTGTGAATTATCGATTCTGCATTATATTTCATACGTTAATCCCCTTTCTCCACTTCTCCACACACAAAAATTGAAAGTAAAATCTTGGGAAAATATATACATAAACACTAACCAAAAGAAAACTGATATCAGAAGAAGGCAAAAAATAATGCTAGAGATAAAGAGTGACATTTTCTACTGAAAAAACAGTCCATCTACCAAGATTATATAACAGTTCTGAATCTGTGTGCATCCAATAATATAGCCTCAAAAATATATAAATCAAGCGCTTCCCTGGTGGCGCAGTAGTTAAGAATCCGCCTGTCAATGCAGGGGACACGGGTTTGAGCCCTGGCCCGGGCAGATCCCACATGCTACGGAGCAACTAAGCCCGTGCACCACAACTACGGAAGCTCGCACACCATGCTCTGCAATAAGAGAAGCCACTGCAATGAGAAGCCCGCACACCACAATGAAGACCCAACGCAGCCAAAAATAAAAAATAAATAAAATAAATTTATTAAAAATATATATATATAAAGCAAAAAATGAGATAACTGAAGTAAGAATTAGACAAATCCATGATCATAGGGAAGATTTTAACTTTCCTTTTTCAATACCTAATAGAAGAAGCAGATGAAAGTCAATAGGAATATGAAATAATTGAGTAACAAAAATAAACAGACACTAATTTATTATCATCTACAGAATACTATACCTAACAATGGAGGAACACATGTCATTTTCAAATGCACATGGAAATTTCCAAAGTTGGCCATATGCTGGGCCATAAAGCAAATCTCAAAACAAATTTCAGTAGATTAAAATCATAGCAACTGTATTGTCTGACCACAGTGAAATTAAGCTAAAAATCAACAAAAAATAGAACTAGAAAATCTTCAACTGTTGTAAAACTGATCAATACATTTATAAATAACTCATGGATAAAGGAAAAAAATCTAAACAGAAATGGGAAGTATTTTGAACTGGATGATAAGGAAAATAAATCATATCAAAACTTGTGAGATGCAGATAAAGCTGTACTTAGAGGAAAATTAATAATCTTAAATGCATATATTAGAAAAGAAGAAAAGTTGAACACCAGTGATTTAAGTGTCCACAATTATCTTGGGATAAAAAGCAAACAGCAACAAACAAGTAAAAACAAAAAGAGAAGAAAGGAAATAATAAAGATAAGAGCAGAAATTAATGAAATTGCAAAGAAATGCACACTAGAGACTATTAATAAAGTCAAATATTCTCAAAAGAAAAAGAAAGAAAATTTAAAAATCCCTAATAAGACTGATTAAGATAAGAAGAAAAGGCACAAATCACTGATACTGGGTTTTAAAAATACCCCTATTTTTAATAGGGGTATTGCCTCAGATCCTACAAACATCACAGAAAAGTAATATGAGGATATTGCTTTAACTGATTCCCTATGTAGAATTTGCTACCGTGAAGAGATAATGCTTATTATCTCAAGCAAATATTCAAGTCAATTGTGGCAGTTATGTTTTGGGGGGTAAAGTTAAAGATTGGCCTTTATGTTGCTAAACTGAATTTTTTTTTGTTTTTTTTTTTTTTGTTTAGTTAGAGTGACTCAGTTCTACAATGTTTGAAAAACCCTGTGTAAACTGACCAAACTGAGTCTTTGTACATGCAAAACAGAAGACTAGACTTTGGCCCCACAGTTATCCAAGACAATGGGCAGGGCTGCTGTAGTCCCAGTTGGATCCTTTCTGTGGAATAGCTAATTTGTAAATTTCCTCCATTGTACATGCAGGTAAGATCACGTTTTATGTATATTTATAGCCTGTATCTAGTAGAATGAGTAGCATTTTGCCCAGTGGAGACAACATATGTGCAAAAGCATAGGGGCAGGAAATGGCATAGTATATTCGGGGAAGAGCAATGTTTCTGCTGCAGAGTAGGATATTTGAAGGAGTGCTGAGGGAGAAGCTGGCTGGACAGATAGGCTTGGTTTCATTTGTGAAAGGTCTTGGAACACACATCTTCCTATATCTGCTTTATCAAAAATTTCCAGACATGGGTGTGATACAGGCAAACTTGTATTTCAGAAGGCACACAAGTTCATTCTTAGAACTTCTCAATCGAGTGAATATGTCTTGTTTCCTTTCTTAGGTTATATGTAACAGCCATATGGAGCCCTCAGAATACTTTCAGTCGATTAACTGGTTGATAGACTCTTTCTTTTATCAGTAAACAAGCCAACTTGTTTTATACAAAGTGCTGTGGAAGACCCAGGTATTAGTTTTCTTCCTGCAGGAGTTTACAATATAGTAATGAAATAACACTTATGTACATAACACAGGAAGAAAATGGACCAGGAGTAAAAGGACTTGAATTCTGGATACATCTCCTCCATTTTAGTTGTTTATAAAAACAAATATTTAATAAGCACCTATTATGTGTCAGATATCTGTTAGACTTTAGGTATGCACTGATGAGCAAAATAGTCATGGGCTTTGTGTGTCCAATGGAGGATAATGACATCAGACAATCACAAAAATTTATTCAACAAATAATGTATTGAGAATCTAATATGTGCCAGGCACTGTTCTAGGTGCCTGAAGCAATAATGAAAAAGCAGACAGATCTGTGCCCATACAGAATTTACATTCTAGTGGGAGAAGACAGAAAACAAACTCTAGATGTACAATAAATAAGTAATGTATATATCTTATTAGAAGGGGATATGTTTTATGGTAAAAGAAATAGAAAGTCAGGTAAGGGTTTTTAGTAATGAGGAGGGGTACAGATAGGAGTTGGGATGGGTTGTCATTTTACACAGGACAGTTAGAGTGGTCTCATTGAGAAGGGATGTATAAGCAAAAACTTAGAATTTTGGAGAGTTGACTCTGCATATATCCAAGGGAAATGTATTCCTGGCAGAGGGAACAGCCAATGTAAAGATCCTAATATGGGAGCATTTGGGAGGGTTCCAGGCACAGCAACAAGGCCATATCCTCTGAAGCAGGGTAAGCAAGGGGGAGAAAAGCAGATGTAGGAGAGTTTGTGTAGATTTTGTAGGGCCTTGAGGGTCACTGTATGGACTTTGGCTTTTCCTGAAAGAAATGGAGAGCCATTATAGGAGTCTGAGTAGGGAGAGAGATGATCTGATTTATGCTTTAATGGGATGACCGGTTCCATGTTACAACCTGTAACTAAATCATGATAGGTGTGTCCTGAAATGGGATAACAGGGGGACCAAATTTATAAAATACCTGTGTATTGGGCCCTAAGCTTAGCTAGCCCCCTCAGACTCACTGGGTCATCTTGGTGCGGACCTGGTAGCATGCGGTATATATAAGCTCACGTAGAATACTGTTCCTTGGAAGTGATGCAGAATGACACATAATCTTGTTGCAGAATGGCACATAATCTAGAAGTGTTCTAGCAGTGAAAGCACATATTCTCAAAAGGAGCGATGTCACCCCCAAAGGGGTGAAAATTGATTCTTAACTTACTCTTTTTGATGTATAAAGCACAGATGTACATACAGTATGTAACAGATATGTAATATATTGGCAGTATTTTAATTTCATGGAAAAGATACCTAAAAAGGATCCTTTAGGGATGGGGTGGGAGTGGAAGGTTGTATGATCATAAAAAAGGTTGGAAAACAGCGACTTAAGAAGGGAGTGAGTGGCAGGAAGATCACTGAACTGGAGGTTAGGAAATCACAGCCAAAATCAGCTCCATCATTAACTCTGTGAACTTGGACCACTTGCTTCCCCTTTCGAGGTCCCAGCCTGCCTTCAAATGTAAAATCAGGTAGATTGTATGACCTTTTAGCTTTTCTCCAGGGCTAAAATTATGAGAAGGACTTGAGCTGGCTCTCCACTGAGTTATAAACACCAGATTATGGGAACTATGGTAATCTATCAGGTATTTGGACCCATCAAACCTCACCTTTCAATAAAAGAAAGGGATAGCATCAATAGACTTTAAAGTCTGTCTCTGGTCTCTTTCCCTTTATCTATTCTTTAAGCTATCCCCAAAGCTTGAATTCTAGAAATACTGCTTTAGTTCGCTCCAGAAGATTCCTGGATGCAACATTGGAGGCAAGGGTACAATGAAGTTTTGTCTCTAAGATGCTCATCAGGGCTTCCCTGGTGGTGCAGTGGTTGAGAGTCCACCTGCTGATGTGGGGGACACGGGTTCGTGCCCCGGTCCGGGAAGATCCCACATGCCGCAGAGCAGCTGGGCCCGTGAGCCATGGCCGCTGAGCCTGTGCGTCCGGAGCCTGTGCTCCGCAACGGGAGAGGCCACAACAGTGAGAGGCCCGCGTACCGCAAAAAAAAAAAAAAAAAAAAAAAGATGCTCATCAAATGCTTTGGAACCTGTCAACCAGAGTTGCATTGCTTCTCAATTTTCACATGATTTCTAGACACAAAAGTCCCTTTACAATCCGTCTGGGTTGTCACTTCAAAAAGAACGATGTACGTGGTGGGTGAAGGGATGCAGGAATTAGCAGGATAGAGTACCAGGTTAAAAAACAAAGAGCCTGTGTATTCGAGGCATCTGTAGATGACATCAACTAGACAACTTTGTGCATACAGTTCTTTACTTTAGAAGTCCTTTGAGGACAGAGAATGTGTCTGCTAACTCAAATGTTTAGTGCTCAACTCAGTATCCTGTACATAAGAGGATCTTTGTGAAGGTGTCTTGACTATGATGATCACACAGGTCGAAGAGAAAAAAGTAAAACTCAAAGCCATAAATCTTTGAGTCCCTTAGTTTGGGTGATCTGTACTGATGTGACCATAGACAAGGGCATTTATCTTCTTTTCCTTCTGTTATTTAATCACCTAGTGGTGTTTCCAGATAAGAAACATAAGTGGCACTCATTACCTAACTGGAGCATGTGCAGCACAGTCATCATAGGGTATCAATACTCAAACAACTGTTTTGTGTAATGAATTCAGCTATTCATAGATGAGTTACTATTGTGAAGAATTGTGCTCCACTGAACAGCAGGGACTTCTTGAATGTTGTCAACATTTGGAGGCAATTGGAAGAGGGAACACTATTTAGTGACAAATGGCTAAATATTCAGAATTTCAATGTATACTAGGAAGATAATTCAAGTCAACCTCTAGTTGATCCGAAGAATTTTGGAGTTACTGGCAATGAGGAAAACTATAGAGTCTGCTTGAAAATATCCTTAGGAGTGAAGGAGTTAACTGAGTGTTTAAGCTTTATCTCATGTCCAATGGTCTTGTGGTTTGCCGATTAAAGTCTCCAGTCAATAATTGTTAGGGACCTGTCATTGATAGCTGTTGCTAGTTGCTGTGTTTCAAAAGCCCGTTGATTCCTCTGCAAGGTGATACAGCATCCTCTATCCCTTTCCTCATTTCAGACCTACTCAGGTCTGCCTGCAAAAGGATCCACCAAATCAACAAGCATGAATGATGAAGACGGCAGCACCATCTATGACAGAATCCAAAAAGAGAGGACATATGAGGATTCAGACCAGCCAGCAGAAGACAAAGGTCCCCTTTACAATGATGTCCATGAAGACTTGAAGGCAGAAGCCAATTTATATGCCACTGAGTTGGAAACCCATGGGTACGACTCTGTGGCCATTTATGCTGTTGTTGGTCAGGAGAGCACCTCAGCCTCTTTTCAACGAGAAACAGGAGAATACCTCCTGCCTGAAAAAGTATACCCTGAGGCTCAGCATCCTCAACCTGGGGAGCCCCAGGAGAATGGAAGTGAGATGGAAGCAGATCCGACTCCTCCTTCCAGCTTCACCATCCAGCACAGCAGAGCCTTCTCCACCAGCGAGGACTCCCCTACCTGCTATTCTGCTGATGATGTTTCAGAAGAAAACGAATCAGGTTCCACTAACCCTGAGGTTAACCTCTTTGTGAAGGTAAGGGCTGCCTCTGACAGACACACCCGCACACGCAGATGGTGTTTTATTTTGCTCTGAGTGACCAGGGAAAGATGCATGGTGTCATGGTCCTTGGGGGTCAATGTATATTAAAGAGTAGGGCTGATGGAATGGGTTGTTCCATAGATCACCCAGGACCGCTCAAAATTACAAGAATTGGTAAGTGCATTTAAAAGTGTGTGTCTAATCATTGACTTCTCTATACTACAGGCAAAGCATTTTTTAAGAGTTCACTTATGAGGGAGCAGAAATTGTTGCTCAGATCCTTTCCTTTGTGACAGACATTAAGTGCATTTTCCTGTCTGGTTAAATTTCTTTCATCGTCATCATTTTGAAAAACGAAACTAAGGCTTGTTGAAGTCAAATCGATGGTCCTTCTTAACGTTTCTAAGGTCACAGATAGTACTTCGTACGTATGGTCAATAAATGTTACATCTGTCACCGAGCTTGCCCTTTTGGCGCCAATATAACTAAAATATCTGATGAGATAAAATGCTTTCTCTAGTAGTAATACACTTAGTGTCAGTGTTAATGTTTAGCCCTTAGTATACTCAAACAAAGAACTTTGGTGATCTTTGTATTAGACTGATATTCTAATAAAGATTATGGTTTTGAATATTATCAAAACATAAAAATCATTTCAGGGCTAAACAAATCATCTTTATAGATCAAGATGATGTTTTCCCCAACATTCCCCACCCAAATTCATATTTACACAAATTTTTATGTGAAGACAACAAAAATGATTACTCTATGAACCTATAAAAACCCCAGTCAACACTCATTTCTCCCCTTTCCGGTTTCGAATGAACTCCTTTAATGAAATGCACTTTCTTTTCTAATTTAATACATCATTATTTTCTATTTTTCTCTGCCTGTTTGGTGTATAAATCGTCTCCTTTATTCTACCACAAGGTCCATTTCAAAAGCACCGAGAGCGTTTGGTTCGTATTTAGGTACCTGGCAAACCTTGCCTGGGATTTTGTTGAGCATTTGGGAGGAAGAAGCGTGTGTAGACAGAGCCCTTGCTCTCAAGAAATAACAATGTGGTACAGGAGACAGACTTGCAAGTTGTGAATATTGGTGAAATGGAGGAGTGAGAGAGCGTTGTGCCGTGGGTATTCTGGGAATGCCCAAGGGTGGACGAAGGAGTAAGGAAAGGCTCCACAGAGGAGGGGACATTCAAACAGGTGCATTCAAGCAGCATTCCAGCCATTATATTCACACGACCGTTGTGTGAGTTTCAAAAAAAGTCACCTTTTTAAAAGTGAGGACTAGGTGTATTTTCCTCAAGACAGAGGCATCCCTGCAACTTCCTGCAAGAGACAAGATGAATCAATCATCATCGTCATGATCATCATCGTCATTATGGGCACATCAAACCATTACTTGCATGTTTGGCAAAGTGTTGATTTCATCAGAAATTAGGCTGAACCAAACAGAAGTAGGAGGAAATAGAAGTGTTGGCATCTCTAGCTGGTACCAGCAACAGGAAACACTACTTGATAGTGTCATGTGGTTCCTAAGTTACTTAAGATCCGTGGTTCCCTAAAGTAAATATTGGATCTAATTAACTCTTTACATTTACATTCTTTTTAGTATAATTTTGTTAACTAAGTGGACGTAGAATGTACCATCAACCTCAGCTCCTATGTGTAAACTCCTTTTTAGAGATTCTCAGCATCACTCAGTGAGAAGAAGGGCAGTCATAATCCTGGCTTCTCCACCCCCCAGCCCACCTCCACTGCGGTCCTTTATTCAATGAGGAGGGAAATGAGTAATATGAAAACAGGTGATACAGGGCTTCAGGGCTTGCATGGGAGTAGAGGGCGTGTGTGTGACCAGCCCAGGCTCCTCCCTCCTCCCAGCTCTGCAGAGGGGCTGCTGGAACCCCTGCATTGGACGGGGATCACCATCTTCCTAGCGGGCTTGTTGCTGGTGTTCTGGGGTTGTTCTCCTCCTGGGCTGTTTTGGTGTAGACCACTTGGGCTGCAGGTACACCTGTACTCATTTGTGTATGTTTCCACCTGTCTGGACAAGTCAGAGAAAATGTCATGCAGGTTAATAACTGTGTTCAACCAACTTTTCATTGAGGCTCGGCCATTTCAGGGTGTTGACCTGTTACTTACTTAGTTAAAATATGTCATTTATTTATTCATTCAACAGAGAGTTATTGCGCCAGGTTCTGGGTGTACAACAATGAAGAAAACAAAGGCCTGGCTCCCCAGCACTTTGCATCGTAGTGGGAGAGACAACAGATGGACAAATAGAGAAGTAAATATAAAATATGCCGAGTGGTGATAGTGCCATAAAGAAACATAAAACAAAACAACGGGTGTGTTAATTTCCTATTGCTGCCCTAACAAATTACTACAAACGTAGTGGCTCCAAACCATATAAATTTATTCTCCTACCTTCCGGAGATCAATCGGAAATGAGTCTTAAAGGGCTAAAACAAGGAGTCAGCAGAGCTGTGCTCCTTCCGGAGGCTCCAGGCGAGAATTTGTTTCCTCCATTCTTCTAGCGATGGTCCTCATTCTTGACTCCTGGCCCATGTCACATCTCCCTTTCTCTCTGGCTTCCAGCTTCACCTTTTTTTTGGCCACACCATGCAGCATGCAGGCTCTTAGTTCCCCGACCAGAGATTGAACTCGTGCCCCCTTTAGTGGAAGCGCAGAGTCTTAACCACTGGGCCTCCAGGGAAGCCCCCAGCTTCCCCTTGCCTTCCAATCTGACTCCTTCTGCATCCCTCTTATAAGGAAACCTGTGATTAGTTTGGGCCCGCAGGATAATCCAGGTTAATCTCCTCATTTCAAGATCCTTAATTTAATCACTTCTGCAAAGTCCCTTTGGCTTCAAAGTCTCTGGGAATTAAAGCATGGGCCTATTTGGGAGCCATTGTTCAGCTTCCCACAGTGGGACGAGAATGATGCTGAGTAAGGGTGGGAGGAGTAGGGGTAGCCGGGGCGTGGGGGCGGGGGAGATAAGAGAGGTGGAGGTGGGTACAGGTCACGCCTAGGCCTGATGAGCCGTTGACAGAGCTTCCACTTTTTTGTGTGTGTGTGTGCGGTACGCGGGCCTCTCACTGTCGTGGCCTCTCCCGTAGCGGAGCACAGGCTCCGGACGCGCAGGCTCAGCGGTCATGTCTCACGGGCCCAGCCGCTCCGCGGCATGTTGTATCCTCCCGGACTGGGGCACGAACCCGCGTCCCCTGCATCGGCAGGCGGACTCTCAACCACTGCGCCACCAGGGAAGCCCAGAGCTTCCACTTTTACCCTGAGCGATAAGGGGAGTCATCAGAGGGTTTTGGAAGGGAAATTCTGGCTGCCTTTTTGATGATAGACTACAGCAGAGAAAGGGTAGAGGCAGGGAGGACAGGTTGGAGGCCCTTGAAAAACTAGGCAGGGGAGGACGGTGGATTGGACGATGGTGACAACAGTGGAGCTGGTGCCAAGTAGATTGGGATTGTTGGGAAGAGAGAGCCCAGCGGTTTTGCTGGTGGGTCTGATGTGTAGTATAAGGAAGGGAAGGAGCTAAGTTTGACTCTAGGGGTTTAGACAAGAGCTATTGAGTGAATGGAGATGTTATTCTCACTTCACCTGTGGACCTCTTCTCCAGGAACATATGATCCAGAAAATGTGTTCACAGTCATTCATATATCCACTCCTCCCTCCCTCCCTTCCTTCCTTCCTTCCTTCCTTCTTTCCAACATTTACAAGATACTTACTACGTGCCACGTACTGGATGTAAGAGATGAATGCAGCACAACCCAAGTGCACTGTCCTGTGGGCAAAGACAGAGAAACACAATTCTTGAAAATAATAAGAGGAAAGAAATAACTGCTTCTTGGTCATTGGCTGAGATCCAGTGAAGGAAAAGTCTCTAATGAGAGCTGCAATTCATGGTGTAAGGCAACCAAGAGGAGTTGTCAGTTCAGAATTTGCTGATAGGATTATAAGAATTTCTTGCTGCTTTCTGCTAAAGTTGAAGGACCTGTAGACATTTTCCTAATTGTGTGTGTGTGTGTGTGTATGGAAGAGAAAGAAAGAGAGGGACGAGAGGGACAGAGACTGAGGGAGGAAAGGAGATAGAGATATAGAGGGAGATAAGAGATAGAGAGGGAGATGGAGAGGGAGAGAGAGAGAGAAAAAATATTCTGGTATTTAACACAAAGGAAAAAAAGTAATCTGACGATGACAGTTGCAAAGAAAAATGGTACAAATGAACACCATTTGTCCTGCACATAATTGATGTCATTGATTATGGAAGGCAGTATATATATGTATGCTGTAGAGCACGTTTTCAAGTCAGGTTGCATGGTTTGAATCCTGGCTTAGCACATTAATTTCTGTTAAATTGTTTACCACTTTTCTCATTGGTAAAATGGATGTCATAATGATACGTTCCTCATAGGGTGGTTATGAAGATTGAATAAGAGAATCCATGTAAATTGCTTAGTATAGCATCTGACGTATAGTAAATGCTCAATATTTAGGAGGCTAAATTATTATTGTTTATTGTGATGAATTTGAATCATACATAAAATAACAATTTTTATTTTAGGCACTGTGCCTTATAGTTAGTAGACATTATAAATGTTCTATTAGCTGATATTAATGTGACGGTGTCATATTGTGGAAAGAGCACCGGTCAGGAAATTCTAACACGACTTTGTCAATGATTCACTATGAAACATTCTTGGACCCAAGTTTCCTCATCTCTGAAGTGCAGTCCATTCCAGCTCTTACAGTCTTTGACCAGGGTATGTGGCTCCAGCTCTGTATCAGTGTCACGTGTCTGGCACCCTCTATTGTCCACTTGAGCAGACCACTTGATAGTGATTAGGGTCTCTAGATTTGGGTGTGGTAGGGAGGGCCAGCAGGAAATCAACACGCCTTTCCACCCTCAGCTCACGTGAAGCCTGTCCCTTGGAAGGCATCCTCAGGGGCTGTCTCTGATTAGGCACTCACAGAGTCCCCATGTAGAGTTGCACAGGTTGTGCACTGAGCAAAGTTAGGGGGCCCCATTCACAGAAAATATAAACGGCGTCCTTCTAGAGTCAGGCAACATATGAGCCCTGATAAATGTTTCTTAGACTCATAGCCTGGAGTATTTTTGTCTAAAAGAGTGACTCCCTATAATTTGGTTCAGCATAATGGAAAGAGTCACAGAATTGTCAGTAGAACTCGTTATTATTGCTCTAACACAGGAGCCTGATGCTGTTCCAGGGGTCATGGTATCCGAATAGAGTATTCAACCTAATCCACGGGCTGTTAGAATACTGTAATTAGGATGAAAAATATTAAGCCATATTTCTATTTAACCTAGTCTTCTTAAATGTTATTTTATATATTTCATCACATGTACAGTGTATTCTTACAGTAGTACGTTAATATAATTTGTAAATGAATAAATATTGTGGGGAAATGGTTAAGTTCTGTATTGGGAGGCATGCTCAGTTTTTACACTCTTATTGACTCATAGGCTTTCCTTCCTTTTCTGCCACCACCTGGGGTCTGAGACTCTTTCCTCAGCCAAGAGCAAGTGAGAATAGGTCCCCTCACCTCCCGGGTCCTTCCCGGGAGTTTTCATAAGCAACACACTGAGTCCATTTGCTTTGGAGGCAAACAAACATTCACCGTCTCAGTCGAGGAGCTAAGAAATCGCATGGAGGAAATGAGGGACATGCAGCTAGATTTGCATGTGGAGATCTGATTCAGGTGAGGAGCAGTGGGGATGTGCCGGGTGGTGGTCTCAGCAGACGCAAAGGCACAGCACATATGCACGTATATGTGAGGAGATATATTTGGCTGGAATGGAGGGAAGGTCCACATTGGTACAGAGCAGAGGCTGAGGTCGAAGGACCAGGAGTATAGTCTTTTTTTTTTTAATCATATCTTTTATTCTCCTATTATCTTTGGGTTTTTTGCTGTTGGTTTGTTTATTGAAGTAGGGTTGATTTACAATGTTGTGTTAGTTTCAGGTATACCGCAAAGTGATTCAGTTATACATACATATATAATTTTTTTCAGATTCTTTTCCCTTATGGGTTATTACAAAATATTAGGTATAGTCTTTCATGGCAAACTGAGCAGCTTGGATTTTATCCTGAAGGCAACTGAGTGTAACAGAATGTTTTGAAAGAGAATATCATTAGCGAAGCAATGTTTAGGGTGATGGATAAGCAAATTAAAAAGTATTTCCACCTGTTGGTGTAGAACAGGACAAAACAGACATCTACCAACTTTCATTTCTAAGATTAGTTCAAGCGTTTGAATGTAAGTACATTGTGTATAATGACTATCTCCTTTTTTAGTTATTTATTCATTCAGCTGTCTGTCTGAATATGTCCAAGTATTTAGATCCTTGATTTCATACACACAAATTTCTGGAAAAAGTTACCAAATGTGATGCTGATTTATATACTATCTCTATGGGTATCTAGGTACTTTATATTTGGTTGGGGGAGAGGGATAATGTGGATTTGGCACCAAGTTTTTTTTTTTTGCGGTACGCGGGCCTCTCACTGTTGCGGCCTCTCCCGTTGCGGAGCACAGGCTCCGGACGCGCAGGCTCAGCGGCCATGGCTCACGGGCCCAGCCGCTCCGCGGCATGTGGGATCCTCCCGGACCGGGGCACAAACCCGCGTCCCCTGCATCGGCAGGCGGACTCTCAACCGCTGCGCCACCAGGGAAGCCCTGGCACAAAGTTTTGATTGATGTTGTTTTAGTACAGTTCCCAGTAAAAAAATGTGTTTGTGAGGTCTGTCTTAGCCTGGCTGGACTACTCAAAAGTTTTACATTTAGATGCCTGGAGATAGCTGGAGCCCTGCAAGGGGCTCCCTGTTCACAAGCCCTAGGAACAGCCTGCTTTAATGTCAGTAATAAGCACACATCAAATATGTCTTTGGAAACGTCTGTGAGAAAGTGGAAGTCTGAGCCTGTTGTGTGTGCCCAACTATGCTTTCGTGGAACCCTTGAAACGTATGAGTATGGAACAAGGGGCAGGTTTGAACAAAGATTTCTACTTCTTGTCATAATGTCCTCTTAATTAGGGAACAATCAAGCCCAAATCACTTTCTAGGTGCCCGTATGAACTACTCTGCTCACTGAATCAATGCCATCAATCAAAGAGAGAACAGAATCCTAGTGCTATAACAAGAATATTGAAAACCAGATGAGTCAAGTAACTTGCCCAAGGCTGATGGCAAATTAGTAGCAGAGCCAGGGCTTTGGCCAGCCCGCCGCTTCCAGGGCACTTTCCTTCCTATTGGCATTCCTAGCCTGGGGTGCTGGATGCTCGTGAAGGTGCTACAGGAGGTTCAGGAACATTCTAAAACTCCATGCAAATTTTTTGTGGAAGCTGCTTCCAGGAGGGTCCATGAACTCTTGCTGTTGTCTATCTCTGTGATGCATTGCGCTTCCCTACCTGGGTCCTCATGCCTTGTGTCTCCATGTGGGAGGGGGAGAATGACTGAGCAGCCCAACTAACTCTTGTCCTTTCCGTGGAGTCAGCCGCTTGCTCTAAGCCTTTTAGCAACTTGAGAAACCATGGGAAGGAACACTGACAAAAGAGTAATAAAGATGCATTACCTGAATCATCATGGGGGGATTATGTCCACTCTGAAAAGGAAGGTGATGTGATATTCTGAAATACATACCACCAAATTAGAATCCACCTATTTTCCAAGGGAAATTTTGGACATTTTTTCCCCAGAGGGACTGCTAACTTAGTGTCAACTCAACCACACCTCATCCCACCACCTTGGTGGACAGTGTCACCAATTGTACAAGCTAAAACTTTTTAGTAACTTAGATTTCTGCTTCTTTACTGCCCAACATTCCAGTCAATTTCACTTCCTAAAGTGTTCTCATCTCTCCATCTTGGCCACCATTGGCCATGGTCATCTTGACCACAGTTATTCAACTTGTTGCTCTGCCTCTAGACTTATCTTCCTCCTAAGAAGCCCCACATAGTCACCAGAATGGCATCTGAACACACCATTCCCTGTTTCAAGCTATACAGTGGCTCCCCACTGCCCCCAGGAAAAAGGCTGGCATGAGAGAATGTACAGAAGGGTCTTCATGCCTCATCAGGCTTTTAGCCAAGACCTCATCACCTGCTATTCTCCACTCACACTTTGCCTTGAAAAATGTTGACTTGTATTTCCCTGCATACTTCATGTCATTTCATGACACTGGGTCTTTGCTCAAGCTGTTCTCTTTCAGTGCTCTCCCTTCCTGGGACAGCCTACCATCCTTTCAGACCCAGCCGAGAAGTCACCTTTTCCAGAAGCTTTTCTTGGCCCCTCCAGGCAGGGCTGGGTTGGGTCTTACCTCAATGTACCAGTCTGCTAGGGCTGCCATAACAAAGTACCACAGACTGGGTGGTACAAAGTACACAGAAATTTATTTTCTCTCAATTTGGAGGTTAGAAGTCTCCAGAATTCTCCAGGAGGCTAGAAGGCTAGAATCAAGGTGTGGCATGGTTGGTTTCTTCAGAGGCCTCTCTCCTTGGCTTGTAGATGCTGTCTTCCTCCTGTGTCTGCCCGTGGTCCTTCCTCTGTGTGTGTCTGTGTCCTAATTTCCTCTTTTTATAAGGACACAAATCATATTGGATTAGGGGGTCCACTCTAATGATACCATTAGGATCACCCTAATGATCTCATTTTACCTTAATTACCTCATTAAAGACCCTGTCTCCAAATACAGTCACATTCTGAGGCACTAAGGATTAGGATTCAACATATGAACTTTGGGGAGACACAACTCAGCCCATAACACTTAATGTTATAATTCTCTCACTGAAGGAGCATCTGTCTTTTATCCATTTTCATATACACAGGCCATGGCTACTTAAATGATGATTGAATTAGAAAGGAAGGAGGGAATAAGTTACTCCTAGGGAGGCTCAGGGCAATGGGGGGGTGGGGAGGAAGGCTTGTCCCAGGGGCCTGCAGCTGTAATGAGAACGGTGCTCCAAGCCCCTGTGTTAGTCTCATAGAGCTGCTGTAACAAATTACCATAAACTTGGTGGCTTAAAACAAAAGGAACTTATTCTCTCATCGTTCTAGAGGTCAGAACTCTGAAGTCAAGGTATAGGCAGAGTCACACTCCCTCTGACAGCTTTAAGGGAGAATCCTTCCTGCCTTTTCCAGTTTCTGGTGGCTCTTGGCATTCCTTGGCTTATGGCTGCATCACTCCCATCTCTGCTTCCATCATCACATGGCCTTCTCTCCTGCGTCTCTGTATCTGTTTTCTCTTCTCTTCTTTTATAAAGACTTGTTAATGGATTTAGGGCCCATCCTAATCCAGCATGATCTTACCTCAAGATTCTTCATTTAATTACTCTACAAAGACACTTTTTCCAAATAAGGTCACATTTACAAGTGTGTTTGGGCATAGCTTCGGGGAGGGAGGAACACTTCAACCCACTACATACAGCCCCTGAAGGTAGGACTGGGTTGAGTTGAAGCATGGGAACTCTGGACATGGACAGCCACTCCTGGGATCCACATATCCCACCCAATGCAAGGGGTTCTATGAGAATTCAGTGGACTGTTTGCACCTTCATCGCATTAGTTCTGCAGCATTCATGAGACCTCCTGGCACGTGCCTAGCATCACCCTGAAGTTGGACAGGAAGCCAACCACTGAGTGCTTAATGTCATTTGCTGGGCTTAGAAGGGATGTTTGAGTCGAAGGACCTGAGGATTCCCACAGCGGTTGGTGTGAAACAGTGTAAGGAATGGCCTGCGGAAACAGTGTGGCCATAGCTCATTCCACATGTCCTGGTTCCTGGGTCTAGCTTTGTGTTTCTGCATCTATATAATTGACCAAACACTGTTCTGACAAACACAGTGACCAAGAGAAGGAGGGTAGTGTCAACACTGGGAGAAAGAACGTCCACTGACTGGGATGGGGCTGACGATCAGAATATCTGGGGAGAGGGACAGTGACACGGATGATGGATCCTTTTCTGGACTCCCATTTTTTAAAGGGTAACTCACCAGACTGTCAGGGCCTTGACGGAATGGATGATGTCTTTCTTATTTCCACAACGCATTATCCTGTGGGGTGCTGGGCTTGTCGTAGGGGGCTCCATAAATGTTGGACAAACTGAACTGACACTTCAGGTAGCCTTCACCCAGTGTTCTCTAGCTACATCTTATTCACCTGTGTTTGTACTCCCACCATTAGTGTGGAGGCTGGCCCATAGTCATAAATATTTTTCAAATTGAATTAAACTGAACTTGTTATGGGAAAAGTAGTTAAGTTCTTTTTTGAAGGGAAAGCTTATTAGTGTATTCTGGGAAATGTGATCAGCATTTTCAAGCAAAGGCCCTATGTCCCTGCATCCATTGATGGGGGATGGGGGATGGGTGAATGGTAAGTCATGGTAAGAAGCCAGCTGATATGGGGGAGAAAAGAGAAGGAGAAATTCATATTACCTGAATGTTTTCTTTGAACTATGTGCTGTAAGTCACCTGCTTTATTGAAATTATCTCTGTAATAGGACTTAGGAGCAAGGTCCGCATCTGGATTCTGACACTGGGTAACCATGCAATGTTGGGGAAGTCGTTTGCACTCTCTGGGCCTTAGATTTCTCAACTGTAAAATAAACAGTTGGAATAAGTTGAGCCCAAGAGCCCCCACTGGTTCTAACCTGCGGAGCGTGGAAGCTTCATTCTCCTCTACAGTAAAATAGTCTCCCTCCCACGCCCCCACCCCAGCTTAAATTTATATTATCATGAGGCTCTCTGAACTATATACTGAACATACTCTTAGACAGCCCTGTGACTTGTTAAATGGGGGAAGAGGGAGATAGCAAGTAACAAAGAAAAAGATGTTCTCACACAGAAACAGGATTTTGACTCAACTCATATTGAATAGTAACAGGTTTTGGAGCCCCATTGACTCTTCTCCCCTTTTGAATCGGTTTACCATTTGCATGGTTCAAAATTTGAAAGGTACAAAAGATAGTCTCTCCCCCACCGTACTCCTTCAGACATCCCATTTCCATTTTCTGAGGTGATTTATTCTAAACTTTCATGTATGTGCTTCCTGAGACAGTTTACACACATCCTGGCAAATATATGTATGTTTGTATATTCGAAATTATCTCTTTTCCCTTTTATTTAATACAGATGGTATTATACTATATATCCTATTATGTACCTTCCTTTTTTGAGAGTCAGTTTTGTTGGGACATAATTTACATACACTAAATTCAGCAATTTTAAGTGTACTCTTCAATGAATTTTGAACAAATATATACAGCTGTGTAACAATCATCACAATCATGATATGGAACATTTCCATAATCTCAAAAAGGTCTCTCTTGACCCTTTGCCATGAGTCCCCTCCAAGCCACACCCTGAATCTTGGAAAACACACATCTTTCTATCATTATAGTTTTACCTTTTCAAAAGTATCGTATAAATAGAATTAAACTCTGTAATCGTTTGTATGTGGTTTCTTTCTCTTAGCATAATGCTTTTGAATTCATCCGTGTCAGTACATATATCAGCAGGTGGTTCCTTTTTATTACTGAGTAGTATTCCATTGTGTGAATATACCACAATTCGTTCATTCATTCAGAAGTTGATGGACATGGATTCTTTCCCAGTTTTTGGCTATTATTAATAAAATGGCTATAAACATTCACATATAAGCTTTTGTGTTGATTGTGTTTTCATTTCTCTTGGTCAAATACCTAAGGGTGGAATTATTGGGTCATATGGTCAGTGAATGCTTAACCTTATTAAAAAAAATCTTTCAAATTATTTTCAAAGTGGCTGGAAGAATTTATAAAAGATTTCTTTTTGCTCCTTTTCCAGTACTTGGTATTTTCAATCTTTTAAGTTTTAGGTATACTGATAAATATATAATGATCTTTCATGGCAGCTTTAATTTACATTTTTTCTAATGACTAATAATAACGTTAAGCATCTTTTCATGTACTTACTAGCCATCATTAGATCTTCTTTGATGAAGTATCTGTTCAATATTTTGCTTATTATTGTTATTTTAGCATTATCATATTATTGAATTTTAAGAGTTCCTTATATGGTCAAGGTACAATTTCTTTATCAGGTAAATATTTTGGAAATAGTTTACAAAGTGACTTGACTTTTCATTTTCATAAGTGTCTTTTTTTTTTTTGGTGATACGCGGGCCTCTCACTGTTGTGGCCTCTCCCGTTGCGGAGCACAGGCTCCGGATACGCAGGCTCAGCGGCCATGGCTCATGGGCCCAGCCGCTCCGTGGCATGTGGGATCTTCCCAGACCGGGGCACGAACCCGTGTCCCCTGCATTGGCAGGTGGACTCTCAACCACTGCACCACCAGGGAAGCACCCATAAGTGTCTTTTGAAGACTAAAGATTTTGATTTTGATGAAGTCCATTTATCAATTTTTTTTCTTCTATGGTTTGTGCTTTTTGTGTTCTAAGAAATATTTGTCTAGTCCATGGTCACAAAGATATTCTCCTATATTTTCTTCCAGAAGTTTCTCAGCTTTAGGTTTTATATTTAGTTCTATGATCCATTTTGAGTTAATTTTTCATAGGGTGCAAATATGGCTTGCATCTATCTATCTATCTATCTATCTATCTATCTATCTATCTATCTATATCTAACTTTATCACAATCTCTCTCTTTCTGCAGCTCCATCCCTTCTGGTATTTAGATCTGCGAATTCTAGCTGCCTTGACCTTCTGAAACACCAAACTCTGTTGTCTCCTCAACTCAGAAAGACCACCAGCCTCTATTTGGGTTCTATGCTGTCTGTCTCTAATGTCTGAAAACCATCACTTTGTGAAATTTGTCTGCTTTACTCAATATTTAAAGAAATCTTCCAATTGTTAAGTGTAAATCTGGTTCCTTTTAATCCATCCTGGCCAGAAATGGAGGTTGTCAAAATTGACTTTAAGATCCCCATTTCACTTGGGTTGCTTCTCCTTTCTTTCCAGATATTGGCCCCTTAAAGTCAAGTTTGAATTGGAGTTTGGAATATAGCCATGAAGTTCAACTAGACTAAAGTCTAATGATAATGACATTAAAGTGATATAGTAGGAGTCAGCTATCGCAAGTATGTTGGCCTTCAGGCAAAGACTGCTTGCTGACCTTCCATCTTTCTATTTCCTTTTAAGACTATGTTGTCTTTTGCAAAGTCTTTATTTTGTACCTTAAGTTCTGAGTAATGACAAGACAGGAAAACAAATGTCCCAGCTAATCATTCACCAACATAAGTCATAATACAATTCCATCTTCTCATCTTTTAACCTCTTACCATTCAAGCCTCTGATGATTCCATGAGTTCCTTGGATGACCCTAGGAAAAGAGGTCTTCACTACTATAAAAAGCGAATCCTAGGGGCTTCCCTGGTGGTGCAGTGGTTGAGAGTCCGCCTGCCGATGCAGGGGACACGGGTTCGTGCCCTGGTCCGGGAAGATCCCACATGCCGCAGAGCGGCTGGGCCTGTGAGCCATGGCCGCTGAGCCTGCGCATCTGGAGTCTGTGCTCCGCAACAGGAGAGGCCGCAACAGTGAGAGGCCCGCATGCCGCAAAAAAGAAAAAAAAAAAGAAGGGAACCCTATGTTTAAAAAAAATTTTTTTTTTAATTTATTTTTGGCTGCGTTGGGTCTTCATTGCTGTGTGCGGGCTTTCTCTAGTTGCAGTGAGAGGGAGCTACTCTTCGCTGTGGTGCACGGGCTTTTCACTGTGGTGGCTTCTCTTGTTGCGGAGCATGGGCTCTAGGCGTGCGGGCTTCACTAGTTGCAGTATGCAGGCTCAGTAGTTGCAGCACATGGGACCTAGAGTGCGTAGGCTTCAGTAGTTGTTCCATGCGGGCTCAGTAGTTGTGGCTCGTGGGCTCTAGAGCGCAGGCTCAGTAGTTGTGGTGCATGGACTTAGTTGCTCCATGGAATGTGGGATCTTCCCAGATCAGGGATTGAACCCATGTCCCCTGCATTGGCAGGTGGATTCTTCACCACCGTGCCACAAGGGGAGTCCCAGGAATCCTGTTTTTAAGCTACCTTCCAATACCCAGGCCCAAAGTGTCCAGAATGGATTTGTGTATAAATTGTATTGTGTACATGGGAAAATGCACTGACTGGCAGCTCTGCTCCCAAATGACACTCCCTTAAAAATATGAGATGACTCTCCCTGTGAGTGGAGCATGAAGTTTAGCCCTGAAACCAAATATTTTGTGTAATCTTGTGAGGTCAAAGATTAAGAACCTGGGCTTTAAGCCATGCCCCATTTTTATGCTTTATAAGCAGAACCTTCCTTTCATGAGCCTGTGGGTTTGCAAAAGTGCTAGCCTCTCATCATTGCCTGGACTTGGTGCACAACAGTAACATGGCAACAGCTGAAATAAACGAGAATGCATTGTTTAGGAAACCACTAAGGTTCTGAGGTTTCAATGATAACAATTTCAGGGTAAGTATGTAAGGTGGTAATGAATAACTGACATGAGTGCCTTTTGTTAATTGCAGTACAACTGCATATTTTCTTCCCCCTACAGAAGTATTTTTGTCCTGTTCTCCTAAGGTAGCAAGAAAGGAAAGAATTTGGTGGAGAGTCTTTTTATATTTACAATAGCAACCCTCTATAAACTGGCTTGATTCTTCTAGAACCGTGCTATTCAAAACACTAGCCATTAGCTCTGTGTGGCTATTTAAATTTAAACTAATTTAAGTGAAAAAATCTTAAAAATGCTTTTCCTTAGTCATGCTATCCATATGTGGCTACTGGCTACTATATTGGAAAGTAGAACTAGGGAACATTTCTAGCATTATAGAACGTTCTATAGGACAGTGCTACTGTACAGCGTCCTGGGTTCAGCTGTGGCATGAAGACCAATCATTTATGTGGTCACAGGCCTTTCCTTGGGTCTTTATTCCCTTGTCTAAAAATAAGAGATAGGGTGATTGCGTTTAGTGAGACAGAAGAGTGGTCATGCCCACAAAATAAAGAAATCACCAGTGAAATTTATTCTCATCGATAAATAGTATCTGTGCTACAAGTTCATATGAATCAATTGGTTTAAAATGGCAACTGTTTAGGAAAAGCTCTACAACTCATAACCAGCGCTTGTGAATCTCAGTAAATCTGTCAATAACCATTGGCCATGCCCAAACCCATTGAAGGTGTCTCTGTGGCAATGTTACCCATCAAAGCTGCAGTAACTTTGAGGACTGAAGATGCTGCCTCACCAGCCACTTGGGCCAAACATAGCATTAAGCCTGGAGCCCAGATACAGAGATCAAGGTCCTTCTCCTTAATCAAAACAACTTGCCACAATAAAGCAGGGAGGGTTATCTGGGGTGGGGGAAGGTGGCTGCTTACTGAGAAGATACGAGGGTGAAGGCTGAGCGATTCTCTTGTAAGTGTGATGAGTTCTTATTCCATAATAAACATTGTATTACTGAAAGAATGAGCTCAGGTCTATGGCCTGTTCCTTCCTGTGTATCCCTTTAATCCATCTCCAATAAACAGGTTGATGAGTCTTTATGGAGCCTGCACTGCACTTGGGGTGCAGATGCTGTGAGAGGTAGAAAAGCAGTCTAAGACGGGGGCCTTTTCTGTGAGGCTCTGACCTGCTGGCTAGAAGGAAGAATTAACACACACCATGAAGCATTTAGAAATTAATATGAGAGTTGAGAGAGAATCAGTTGCCAGAATACATGATGTATGGTATCAAATAAGCACTGAAGGTAAGAGTGCTGGACTTATCAGGGAGGGATTCATGGAAGAGGCAGACCTTAAACTTTGAAGGAAATGTAGGCACACAGGTTGCAGACAGGACGAAGGACAAGATGCCAGGCCTCAGCAATCACATCATCCTTCTCAATCCTATGTCACTGGGAGGCAGTTTAGCATAGTGGCTTACAGCAGAAAGCCTTGGAGCTAGACTGTGTGACTCACATCCTGATCCTGTCTCTTATTAGCTATGTAGACTTAGCCGATTTATTTAACCTTTCACTGGATTATTATGAGGATGAAATAAGTTCATATATGCAAAAGTCTTAGGTACAAAATAAGCATCATATAACTATTAGTGGCCCCCTCCCACTCCAATCTCTTTTTCTCAGGCCTTACTTGTTTTTACCTGTATTTACATTGAACATCTCTTCTTTTACTAGAAGCCTCAATAATTCATATTGACTTGATATTTCCCTGACTTTATTCAGTTTGGTTTTCCTGATTTCTAATTTTTGCAATAAGTAAATATACCTTATTTAGGTCAAACCAACCCACAGAATTGTCCTGGTGAATGCCTCAGTTTTTTTTTTTTAATTTATTTTTTTTTGAAGTATAGTTGATTTACAATGTTGTGTTAATTACTGCTGTACAGCAAAGTGACTCAGTTATACAAATATATACATTCTTTTTCATATTCTTTTCCATTATGGTTTATCACAGGATATTGAATATATAGTTCCCTGTGCTGTACAATAGAACCTTGTTGTTTATTCTGTGTATACTGGTTTGCATCTGCTAATCCCAAACTCCCAGTCCTGCCCTCTCCCACTTCCCTTCCCCTTGGCAACCACCAGGCTATTCTCTATGTCCCTGATTTTCTCTCTGTTTCATAGATAGGTTCATTTGTGTCATATTTTAGGTACATATAAATTATATCATATGGTATTTGTCTTTGTCTTTCAGACTCACTTCACTTTGTATGATAATCTCTAGTTTCTTCCATGTTGCTGCAAATGGCATTATTTCATTCTTTTTTACGGCTGAGTAGTATTCCATTGTATTGTATATATGTACCACATCTTCTTTATCCATTCATTCATCGATGGACATTTAAGTTGTTTCCATGTCTTGGCTATTGTGAATAGTGATGCTATGGACATAAGAGTGTGTGTATCATTTTGAGTTATAGTTTTGTCTGGATATATGCCCAGGAGTGGGATTGCTGGATCATGTGGTAATTCTATTTTTCTGAGGAACCTCCATCTCTTTTCCACAGTGACTGCACTGTTGTTCCCACCAACAGTGTCGGAGGGTTCCTTTTTCTCCACACCCTCTCCAGCATTTGTTATTTGTAGACTTTTTAATGATGGCCATCCTGACCTGCATGAGGTGGTACCTCATTGTAGTTTTGATTTGCATTTCTCTAATAATTAGCAGTGTTGAGCATCTTTTCATGTGCCTACTGGCCATCTCAGTTTTTTGGTGTTTTTTAATCGAAATACTCTTGTCATCGGAGCCCTGGGTCGAATCGAGTTAATCACCAAATTTGAGGCTGGGTCTTAATGTGTTTCCCAGGGTTGTACCTAAATTATACAAGAGGGATTATTTGGTTTAGGAAGACCTCTGTGCTGCATCAGTGTTCTTTCCTATCAGACTCCAAACTCTTTGACGGCAAAGACTGGGCCTTTTCATCCTTGGGTGCCCAGCCAGCATCTTGAATAGCACTTGACATCTCCTAGTTGGTCCATGATGCCTGAATTAAATGGACTTCTTTTTGTAAAATGAGCTAGTGATGCTTACCTCCCCCTAGCTCCCATAATTCAATTCCATTCAATTCAACATATTTAATGAGCGTCCCCTCTGTGCCTGGCTTAGTGTCAGATGCTGGGATCTAGTGGTGAGCAAGTCAGGCATAGTCTCCCCTGTCATGGGGTTAATGAGACCAGTCTATTATTTCTTTGCTTCTCCTAAGGGAAAGATATGCAGCGGAACCTTGTAAAGCATTGCACTGCCCTTACAATCTCAGGACACAATATCTTTAGCCAAAAAAAAAAAAAAAAAAAAACAAAAGAACAACGATTGAACTCAATCTGGATTATGATTGCCCAGAAGAGTTCCCATTCCCAGATGTGGCTGATCTGTGCCCTGTAATGATGCTGAAGAACATGTTGACCAGGATGTGACAATGAGGTGACTCTGGTTTGCCCAAGGTCTCAGTGGTTTCACAGCTTGAGATAAGGAAAGAATAGAATTTCTAAGCCTCACCTTCTAATTGGGATCCTGTTCACTTCTTATTGTGACCTCATCATAGCATTTATGAGATTTCCTATGAATTTTAAACCCTCTGTATGTGTTAAATACCTCGTATAGTAGAATTATACAGTAAGTTTTAAATGAGGATAACAATATCTTCCTAGTAAGGTGATTGTGAGGATTCCAACTAGACATGGAAAGCATTCTACACATGCATAGAGCAGGCACTCAGTAATGGACAGCTATCATTTTTAATATATTAAAGATGTTGTTAGATTATTATAGGGGACACAAAGGTAAACAGGACACAGTCCCTTTCTTCAAGGACCTTCAGCTCAGTAGGAAAGATTTCATATTTACAAGTAACTATTACTAAGTCAAAAAGTGAAATTTTTCAAAAGAGAAGTGCTGACAATGTTCTTTTGAAATTTAGAAGAGAAAGGCATTATTATTGGCTAAGAAGATCAGTGATAATTTCACAGAAAAAGAAGCATTTATTTGAAAGATTTGGTCCAATGGAAATAGTGAAAGGGACACTCTGTAAATAGGGACTGCATGTACACGGACATTGTATCAGTCAGCTTGGGCTGTGTAACAAAACACCACACACTAGGAGGCTTAACAACAGACACTTATGTCCTCACAGTTCTGGAGGCTGTAAATCTAAGGTCAAGGTACAGGCATGGTAGGTCTGACGATAACCCTCTTCTTGGCTTGCAGATGGCAGTTTTCTCACTGTGTCCTCATAGGAAGGAGAGAAGGCTCTCTGGTGTCTCTTCTTATAAGGACACTAATCCTATCAGATGAGGGCTCCACCCTTCTGATCTCATTTAACCTTAATTACTTCCTTGGAGGCCCCAACTCTAAATACATCCACATTGGAACTTGGGTTTCAACATATGAATTTGGGGAGGACACAGAAATTAAGTCCATCACAGGCTTGGAGGTGGAAAATACCTTTATAAGGAAAATTTGATGATATAGTTTGATTGGGGCATAAGAGAGGCTGAAAGTGGAGGCATGGAAGAAGCAAAATTAAACCTTGGGATTGTTCTGGATTACAGAAGGCCTGGAATGACAGCTAAGACTTCTAGAGGGTAATTTGTCTGCATCAGGGAGTATCTAGGGTTTTAAACTAGGAAGTTGCAAGTTCAGAACTGTGCTTTGCGAAGATGATTTCGGCAGCTATGGGTTTTACAGCCAGTCTTGCCCTTGTTATCTTGGAGCAGAGAAGGAGGTGGAAACACTAGCAGATTAAGTACCTAGCTCAGAATCTCCCAACCAGACCTTCCAAGTTGCTTTTCTGAACGCCAGTCAGTGTGTTGTTTGACTGGTAAGGAAAGAACATGCAGCTTGGGACACTGACTCTGGGGTGCCCTTGTGAAAAATCAATATGGGAGGCATCTGCTCTGGACCTACCCTCAACCAAGACTTTCTAAGCATCAATCCCAGCGAAAGATTTTGAATGGGAACTATTGCCCCATTGACCAAAGTAACTTTGGACGGTTTCTTGCTGACTACTGGGTACACAGCAGAGCTACCTGATCTTGCATTTCACGAAGGAGGCAACCAGTTCTCAGAGGTTATAAATCCTCAAATGTCATTAGAGAGCTCTTCAGGCCAAGATTACAGAATGCAATGCCTCTCCCCTGGGTAAAGTTCTCATCAGCCCCTCCTGAGGCAGTAGGTCCCAGCAGTCACTGCAGGCGACTAAAAATAGCCCCAGTATAAAATTCCAGCTCCCAGGACTGCTGGGGAGGTAATTTGCTGAGAGAAGCAGCCCAGACTGTGGTAAAGCGTTGCCTTGGGTCTCCTAACACATCGTCAGATGGGATATTCCCCAAAATCACTAATGCCCGGCCTCGACAATTAGAGTGGATCTTCTGGGTGAGATTGAAGGCTGCTTTCTAATTACCATGGATGGGCCTTGGTGATTATCTAGTGAAACTGCACAGTTATACCTGAGAACAGTGAGGTCTGCCTTCCTCAGCACCCTAACAGTCTTCCATCCACATTCTTTCATTCTTTCCTTCTTTCAGCAAATATTGATTGAATGAGGCTCAATTCCTTTATTCAGTGTCTCTGCTCAAATATCACCTCCTCACCATCCACAACAGAGCTCTACCAATCTTTTTCCTTATTCCCTGTTTGCTTTATGCCCCTGCCATCGCACTCTGTTATTGTCGGTCTGCCCTACTAGAAGGTTGATTGGCTCCCAGGGCAGGGACTTTGCCTGTTTGGGGTCTGGCTCTTGAATGGCTGTGCTGAGTATATGGTGTGTCAGGTGTGGCCCTGCCCTCTATTTTTCCTGTAACTTGTATTAGTTGGGTGCTGTCCTTCTGGGTTTGGCCTCTACTTCTTGTTACTTCTCTCATGTTATCTGTCTCTCTTTTTTTTTTTTTTTTTTTTTTTGCAGTATGTGGGCCTCTCACCGTTGTGGCCTCTCCCGCTGCGGAGCACAGGCTCCGGACACGCAGGCTCAGCGGCCATGGCTCACGGGCCCATCCGCTCCGCGGCATGTGGGATCTTCCCGGACCGGGGCACGAACCCGTGTCCCCTGCATCGTCAGGCAGACTCTCAACCACTGTGCCACCGGGGAAGCCCCTGTCTCTCTTTTTTTATTCTATGTTTTGTCAACTGAAATAAAATGCACAACCTAAAAGTTGAGAATTTTGTTTTATTCCATGGACTTAAGCCGGGAAAACAGCCTCTCAGGTGGCTCTGGGGGACTGCTCCCAAGCGGTAGAGGAGGAACAAGGATGTATAGGAGTTTTTGCAACAAAGTCCAGGTAGTCAGAACCTCAAAAGATTGCTGATAATTAAAAAAACAAAAACAAAACAAAAACCGCCCAGACATCTCAAGTTAATGATTTTGGCGCTTTTCTCTATATGGGAAGATGCGAGAGTCTGGGATCATTGAAATGATTCCTTTGATATGCACCTTAACTATCTAGGACCAGTGTCCCGCTTTTGTCCATCCTGAATCTCCTCAGGGCTGCAGTGGCTGATGGCTTGATGGCTACAACATCCTTCGTTTACTGATATGGCAGGCAGCATTTGAAAGATTTTCTTTGTTTTCCAACTCTTCTATTACATTTTTCATTTTTGATAGTGACATTCTTAATTCCTCAGAACTCTGGTTTTATTCTCTACTTGTTCCTTTTTCAAAGCTTCCCATGCTACCCTACAAGGGAAGAGAGACAGAGGAGGCCACCACTGGGTAAGCAGGAAGGAAGTGGATTTCCAAATGCCAAAAAAGTGAAGGATTGGGGGCGCTGCCACACCCACACTGGAAGCATCTTTCCCCAGCTCCTCAGATGGCTTCCTGTGGAGAAGAACCTTCCATTGAGAGCCTGGAGTTAAACTCCACCTCCAGCTGGGACAGCTGTTCTAAGATAGACTTTTAGTGAGTCACTCCACCTAAGCACCGCATCGTACCTCCCACCTGCTGCGGATTTGGCCAAGTTCAAGCCCACAGCTTCTCAGGTGTCCTGGCAGAGAACATGGCCCCCATCTCCTCTGCAGCCCCCTTGGGATTTATTCTGGGCTATAGTTTTCTCTGTCCTCTATCATCAGTCAATGTGTTGCCTTCTCTCCTCCAGAAGTTTGTCTAAATCCCTTATCCATTGGTGATCCTGTCTTCCTTCCTTTATTTTTGTGAGATTATTCCTTTTCATAGGTCTATACTGTTATTCCAGCAGGATCTCAGGAGGGTCTGTGGGCAGAAACCTGGCAATATTTCATGTTCAAGGTTCTAAATATAGTTTGGAACTATTGGATTTACAAGTGTTTAAATAGGGCTCTTTACTGCAGAACTTCTCAGCCCTTTCTTTTGCAAATACCTACTGCAAAGCTCTAAGAAAGGGTGTAGATGGAGTATTTCCCAATTATTTGACTGTAAGGTTTTCTTTTTTTCAGGGAAATCTCATCATGCTTCATGAAAAACACTGTGGAAAATACTGGATTAATTTACTGGCATTATACTAGCTCTGGGACTGAAATACACGAGACATTAACAATGTTTGCTGAATGCTTGTGCAAAAAGAGGTTGAGGGGATGGGTCCTAAGTACCACCCTCACTCCACCCAAGTTACAGATTTACTTCCTGGCCATGATGCCTAACTTCAGAGACTGAGTACAGTGGAAAGAACACCCAGGCTGAGTTCAGACTAGCATAACTACTGGGTGCCTTCAGGCAAATTAACTTCTCTGAGTCCCGATTTCCACATCTGGGAATAATATCTACTCTTCCTACTTTGTGAGGCAGTTGTGAGTATCAAAACATAAATTATATGAGCCAGTATTTATAAAATATAAAACAGTAAACAAATACAAGGAATTATAGTCCTTGTGGTGAAATTTAGTCGCTATGTCATGGGAGTTAGAATGTGAAAGGGAACATTTGAACATTCTCTAAACATATCCTAGGGCTGCAGACCTCCTCATCCTACATCTAGAGTCACGGCTCACAGGGAGAAGCACTTAGGAAAAGAGGAGAGAAACCCTACTCATGTCTATGTCTGTACCCAGAGCTAAATCAGGACTTCATCCCCATTTCGCTAGTGAAGACTTTGAGGTAGAGAAACAGACTCTGGGATCTTCAGATCTAGAGAAGATCTCAGATGTCGTTTGATCCGACTTGCTTGTTTTAGATGCATAGAAACTGTGACCCAGAGAGGATAAAGAGTTTGCCTCCAATCATACTGAAATAATGGTAGCGAGTGCTAGCAAGCAGGTGTCCAAGTTCAACATAACTTAACCTGGCAAACATTTACCCAGCCTCTGGTGCCGGCTTGCCGCTGCCCCAGGGGCTGGAGGACACACAAGTGGGACCAAGGTTTCCACCCTGAAGGAGCTCGCAAGTGCTCAGAGGAGAGAGTAACAGCAAACACTAGAGCAGAAGTGGGCTGTTCAGTTAAGTGTTCTAGGAGTTCGGAGAAAGGGTCATTGTTGATAGCTGAGATAGACAGAAATTTTTTTGTAGTTGGTATTTTCCATTTTCAGAAATTCTTCCCCTTACCTCAAAGATTCCTTAATAAGGAGACTATATATCACATACATACACACATACGTATATACACTTTTATTTTATATACATATATAAATATATGTACACTTTTAAATTTCACATACATATGTGACTTATGTGATTTGGAGAGGCTATTATTCTTCCTGTTTCTCCTTTTTGGTTATCTTTAGAATAGTTTGAGATGTATACAGATGCAAGCTGAAGAATCTGTTGTAAATGTCAAGGGAAATTTCTTGACCTTAAAAAATTCCAAGAGAAACGGGGACCTGCTGGTGGAGTCCATTCTGCCTAAAATATATTTTTTTCCACCTGAGACAAAGTGCCTCAGAGTCCATGTTCCTTTTGTGGCAAAGAAGTAGAAGAGAAAACGTCCCTTTCCCTGGTAACAGCGTTTATTTAGTATTGAAATACTATCCCTGTGTTTGGAAAGCCCATGCATCTATTAGTGTTTTAATTTCTAAACAGAGCAGCAAATCGGTTTGGCATCTGTTAGTAACTGTGCCCTAAGATGGGATGATTCAATCTCGGCAATTAGTGGGCACTCTCTCCCATTAGGAGATATGATGAAGTGATGTGGTTGAACATCTCAGGATGCCAAGTTTATTCTGTGTTTGGACAAATGGCATATTGTCTTGGTTCCCATTTCTTAAAAAATCTTTTTAGAAAGACTCCTCTTTTTAGTTTATGTTGGAAAATTCAGTTTAACCAAAGAACCGGAACCAGAGCTGGACATTCAACAGTGTGAAGGGTGGGTGTACCACCCTGCGGTATTCTGCCCACAAAGCAAGGACAGTTGAGAAGATTCGTTTTGGTGGCTCTGCATAGGGGTGTGGTACAGGGACCCACAGGGACCCAGAGAAACACAGAGGCAGATTAATGGGCAACTAAATAAATACCCTGCTGAGATCCATGTGGCTCAAAAATGGTTTACTGTTGAGGATATGTGTGGGCAATAGTCATAGTGTGATCTCCTAAGACTGGTGATTATGTCTGAAGGTATAGCCCACAGAACACACATCCTTGACATACTCCACCCCAAAATGGATCCTCTGGCTAAAAAAATTTGAGAAACAAGACCTACTACGTCCTCCTCTTGCAAATCCACAGTGCACATTAGCCTATAAAGGAGCAGAAAACTTAGTTAAGAAAACTTGAACCTTGTTTAACCCAGCATTTCCCAATATTTTGGAAACAGTAACTATAACATCCCATATAGTGGAATCAATGCATCTTAATCTTTCTGACTGAAGCTATTTATACAGCACATCGAAAACTAATTAGTGGGCTTCCCTGGTGGTGCAATGGTTGGGAGTTCGCCTCCCAGTGTAGGGGCCACGGGTTTGAGCCCTGGTCCAGGAAGATCCCACATGCCGAGGAGCAACTAAACCCGTGCACCACAACTACTAGAGCCCGCAAGCCACAATTACTGAGCCCACACACCGCAACTACTGAAGCCCGTGCACCTACAGCCTGTGCTCCGCAACAAGAGAAGCCACTGCAATGAGAAACCAGCCCACAGCAAGCCCACAGCAACGAAGAGTAGCCCCCGCTCACTGCAACGAGAGAAAGCCCACGCACAGCAACAAAGACCCAACGCGGCCATAAATAAATAAATAAATTTATTAAAAAAAAAAAAAAGAATCCACCTGCCAATGCAGGGGACACGGGTTTGAGCCCTGGTCTGGGAAGATCCCACATGCCGCAGAGCAACTAAGCTGGTGCACAACAACTACTGAGCCTGAGCTCTAGAGCCCGTGAGCCACAACTACTGAGCCCACGTGCCACAACTACTAAAGCCCAGGCTCTTAGAGCCTGTGCTCTGCAACAGAGAAGCCACCGAAATGAGAAGCCCACGCACTGCAACGGAGAGTAGCCCTCGCTCGCTGCAACTGGAGAAAGCCTGCATGCAGCAACGAGGACCCAATGCAGCCATAAATAAATAAATAAATAAATTTATATCAAAAAAAAACTGATTAGTGACAAAGAAAAAATATTTAGTTTACATGAAATCTATTTGGGATGATGTAGCCAAACCAGTGTTTTTTCACTTGATGAAATTAGTCCTGCCTATTCCTACAGCCAGCTGGATGGCTCCTGCCTGGATCTGAAGGCTCTGTTGAAACTGGGTCTCATACCTGGATCTGTTGGTTTCCAAAGCCCATGTTTTTAACTATATGTTATTCTACTTGATACGTGGGTGCGTATAAACCCCTTCTCTCTGAAGACCATGTAATAGTTGAGCACTTTCATTTCCCCTACATTATCCAACTTCCCTGCTAGAAATGAAAAAAAAGAGAGGAGGAGAGGGAGGAATGAAGGAAGGAAGAAGGAAGGGAGGGAAGAAGGAGGGAAGAAGGAAGGAAGGAAGGGAGGGAAGAAGGAAGGAAGGAAGGAAGGAAGGGAGGGAAGAAGGAAGGAAGGGAGGAAGGGAGGGAAGAAGGAAGGAAGGGAGGGAAGAAGAAAGGAAGGAAGGGAGGGAGGGAGGGAGGGAAGAAGGAAGGAAGGAAGGAAGGAAGGAAGGGAGGGAAGAAGGAAGGAAGGAAGGGAGAGAAGAAGGAAGGAAGGAAGAAGGAAGGAAGGAAGGAAGAAGGAAGGAAGGGGAGAGGGAGGGAGGAAGGAATGGAAGATTAAGTTCTTGTAGAAGCATGGGTAGGACTTTGCCACAGGAATACTTCTGAGCACTTGTGCCATTCGTTTCTTTATTACACTTTCTAACAACTATCACAACTCCCTGGGAGATTTTATGCTTGGTCATAGGTTAAAAACATCATTATTTACAGGATGAAAAACTTCTGTCTTCCTAGGAAGGGGAGAGGATGGCAAAGATGATTGTGAATGAAATGGTCTAGGGTGACTCTTGAAAGATTGTCCCATGGGGCAGCCCCCAAGCCGTTCTTCTCAGTCTTCATTTGCAAAGCAAAATAGTATTAATGTAATCAGCCTCTTATCTTTATCAAATCTACCTACCCTAGGACTTGCGGGGGTTACTAATACAGGAGGCATTTAGGAAAGTGCCTTTGAACAACAAGCTCCTTTGTTTTCCTCCCTTGCCTCTGACCACTGTGGTTTTTAAATTTTCGAATTTGAATTCTCAAATTAAGTTTTGTATAACTTTTAGCATCATTTGCAACCAAGAAGCGTCCATTGTCCTTGCTCCTGCCATCGTCCGGACCATGGATTCTGACATCTAAGCCACCACGGCATGACCTACTGAGATGATGTTTCAGGCTCTCAGCCCTTTCTTCTCCCTGGAGACAAGTGGCCCCTGACCAAGCTGTCAACTTCTCATTGGCTAACTCTCCTGAACTGTCCCCTCTGCCAGCCTGAACTCCTCTCCCACGCAAGGAGGGAGTCCAAGAACCTGACTGGGGCTTGGGTTCCAGGAGCTGGACTGGAACCACAGAGCTGGGGAAGAGCGTGGGGCAGGGGTCCCTGCTGGGTGGTGCAATGCAGGCAGCAAAAGTGAGATTTGGAATAAGGAGGCAAAGAGCCTGGGAGGAGAGGGATGTAAGCTGGACGGGAGGCCAGGGAGCAGGTAGAGCTCCATCCTGGGAGGATGGAGAAGAGGCCGAGCTTGAAAATATTCCCACACCAAGGGTTAGGTTAGGAAAAAGGACAGATCCTGGACTCGTGAGGCCTGAAGCTTGTCTAATCAGGGAACCGTCCTCAACAAACGGATCCAATTTTACAAATATAAAACTAGACACAGAAGTGAATATTTATTTATAATGAGAAAAGAAATCAAACAAATGAGAAACTTACAAAAAAGCTGTCAAATACCACAGATACCCAAAAATTCAGAAAAGTAACCATGTTTTATTAAGTCCCTAACACACACCTATGATACTTTTTTCCCTGGGTTGTTTTGACTGCACACGTTTTGATTACTTCCTCGTTTGACAAGGACTTTGTAAATATACTTTTTTTTTTATGGGAGAAATGAAAGAAAATCTAATTCCTCCACTAGAACAATCGATCAATATATGAGTTTTAGTATTGATGGTTGGGATGCAAAGATGCAACTAGTTATAGAACTACTACAGGTTTACATGCTATAAATACATAAAGTCTATTTTGGCTGCTTGCCCTTAAAAATGTATAGTGAATTTATTATTATATATGCTGCTTTATTGAGTATATTCCTGATGGGCGAGAACTTCTGTTTGACCAGGCATTGGTGAGAACAAAGTCCTCTGCTTGCAATTTTACGCATCTGATAAGTGGGGAACTTACCAGAGACTACCTTGTGACTCTGTGTATTTCAAACCTTGATTTTCCTCTATCACCCACGTACCTCTGACGCCTGGTGTCTTAGCACACATTTATATCACAATATGACCTCTGACCTTGCACCTTTGTGTCATGACCTGGGTAAGTCAGCATACTGGACTGCAAGAGTCTTACGAGAAGCCAGTCCTTCATGAGGAGAGCTAACAATAATATTAACAGAAATGACTTAGGACCATACAAATATCTCCCACTAAACCCAAACTAAATATATCCCCAAAATGAAGTGAAGTCCCCGAAATGACCATGGCCACTTCAGTATCACCTGATACTAGACAAAATGTAACAGACGTGAAGCTGTAATGGAAAAACACTGGTCTCACCCAATTGCAGCTCAAATATCTTATGTTTGCAAATTTTAAAAAACAAGATCACGTGAACACTATGGTAGGTCCTTTCTGATCCTTGGAAGAGACGAATGCAAGGGGTGGTGGGGGGAGGGTGTCAAGGATTTTGAGTTTTATTAGTGTCACAATAAAAACTGCTTGGGTTAGGTCCCAGGTTGCTAAGCATCCTCCTGTACCGACCCAGTATATAGACCCAGATTGTCTCTGTCCTGATCACATACGCGAAGGCTGGGCCATCGCGGACTCCACACTTGCACCAGGCACGCTGTAAAGACAGGTGCCTCCCGCCCGAATCCGTGCTGCCTGTTAGGAATAAGTGCCTCCTGTGTGAGAGATCTCACTGCCAGATGCTTCCATATAGAAAATCACTGTTACTAAAAGAAGGACGTTAAAACTACTTTAAATGGATTCTGCTTCAAAGGGCTTTGCCTGGGGAATACACCCAACGAAACGTAAAAAACACAGTTTTCAGGTGAGCAGTGGGGTCTCTGGTGACCACGCTAATGGCCATACGGGCTGATGTAAAATGTCTAATCCCAGGACAGGCAGTCAGTCCCAGGTGGTCAGACAGTAAAGAGGCTTTTGACTTTCCACCCTCTTGGCACTGTTAGACAAGGGTCACAGGTTGTTTTGAGGACACTGTATTAATCCTTCATCATGTTTCTTTTGTTTCCATTAAGGTAGAATTCATGAGCCTGTCTTGCTGATAACTTTACTTTGACTAGGAAGGTCTTTAAGTGAGGCAGACCAGATGGCAGCAGAGACTGTCAGAGGAGAAAGGAGCCTTGGAGATATTCTTCATGGCACAGTGGAGGGAACCAAAGTCCCACAGGCAAAATTACAAGTCAGAGTTAAGGAAATTGGCACACTTATTGGGAAGTGAGGCAAGAGTCCTCTCTGGAAATCAAGTCCACTTTGTTTACCTTCAATGCAAACTGGCATTCACCCAGAGTCTTTGTAGAGAAGATAATTCAGGAAACTAAGTGGGTAATTCAGGCATCATTTTTCTCAGCCCTATCCCCCCACCCCTGCTCCCACCTACCTACCCCAAAGTGTCTGCACCTGTCTGTACACAGTTAAGGTGATTGTGAAATTTGTATTTGAAGGTAATAATGAAATGATAATAATGAAATATTAATAATGAAATATTTATATTCATCGCACAATTATTCAGGGCTTCCAATGTCTAGGGCGTGGTAGAAATTTTATGGATACTATTTAATAGGAAAGAAGAAGATGTGGAAGATAGTGGGATCTTGATACATACCAACTGGTAATACAGTATGATTTCAATTTTGCAGCTGTAAGAAAATAAAAAATCTTGTGTAGAACACAGAGAGAGAGAATTGTTAACAGGGGTTATATTTGCATAGTTAGCCCTTGCCATTTTTTTCCTCTTTGTATCTCTCTATAATTTTTAGATTATTCACAATTTATAGATTACTTACTACATTTTAAAATTAGATATATTTTTTAAAAAATAAAATAAAATTACCTTGAATTTGAATAATAACGAAATTCATTTTATCTGGCTTAGTGCTTCTGATTTTGGTTATCTTGTTTGATATACAAGGAACCATGGACCCAATGGCATTAAGTAAATTTACACGTAAGATCCCCAAATTTACACATAACACTATCTTGTTGCCCAGAAGGCCAGTGGTTTTTTGGTACCCAGCATCATGGAGAATGGAGCCCCTGAGACCCCGACTCTGTGAGTGCTTTATGAGGTCACACTCTCTCTGAGTCAGTCTAGGGTGAGTCATGCTTCCCATATCTGTGAGCGGAAGGAAGAGAAGGAAGTAAGAAAAATAATAATAACTTTATTGTTATTGTATTAAATAAAGTAAATTTCAGTGTGTCAGGCCAGGTGGTAAAATTATAGAAGCCAATCTTTCTGAAAGTGTAAAATCAACTGTGTTGAGTCATGATTTTTTTTTTAATTAAAAAAAGATTGTTGTCAAATTTGTTTATTTTCTGAACACTTGGAACTGCCTATTAAAAAGAGGCAGCTAATTACTCTGGCAAACTTTGTGGAAACTTGACACAGAGTCTTGGGAGTGGCATTAAAAATGTAAGAGGGCGTTTTACTCTCAGAGGAGAGCAGGGTGGAGAAGGGGCAGCTGCCTCCTCACTGCTCCAGGTCAGCAAACGCAGAATTATTTATTTATGGAAAGTGTGCTAGGTGCCAGCGGGGTTCTGGGGAAGCTGAGTGCCCAAGAATGAAGTCTTCAAACACAGCAAATGAATTCCCACAGCCTTGATGATTTAGGAGAGAGTTTTGCATTTGATTTTCATTGTTCGATGATTTTTCCAGATCCATTTCCAATTCAAGCTGAGAATTTCTCACTTTCTTTGGCTTCAATAGGATAAAACGTAGATTGTAGCTTTTATTCATTGTGTTGTAACCCTAGGAATTACTGGAGATGCATTTTTACACCTTCAGTACCTCTATGGCCCCCCAAGGACAAACCCTGTGAAATCTATGACTGTTTAATGAGAGAATCCAGTTCCCCAAAACATCCTCCTTCAGGTCACCCGAAGGAATCTAGATTCCCAGTTCTCCAGGTGGGCGGCAAGTCTCCATTTACATTTTACCTGTGCCCTGAAAGTTCATAACAGTAACGAAAGCAAAAGGATTCAGAATCACAGCATGAAATTTCCAAATTTATGTATATTTCTAGAGAGGTATGTAAAGCACCTAGCCCAGTACCTGGCACACGGAAGGTGCTCAGTAAGTGTTAGCTATCATCATCATCATCATCATCACCAATGGTCTCAACATCACCATACCATCCAGTAGCAGCAACCAACTCTGTTGGTGCTAATGAGGCAAAATCATTAGGTGTGATTTATGAGCAGGCTGGGGAGAGTCGCAAGGTAGAAAATCCCGGTGAATTATACACTTTTAAATATATCCCTGCTTGTCAGTCATCGACAGTGCTCCTTGGAAACAAAAACTATAAAGCAAGGGAGAATGTGCACCCAAAGTGTGTGTTCAAGGTTCCCGCCTGATGGATATTGTGTTTTACCCATTGAAATGGGCAAGTGGTGGAGCAGAGAAGGTCTGGGTCTGAGGTCTGGATCCTAGCTTTCTGTCTACTTCTAATGAATAGCAGAGTGACCTTGGCCAAGCACCGCACTTCTCTGGGCTTCTGCATCCTCACCGGGGAAACAGAAACTTAGCGTCCATACTCTCGTTCCCCTTGGGCGTGCACAGCCTCTGTGTTTCGTTTACTTCACTCTTCCTTGCCTTTTCCAATTGAGAAAACAAGGGGGAGGTGAAAACAAGTCGGAAAACAGCGCCCTCTAGGGGTTTTCAGAGGCATGTCTCTATTGAGGACGTAAGAGTATGAAAAACGCCTGGGTGAACACCTGGGGGCGCCGTACTTCCTAGGGCCTACGTTACCTGCCTGCTTCTTAAGCGGTCCTTGCATCCTTTTTTCTATCTTGATGGGAATTGAAATTGAATTTGTTTTGAAAAATTAAAAAACTCCAGAAAAAACAAAAACCCTAGTGAAAAATTGAAGATACAGAAACTCAAGTCAAGGAGGAAATTATTGAAAAAAAAATATTAAGTTCAACTTAGAGAAAGCAGCTATTATTTATTTCAATGATAAGTAACATTTGAAGAAGAAATACAGTCTTTTTGGTGCTTCCATTAAGAGAGTAAAGAAAATGTTCAGAATATTTAAGCGAGGTAAACTTTAGTATTTTATTAATGCAATATTTAATCTTTTAAAAATAAGAGTTTTGGAGGAAGTCCATTTTAGTTTCTATTTCTTGAGTTTATTATTCTTCTTGACATGAGGCAAAAAGAAAGAAAACTTTATTCTTTCCTAGACAAAGAATGTCACAAATCACCTGAACTAACCCTCCCATTGTATAAATTAGTTGGAAACTCAATGCTTTTGCTTCTGGTCTAGAGCTCTTGGTACTTTCTGGAAGAGTACATATAATAATAGCAATGATTGTATTCAATACAAATAATAATGGACATTAACTTACTCTGTGCCAGGCACTCTGCCACGTTTTACATGGAGCCCCTCACTTAACGCTCGCAACAGCTCAATGAATTTGCTACTATTGTCATTACCATTTTACAGCTGGAGAAATGGAGACACAGAGAAGTCAAGAAAGTACTCCCAATTTCACAACTTAGCAATACCTGTGGGATTTTTATATTCAACCACAAACCTAACTCACATTCAAGTTAATTGATACAGACTTAATTGATACGTACATACATACCTCTAGGTTCTTTTGTGACCTCTTATTTGGGGGTGGGGCTTTGAAACAAAAAAATTGTTAGGTTTTGAAAGCTCTTTCTAACCATTGTGAGGATAAAATGAGAGTTGGGATGGGGGCTAAAAGACAGGTGATAAATGGACTCAGAACCAGTCAGTTAGCGACCAGTTGTTTGGAGTGAGGTATAGCCTGAGTTTAATCATGACCTTTCCTAAATTGAGTCTATTGAGCAAGAATTTAAAAAGGGAAGAACTTAATTCGTCAACCTCTATTGAGCTCTAAGCACATGTATTTATATTTTCTTCTGTTCCTTGCTAAAAGCACACTGACTAAGCACATGGTTTTGTGTTGGTCTAATGCCGTTTTTTATATGCATATTTCCTCATGTTTCACTTTAAATAATTGCATGATATTATTCCATCATCTTGATGTATCATGATTTGCTTAGTCATTTCCCTGTTGTTGAGGCTTTGGATTGTTCCCAGTTATAAAGAGCACTGTTATCCCATTTCCAGACCATCTTTAATCTGGGAGATATTTTTCTGATGTATATTCCCAAGAGTTTAACTTCTATATCAAAGTGTACAATATATTATATCTTTTTCTATATATTTCTAGATTGCTTTCCAGAAAGACTACAGAATAAATTATGAGGCCAATAGCACTGAATTTTTAACACTTCGTTTTTCTGATTTATCCACCAAGAACGGTAGTTATTTTAACATTTTTTTGACCACACCACCATCACGACCACTGCCCCCAACATCACGACCACTGCCCCCAACATCACGACCACTACCATCATCATCACCTTAATCAACACAAGCAAAAACAGAACCATTAATATCATCAGCTACCATCACCATCAATACCACCACCAGCATCCTTATCCACCACCACCATCACCATCACCATCACCTTATCAACGACCACCATGGCACCAATGTCACCATCATCACAATCATCTTCATCAGTAAAACCACCACCACCATCACCATCATTCATTACCATCACCATCATCAAATCCACCAACACCAGCACCACCACCACCATCACCATGATCTGCTACCATCACCACCATCTTTAACATCACTAGTCCTCATCCACCACTACCACCATCACCTTCACCACCAACACCAGCACCATCACCATGATCTGCTACCATCACCATCAACACCACCACCACCAAAACCAGCACTACCAACCATTAATTTCACCAAGAGCATCAACACCAAGATTGGCATCCACACTACAATTACTATCATCTTCACTACCAACACCATCAACACCTTCACCAGCACCAGCACCAATACCACCATTACTATATTCCATCACCGCTGTTACTATTAATGGAAATATTCAATATGTGCCAAACACTGTAGTCATTGACGTTAATGACTTTGTCCCCACAGTAACTCTTGTAAGTATATAATAGCCTCCTGTTACTGATTAGAAAACTGATGTTGAGAGTTTAGGACCCTTGATCAAAGACCCAGCTGAAAAGTGTCAAGGCCAGGATCCATGTCTATATCTGTCTACTCCACAGCCCATCCTCTGAACAGCCAATGCCTCTGCTTCCTTTAATCGATGTACCGTGGTGTTGCAACGTTCTTTTGTTTGCATTTCTTTAGTTTCTATGGAGGCTGAACATTTTTCCATGTGGTGATTTATTGTCTGCATTTCCTCGGGTGTAAACTCTCCATTTATTTCCTGTGACCTCATTTTGAATGAAAGCTGAATATTGATCTTAACTAATTAGATGAATTCTCCATTCTCTATGGTAAAGCTTTTCTTTTAACATTTATAACATATAATGTTCTCACTCATATTTTATCTTTTAAGCCCTTTTGTATTCTAACTCTTTTACGTCTAATTATGTATTAGGAATCAAAAGTATTTCTTTCTTAATTGGAAAGAATATGCTTATTTTCTTCTAGCTTTCTTTATGTGTTCATCATTTTACTTTGACCAAAATGTATTATAGTATACAATGAGGTGTGAATCTAGTATATTCTCCTTACTGTGACTTGATTGCCTCATGTAGTAAATAATAATTATTTCTTGCATTTGTATATTCTTTTGTTCATGTATTAATAAGTTCTTATAATAATTTTATTTACCGTTGAAATATCTATTCTATACCATATTTTTTCTTGCTTTTAACCCAATATCATATAGTTTTGGTAATTGTCACTTGTTTTAAAACCTAAACACTAAATCCTTTATCAATCCTTTTGGGAAAAAACAATTTGGATATTTGTCCTGCTTGTTCTTCTGGAGGAATCTTAAAACCAGTGTTTCAAATTTTATAAAATCTAAAACATAAAATCAAAAAATACTATGGGGCTTCCCTGGTGGCGCAGTGGTTGGGAGTCCGCCTGCCGATGCAGGGGACACGGGTTCGTGCCCTGGTCCGGGAAGATCCCACATGCTGTGGAGCGGCTGGGCCTGTGAGCCATGACCACTGAGCCTGCGCGTCCGGAGCCTGTGCTCTGCAATGGGTGAGGCCGCAACAGTGAGAGGCCTGCATATCGCAAAAAAAAAAATACTATGAAGACTTAAATTGTTATCATATGAATAGAGTTTTGTTATCTTAAGGATACTTGGTTTTCCATCCATGAAAAAGCTTTCATTTCTCATTTATTCATAGTATTCTTTTTCTCTTACAAGATATTTTTCCTTTCAAAATAATTTTCTCATTTGGAGCTAAGTTATTATCTGAGCATTAATGGTACTTTTATCACCACAGTACATAGATTTTATAGCATTATTAAGTTATTCATCACCTAAGTATCCGGAAACAACTAATTTTAGTGAATTTATCTGTTCCCAACTCATCAACTTTTGCTATAACAGCAAAATCTAGGAAGATAAATGGTTCAGTTTTCTGTGTTTCTTGAAAAGCAACACTCAAATTAGTAAAAACAATGACATCTTCTTTAGAGCCAAAATAGTTCAGAAAGGCAAGGCCCCCAGATGAGCCATTCTGGGAGAGAGAGTGCAGTGGGGGGTGGGGGGAGGAGAGATTCCTGGCACATGGATACTCACTAATGTAAATAGCTGAGCCCACTAGGCCTGAGTTTTTACAACACTGTGATGTGAAGTGGGATTCTGATGCTACTAAACTTCCATTTCTCCCAGTTCCCTCCTTTTCCATCATCTGGGGCTCCTATGTTCTGACTTTGGCAGAGAGTAACGGTCAAGACTGGGGTGTAAGCTGGAAAAATGGTTCCAGAGAAGGGCTTCTGAGAAGTCAACCCACTCCACCCTTGTCTACCCCCTTTCTCCCGAAGATGGAGCCCTGCCCCTGGGTCCTAATGAGATCCTGGGGGTATGGGGTCCCCCCTGGGTGGGCAATACTTCTCTGACAGGCAAGGTCTTTAAGTTTGGAGACTAGATTTGCAGTCACAGCAAAAGTAGATGAGTCCAGCTTCCTTTCATTTATTCAACAAATATTATTGAGTCACACATGCCACTAACTATGGACCTGGCTTTGATTTTTTTTTTTTTTCATCGATAAAAGTGAAAGGGGGGAAACGAAGGCATTGGACCGGGTGAGCTCCTGGGTCCCCTTCACTTTAGCGTTAGTATGTCTGATATCACAGAATGGCTGCCCGAGGGGCTGGCCAGTGCGTTCTCCCAAATAGAAAGCTAGTCTCGGTAAGTGGGCCCTCTGAGTGCAGTAAGTCCCGGGCTCGGGCGGAGACCCAGCCTCTAATCCGGAGGTTCATGGTCACTGGCTTAATCTTCTCAATACAATTTCAGTATCTTCTACCGACTCAGCAATCTGCCTTTTGGTGAATCCCTGTCTGTAACCCAATACCAATCCTTGCTGTGATTCTCCCGTTATATACTCCCCTATGCTTTCAGCCACCCAGCAATGACCACGTCCCTAGTACACACCCAAGATGGGCAAGCACCGTTCAGCAAACCGGGGGAGCTCTCTGACCATTCTGCAGATGGTCCATCCACTTACTTATTTAGTCCTTGTGCTTTCATTAATTTCTTAGCACAACCCATGTGCCCACACCCTCAGGCCTTTCTGCCCAATATCACAACTGAAGTAATTTGTTCTTTCAAACTGGCCAAGGCATGTCATTCAGTTGATAAACTGTGATCAAAAGCTTGTGCTTGGGCTTCCCTGGTGGCGCAGTGGTTGGGAGTCCACCTGCCGATGCAGGGGTCACGGGTTCGTGCCCCGGCCCGGGAGGATCCCACATGCTGCGGAGCGGCTGGGCCCGTGAGCCGTGGCCGCTGAGCCTGTGCGTCCGGAGCCTGTGCTCCACAGCGGGAGAGGCCACAACAGTGAGAGGCCCGCGTACCGCAAAAATAAATAAATAAATAAATAAAAATTAAAAAAAAGCTTGTGCTTTTGATTTTTGAACCAGACCGAGGTTTGGGTACTCACTTGCAAAAGAGCTTCTTAGCACTGTTCTGAGTAAGGGGTGGGAGGAATAATTAATAGTCAGTCACCAACCAGAATCACAGGGATGTTCTTCTTATGGGAGGGAGGGTCCCTTGAATTCTCATAAGGGAAGAAAAGGAGATAAAATACAGTACAGGCAAAAATATTAAGACCTTCCTGATATAGATAAATATCGAAATATTATGTTGTACACCTGAAATTAAGATGACATAACGTTGTGTCAGTTATATCTCAATAATTTTTTAAATGTTAAGACCTGAGGTTAAATAAGAATTGTTAAACTAAGAATGGAAAAAAAGATTTTAGGGGGTATTTTTTTCCATGCTTCTTTTTCTTCAGGAATCTAAAATCAGTTTTTCAGCTTTTATAGAATATACTATGGAGACTTTATGTTATTTTATTTTTAATTTTGGAGTAAGATGGTAGACAGAATTTGGAGGGCAGTGATTTCCAAGAAGAAACTTCCCATATTCTTTTCAAAACAAGCTATCATAACTCTTATACCGCAAAACACACAAGGTTTATAAACCTTGAACCCTTGGGAATCCTCTAATAAAATACTTGCTATTCTGCAATGCCACCGAACTCAGTCACCATCCGTTCATTTATTCAACAAGTACTTCCTGAGCACGATTCTAGCACTGTGGGTGCTCTGTGGGGAAATGAAAAGAACCGTAAGACATTATTCTAAGCTCAAAAACACTGCAGTCTCACTGGGGAGACAAGATTTACAGAGCAAAAGGAAAACTAATAATAGAACACAGTTTAGGATTAAACAATAAGGGTAAAAATAAATAAATCGCCAAATGCTAAACAAATGCCAAATGAAACAATAAAAGTGACTCTGAGTTTCAAAAGGCAAAAATCACTGCAGGCTGAAGGGGTAGGAGACCCTTTCTGGAGAGGTGAGACTTGAGCATTTGAACCCAAGGAGGACACAGACCAGGCTGTTTGAGTGGAGAGGGCTTATTAAGAGCCAAGTCTGGTTGTGATGCAGTCACCGGGTCGGCTGGTGTCCCCATCAGACAAGTGGCCCTTAGAGTGACTTGACTAATTGTGCAAACTGACCAGGTACATCAGCCCAAAGGCCCCAAGTGAGAGCCTGGGATAGATGCAGAGAGTGCCCAGGCTTGATGTAAGTCAATGCTGGTTTTTCAAACACAATTCTGAGAGATTCAACGTCCAGAGGCAAACAGACCCAGAGAACTGTAGAGATGGAGGCATTATGAGGGGAGTTGAGGCCGGGTTATATCATTTAAAAGGAATTAAAGCATCGGGCAATTGCCAGGTAATATTAAGCAGCAGGTTTGTTTAAATAACATACCCTAAACCAAATGACTGTACTTGTCACTTAGTCAAAGTGCCTTTTACTTGAAGGAAAATATTTTCTGTTCCATTAGCTTTTTTTTTGTTTTTTCTTCTTCTAACATTAGTCAATAAGTTGAAAATTCCTACTGTCTTTTGAGGAAAAGATCCCAGCAGAATACAAAATAGGGAAAAGGCACTGACTGGTAGTAGCCAAGAGATCTGAGTTCCTGACCTGGTTCTGCCATCGATACCCTTTGAAATTTGAGATCTGTCACTTAAACGCTCTAGATTTGCTTTAGCCCCACAAGATGATGAAAACATGGACTGCCTTAATTATCTTACAGGGTTATTTGGGTTGGAAGTAAGGTAAAAATTTTTAATGTTTTGAGCACCTCCTTTTAACCAAGTACTTTACATTCTTTATGTCATTTAATGCTGAAGACAAGAGTCCATATTAAATATGATTAGCCCTACTCACAGTTAAGGAGACTACGAAATGGAGAGGTTAACTGATTTGTGAAAAGCCACACAGCCATTGCAACCCCAGTTCTCCAAACCTTAGGAGTCACTCTTCCCTTTATTGTCCAAAGGACACAGTTTGAGCCGGCGCACTGCATGCCTGCTCTCTCCTCCATCAGCTGGGTGCCGCTTTTGCTCCGAGAAGGTCTGAGACAGACCGTTGAAAGAGTGTAGTCCTTGAGGTGGGAGTGTCAAGTTCACACTGAACTACCCGATGAAGCTACTGCAGTAAAAGGGGGTGGGCTCCTGGGATGTGACATGGAGTGCCCCCAGCATGGGCTGCGACGTGTTCACCGGCTCAGCCTGAAGCAGCTGTGTTAGAATTATCCCCTGGCTCAGGGCTACCTGGAGGGGACGTCTTGCCTTCCTTCTGTGGACCTAAAAAGACTCTCTTAAAAGCAGTTGGCTCAACTTGGCTACACTACATCAGCTGGGGAGCTTTAAAAATAATCCCAGTGCCCAGACCACACCCCAGACCAAGGACATTAGAGTCTCTGGTGATGGAAGATGGGAATAAATATTTTGATGGGCCCCGAATGCAGCCAATTTTCAGAACCACTGACCTAGAGAACAAAGGAAGGCTCTCCCCAAGGGCAAATCAGAGCTTCCAGTATTTTACGATCCAGACCCTCCAGAAACAGGGAGAAGCTACTCTGGCACCATCTCCATTGGTAGCTTTGTTTGTTTGTTGTTTGCTTGTTTCTGATATATTAGCAAGTGGAGAGTAGCAGTCCCAGGGCTCTACCCTTAGTCTTCTTACTCTAAGATGCCATTGTTGCCTTAAAAAACAAGGAGCCTCGGCTTCCCTGGTGGCGCAGTGGTTGAGAGTCTGCCTGCCGATGCAGGGGACACGGGTTCGTGCCCCGGTCCGGGGAGATCCCACATGCCGTGGAGCAGCTGGGCCCGTGAGCCATGGCCACTGAGCCTGCGCGTCCGGAGCCTGTGCTCCACAACAGGAGAGGCCACTACAGTGAGAGGCCCGCGTACCAAAAAAAAAAAAAAAAAAAAAAAATCACTAAGAGCCTCTTGTGTTAACTTAGCATTTGATGGCCATCCACTGGGGTTATTGTCAAAGCTGGCTCTTCAGATGCCATTTAAGGATCAAATGTTGATTGTTTTTAAATTTTATTCCTATTAAATAGATAATTGGTGGTGATCAGCCGTTCTGGCTATCGTGATGGAAGTCAGTGCAGGGAGGACCATGCCGGAAAGATGCTCCCCAGATATAGATAAATCTACAGATAAATGCATCTATGGATAGAAGTTTATTTGTTACAAAGTGATGCTAGTTTCCCACCCTTTGGCATTTCTTCTCTCTTCTCTATACAGGGTCTTTGTGGGACTCTCAAAGTCAAGACTTAAAGCTTCCTGGGCTGATATTATCAGGAAACAGGGTGGGTCTTCCTGTGTGTGCAGAATAAAGGTAGAAGCTGTAGAGGGGCACGGGAAAGTGTCGTGCCGCCACACCCTCCCCTCCCCTCCCCTCCCCTCCCCTCCTCTCCTCTCCTCTCCTCTCCTCTCCGCCTCTGCTGCGGGGCTACAGAGCTTCAGTGGGCAAGAGAATCACAAGGGGAGGTGGGGGGAACTTATAAAATGCAGATTTCCAGACCCCACCCTCCGATTCAGTGTTTGTGGGAGGGGCTCAGAGGAGCCCATTTTTAAGATGCTCCCTGAGTGATTCAGGAACGGACTGTCCTAGGAAACTCTGCTGGCCCCACACCCTTCTTGAAAGGCTGACTTTTGTGCTATTTATGGCCATCAACCTGCATTGTCCTTTGTAAATGCAGATGTGACGGGACTGAGCCATTGGCTAATTTCCTCTGTGCTGCCTGCAGATGTACAAACAAGGGCAGTGGGAGGGTCTCCAGAGGAAAGTAGGATCTTCGAGTGTGAGGATGTCTGTGGGGGACGAGGGTCCTGAATCCAGGGCTACTCTGTAGAAGAGGGAATTGGCTTCCCAAAGACAAACGTGATTGACTTTGCAGCAGTGGGGGACCCACATCGCCCGAGGGAGCTCTGACAGTCTCCTGACATGCCTGAAAAAAAATTTCCAGCAACATACAAAGCAAAAATTGTAAAAAGTGAAAATAAAAAATTTCTCCCTCCCTCATCCCACTGTTCTGAAATAATCACTAGAGTTTTGTGTATAGCCTTCCAAACAATACGTGTAATTGTGTAGAATGACATATATTTTACAAAAACAAAATAAACAAAATAAATGCATGCACTTTTCCACAATTTGTTATCTTTTTTTATTTAACAATATATCCTGGACATCTTTCCATGTCACACAATCTACGTCTTTCCTGTGATAGCCTTCATTATGTGGACGCACCAAAATGTACCCAGTCTCCTTCTGGTGGACATTTAGTTCACTTCCAATTTTTCCTTATTTCAAACAATGATGCAGTGAACATCTTTGAATCTACACTCTTTGCTCACGTAAGAGTTTCCTATCAGTGGACCTGTTGGGTCTTCATTTGACCCAAATTTGTCTTCAAATTTGATGGATAACAGGCCCTCCAAAAAGATGTACCAATTTACACTCCCTACCCATATTGCATATTTACCCACAATTTTTATCATGAATCTTTAAAAAATTTTACGAACTAAATAAGTGAGAAAAATTGTTCATTGGTGCAATTTCAGTTTCTTAGCTAAGTGGTATGCCTTTTCATTAACATGACTAATATTAATTAGTCCCCAACTTCCTGTTTTTGTGAACTAACTGTTCATATCTTTTACCCAGAGTCAAGGCTCACCTTTGTGTTTTCACACATCGTGTTTTCTTATTTTCACTATGGCATCTGTTGGCAAAGAGTGAATAGTCTTGTGTTGGAAAGAGTAAATGCCATGGAGAGGGTGAGGGGCAAGGGAGCCATTTCCCAATTAATCAAGATATCAGAACCACCAACTCAGTATTAAAAAACTGCTTATATTATTTAGTGTGTAAGACCTTTAAGAACTGGAGCAACATCTTATATTCTGCAAAGAACAGGAAGAAAATAGGACCTTAATAAGGATTTGTTGAACAAATGAGTAGATGTGGACAGATAGAGCTAAACATATACCATGTGTTGGGCATGAGGGGAAACAAAGATAAGAAACATCACTCTGCTTTCTCAAAGCTTGAAAATTTGTTGGGGCTGTCGCTGTGTAAAGTGATGAGTACAGTACAAAAGGTGGTTAAAGTAAAGGAATGAATAGATGCCTCCTGTACTCGAAGATCTTAGCTCTAGAGGGCAACAGATACATAAATAATTTCAATGTAGTAGAACAAGAAGAGAGATTTGCGTGATGGGTTACGGAAGCATGAGTTTAAGGATGAGAAAGAGTTTGCTGGGTGAGGAAACGTGCAAAAGTATCTCAAAGAAAGGGAGCAAAGACACAGAGATAGGAAACAGCAGGGTGTGTATATAGGAAATCAACCGTCATAGGCTTCCCGGAATCTTTAGGGCCTAAAGCCAGATGAGTCCAGTTGGGCAGGCAGGTCACAACCTGTCACATCATGGTCCACACTGAGCCACTGAAGAGTTTTGAGCAAGGGCTGGTGTGACCCAATGTGCTTTTTTTAAAAATTGTTATTTATATTGGAGTATATTTGATTTACAGTGTTATGTTAGTTTCAGGTGTATAGCAAGGTGGTTTAGTTATACATATATCTATTCTTTTACAGGTTCTTTTCTCATAGGTTATTACAGAGTACTGAGTAGAGTTCTCTATGCTTTACAGTAAGTCCTTGTTGATTATCTATTGTATATGTAGTTATAAGGGGTTAATGCCAACCTCCTAATTTAACCCTCCCCCACCTTTCCCCTTTGGTAACCTTCAGTTTGTTTTCTGAGTCTGTTTCTACTTTGTAAATAAGTTCATTTGTATCATTTTTTTAGATTCCACATATAAGTGACATCATATGATATTTGTCTTAGTCTGACTTACTTCACTTAGTATGATAATCTCTAGGTCCATCCATGTTGCTGCAAATGGTGTTATTTCATTCTTTTTTATGGCTGAGTAGTATTCCGTTGTATCTGTGTACCACATCTTCTTCATCCATTCCTCTGTCGATGGACATTTAGGTTTGTAGATGGCTTACTCTGGCCACCGGGTGGAGGATGGACTTAAGGGCAAGGTAAGTGGCTGAGGTGGAGGGCGGTTAGGGATGTTCTGTGACCGTTTAGGCAGGAGGCAATGCAGCCGCGGCAGTGCAAATGGAAAGTGGAGCGATTTGAGAGTAGGGACTTGGTGACTAATTGCATTTGGGATGACGGAGGAATCAAACCAAAATATGGGCTTGGTTTCTGCTTTGGATGACTGGATAGATGATGATGTCACTGGCCGGGAAAGAAAATACAGGATAAGGAGAGGATTATTTGTGTGGTATTTTGGAAATGTTGACTTTGAGGAAACTGGGATACCCACGGGATTTACACAGCACAGTGATATATTAGCATGAGGCTCTCAGGGACGAGATAAAGGCTAACATCTAAGATCTGGGAATGAATGAAGGAACTCCAGATGGCCTTGGATTTCATGGCATAAGCCTCATTCATAACTCACTCATAACCAGGCATCACTCCCAGAAGTTCATTGTCCCCTGATGGCCCATCACACTGCAGATCTGAAATGAATTTGGGCCTAGATTCTTGAAGCTTTTTGATCTCTAACACGAGCAGAGGAAGCCCAGCAGTGCATTCTTTGCTGTTGAATGAGTATGAGCTGCTCATAGTTCCTTGTTCAAGTTTCCTTCCCCAGAGCTCAATTCCACAGCCCAACAATAGTTTGCTTGTGGTGAAAGGAAAATTGGGGTTCTCTTGTTTTGTGAGAAGACGCGCTCCCCTGAATAACAAGATTGGGATTGGGTGGCCCTCACCTGTCACTATCTCAGCATGAATTAGTTTCTTGTTTACTATTCGCTAGTTTGAATGACCAAGAGCCTGGCTTCAGGGGAGACTCTGTATAGCATAAAGACATCAGAGTACATCAGAGAGTTCCAGAGGCCAGTGGTGGCTCTGCTGCTCTCCAGCACAGGGAATTTGGATGAGTTATTTTACCTCTCTGAATCTGAGTTTTCTGATCTCGTTAAAATGGGGATAATAAGAAAAATACCTGTTCTCCTACTTTCTATGACTGCTGGTATGATAAAATGAGAAATATTTTTGGAGGGCCCATGCAAATGTTCTTATTGTCTGAAGATGCCCGGCAGAGAGCCTGCACTGACCAGGCCTCCGTCAGCAGTCATCAAAGGAACTCCAAGAGCTACGCTCATTCGTTTGCTCCTTTATCAACGCATTTACTCAACAGATGCCAGTTGAGTGCCTCCTCTGTGTGAGGCTCTGTGCTCACTGCTAGTGACAAAGAGAATGAACGCCATGAAAAGACATGGAGGAGCCTTAAATGCACAACGCTCAGTGAAAGAAGCCCGTCTGCAAAGGCTACATATTGCACAATTCCAACTATATGGCATTCTGGAAAATGCAAAATGATGGAGACAGTGAAAAGATCAGTGGTTCCCAGAGGCTAGGGGGAGAGAGGGATGAATCGGTGGAGTACGGAGGATGTTTAGGGCAGTGAGACGACTCTGTAAGATACTGCAATGGTGGACGCATGTCATCATACACTGGTCAAAACCAATGGAATATATAACCCCAGGACTGCACCCTAATGTCAGTGTGGGCTTTGGGTGATAATGACGGTCAGTGTGGCGTCTCTGATTGTAAAAAATGCACCGATCTGGTGCAGGACGCTGACAGTGGGGAAGCTGTGCAAGAGTGCGGACAGGGGGTTCATGGAAACTCTGTACTTACTGCTCAGTTTTTTAGTAAACCTAGAGACAGACAGAGAGAGAGAGAGAGAATGGATGCTGTATGACTTTTAGGCCCCTACAGCTTACTAGAGGAGAGAGGAACATAAACAAATCTTCAGACGTCGATAAATGGGAGTAAGTCCTGCGTGCATACAGTGCAAGCAAGCGCCTTCCCTTTTTGTTGTTCTGGTATTTTGTCTTCATTTGTGACAGGTGCATGCAGAGGGTCAGTACTATTTATCATTCAGACAAGACCTGCTTCAGCCTTATTTACTGCAGGGCGAGCAGCTTCAAAATCCCTGTGGCCTTCCGAGACAGGGGTGAGGGGTGCTGAGTGGAGAGCATCCACCAGGCTGGGTGCACAGCAGCCCTGCAACCAGAGGGAAGGAACAGAGGAGTTGGCCTTGACGGATGAACTCAGCCAGACCACTTTGGCGGGGCTGTTTTGCATCCCTCTGCCCTTTAATTTGATGACTTCCCATGGGGAGCCGGGTGTGGAGAGAAAGGCAGAGCTTAGGTCAGCATTTGTCCCTTTGGGCCTTAAACATTGGGAGGCTCCATTAAGGGCATTAGGTCTGGTGTCTAGCGATGCAATTACCCTGTGCTATGTGGACGGAAGATCGGTGACTGAGTCCATATTCAGTTCTATTCATTTGGGGGCTTAATTTTATGACTGAGGAAAAGTTGACAACGGTTGGGTTTACAAGATTCCTAAAGAGCAAGGTAAAAAAGAATTAGTTCCACTGTAATTGAATGAATTTCAATGCATTTTTTAAACATAAAATCATTTAGATAAAATATCAGCCTTTGGAAGCGGGTTTGCCATCCCCCCCCCCCCCCGTCAATGTCCTAGCCTGGTCTAGATGCAGCCAATGAGCCAAAGCAAGTGGGAGAGATCTTGGGGTGAAAAACAGATACTGCAAAGGAGTCTTAGACTAATGTCTACCTTTTGTATGGGGGTGCATTGCAAACCTTTCCAAAGTGTATTTAACTGAGGAAATTACGCATCATTACAGAGCAATACAGAAAGTGTATCGGCTGCAAACTCAATATACATTCAGTGGAGCTGTCATTATTTCTTCAGGCTGGAACTTTTTCACTGAATGAAAACCTCCAGGCAGATTTTCTCCAACAATTCCAATAATGTATTGAAATTACAAAGGTTGTATAATGTAACTAAATAAGAAAAGGTGAAAATGTGACCCCGCAAAGTCACATAGGGATATCATGGAGGATTTCAAGCTAGACTTTCAGTTCTTCAACGTAAAATGCTTTGTTGTATCTACCTCAGGGGCCCTCACACATGCTGTTCCTTTCTCTCTTCCCTTCAGTCTTCAAGTGACTGGCCCCCTTTTATCATTCAGATCTGGGCTTAAATGTCACCTCCCCTGAGAGGCCTTCCTCAGGAACACCCTACAAAGGAGGTTCCCTCATTCCTCACTGTGACTCTTTAGCATTGTAACCCAGATTCCCAGATAATATTGAGCAATTTTATAACTATACATCTATTTATTTGTTTACGTGTTTGTTCTATCTCCCACAATGAATAGCAAGACCCAGCAGGCAAGGGATGCACAATGGTTTTTTCCCCCAAGGTACATCCAGTGTTTCTAAGAGTATTTGGTACATAATAGGTACTCAATAGATAAAGGAATGTGAAAGTAACCCCGGCCATGGAAGTCTCAGTGGAAGAGGACTCATTCATGAGGCAGCTGGTATAGATTCAAGTGCTATCTGTTTACAAAAATGTAGGTAATGAGCATCTTTTCTCAATACTATCAGATCTATTTTGATTCTGTGTTCCTAAAAACACATTGTATCTACTGAACTAGCCGGGCTGAGGAATGGGAGCACCCCCGCTACCATACACACACACGCACACGCACACGCACACGCACACGCACGCACGCGCACGCATGCACACGCACGCACTCACGCACACGCACGCGCGCGCACGCAGGCACGCACGCACGCGCGCACACACACACACACACACACACACTTGTTTTAGGTACTGTGGGTTCCGTGGGACAGCGAGCGGCTGGGTTTTATTCATAAATTTATCCCTAGCATTGAGCATAGTGCCTGGCACAGAACAGCCGACCATATTTGCTTAATTTAACCAAAGTGAGATACTTGAAGTGCTTTCTGCCTTCTCCCTGGAAGAAGAAAACTGAAGCAGTTCAAGGTAATATTCTCTGATTTTTCTGTCCAAGCTTTGTGGGAGTAGGGGTAATCTTCCTGGCAGCTTGTAAAAGATTGCACGGTTGGCGAAAATATATGACAAAAATAGAATCAAATCTTCCTCCCTGAATATAGATTAAAGAGAACCACTTATTACTGTGCTGCAGAAATAAATTTCTTCTGTATCGGCCTAGCTATGACCAGGTAATAATGCACAGAAATGTTATGTTCTGTTTCTCTGGGTTCCTAAAGTAGAGAGAGAGAGAGATACAAGGAAATATACGGAAAGGAAGAAAGACTGAAACACAGATACGTTCCTAGAATTCTAGGAGAGGAACAGACTTATACTGCTGCTCCCACTTTTAGGATAGATTATTTTAAAAATAATAATAACAATTCAGTTAGATCAATTCTGCCCATTTCCAAGAAGGAACTTGTAATTTTCTAAATAATATACTATGCCTGTCAGGAAATAATTTCTTATGTAGCTTGAAGAGCTGACACGATGGCAGGCAGACAGTCAGATAAAGATAAAGGATGAAGGCCATCAAGCGTGGTCAGGGTAATTACAGGGTACAAATTCCACTCTTCACCTGGGAGCATTGCTTTTTGAATGTTCCAGTAGCTGATCTTCAGCTTTCACTTCCAAACCGGGTGTTTACTTCTTTTCTCTGTCTCTGTCTCTCTTTCTCTCACTTTTCTATGCATTTAAATATAATAATAAAATAATATTAAATAGTGCTTATTTATTGAGGTCATTAAAAGTAGACACTAGGGAGTCAAACAGACCCGATTCAAACCCCAGCTCTAGAGCTCTGTGGTTAGTTATGCTTACTGACTAATTTGTGTGTATCAGTTTCCTCATCTGCGAAATAGAGTAATGATAGTAGCTACCTTGTGTGTGGGGTTGAAGTGAGGGATTAAGTGAGAAGCTGCCTGTGAAATGCAATGCTGCCTTATATACATTTGGGGGAAAAGAGCTCTTTTGTCCTTTGTTTATGGGTCAGTCAGTATGTTGGCTGCATTGTGGATATTCATAAATAGAATTATTTAAACTTTACATAAACTTGAGGCAAGGTACAGTTATCCCCATTTTACAGATAAAGAAACTGAGACTTAGAGGGGTTGGATGACCAGGTTACAAGCCTAGAAAATGGCAGGAGCCAAGTCTTCAATTGGGAACTTCAGGATCTAAGCCCGGTGCTCTTTTCACTGTATTGTAAGACATTCAAAAAAAATCAGTTCCTGGAGACATTGTTTTATGATTTTGTCATTTTATTGTGTAGCTATCTATGATCACCTTCAATCTACACATAGGACTTTTCTCGTAGCTGTGTCAATTTCTGAACATATTTTTATTTTCATCTTAGATCTTAGCTTATGAGCCTGAGAAGACTACATAGTGTTTTTATGAGGACTAGACCTTTAAAAATCATACTTTTTATTCATCTTAGGATGTGGCCTCTTTTTTAAAGTGCATCATGCTGTTGCTGAGATCTTATTTCTGTCATATGGATCATCTCTTGCCCATGGCCCTCTTTAGTCTATGCAGGTTCTAACTGCTGTGGATATAAATAGCTAGTTGCAAACATCAGAAAACCCAACTGAAGATGGTCTGAGCCAAAAAGAGATTTTACTGACCATCAGGACAGGAAATTCTAGGCACAAAGAGGTCCAGTCCCTCACAGAACATGGTCCTCCTCTGTCCATCTCTTGGCCCTTGTTTTCTCTCTGTTGGCTTTACTCTCAGTGAGACTCCATCTTAGTAGTGGCAAGATAGTGCAAGCAACTCCAGGGTCATATCCTAGTTTCTCCGTAAGTCCAGCAGAAGGAAAACTTGTCTCTTTTCTGACAGAAGTCCCAGAATTGGATCTCATTGGATCCAAGTTGATCGTGTGTCCATTTTGAACCAATCACTGTGCTCAGAGGGATTCAGAGGCTCCCATTGGCCAACACGAGTCACCTACCCTCCCCTGAAACTCCACTTGAAGCTAACAGGCTGTGAATGGAGGAGGTGTAGAATCTTAAGGAAAATTAGGGGCCCCTTTAACAAAAAGAATGGATTCTAGTTGTCAATCATTATAACAACACCTAACTTTTCCTTTCGGAACTGTAATCTGTTTGGTAATGGACATTTGCCCACTTCCCTCAAAACATTCTATATTCTGCTCCCACTTGTATAGATGCTGACTTTCCATCCCCAATGTCCCTCACCTTGCTTCTTCTCCAACCCTCACTCTCTTTAACAGCACACCCTTTTTTGAGTTATTAAAGGCTGTCTCTGGTCAATTGGCAAAATGAACCTGTTGGCCAAAATAAAATCAGTTGTGTGGGTAAGAGTAATATGGGTCAACAGTTGTTTTGGAATTTTGTTATATGTATTTACCTTGGACCAAGGTTTTTTAAGTGCATTTGTGTAATAGTTGTGTTTTTATGTGATCTTGCTGTGACTGAAGTATGAGCTTTGCCATTAAGTGAGGACAGTCACCAGAGTAGTAAACTCTGTCAAAAATGCATGGTGATGCAACAGAACATGACCTGAGATCACTTTTCTCTGGCCTTTTGTCTCCTGTGGTTTTCCTTTCCCTAGGGGCTGGGTATTTTTTTGGGGGGGGCGGTACGCGGGCCTCTCACTGTTGTGCCCTCCCCAGGTGCGGAGCACAGGCTCCGGACGCGCAGGCTCAGCGGCCATGGCTCATGGGCCCAGCCGCTCCGCGGCATGTGGGATCTTCCCGGACCGGGGCACGAGCCCATGTCCCCTGCATTGGCAGTCGGACTCTCAACCACTGCGCCACCAGGGAAGCGCGGGGCTGGGTATTTTTTATTTTTGATGTGCTACTTCTTGGTCCCGATTTCTTTTTTCAGCTTATCTCTGGCTGTCTCTTAGGATTCCAGAGTCCCCAAATCCAGTCACTCCTTATCTAAGACCAGCCATTCACTGACCCTACCAATTCAATAAGCAATTTCTAAGTCTCTATCAGCATCTCAACCTCGTCCAGCCACATCCTACTTCACATACACAGTAAATCCTGGTGGTTATGAAAATAGGCTTTAATGATGGAGAGACTTGGGTCAGAATACCAGCTGTGTTGTTTATAATTATCTATGTGACCTTGGGCAAGTTACTTAACCTCTTTAAGTCTTAGCTTCCTCATTTGCAAAATGAGACTAATAGCACCTGCCTTGGGTTATTATGAAGATGAAGCAAGCTAATAAGAGATTCAGAGTTCCCACACATGGTGGCCTCTTAGTAAATGTTAACTATTATTTTTGTTACAGAACCCTTTCCTGTGTTTCAGTTCAAAGCTAGAATACTTATAAAGACTTCACACTGTAATGTCCATTTCACTAATATCAGCCTTTGAGAGATATGAGTACAGAAGTCCAAGAGGAAAAAGAGGCTGTGAATAAAATAGGTGGCAGTTATCTATTCACTGATTCCATCAACCATTATTTAATGAGCATGTACACTGTACTGGGAATATTATCAGTTTGTTTGCAAGTTTATAGCCGGGGGCCATTACATTCTGTGGGGTGTGCAAAAGAGACATAAAACTGGATTCCTCTCCTCAAGGAGCTTTCACTCTTGTGAGAAAGACATGACTCAATCCTTGAAGGAATTCCATGAAGAAATAATGCAGGACCTAAATCTGCTCATTGTCAGGAAGTGATATGCACACTGCATGTTCTCAGAGGTTCTAGAAAGAGCACGGCACCCCCAAAACTCTAGTGGAGTAATGAGTGAATCAGTGGGATGAGTGACAGTTGTTGACAAGGACCCCTGGCTTCAGTCCAGCCTACTCCCTGGCCTCTCCCTTTGCTGAGCACAAGTAGGCAGGTTGCTGCTAGGACAGAGATCACTGGCGATGTTGAGCACGCCCAAGAGCACATTAGTTTATGAAGGAATAGAATTAGCAACCCACCCCGTCCTCCTCAGGGCCCGACCTGTGACCTCATGCAGGTGGAAGCCCTCATCTCTCTGTGTCTACCCTCCCTTGACCCTCCTTCAGAGACACAATATGACTGGTGCTTCTGCAGCTGTCATCAAAATCTGCCAGTCTCCTCAGCTTGAACCTGAAGCCCTTGAGCTTGTCCAAGAGATCCTCTGCAGAGAATGTAAGGGTTGAACAACCTGATTCCTATATAAATAGCTACCTTGGGCAGAATGAGCGGATTCAACTAAATACCATTAGGTACATAAAAGTCAGAGCCTATAACTAAGTGATATACTCTGGTACTGTGTAAGGTGAACATTTTTGGAAAATTTCCTTATAAGGATCATCTTTGTTTCATGATGATATATTCTTTTTCTCTTGTAAATATAGTGAGAAGTTTATTAATTTTATTGATGTTTTATAAGAACCAGTTTCTGGTTTCATTGATTTCCTCCATTGTTTTATCTTTTTTTCAATTTCATTAATTTCTGTGCTTATATTTATTATTTTACTCCTTCTTGCTTTGTTTTTAGCTGGCTCTTCTTTTTCTAATTTTTTTAAGGTGGAAGCTTAGGTTATTGATTTGAGACCTTTATTCTTTTCTCAAAAGAACACTTTACACATAAATTTCTTCCTAGGGGCTGCATTAGCTGCATCTCACAAATTTTGGTATGTTCTCTGTTCATTTGTATTTAGTTCAAAATATTTTCTAATTATCCTTGAGGCCTCTTCGTTAACAAGTGAATTTCTTAAACTGTATTGCTTAATTGCCAGACATTTAGGGGTTTTCCATATATCTTTATTATTGGTCTAATTGATTCTGTTATAGTCAGAGAATATATGTTGTATGATTTCATTCTTTTAAAAATAATAAGGTTTATTGTGTAACCCAGAATATGGTCTATTTTTGTCTATTTGGGTGAATGTTCTGTGTGTACTTGCAGATAGTGTGTATTCTGTTGTTTGGGTGGGATATTGTATAAATGTTTATTAGATCAAATTGTTTGATAGTATTACTTATGTCTTCTATACTCTTGCTGATTTTTTTGTCTTCTTGTGCTATCAATTTCTAACAAAGGAGTGCTGCAGTCTCCAAATGTAATTGCATATTTGTCTTTTTCTTCTTTCAGTTCTATCGCTTTTGCTTCATGTATGTTGTAGCTCTGTTATTAGGTACATACACATTTGGGGTTGTTATAGCTTCTTGATGAGTTGGCTCTTTTAACATTATGTAACACCCGTCTCTTTATTCATGATGATTTCCTTTTTCTGGAGTCTGTTTTGTTTGGTGTTCATATGGTGACTAACTTTCTTTTGATTAGCATTTGCATGGCATTTTTCCTCATCTTTTTACTTTATCTATATCATTATGTTTGAAGTGAGATTCTGTAATGTGCCATTTATTAGTTTTCTGTTTGCTCTCTTTTTCCCCCTTTTAGATTATTTGAATATTTCTTGTCATTACATTTTAATTTACATATTGGTTTTTTTTAACTATATCTCTGTGTAACTTTTATAGCTGTTGTTTAGGAGTGGTTACCATGTACATACCTAACTTTTCTCAATCTGCTTAGAGTTCATAGGTCACCACTTCAAGTAAAGTATACAAACATGACAGCTATATAAATTCCTTTGCCTTCACCCTTTATGTCATATCATTAAATCTGCATGTATTGAAAATCCAATCACATATGTTATAATTTCTTATTTCAACGATCATACAAAAATATGGGTGTTGCACAGATGTGCATGTCATCCTTTCATTGGGGCCATTCTAATCTTTGCTGTATTGTTCTAATTTTAGTATATGTGCTGCTAAAGTGAGCACTGGATATGTTTTTGAAGTGCTTTCCTAATAAGGATTTATCCAAAACTTGCAACAAGTTTGTGAAACTATGATTATTAGAGGTACAGTCTATATGATCAGGGAAGTGTTTTTCTCTGAAGAAAGCTAGAATTGCTTAACCAATTATGCTTTGACATGAAAGGGTACAAAATACGGTCTTTTTTATCATGAACTAAAACAGAATGTGGAAATAAAAACTAGAAATATGCATAGAAATATTTTATAACCAAAGAAGAAATTTTTTTTTTGCAAAATGAAAGTTTATAAGATCAAAACTATCAGTTATCTGCGGAGATGTCCAAATGGGAGGTATTATCTAGAAATTAAAAGGGAACTGTTCCTTTTTCCAGTAAGTGGTAGATCTTTGGAGAAGATGACATAAAAGCTAACTCTGCTAGGTTTGGGATTAGGGAAAGTAGAGGCCATACCGCACATTGTTCAGCTCATAGCCAAGAAAATAATCGCATGTGTAAAGCATCTTTCATTCAAAAAAGAAAAAAAAACCCTCAAAGGCACTTTGGCATATAATTTTATTTACCTCTTTCACATTGCTATTGTGAATATTGTCCACTGTCCAGAGCAGGAAAGTGATGAGTCTGTGCGGCATGCAGTGAACGTAGCAGTCTCCCTCTGTAACCTTGTCCTTCCCGGAGTATGAGGTCATTGGTTTGGAATGTACAGCTATGAAGGTGACTGCTTCTCTAAAGGCTTTGGTGATGTAAGCCAGAAACCAAAGAGGAGGAGAGCAATTAAGCCTCACCTTGATGAAGATATAGTGTACCATGAGGGTTGCAAGTTAGGCTTGGTGACTGCTTTCTTCAGTGAATAGGAGACATTTGCACTTGGAGTTTATGGGGAAACAGCCTGCCATAAAGGGCGGTCAGGATACCTTGCCATTTTCTCTGCCTATCAGATGCCTGACTATTCAGGAAGGTTCAGCTGTAGTGCCTTCTGCTCTAGGAGGTCTTTCTTTCTGGCCACTCCAACTGTGGTGAATAATCTCTCTAGGTGCTGACTTATGCAGCCCCTCCACGTACCATGTGTGGCAGCCCTAGTCTTCCTCTCACGGGACTATTCTCCTGAAATAGATTTTAATCTACATTAAGACCAGGGCAGTGCCTTTGTTTCCCCAAAGTGCCTTACCCAGTGTACCTGAAGTTTGAGAGAGGCAGTTAGTAGAGTCGTTAAAAGCATGGGTTTAGTCTGTCTGAGTTCAAATCCTGATTCCACCATTTCCTAGCTGCATGACTAGGGGCAAGTTACTTAAATAACTCTATGCCTCACTTTCGCCACTTGTAAAATTGGGATACTAACACTATCTGTAAAGATTAAATAAGTTAAGACATGGAGAGTGCTTAGCATTTTTTTGCCTGGTACCTAATAAGTACTGTTACTTATTTTTGTTAAGTGATTACTTTTTTTCTTAGAAAGCTGTGGAACAAATATATATTTGTAAGTAAGGCAAGAAAGAGCACAGACAAGAGCAGCTAAAGAGAAGGCAAAGAACACAAATAGAAGTTGACCAGATTCCAGATGCGAAAGACTTAGCACCTTTTTTAAAAGAAATGGAGTTTGGGAATGTAAACTGGTACAGCCACTTTGGAAAACTGTCTGGCAAATTTTTTTTTTTTTCTTTGCGGTACGCGGGCCTCTCACTGTTGTGGCCTCTCCCGTTGCGGAGCACAGGCTCCGGACACGCAGGCTCAGCGGCCATGGCTCACGGGCCCAGCCGCTCCACGGCATGTGGGATCTTCCCGGACCAGGGCACGAACCCGCGTCCCCTGCATCGGCAGGCGGACTCTCAACCACTGCGCCACCAGGGAAGCCCCATAGCAATGTTTATTCAAGAACATTCTAATAGTCTAGAACCAAGCAATTCCATTCCTGAGTATATAGGCAACAGAAAAGTGTCCACGTATCGTGAAAGGATTTTTATAGAATGTTCATAGCAGCCCCATGGTAGTCATTAACTGGAAACTATGCAGATGTCCATCAACAGAAGAATCGATAAATAAATTACGGCAATAAAAATGGGTGGTTTCCAACTACACACAGCAGAATGGATGAATCTCACCAACGTGCTGGTGAGCAAAGGAAGCCAGACACGGAGGAGAATATACTATGTTTATTACAAGATTCCAGGCAAAACTACCCTGTGCTGTTACAAGTCTCACCCCAGGTGGGTGAGAGCCTTGGAGAGGGAGGAGAGCTAGAGAGGAGAGATCAGAATGAGCTTCTGGGCAGGTAGCTAACATTTTACCTCTTCATCTGGTGCTGGTTTCATGGATGGGTTCAGCTTGTGAAAACTTATTTAACTGTCCACTTACAATATATGCATTTTTTGCCCCATGCGTGTATTATCCTTCACTAAACAAACAAACGAAAAAACAAACAAAAAAGAGAGAAAATAAGTAAAATAAGAATAGAAAAGAAAGAAAAAAGAAGAGAATGCAAAAGACAAAATGAAAGGAAGAGGAAGAAAACCAGCCCAGAAGGTTACACATCACCCCCTGCCCATCCCTGCCTCCCCCTGCCCCCAGCCCTACTCTATTGATCCAGCACGAGGATGGCGAATGCATGGTTTTCAGGGTCCTTCCGTTCTCTTCCGCGCTACCCGCAGCCCCTCCCCACTCTGAGCATCCCTAAGGCAAGAAGGGGCTTTCCTCGTGGGTAACGCTGCTAGGCGAGTAACTTGGAGGAACTGATGCTTCGTTAATGAACGTAAAGCTTAAAGCCATCTTCCCTTTCTCTCTCTTCTCTTCTCTTCTGTTCTGTTCTCTTCTCTCATCCTCTCCATCCCCCCACTCCCATCCCCCTTTACCTTTCTCAGGGCATCCTCCTACCCCAGTGGCGGTGCCGCCCGGCCGGTCTGCACGCGCCCCGCAGGGCCTGGGGTGCGGGGCGGGGGCCGCGCTCGCGGGGAGCCCCTCCCGCCCGCCGGGGCTGACCCCGCCCCGCGGCGCCGGCTATTTTGGGCGCGGGCGGCGACCGCGGGATCGCTGCCGGGCGCGGATCCGGTGACACCTCTCAGCGCGCGGCACTTGTTGCTCTCAGGACCTGCCGGCCATCCCTGAGCCCACCTTTCTCCCTCGCCGCCCCCTGTCCCCTGCTGGCTTCTCTCCTTTCCGTGCGATCGCCCGGGACACCGATCTCTCAGGCACCGCTGTCACCGGCTGGAGAAATAGATTAAAGGAAATAAACTCCCTCCGCAGGGGGCCCAGCCGGGCAGCAGCAGCGGCAGGAGCTGGAGCGCTGGCCCGGGCGCCGCAGAGGTGGCGCCTCCCCGGCCCGGGACGCTGGCCCCGGGCGCCGACGGCATGACGGACGCGGCGACGGCTAACGGGGACGACAGGGACCCCGAGATCGAACTCTTCGTGAAGGTAGGTCGGCGTCCCGGCGCCGCAGCACCTGCCGCGCCTCCAGCCAGGCTCGCGGCTCACGTGCCCGGGCGCTGAGCGCTCTGGGACGCGGACCTTCCCCAGGGAGCGCAGCTCAGCCCTGACGGTCCCTTGGGTGGCCTTTCTGTTGCTTCGGGGCTCCCGGGAGGGATGGAGTCAGGTGCAGTCTGGCAGGTGGCTGTCTTCTCGGAGAGTCTGCTAGGCAGTTTGTCAAACCCGCCGCAGGACCAGCCGTCACCCTACCCCGGCGCGATTTTGGCCTGCCCTGAAGGGCATCTCCAGGTGCAGGGAGATGGCAGGAACCTGGCTGGACCCCTGAAGCTTTCTTCTAAAGTTGCGGGGTGAGGGGAAGGAAGAGGGAGAAAAGAAAGCATTACTAATAATATGACCTTTGGCAAAGCAAAAATAACATTTCTTAAAATCCCCCTTTTCTCTTTTACTCAGTGCTATTAAAAGAAAAGCAAAAGGAAACAAAGACGTTTTCTTGCTCTGTGACCGGCAAAGCAGAAACCAAACACTCCACTCGCCCACATTATTGTAATTGTCATAATTATGCTTCCGCGGGGTTGTAGCAGGAAAGGCTAAGGGTAACCTGGGGCAGACTGGGAGGAAGGGGCACAGGGGAAAAACTTAAATTAAGTTGCCTTGCTCCCTGGGCAGAGACGGGCTAACATCCAAACCTGCTGCACTTCCTTTGCAACCTGGAGGGGGAAGGATGGAGGCCGAGGCAGCGTCTCCCGGTCCTCGAGCGTAATAAGAAAGAAACATTTGATAGGTCTTCGTGCAGCAGAAGCGGGGAAACCTGAGGCGCAGGGAAGTTGCCTCCGGGGCGGTGCAGAGTCGCCAGAACTTGGGGGAGGGGGCGTCGGCTGGCTGCCTGAGCGCAGAGACCTTTCACAAAAGGGAAAATCCCTCAGAATGCAGTTTCCCTAGACATATACAGGTAACTGAGAAGGGAAGAGAGCTTGGTGCCTGTCAGGGGCCTCCTGGCTGAATTTAAAAGGCATATATATTCCCCAGGGATGGGGAATATACACGTCTTTTAAATTTGTTTTGGCCAAAGGATCCTTATCTAATACAAACTAATTAAACAAATAGAGTTTCACAGAAAGTATAAGATCTATATGACCTTTTGGTTTTTGGTACCTTTTGTCACCTAAATAATAGTAAAGCAGCTGTGACTTACACTTGGAAATTGCTCTGTCTCAGTCGGTCCAGCCTACCACGAAGCTTTGTTAAATTTTTTCGGCTGCATTTTTTCATTTTGGAGAGTTATTTTTCAAAATTATCCATAGATATTACATTTGTTTTTTAGTGAGACTTACTTTCCTCAGCCTGTTTCTCTCCCCCCAAATGAGGCTTCTGTCTCCCTCATTTGGTTTCTGGGACCCCTCTGGGAGGATTTCTAGGCTCTCTGGCAGACCAGGTAATGAAAGAGGTCATGTCCTCCCAGGCTGGGCAGTGTTGGACCCAGGGTCCCACAGGTCTGCCCTGACCCCCAGCGTCCAAGCCTGCGGTCTAGGGAGTGAATACGGAGAGCTTTTACAGAGCAAGGAGCCTTGCTGTTCTTCTTGAGGAAAGCTATTCTAGGACTTTCTCAGATTCCTTGGGAGCAGGTAGTTTCACGGTGTCAAGTTGCTGAAAGATATTTGAAACACAAATTGACTCTTTTAGAGCCAAAGGAGCCCTTTGCCCCGCTCCTAGGTGAGAGGACCATTCTACCTGCACCTTCTGAATTTCAGGTTGGCAGCTTGGAGGGTTTCTCCATTTGTATAGAAAGCTCACTTCGCAGCCCCCAGTGCTTGCAAGAATTCTAAAGTACCCGTGTTGTCATTTGCTTTTTTTTCCCTAAAGGAAAGGAACCCATGAGAGCCAGGCAGGCCTTCTTGGTCAGCGCAGAAACCAGATTGATGAGGGAACAAAAAAATCAGATAGGAAAGCTCTTTTGATTCCCCCACCCCCATTTGAGCTTCTGGTCAGTGGTTATCATTTACAGGGACAAGTAAAGGCTGAAAAAAATTGTGAAAATAAAGACACTGCCCAGGCTTTGAACGGTTTCGTGTTAGAGAAGCAATGTCCTGATTTATAGAATCAGGCATTTCCATAGTTTGCCGTGTCTCTTAGCTGTATGATTCCCATCAGAAGAAGGTCCTTCTTCTTTTTTTTTTTTAAAGAAGATGTTGGGGGTAGGAGTTTATTAATTAATTTATTTTTGGCTGTGTTGGGTCTTCGTTTCTGTGCGAGGGCTTTCTCTAGTTGCGGCAAGCGGGGGCCACCCTTCGTCGCGGTGCGCGGGCCTCTCACTATGGCGGCCTCTCTTGTTGTGGAGCACGGGCTCCAGACGCGTAGGCTCAGTAGTTGTGGCTCACGGGCCTAGTTGCTCCGCGGCATGTGGGATCCTCCCAGACCAGGGCTCGAACCCGTGTCCCCTGCATTAGCAGGCAGATTCTCAACCACTGCGCCACCAAGGAAGCCCGAGAAAGTCCTTCTTGTTGAAGGGGTCAGGTATCCGAGGTAATCTCTGCAGGCCCAGCGGGTTGGCTTCTAGGAAGCCTCCCAGGCAGGCTTGCCTCACCCAGTTAAGAGTTGTGATGTGGTCATCTTCAACGGAAGGGGACACCCTCCCCCCCGAACCTGGCCTGTCCCCTGGGTGTGTCATTCAAAACCTCCGTAATCCAGAGAGTTTCAAGGACATACGATTCTGTGCCACATCAATTGATAATCATCTGTTACTACTGCCGCTGCTAATAATAATACTAAATGGCAGCGTTTTAGGACTTAAGGAGCGCATTCAAATACCTTATCTCATCAGATCCCCAGCATCCTTGTTCGTGAGCCTTGGTTCACTCAGGAAAAGTGATGTCAACAAGTAAATGTGGCTCCCAGGGACCTCTTGAGACGTGATGCTGTCAGAGCCCTTGGCAAGCGGCCGTTTGCTCTCCCTGTAACAACCTCAGGAACTAAGGACGATGATTTGTCCCGTTTTATGGTTGAAGAACTCAGGTGCTCAGGGAGCGTATGAGAAATGCCCAGAGGTAGATGGCAGTAAAGAGCGTTCAGACCCAGTCCTCAGCTAGCAGTTTAGACTCTAAATTTCTTACTCTTTTCCAAACACCCATATGTCAGGTCTTGCACCTTCTTTTGACAAGTCAGGCTTTCAAGTGTTTCCAAGAGGACACTTCCTGGCAACTTACTAGTCCATTCTAATGTGGTCACAAAACGCTGTCAAAGCTCCTGCCCAGCCCTGCTCTGTACTCCAAGTCTCTCCCGTCCAGGGAACTTTCTAATGGGGATGTTTAAGAGATCACAGACGTTTGAGGAGGTCAGCTCTGATTCTCATTTCCCAACTAATGTGGATGGGGAAGAGGAGACAGAGACCTGGGTTCAGATCTTGTCTCTGCCTCTCATTTGTCGAGTGACGCTGAACAAGTTCAGAGTGTATGAACAAGTGTATGAGTCTCGAAACACCCCTCTTAAAACAAGAGGGTGGTTACAAATAAGGCGCCTGTATCTTGAACTGTCCAAACCAAGACACTTCTGAGAGAGAAAGGAGGTGCTACCAATGGTTAGGAACAGGTGTCACCAACGTTGTGCAGGACGTGTGGCCACCCTGGTTATGAAAATACCTCCCCCACAGACTGGCTGTGAGGATGCCACAGGAACAAGTAGAGGAAAGCATTTTGTAAATTGGAAATTGCCATGAACACATTGACTTCGATAAGGATATGAGCTCCATGGCAGATAGAACCTTTCTTGATCTGCAGGTCCCTGATTTGCCTTAGAGAACAATGGCCTGGCTGATTCCTCACTCGCAGGGCTATTTTGAGAATAAGTGAGATCATACGCAGCTGGGACTTTGATCACAAAGGGAGGACAACAGGTTAGAGTTGATAGTGGCAGTGAGTGTGGTTTATTGAAAGAAAAAAGAGCACGGAAATAAAAGCAAAACAGAAAGTGATTTGGGAAGACAAATACAGGATGTGCTGCGTAGTTAGATCTCCATCTGTGTCGACTCCCTCACCCCCGGTGCCACCCCTAGAGCCCGGAGGTAGAAAGCCACCAAAGCGAAGTGATGATGGTGCACCAGTTGGCAGCAAGTGTCTCTTGGGGCCAAGGGTGTGAGTTTCAACAGAAACCAGTGGTTCTCAACTTTGGCTACATATTCAAATCATTTGGGGGAGATTTTAAAACTCCTGATGCCAGGCTGCTCCCCAGGTCAATTACAGCAGAGTTTCTGTGGGTGGGACCCAGAAGTGGTATTTTTTACCACACCCCCAGGTGACTTCGGCGTGCAGCTCTGGTGGAGAGCCACTGAGTCCTCGTCAGAGGCGGGTCCCGAGGCAGTCAGCTTTGCCACAGCTGAACTAGGCGGCCCTGTTAGTGCAGATGAATGTCTAGAACTTCTAACAGCCTCTGGGCATCGTGATCATCCCGATCAGGAGCATTGTTGATAGAGAGCTTGCAGCCAACCGGTGCTCCGTGAACAGATGCTGACGGACTGTAAAGCCCTATCTGCAGGACTCCAGAACAATCCGTGCATGGGGTCGGTCTAGTAAATGATCATCAATTCAGCCTGGGGGGAACAGAGCGGAGTCCTGCTGTTTGTCTGATGGAAATGACTAGTCTTTTCATTTACTGAGTGATCCGGAAGGCTCTGACAGTGGTGCAGAGCGCCAGTCAAGATGTGGTGACCCGTGGTGTGGTCATCTGACTTCCAGAACAGACAGGATCAAATCTTGTTGTGCTGCCTCTCAGACCCCAGCTGCCCACTGGCTGCCTGGTCACCTGCCCAAGCATGGGTGTATCAGGTTTTGAAGCTCCTTTGATCACGTTATGCCACTGTTTTTCTTTCCCACTATCTCCTGGTTTTGATCTTCGGTCAATAATCCAACACACCAATTCACCTGCCCTGCTGTGTCAGCGAGTGCATCCTTACCTGGTAACACACCCATGGGAGTGCTAGTGTCCAAGGGTGACTCATACACGTCCCAGGTTCCCTGGCAGGTGGTGGGAGTGAGGACCGAGGGTCTCAAGATGCTAAAGCCCACAAGCCAGTGGTGTCAGGTCCTGCCTCCCTGCTGACTTGTACTGTTTCTCTGGGTGTTTGGTGGCTCTCTCCACCCAGGGCAAAGAGCCCATCAATTTAGGCGGTCAGGTCAAAAGCTTTCCATTCTTGGTTCCTTTTGAGATTCCAGATGCTGGGCCCATGGGAGTGGTGACAGGAGGTGTAGTAGAAAAGTGCAGTTTTCGGTGTCAGACTGAGGGTCATCTGCTGTGTGAGCTAGGACAGGCTGCTTGACCTCTCTGGGCCACAGTTTTCTTACCAGTGCAGTACTGATAATGGCAATACCTATTTCCTGGGGTGGGTGTGAGCACTGAATGAGCTGTGTATGAATCTGGGGTCTAAGTAAAGCCTCCTCTGCAGGCCCAGTATGGCCCCAAAAGTGAGAAGCCAAGCCTTTGCTTGTCCCTTCCTTGATGTGTCCCAGAACTCAGACACTCAGTCCTATGTTCTGCTGCCTCGTTGCTGGAGCCGGGACAAAGGCCGCTGGGAGCCCGAGCACAGGGCAGCTGTCTCTGGATCTGATCGCCTCCCACAGGGCTGCTGCTTCAGGAGCTGGAGTCCCCCACAGGCCACTGTCTGAAGTAATGTAACCACAGGGAGAGTGCAGATCTCTGACCAATGGGTGGGTTCTTCCAACTCAAGGGATGTTGATTCCTCCTGTAGTTGCTCCCACATAGCTCGAGGGGCTGGACCAGGGTGCATCAAACCACTGGGGGTGCCCCTCCCCTTTCAGCTCCATGGGGATGATACTTCCGGGGTTTTATCCCCTTCTTGTCACTGGATGCCAGGTGGGGCCTCCCAGGCTCATCTGTAGGTGCTACAACTTTGACCCTTCAATAAGGAGAAGGCTCTGGAGTCCAGGTCCTTTAGTTCCAAGAGGACCCCTGGTAGATTTTCTCACTTGCTTGCAAACTTCAAGCTCTGCCTAGCCGTGGTTACTCTCCTAGAAAACACACACACACGTTTACATGTATTCTCTATCTGGACTATAGGAAAAACATAATAGACTCTCAATATCTGGTACCTTTAAAAACTGTTACCCGGGAGACATTCTCAGTTGTCTTTTTCATCGAAGCTGGAAGACCAGAAATAGTGAAGAGGCGAAGTGTTTAAAGCATGGGCTTCCTGAAGGTGTGTCTCCACCCCGGGGCATCTTAGATCTGACGCTGCTTGTGAGGGGTCAGCTCCAACTACCAAGGAAGTGTCTGCCAGCTCCCTGAGTGAGAATCTACTTTGCACACTCATATATTTATTCACGGAGTATCTTAGTTCTGAGATGTGAAGTGCTTTAAGGATAAATAAGATAGATAATCTGCTGTCAGAACTAAAGTGAATTCTTTCTGGTAAAAAGAAATGGAGTTTTTAACCTCTAAAACAAAGTCCCCTCTAGCTCTGTTAGCACGGGAAGTTTCTTTGGGTTATGTTTATTGCAGCGCTTATGGTGAACAATGGCTAGGCCACTGGCGCACAACCTTTGGGGAATGAAAAAGTCACCGCAAAGCTTTTTCATGTGGACTTGCCCAGCCCTGTCCCCAGAGATTCACATTGAGGAGGTGGGGTTGAGTCCCAGGCATCTACCCCTGGGTGATCCTGGGATTCATCAAAGATTGAGAACCACTGGCCTAGATCATGGGTAAATAGGGTTGAACCTACCCAGTGGAGGATCCAAAGGGCAAGAGAAAGTCGACTCCCCACTGGAAGTGTGCATTTCCTGGGATGGAGGAGGCTGAGGCAGATATGCTTATTAGCATGAATCACCCCAGATTGACCCTAAATAAACCAGAAAAGGGAAGAAAGGAATGCTTTTTTTTTTTTTTTTTTGGCAGTACGTGGGCCTCTCACTGTTGTGGCCTCTCCCCTTGCGGAGCACAGGCTCCGGACGCGCAGGCTCAGCGGCCGTGGCTCACGGGCCCAGCCGCTCCGCGGCACGTGGGATCCTCCCGGACCGGGGCACGAACCCGCGTCCCCTGCATCGACAGGCGGACTCTCAACCACTGTGCCACCAGGGAAGCCCAGGAATGCTTTTGACCTTTCTTTTACACTTGCTTTTCTTCCTTTGTAATTTTTTTACGATATAGGTGTGACAAGTAATTTAAAAAGCTGGGCATGAAGGAAATATTAGTAAGATAAGAAATGTAGGGAGTTAAGAGATTAAAAACAATCCATCGATCAATTAACCAATTAACAAGCATGTTTATGGAGCCACCTACTCTGTGCCAGGCTCAGTGAAAGCTGAAATCAGGGAGGGGAGATCAAAGAAGATGGGGTCTCAGCAGCCCATGAACTTGCAGCTGAGGGGTAAAAATGTCAACATCATGCCCTGTGAGTGGTAGGAAATGAAATGAGGGGAGCCGGTGAAAGGACCCATGTGGCTCAAATGAGGTCTCCAGGTCTAGTCTGCGAGGAGGTGGGGCCTGAGTTGTGCTCTGAAGAGTGACGAGAGTCACTGAGTTACTAGGAGTGGGCAAGCATGTCAGGTCCAGAAACAGTATGGAGATGAGGATGTGCTGGGCCCAGTGGGTATACGAGGTTGGCTGAAGGGAGTGGTATATGGAGGGCCACAGTTGGAAATAAGATAGAAACACAGCAGTGGGAAGGGGTTTTGAATGGCAGGTAAGTGGTTTTTGTCCCCTGGTAAGTAATGGGGAGTTACCAGAGGGTTCTACCCAGGGTAGGAGCTTGATTTGGTCCCTGCTTCGTTAGAATGGTTCCTATGCTATTTTGCACGATGTGGTGGGAAGATTAATGAATTAAAAGTAAGAAAACCTGGATTCCAGGTCTGGCTCTGCTACATATTGGTTGTGTGGCTTTCTTTAAGACCAAGCTTCCTCTTCTGTAAGATGGGCTCCACAGTCATAAAATCATAGAATTTCTGATTGGGAAAAGCCTCTTAGAAGTCATCTGGTCTGACCCCCTCTTTTTTTTCTTTCTTTCTTTCTTTTTTTTTTTTTTTTTTTTTTGCGGTACACGGGCCTCTCACTGTTGTGGCCTCTCCTGTTGTGGAGCACAGGCTCCGGACGCGCAGGCTCAGCGGCCATGGCTCACGGCCCCAGCTGCTCCACGGCATGTGGGATCTTCTGGACCGGGGCACGAACCCGCATCCCCTGCATCGGCAGGCGGACTCTCAACCGCTGCGCCACCAGGGAAGCCCTCCATGGCTTCTTTTTTTCTTTCTTTCTTTCTTTTTTTTCTGATCTGACCCCCTCTTGTCAGATAAATTCACAGTCTCACATTTCCGGTTACCTGCTATATGGGTTTAAGGAAGAGAAGCGAGATGACACGTGAGCTGCTGCTGTTTTTGCCTTTGCTCTTATGACTGTGTTCACGGTGATTATGAAGAAGGAGAGCCTTGCAGCAGAGGCCGGGGAGGAGGCTCCTCCAGTGTTTGCTGCGGGGAGGCCACCGTGAGCCCAAGCTGGGGCTGAAAGGAGGAGCCTGCTGGGGAGGAGTGATGTGGGTACAGAACGAGCACAGGCCTCGGAAGAAGCCTGTGCAAACACAGGAGGGAGGCCCGAGTTCAGGTTCATGGTCAGTTCACCTCTGGAGAGACTGGTTTCCAGGTCTGGAATGGTGATGCTATTGGTGGGCCTGGCCACTGTTGTCCAGGCTGTTGTGAAAGGATGGAGTGCAGATGAACGAATTGAACTTCAGCTGTATGGTTCCTTTTAAACCTGGAAACCCTGCGGATCTAGGATAGAAATAGAGCTGCGAGGAAGGGAGTTGTTGGTAATGAGACTAATCTTCTGGTTTTAGAACTGTTCTGTTTGAGGTGATGGCCTGCTAGTGGAGGGCAGATGGCCACTGGGGTGCTGGAAAACCAGAGCTAACAAAGAGGTAAAGGTCAGGCTAGGGGCGTGGATTTGAACTTGTGTTTCCTTCCTACCACCGTTGAAGGCATGGGTTCGGACGAGGGAGCTTGGAGAAGGGGTAAAGAGGTAAGGACTGTGCTTTAGGAAATGTCCATTTGAGAGGGAGGAATGAGGCCCAGCAGGATTTAGCAAAGGTGATGAAGAAGCAGAGCGGTAGGAAATAAACATGATGTCCCAGACGGAGGAAACCATCGTATGGACGATGGCTTGTAGAGGCAAGGAGTGTCAGGAAGCGTCTAGAAGAACTAAGCATTCTACTGCAAAGCGTGTGAAGGGATGTGGGGAAGGCAGACAGATATATAAGTTTGGGTCAGATCGTGAGGCAAACTGAGCGATTTGGGCTTTTATTTAAAATGCAGAAGATCACATGTGTTACCTCCTGCTTGTGGGGCAATTATATTTTAAAAGCGAGGAAAGTGCTTAATAATCTCAACGTGGCGTGCCTGGCCCCTTTGTATCTAAGGAGAGGTATTCTGAAGTGGAGTTCATCACACTGTGTCTCGGGTGACCCCCAGGCTGTGGTGTGTAGAAGTTTGGTGCTGGTTACCCTATACCCTATACCAGACTCTACGGAGCCCAAGGTGATGCTTTCCACTTCAGTTTATCATTATTCTAGGCTAAGTGGGGAAGACTCAAGTATCAGACTGGAGATAACACAAAAGGTGAAGGAGGGGAGGGTGTGTAGTGAATGGACGCCAACTGCGAACCCATTACCTAGAGCGCAGAGGAAGTGAAAACCACGTCCCAGTTACTGTTGCTTAAAAACTCAGTTTGGGAGGTTGGCATGACAGCAGATAAAGACTTCTTGACTCAGCCCAAGGCTCTTCTCCCCTCACTGCCCACCTGTGTTTCCCAAAGCTGACAGGGAGCAGAGACCCAGGAAACACAGCAGGTGGGTGGTTGCAGGGAGGGGCAATCTCACCTGCCTTTTATTCATTTTCACATTTGGATTCTGTGGCGTTTTGTAGTCATATCATAAAACCTAGCATCCACTCTGTCTTTGTTTTTTCGCCTTGGAAACCAAAGGAGCCATATGTCTGTGGCCCTTTATCACAAATGTCTCAGATTTTTCCTGTGGAGATAAAGGGTTCTGAGCAGGGCTGGACCACAGGGCTTTCGGGAGAGAAGGATGCCACGTGGGGAAGGTTACGTGACCTCTCCTCCTTGGAGTACTTTAGGAGTACGTCAGAGGTGTTAGCTGTCTGGTGGGATTATTATAAGGGTCAAATAAAATCAGACACATGAACTTCTGTAAACTAGAGTTTTCACTGTTTAAGTGTAGGGCATGGTATTGCTCCGTATGCACCCATCACCTTGTTCCCACGATAGCTCAGTGGAGGGTTTGGTGAACGATCTTCCTTCTTCTGGCTCCATCTGCCCTGTGGTCCTGCCACTCCCTAAGGCTGCCAGCTCCTCTGCTGGACTCTGCATTCGACCAGCACAGGGGGAAGGATGGAGCGTCATGGGGAAGAGGCGGAGGGCCACATGGAAAGTGTGCATGGTCCCTGCCTGGAAGCAGCCCAGTCACTTCCAGCCTCTTTCCATAGTCCAGAACTCTCACTTCCAGCCTCTTTCCATAGTCCAGAACTCAAGTGTCATGGAGCTGTGTTTTCAGGAAAAGCGGAAGCAGGTTTGACAAACAACAAACCAGTCTCTACCGTAGAAATGATTCATTTCCTTGTTTCCTACCACTGTGTCATCTCATCACTCCCTAGGACGGCATCCTGCCGACAGCCTCTCTCTTCTCCTGTCTGCCATGTTTGATACCATGAGCTTAATCTTCCTGGAATACTCTCTTTGTCATAGCCACTCCTCTACCTGCTAGATCGAGTTCCCCTGCTTCTACCTGACATTGGGGACACTCTAACCAGGCCTGCATTCCCTTTCCCAGCCTGATTTCCTATACTCCCTTAAAACGGTTCCTTATGTGTCCGTACAGTTCGGAAGCGTTTTCGAGTCTCATCTGATTTTATCCTCACACAGTCCCTTGGAGGAAGGAAGAGGTTTAATCCTCATGACAGACAAGATGACTTTCTGGGGCCTGTTCTCTGGTTTCTTCTGCACAAGCTGAAGGAGAAACCTGGAGATCCTGACCCCAGACTTGAGGGACCTCAACCAGCACAGGGTGTCCCAGCCTCGCACGATCACATGATCTACCTGGGACGCTTTACAAATTCCGGCACACACTTAGGAATCAGAGTCTTGTGGGGAGGAGGTCCCGGGCATCTGTAATTAACTAGTGCCCCAGGGATTCTGATGCACAGTGCATTATGGGAACACTGCCCATGACTTAACAAGGGCCCACGTGGATACCCTGAACCCAGAGAAGTGAGTCTGACAGTGGGAATGTGAAGGACCGTGACACGCACTGGAGAGAAATCTGAGGGGCAGCGGGTCTTCCAGCTGCTCCCGGGTCACCTCAATGTACATTATATTCCAATCATCTTAAATATTGACCCTTGACTTTAGAACCTGCTCCATGGCCTTTGGAGTTAAAAAACAGTCATGGGCTTGTGTTTTCTGCACAACTGTTCACCCCTATCCCCGGAATATAATGCGCTTGATGTGGAAAATGTCAGGAATTGATGGGTGGGGGGGATGTCAGGGGAAATAAGGTGAGATAAACAGAGGGGAGCTGACCTGACTTATGAAGTAGAAAAATCAACCCTCATTCCCCAGTCCTCTTTGGTCGCATGAGTGTCTCTGCACTTTCCGAAGTCAGAGAATACGTTTGGAAACTGAATAACCGTAGCCATGGCCCTGTGCTGGTCTGAATGCCTTGCTTATTTAGCTCCTTGAATTCTATGCGTGGGTCCTATTATTACTCCCAAGTTACAGATGAGGAAAGTGAAGCTCAGAGAGACCGAGTCCACTGTCCAAGGCCACAGAGCTAGGACACGGTAGGACTAGGCTTTGGCCCCCAGCCCCAGGCAATGGGATCTGTGCTCTCTGCTTTCTCATTGCACCCAGACCCTCCCAGCCGCGTGAAGAGGAAGTGCTCGTGCTGAGTGAAGAGACATTTTTTTAAATGGCCAGCTAGAGTGGGGTGCCCAAGGCTTCGCCTTTCCTTAGCTCTCCATAGGTGACCACAAATAGTCCAAGGCCACGTCAGATCTCCACACTTAGGCAAACCAGGCGATGACCAGACATGGAAGGTAGGGCCGCCTAGAGACCCACCTGTTCTCAAGTCTTCTTCCTATTTCTCTACCACTGTCAATCAATTCCCACACTTGGATGTCAATCAGTTCCCACCCTTTGCTCAGCCTCTTTGCTTTAAGGCCTGTCCCCCAGAGGTCCTTTTTAAAATGTGAGTGTTACCCAGATGGGCTATACCTGGACACTGTAACCCCTGCTGTCACGTTCGTTGCCTGGGATTGCTTTATCAGGTCAGGATGCAGGCAGAAGAGGATCCGAAGGAGGGGCAGAGAGAGACGAGGAGAACAGCTTGTGTACTGAGCTTGCTATCTTTCAGGCCAGGAGTAGAGGTCATGCTTGCTGTGCGACCTGGGGGTAGCTACCCAAAGCGGACCCCATCCCCTTGCCGAGAGATGGCCATTGGCCAAAGTGCCTCAGGATTCTAGGGTAAGCTTTGAAACTCATCTTTGCAAGGATGGAACCCTTGGCTTGAAGGAAACCTGTGTTTATTCCACTTACTCTGCCCCTACTCCATTACTAAGAACTAGACTCATTTAAAGAGGGACGATAGAGTCCTACAATAAAAATAATTACAGACAACTTGCCAGGGCCCTCTAAGGATGAAAAATAATACATCAAAATAAATTTAACAGTGTTGCTTCTGGAATTCAGTGGGTTCCATTGAGTCCTCACGGGATTCCAGCAGCTTCTGAGGAGCCTGGTGGTGCTTTTGTTAAGAGGACGTGGAGGCCCAGAGAGGGTAGGCTATTATATTGCCACACACAGCAGACTGAAGTCAGTAGGGAGAATAGAGCTATTGGCTGTGGTTCACTTTATGGGGGCCCAGCCTCACAGATGCTAGGCCCTTTCTGAATCATTCTGAGACACATGGCATAGTCAAAGGTAGCAAAGCGGTGGGAGGCTTTTATAATAAATTCAATTCTTTGAGCATCTCCTATGCACTAGACATTGTGCTCGCCACTCTATTTAATTCAGTATCCCTGAGGCAGACATGCCATGGGGTGGGTACCTTGTGACTGATTTACAGATGGGAAATCTGGGGCTTGGAAAAGTTAGAGCTTAACTTGGGGTCCCATGGAAAGTACTAGAGTTAGGATTCAAAGCTAGGTCTGACTGACTACAAAACCACATCTTGTAACACATGTTAGTAATGAAAAATAACAAAATTCAAGTCAAACGTGCTTGCAACGCATTCTTCCACGTGGCAGCTTTTGCATGAGGTCGAGCAGGTGCCCAGCCCCTGGTCTGGAAGGGAATAAGGTACACAAGGCAGACACAGTCGGGCCTGGGCAGAATTTGCAGTCTGGGGTGGAGGGGTGGGCAGGGCAGCCACTGGATATGCAGGAGGACTGGGACCCAAGGGCACATACAAGGCTGGAAGCAAGGGCACCTGGTATTAGGAAGGCACTGAGCTGAGCTTTGTGGCATAGGCAGATAAGGGTTTGGGGTTCAGTTCAGGGGCAGGGTGTGAGGGGCAAGTGTGAGCTTGCCTCCTGGCTAAGCTGAGGCAAAGAAGGGGGATGAGGCCATCCACCTCTCCCCACAACAGACCTGCTGCCAGGGCAGGTTCTGGAGGAGCAGGTGGTGAAGGGCCTCCTGTTCTCCACCCCATCAGGACCTCGGGCGCTGCTCTTGACCAGGAGAGCAAGGGCACCACTGGAGAAAGCCCAAGGCCTATCCCTCTGGCCCCGCTCCTACCTTAGGTCATCGTAAAGGGCAATTGGAGCCTATCTAGGCCTGATGCTCTTCAGAAAACATTTTTCGACTTGTGTGCCAAGAACTACATTATCAAGGGTGAGGCACCTTTCATTCCTGAGTGGAGATAAAGGGTCCTTGGAGGGTAGGTCTGGCGGGTTAACGCTTTGGGGTGAAGGAGTACCTCCCGATGTGTGATCAGACATCAGCTAAGGAGGGCAAAGGAGCGGCTATCAGATGCCCCTCGATGACGAAGGACTTGTCATGTGGGGGGAGGATGGTCTATGAGGATCTGGGAAAAGAGGCCAGGGATGGAAGACAACTGTCAGCTCGTGCCATGGTTCTGCCCCCGGGCTCGTGCTGATTTCCTTTTGTTGGGTTCAAGCAAGGAGGACAGTATCCAACTGACACGGTTACTTTGACGTCACAGATCAAATGGAGCCTTTCCTCATGGCTGGCTGTTTCCTACAAGGGAGCATGTGCACCATCATTTTATTATTGCTTTATACACACACACACACATACATATATTATCATATTTATATTATACATAATACATAATATACATATAAACTTTTTATGTATACACTCTTCTCCCAAGGTTTGAGGTCCAAGACGGAAATGCCTATATTCATATGGTGTTTGGCATATACCATAGGCTCAACTAATGATATTGCTATATAGATCCATATGTATCTTTGCATTTATTCCTTATTTAATGAGTATTTACTGGGGAACATAGCAATACAGTGGAATTCAGGAAAGTTGCTGTTTGCTACTGCTTCCTGCCACTCTAGGATTGTGGACTGGTCGTTTGAGTTTCTTCATCTCTAAAATAAGAGGATTGGATGAAATGATATCTGAGGTCCCTTTCAGCTCACAAGTTGATTCTTGGATGGATTCTACTGTGTACTGAGCATTGTGGGAGGCCTGGTGGGAGATTCCAAAAGGACCCTCTCAAGCAGTTTACTGTCTACTTGGTGAGGGGTCTTCGTGCTCCCATAACCTAGATTGAGGTCAGCAAACTTTTTCTATAAAGGGTCACATAGTAAAGATTTTCGGCCTTGAAGTCCACACAGTCTCTGTCACAGCTACCAAACTCTGTTGCTGTAGCAAGAAAGCAGCCATAGACAATACATAGATGATGGGCATGCTTGTTTTCTAATAAAACTTTATTTACAAAAGCAGGTGTTGGGCTGACCCCTGTCCAAGGGGCCCAGCTGACAAGGAAATGAACTGACCGTGGTGTGTTACCCAGAGCAAAGGTCTTAGCCTTTGCTGTCATGTGCTGAGGTTGGAGGCGCTGCCTTCTGTGGAGGTGCCTATACTCACCTGTCACCGTCCTTGCCACTAAGCACTGAGATCTGGCCACCCCAGAGTGAAGCTGTAAGATGAAGCATTCTGAATTTCTTAGAGAATGTTCCTGGGTGAATCCAAATTAGTAATATTCCTGTTCTGCACGGGATGAAATGTTCATGGAAACTGAGGCTCTAGACTTTGTTACCAGACCCAGGAAAAGGTTTCTGTGGCTGTGGACTCCAGTCCTTGTGTGGGAGAGCAGTGCGTGAACAGAACTCATTCCCCGCTCCTGGCAGCATGATTTTTCTCTCATGCCCTGCACTTGGGGTGTCGTTCTATCAAATGATCCCCTTGACGTTTTCTGCTTGGCCCGCCTTCCACCAAGCCCCGTGCTGCTGACACATGCTGCTTCTCTGGGCAGTGCCCTGACATCTGTGTGCTGGGACACAGCCACCTGGCAATGGGGAGTCGCTAGGGGGTCTGTCCAGGAACGTCACTGGGTAAAAATACAATGACTGCATTTCCCAACCAGTTTTGTACCCACATGAGATAGGTAAGCGATTCAAACAGGAAAGCCAATCTGTGAGGCCTCATAATCTGCCGCAAGAGGTAGATTTTCTGAGAAAGGAGAATGTTGTCTTATAAGGCAAACATTCCTAACAGTAAACACTTGGAGTGGTTTATGTCCTTGACTCCCCTGGGCCCTTGACCAAGACACTTGGCCTCGCTGGGGAATTCTTCAACTATGAAATAGATGGAACTACATTCCTGGGCCTGTTAGATCCTGGCCTCAATTCAAATTATATAAATTCATGGCATCCACTTATGGTCTCTGGCTACGTTGACTTATTTTGATTAACTTTTGCATTGGCCAGTTTCATTATGTGTGTTTGTGTGTGTGTCCGTGTATGTCTCTGTGTGTATCTGTATGTGTCTGAATGTGTGTCTGCATGTGTCTGTGTGTGCATGTGTGTGTCTGTGTGTGTGTGTCCGTGCATCTGTGTGTGTATGTCTGTGTATGCCTTGTTTCCTCAAATTCAAGGTCTTTTCTTTTCAGCAGTCTCAGATACAGTGATCTGGCAGGAAGCTGGTTCTTCTGAATGCCAACAAAGTAATAATAAAGGGAACTTTTGCTCACTATTCACATGTTTATATTTTGGAGAGTATTTTCAACTGATTTCAACATTGACGCATATAGGGGACATTTGTCCTACTTTGTGGCGACCCAGCACCATCTGAACATCCTTCTTCTGGGCCCTGCTTCTTCAAGGCAGAAGCCAGAAATGGACTTTCCAGCCCATTTCCTTTTCTGCTTCAATTAGCTACAGTGAATCCTGTGGTTTGCTACCTTGTCAGTATTTCCTTAGAAAGAATTGTGCAACAGAATCTTCTTTTAAGTCTTACTGATCCTACGATATTAATTATAATACCTAGTTTGAGTGCTTAGACTGTCCTATTAGGATATTTAACACCAAATATTTCTTTTATAACTTCAGTAAATGCTTTGGGGTGATTTTATTGGAGACTGACGGAAACGTAGATCCAGGTTCCTATGTAGTTCTTGCTATGAATGTGGAGCGTCTGACTCGCTGGGGGAAAGACTGGGGTCAAGCAGATCACACTGTGAGTTTTTTCTCCTCCCTCCTCACCCCCTTTAGTACCACCAAAGTAAAGCCTTTTCACTGGGTGGAAACAGGTTACAATAATTCCCGAGAGCCTCCTTACCCCTCAGATATTATACCTGGTTTAAGTTACAACAAAACTGGGCTATTAGACATTTGAAGACATTGACCTTTACTTCCACAGCCCCTGCAAGTCTTTGCACAGAACCAAACATTTCACAGATACTTAATGAGTTTTTCAGGGATTGACTGGTTGACTGTTTAATAAAATCTTGCCTGCCCCGATGACCAGATCTATGAAATGATAAATATGCTGATGGTTCTTTTGGTCCAAAATGTGTTTTGTTCACTTACTTTAAAATAGGCATTTGAACATAGTAGTTTGCAAGGGCAATGCAAAAATTAGAATTTGGGTATTTTCTTTTTATAAACAATTAAATGTCTTCTGCTTGTGTGGCCTATAAAATCGCTCCCAACTCTGAAGATCCGGAAACCAGGTCATGCCCAGTGAGCTTCAGAACTGGCTAGAGTTCCCCGGTTTTCTAATTGCTGGTGTCTGTTTCCTACAAGAACCGCTGGACCAGGGCTGCTCTCTGGTTCGGCTGTGATCAGTGGGGAGCCTCCCCTCTAAGAGCTCAACGTGCTTTGCGGGTCTCTCTCCCAGGAGCCCGCTAGCTAGCTGGCTAGTGGTGTGCACGTGTGTGTGTGTGTTTGCACGTGTGCACAGATGAACGTATAGGCCACGCATTCTCAACGGGGGCAATATCTCCCCAAGGGGGATAAAATTGGTTCTTGAGGGGTGAAAAATCTTACTCTGCTTATATATAAAGCACAAATACACACACAGCACATCAACAGACAGACAGTATATCTGTGGTATTAACTTTTCACGGGGGGTTAATGAGGGAAGAAAATGTCTGAAAAGTCTCCTTAGAAGAGGTGATAATGAAAAAATGAGTCGAGAAACACTGATATACAGCAGATGGACTGACACATAAATACACGTGGATGTGGCCATCCCTATGTACACCATGCATACATGTGTGCCTATCAGGGGTAACACGTGCTGTAACAGATTCACCTAGAAGTTTGAATTGGTGGCAGGGGCAGGACTGAATCCCGTGTTCTTTCTGACACTTTCTGCACCTAAGGATTTGCATTCACTTTCGTGATTTTTCATGAACTGTCATTCTCATTTTAAATCGCAAACACCTCAGTTAACCTGGCATACAGTCTCCAAACGCAGATAATCTATGTTATAATCCATATTCCTGTCATCCTCTGGAAAGGCTGCCTGTTAAAAATGAGCTGGGTCAGCAATTCATTTCACCAGTCACCTGCCAAGCACCTCCTCCGTGGGTGGAGTTGCAGTGTCTCCCATGGAACGTGAAAAGATGGAGGACAAGGGCCCTGGGTCAGGGACCCAAGGCAGGGTGAGGGTGAGGGATGGAACTTACAGGTGTGAGCACCCCAGATGCTGCCGAAGGGTGGTTGATGACTTGACTAGCCCGAGACGGGAAGGGGCTTACCTCACCTCCTCTGGGACTCTGGATCCAATTTTCTCTTGCGTCACTACCCTTTATCCACCTTATTCTGAGGCCTCTTGTTAATTATTTTTTGCTATGGTCATACCTTTTGGGGAATAGATGGTTTATGCAAAATCCATAAAAGTCAAAAATTTAAAGGTCTTCTTAAAAGCAGTTTCAATTAATACCCGTATTGGACCAGGCTGTCAAGTGTCCATGTTGAATCCCTCACACTCTATCTCATTAAGCTCCTTTGCCATTATCCTGACCCTCTGTTTGTACTCATCCCTGCCTGTTACCTTGATGCTGTATTCCCAACCCTCCTTAGAAAGCACCTGGGAGGCCTCAACAAATGCCAATGCCTGGCCCCGCTCTGGACCAATTAAATCAGAATTTCTGTGGCTGGGGCCCAAGCTTCAGCATTTCTTACAAGCTCCCCGGGGGGTTCCAAATGCAACCAGAGTTGGGCATCTCTGGTTTAATCCGTTAAGTCCTCAAATGACTGCACATCGGAACCTTTCAGGGAGCTTCTGAAAAATACAAGCCCCTATGCTCCACCCAGGAACTCCGGTATGGGAACAAATCTGTATTTACTGTTGCCTTAATGCCAGACTTTCGCATGACAGCCTCGGCCCCCGATGCACCCTGTCCTTTGCTTAGAATGCTCTTCTCCTTCTTCTCTCCCCTTTACCTTCTTAGAAACCGGCTCAGGATTGTGTTGCTTTAAAGCAACCCCCTTCTGATTCACACAGACTCTCCTGCCTCCCTCTGGCTCCTTGCACCCTCTTTCTTAGTTAATAGAATATGGATTTGCCGTACTAGCTTTACGTATGATTAAAATAGGTGTGATTTCAGGGACACAAAGAAAAACTCTTGCATTTTCCCAAATGGTGCCGCCTCCCCTTGGAGACTTCAACGGTTATCGTACTTTAGTGTGAGTGAAGCATCCGAAGTCAGATGTGGGGTACGGGTGGGGGAGGTGCATCATGAGACAGGACCCTGAAGCGGGGGGGGGGGGGGGGAAGGGAGGCGCCCAGGATGGTGGAAGGAAACACGCCTGCCTTTGGCTGGTGAGCCGCCGCTCTGTGTCGAGACAGGGCAGGAGAGGAAGGGCACGGTCCCTGCCCACAGTGAGCTCGCTCCTGTGAGGTGTGCAGCAGATGATCCACAATTTCAGGACCTCCTTCACAGGGCTGTTGGGAGGATTACGTGAGTTCAAGTATGCCAAGTGCTTCAGACAGTGTCTGGCTCTTAGTAAGTGCTCAGTAGAGCTGGACTGTCCATGACCCTGTGCTGCTCTCCTGTCTACAAAGCTCCATGGCATTTCTTACTGAACGCTTTCTGGCCTTTACTCCTTCAACAGGCACTTATCTCGGCATTTCCTCTTATGTCAGCAAAGCTTCACTGAGGCTTTCAGCATCCCAGGTGGTCACCACGCCGGGCTTAGCAGTGACAAAATGAATCAGGGTGTCTGTTCTTGATCAGACTGGAGGGGGAGACCACTTCCACACCTGCCTGATGCTGGGAGATGGAAGGAGCCGGAGCCAGGTGGAAGGCTGATGGAGACGGTTGTAGAGTTCAGAGCAGGGAGCTGCCACTTGAGGCTGAGGGGCTGGGGGAAGGCTGCATGGATGCCTGCATTAGAGGAGAAGCCTTGGGAAGAGCAGGGCTGGTGATACGAACAGGCCGCGCTCTACCTCTTTGCACCTAGAAGTGTGCTCAGGCATCACCTGCACTGTAGGTCCTCTTAGAAGTCCCACTTTACGGATGGGGACACTGAGGCTTAGAGAGGTGGCTGCCAGCACTCGGTATCTCAGAGCCATATTCCTATATGGTCTGCAGAGAGCAGTGGCAGGTGGAGAAGACTGATTCCAGGCAGAGAGCAGTGGGGAGTAGAGAAGACATTCCAGGCAGAGGCAGCAGCGGAAATATGACAGAGCATGAGAGTGTAGGGCACGGGGTGGGTGTGGGGGCCTCCAGTGAGAAACCCATTTGGTTATGCCCAGGGGATGAGTAAGAGCTACACTTAGAAAGCTTGGTTGTCTAGATAATAGATGCTCTAACGTTTAGCATCAGTTACAGCGCTGGGGCAAGGTCTGGGTTGCCCCATGCCATGTCTGCCGTTAATCCATTTGTGCTGGATGCTGGGGAATCAGGGGGGTCCTGAATGGGGTGGGGGGTGGGGAGGTGCTCTACAACAGTGGCTGACCAACCAGTGCAGATACTTCAGTCCTTGAACTACTGGCCTGAATATCTGCTCTGTTTGTGATCAAGTCATGATGGTTCCTGACTCTAAGGAAGAGGAGTTTGGAACTATTATTTTTGTTGATTATTTTTGTTATGATCATAGCTTGTTTTGATTTTGAGTGCCCTCAAAACTTTTGGGGGGAGTTGGTGGAATATATAAAATCAATAACATGAAATTAAAGACTAATTTTTTAAAATTTCCTGAACAGTTTACAGCTGCTGTCTCTACTTAGCTTTGAGTTACTGAGACCTCAGAGCTATTGACCCTGACTCTCCCCTGTGGGTGAGAGCAGTGGCTGTTTCCAGGTCCCATTAGAAGCCCGCCCTTTAAGGGGCCAGAGATTGCCCCTCCCCCCATTCAGAAGAATGATTGCTGCCACTCTTTTTTATTTTAATTTTACAAAATCTATTTCCACAGTGATTACTTTATGTTATCCTTACAACATCCTTCTGAACTGAGCAAAATTCATATAATTATACCCATTTTGCAGATGTGGAAACTAAGACACTCCACACACACACACACAGCTGAGAATAAGAGACTAACCCAACTTTATAGAGCAGGTCAGCAAACCAGAGCCAGGTGGCCACTGGGCAGCCTCATGGAGACCTGGGCATGACTGGGGTGGCAAGGGCCAGGTGAGGTTCCAGAGTGCTGAAGTCTTCCCAGTGGCCACACCAGGCACAGTCCTTGAAAAAGGGACCGACGTGTCTGGGGAAGCTTCCTTTCCTTTCCTTTATCCCTATACCCAACAGTTCTGTAGATGGATAAAAGTAAAACTCTGTCCTCCTTCCATCCAAGCCTGTCTCTAGAAGTGATTTCCAGAAGCAATGGTGTATTCGTTTTCTATTGCCGTGTAACAATTTACCACAAACGTAGTGATTTAAACCAATACATTTCTCTTTTTTTTGAATTTTATTTTATTTTTTTATACAGCAGATTCTTACTAGTTATCTATTTTATACATATTATGTATATATGCCAATCCCAATCTCCCAATTCATCCCCCCCCCGGCTTTTCCCCCTTGGCGTCCGTACATTTGTTCTCCACATCTGTGTCTCTATTTCTGCCATGCAAGTTGGTTCATCTGTACCATTTTTCTAGATTCCACATATATGCATTAATATACGATATTTGTTTTCCTCTTTCGGACTTACTTCACTCTGTATGACAGTCTCTAGGCCATCCATGTCTCTACAGATTACTATCCTTTTTATGGCTGAATAATATTCCATTGAATATATGTACCATATCTTCTTTAAACCAATACATTTCTTATATCAGAGTTTCTGTGGACCAGGAGTCTGACTGCTTTGCTGGGTCCTCTTCTCTGCATCTCACTTGGAGCTCAGAGTCCTTCCCAAGCCTTTACGGGGGTTGACAGAAATAGGACTGAAGCCCCCAGCCCCTTGAGGCTCCTCACGGTTCCCTACCACATGGCCTCCACATGGGCGGTTCACATCACAGCAGCCTGCTTCTCCGAGGCCAGCAGGAGAGCCTCTCTTTCATGAGCTTTCTCCTGATTAAGTGAGGTCTGCTTAGGAGTCTCTTTTGATTAACTTATGTTCGACGGATTTGGAGCCTTGATTACACCTGCAAAATCCCTTCACCTTTAGTATATTCTGTTAGCTAGAAACATGTCCTAGATCCCATCCACACTCAAGGGAGGGGATTATACAAGAGCATAGATGCCAGGAGACAGGGGTCATGACAGACCTTAGGGTCTGTCACAAGTAGGTTGAGCTTACTTTCCTCTACCAATAATAATACAGCCCAGCACTTCATATATACCATCGTCTCATATCGACACAGCTGCATGAGGAAGGAATTGATATGGGCCCATTTCATAGGAAAGGAAACTGAGGTTTAGAGATCCAGTCCCCTTCCCAAAGTCACACAGCTCTAAGAGGCAGAACCTGGTCTTGAATTTAGGTGTGTCGTACATCAAGCCAATCACCCAAAAACTTATGGGCCTCTTAAGGGAGTTGACAGTCTTAGGTACTCAGAGGACACTATTGCATTGGAAACTCGGGTTTTACTTGGACCTTGCTAGATGCTCACCAACTTTATTTATATTTCTTCCCAAGCTTAGATGAGCTCACATCTAAGACCTTGGAGTTGGCATGATTCTGTTTTCTGAGAGAGGAAGGAAACCCTTACTATGTGACGGGATTTTTTTTTTTTTTGCATATATTCTCTTATAAACATTCTGCAGTGTAAATGTTGTTATCCAAATTTTCTCTACCAGGAAGCTCCCCCGCAGGCTCAGGGAGGTTCTGTGACATTCCACGTACAGTTGTTGGGAGTGAGATGTTAAACCCACCATCTGTCTGTCACACTTCATTCCATCGGACACTTATGGGCCAGCTCAAATGGAAACAACAGTCAACATGGAGGTTTCTTTTTGTTTGCTTTAGACAGTTATATTTTTAGCCAACTCTGTAACTCACTGACCCATTTGCTGGAATGGAAACTGGTAACTTAAGCATGAATGGAAACCACTTTAAAAAATAATGGTCCAACACTGGTCAGCACTGGTCTGTCATTGCCACCTGCAGTGACAGAGAGGGTGAGGTTTTTAGAGGAGTGCAAAGAATCTACCTGGTTTTGCTTATCTTCATCATACCTTTTGTTTGTAAAACAGACTGCAGCCTATAAAGAATATTTGCATAATTATATCATAGAACTGTCCTAACAGCTCTGTTTCCATGTCCCTAATTTGCAGATGGGGGAAGGTTTCAGCGAGAGGCTCTGTGTCTTGGCCAAGGTCACACAGTGCGAACGAGGAAGAGCTGGGTCTCCTGCCTAGGCATTTACTGCCAAGTTCCCCATCCACTCCCCTCTCATGAGCACAGATGGATATATGGGGGGAGATGTCATTGAAGAAAGCTTACGGATGTGAAATAAATCCCATCCTGGACCCACAGAAACACCCAAGAGTTGACCCCAGAATTCAGCCATCAACCTGTTGGTGAAACTCCTCAAAACACTAGCCCAGGTCTGGTACTTTGCTACTGGTTCCCATCCTGGAGGCCAGTGTGACTTGCCCTGGGGGATTCTTGGGGGATTTGGGTACTTTTAATGGGATACCTAGCTTGCTCAAGCTAATTTTTTGTGTATTTTAATATCCCTCATTTACAAAACAGAGCCAAAGCTGAGAATCCTTGTAGAGAGAAAGATGGGCCTTTCTCATTTTCCCATTCAGGTTATACTATATACCTGATTTACATGTTTATTGACTTTGTGAATGTGATGTTGTGAAGGCAGCGCCCGAGATACTGGTCCAGCAGTGATGTTAGGCACAGAAAAATGGTGACTCTAGAAAACTACTTCCATTGATCTACATCTTAATCGGGGTATTTCCCTTAATACTTTTTTCCAAAATTTCAAAGTAGCCCTGACTTTTGTCAGCCAAAATTATTCCTTCTTTACAGAGGTAGTCTTGGGAATTAGGATACTTACAGAACAATACAGCTTTAGCAGGATGGTAGGGGCTACGTGTAGGAGAACCTGGAAGGGGGTCTCTGAGGTCTTATGATGAAAGTCAGGAGTGGGGACACAGTTCATGTAAAATGTCACCTGGAAAACATCCGTGGGGGCAGGGAGAGTATTCAGAGTTAAAGCCAATCATACTTATATACCCTCTTCCTCCTGACATTTTGATGGAATGAAACAAATTCAAATGATGTCAGGTGCAGCCTAGGAAGGCAGACCAAGTCCCCCATGCACATCAGCACCTCCAGACTGCAAAGCAGTTCTACCCAGGTGGGTAGGAGATTCATGCTGTTACCTCTGAACTCACAGCCAGGGCCCTATGGACTGAGACTGGTCTTTAAACTTTCTCCCCAAGTCATCGCAGGTCAGACAGCCTCCAACCAGAGCTGCTGTGGTGAAATCGCCCTGCAGAGCCTTGGGAGGGAGGCTTCCCAGAGCCGTGGGGGCAAGACTGCGTGGTTTGAAAGGCAAGACATCGAGCTAAAGAGGTTTACTCTTGAGACTTGAGATCTAGCTGAATTTGCTTTGCTAGGTTTGGGACTTGCTTGGGACCCATCATCCTTTCTTCTTTTGTATTTCTCCCTTTTTGGAATGGGAATGTCTCTCCTATGCCTGTCCCACTATTGTGTTTTGAAAGCACATAACTTGTCTGGTTTCACAGATTCACAGCTGAAGAGAAATTTTGCCTTAGGATGAATCATACCTGGAGTCTCGCCCATATCTGATTTAGATAATATTTAGATGAGACTTTGGACTTTAGACTTCAGAGTTGATGCTGCAAAGAGTTAAGACTTTTGGAGCCATTGGGGTGGAATGAATGTATTTCGCATGTGAGAAGGACATGTATTTCCGGGGGCTAGGAGTGGAATGCTGTGAACTGAATTGTGCCCCCCTCAATTCATACGTTGAAGCCCTAACCCCACAACGTGACTGTATTTGGAGATAGGGCTGTTAGGTGGTAATTATGGTGAAGTGAGGTCATAAGGGTGGGTCCCAGGTCCAATAGGACTAGTGGCCTTACAAAATGAGAAAGAGAGAGATCTCTCCACTGTGTAAGGACACAGTCAGAAGACGGCCATCTACAAGCCAGGAAAAGAGCCCTCACCAGGAACCATAGGAGCTGGCATCTTAACCTTGGGCTTCTCAACTTCCAGAACTATGAGAAACAAGTTTCTGTTGTTTAAGCCACTCAGTCTATGGTCTTTTGTATAGCAGCCCAAGCAGAATAAGACACCCCTTTAAAGCCTTAGTGTTGTGATTATCAAAAAACAAAAAAAATGCATTCTGTAAGTCCCTCTCTGAACAACTTTCACCATCAGCTAAAATCAATAAACAATAAACACTGCAGAGAATATAGAGATGTATACATCATGTTCCTTTCTCCAATGGAGACTGCAGTTCAGCAGAAGAGGTAAATGTGGATACAGACACCCACAGGTATCTAACTTCAAAGGGCAGCAGAAGATCGTGCTAAATGTTGACTTGAGAAGGATATGTCTGGCAGGGGCATTATCAGGTCAGGTTTTGTAGAGTGAGAAGCGATGCTAGTAAATGTCTTTAGGAAGCAAACTTTTTGCAGAGCTTCCCACATACCAGCTAGGTTAATGGGGTCAAATGCTTGGGTGAAGTCCACAGTACCACTCATGTTGCTATTCTCAGCATCTTCCACTGGCTGCCAGTGGAAGAGTATCAGGTCTCCAGTTTCATGGCATCACTGGAGCCACACTGACTTTCAAGTGAGACACAACTGCCACTGATACGTATGAGTAGTTCATGGAAAATGACTCACGTTAATGCTGTTCTGAAATTGTGCACAAACAATATGGCTCCAGGTCGTCTGTCCCTGCATAAGCCTCCTTATGTTGGGCGAGGTCACAGTTACTGTCTCTTTGTAATCTAAGCAGTTAAGTGATGCCATCCATGCTTGAGCTACTGGCCACAATACCTGTGGATTGTAGAGGAGAGTGCATCCTTATGAGGTTCTCTACCCAATGAATGAGCAGAGGGGAAATCTCAGCTCTAAAAATCAGAAAGGACCTCGCAGCTTCAAGTATTTTTCAAGTATTTCCTGGTGGCAAGGAATTCTTTTTTGGACTCCACTTTTTTGGAGTTCACTAAATCATATATGGAACCTCATATATAAAAAAGATAAAAGGAGGGGAGCTCTGACTCCCCTTCCCTCCTGACCCCAAGGGGCCCTGAGGCACCTCCACAGAACACTGGAACTCCAGAGACCACATGGTCCAAAACCTTCAATTCATGCCTACCCTTTCCAATTGCAGATACCACTGCCCTCTAAGGCAACAAAGTCCTTTCACCAAAATTGATGCTGAGCAGGATTTGTACTTGCCTGGGTTTCCTGACTCCCAGCCGGTGCTCTTCATCCTTTGGGTGGCTTTGTCCAATGGTACCAAAGACTGAATGTTCTGTGTCTGCCCTTGAGGCAGTCGTGGGGTCAAGGATGGTGATTATTAACCTTATTCCCTTTGTATTAGGACAGTGCCTGACCCAGAGCTGCTCAGTGAGCGTTTGCAGATGGAAAGGATTTCCTGCATCCTGGTCTTCTCACCCTTGAAAACAAAGTATCATGGGAAACTCAATGAATTCTTCATGAGTGGTTTTGAGTGATGGCTGTAAACAAAGGCACTCAGCTCCTCATGATTTTTTTCCTTAAAAGTCCACTCTTAGAACCCCATTTTGTGAGTAACCAGCCCTAGCAAAGGCCTCTGCCTGCAGTGAGTCCCAGGGGAAGGCATCTTGGTGACAGTCAAATTGTGATTGTCTACACGTGATGTCACAGTTTGTGGAGCACAGGCACTACATTATCTAATGTGTCCTTCAAAACAAAACTGTTGGAGGGGGGGCACTTAGTCCAAATGTCGTCATCCCCATTTTATTGATAGAGGCCTTCTGATTTCTGCCAGTGTCCTTTCCGCTCGAGCACAGTGGGTCTAAGGATGGCCCAGGCCACGTGAAAGAGTGTTGGCATCATCTAGATGAAGACAGTAGAATCACAGACCAGGAGGCCTGGAAATTACTGCAGACTCAATTCTGCTCAACCCTTGCATCTCAAACACAAGGAACCAATGCATTGATGATTCCTCTGATGCTTTGTTTTTTGATGCCAAGTACCTTTTTAAATTTGGGGAGGGTGGTGGAATTCAGTTTCTGTGCTGGTTTTCCCTTTCGTTTTCTGCCTCACTACATGCTTTTCCACACTCTCTTGGAATCTCTTCTCGAAGGACCAAGGTCTGTTCATCTCTGTGAGTCATTCCTTCGAAAAGCAGTTTTTTGAGGGCCTGCTATGAGCCTGGCACTGTTCTAGGTGCCAGAGCACAGCAGTGAACAAAGCAGACAGGGTCCTGGCCTTCATGAGACTTATATTCTAGTGGATGAGACAGGACATAAAGAAATAAAAAGTTATACTCCATTTATAGTTATTGTAAAATATTTGCTATATTCCCCCTGTTGTACAAAATATCCTTGTAGCTTGTTTTATACCTAATAGTTTGTACCTCTTAATCCCCCACCCTTATCTTTCCCTCTCCCCTCTTCCTCCTGTAAATAGAGTACAACCTTTACAATTGTCCATCACTATATTGTACACCTGTAATTTACATGATGTTATATACATCAACTGTACTTCAATAAAAAATTTTTAAAAAAATATATATAAGGTGCTATGAAGGAAATAAGTAGGGGCTAATTTAGAAGGGGGAGGAAGGTACAGAGCTATCTGGGAAAGACTATATTTTAGCCCCGAACTCAGGGCTTAGCCCTTATTAGGGGCTGAGGAGATGTCTGGTGAATGAATGCATGTATGCATAAATTAAAATGAATGGTTATTTGTATCCTCTTTTAAATCAGACGTGCCCTCAACCCACCTTGACCTACCTGTTGCCTTTTGGTCCCAGCTGGTCCATACCTAACTCTTCCATGTGGCTCTTCACCCTCCCCCTGCCCTGTAATCCCATAACTCCCTGTGGAGAGCTGAGTAGGGGAGCAGTGTGACCCCAGCTGGGCTCTGGGGGATGCCACTGTCACCTGCCCAGCAGGCTGTGATGAAAGCAACAGGACCACGTGCTGTGCAGCAACGTTTCCTGTCTTGACTTCATGCGCCAGCCCAACCCCCACTCAGGAGGGTAGGAGGGACATTACTCTTTCAGTGACACTTCGGTGGCTCGGTGCATGACTGCACACACCCCTTCCCTAAGGTCTGGCTTTTTACAGCTTCCCAGTAAGAGTGCCGGTAAAGCCTTACCCAGTGATTCCCTTTGCTCCTCCCTTTCTGCGCCGCTGCAGGAACTTTCCATCAGGTGCGATCAGGCTGTGAGAGAGTCCCTGGGTAGAGGTCTGAGGATTTCGCAGATTTATTGAGAATTGTGGGCTGTCACCGAATATATGCCATAAGGATGCTCAGCCCCTCTCTTTTATTGCTTTTCCATGATTCTCCCTGTCCTACAATGTGCAGGCTTTTCCCTGGACAGCCCATAAAATTAGGCAAGCAGCCTCAGTTATTCACCTTATCCTCGAATTATTTCTCATCTTTTACCAAGGCTGTTCCGTTTCTGGATATATCGTTATTCTTTTCAGTTCTTCCCAACTCCAATAGCTTGTCATTTAGACTGAGATAAATGAGAGAGAAAAATGCCAGTCAGCTCTGAACGCTAATCATTAACTTCTTAAATGTCTCTTATTAAAACCACTCATCTACGCAGCCAGGCTATCTGAGACAAACAGAGTGGATCCAAGTCTGCGTCTCCACGTGCGCAGTCTCTCGTGAGCTTATATGGATATAATGTCACAGACTCATCCACCTAAAGAACCGGAAAAGCCTTAGAGATGAACTAGTTCAACTCATAAGGAAACTGAGTCCCAGGCGGGGGCAGGAGGGACTTCTCCCAAGCCACCCAAATGGATAGGGTGGGGCTGGCACAAGAACAGGAGCCCCCGCTGGGTTCGTGGTCCGCTGTTTGTTCATTGTTCCGAACTGCTTGTTGTGCGGCCACCTCCTCTCACATCTGAACTTTGCCCCAAAGCCAGGCTCCCTCATGTTGGCTTTGCCATCCCCCAGGTTCCCAGAGCAAAGTCTCAGGGCCACCCTTGACTGCTCTCTGTGTTCCATCAGACAGCAGGTCTTCCTTCAGCGTGGTCCTCTTGGCTGACGCCGTCAACACTGAACAGCCATAGCGAGGTGCAGCCCCGCAGAGTCCATGGTCAGAGGAGCCCTCACTGTACCCCCTCCGAGTATCACCCGCGTACAGAAGATGGATGTTATACACTTCGTGGCCTCTGACAATCAAAAACATTGACTCAGATTTGCCCACTGCTTCAGATTCTCCCTGGTTGTAAACATAAGCCTTTAAGGAAGAGGTGTTTAGAAGCTGCATGATTTAACTTGTTGAATTAAATGTTTCGCTTGACGTGGCGGCTCCCTATTGCATTTTTTTTCCACTCCAGAGTGTTTAGAAATGTCAGAAATTGTATAGGACAGGAAGGTTCTACTTGTCTAATAAGTAAAAGCTTATAGTAGGAAATTACAAGGAAATGGAAAGTGAAAATAAGGACGCTAAGAACCTACAATCAGAGTGAGCATAGCTATTGAGAGTGTGTTTCAAATATGATTTTGAGCTTCTTGGAAGGCAAGGGGAGGAAAGAAAACAAAATCAGTTATAGAATTCTCTTCTTGAGAGTGGAAGAAGCCATCTAAATAAAATTCCCTACCACTGCATTACCTCGAAAAATAATTTAATTTTCTTCTATTTATAAAAGTAATTCATGCTCTTTGAAGAAAATTGGGAACAGATAAATATATAGACCATCTCTCACAATCTACCACCCAAAGATAATTTCTGATAGCATTTTGGTTTCTTTCTTTCAGTCTTTTTTTTTTTTTTTTTAAGTATTGGGATCGTATAGCCTATACATTTAGCAGGATGCCTTATTCACAGCATTATATCACTTGCATTTCCCCTGAACATTAAGTGTCTTTTTATATGTGGCACTGGGTCTTAAGGTCACTTCTCAAATGATGTTTTATGTGTTGTGTGTGGGGAAACACTGAAGAATTTAATAATGTCATCAACTTTTTAAAAACAATAAATGCGGTAGAAAGCTTTGTGTGGTGATTTCTTCTGTGACAGCTGGCAAAGGCTGAGGCCATGACATTAAAATGTAATTTAGTGAGGGTGATTTTCACAGGTGCTAATCTTATGCGGTAGAAGTGTTTAATTAACTATTGGCAGTGCAAGGTGATTCCAGATGAGGCAGAAGGCCTGAGGGGTAGACGGATTGCTTGTAGCCCTGGGCACACCTTCCCTAAATGTCTCTTTCCAGAGGGGCTCTTGATTCAAAGCTGCTTTAAGGTTTTGAGTTACTGGGGAATCTATTCAGGGAGTTGGGTCTTTAAGATACTAAATAATACTTCAGTGAACTGGAAAAGAGTACAACCTGCTTAGAGGGTATCTCTTCCACTCAAGGGGTCATTTTGGACTGGGAAAGGGGGAAGATATGGCGCCTCCAAATATTGGCTATATTTCTCATGTTGTACAGTAAGTACATCCTTGTAGCCTATCTTATACCCAGTAGTTTGTACCTCCCACTGCCCCACCCCTACGTCGCCCCTCCCCCCTTTCCCTTTCCGCATTGGTAACCATTAGTTTGTCTTGTATATCTGTGAGTCTGCTTCTTTTCTGTTATATTCACTAGTTTGTTGTATTTTTTAGATTCCACATATAAGGGATGTCATACAGTATTTGTCGTCCTCTGTCTGACCTATTTCACTTTGCATAATGCCCTCCAAGTCCATCCATGTTTTTGCAAATGGCAAAATTTCATTCTTTTTTATGTCTGAGTAGTATTCCATTGTATATATATACCACATCTTCTTTATCCATTCATCTTTTTTTTGCGGTACGCGGGCGTCTCACTGCTGTGGCCTCTCCCGTTGCGGAGCACAGGCTCCAGACGTGCAGGCTCAGCAGCCATGGCTCACGGGCCCAGCCGCTCTGTGGCATGTGGGATCTTCCCAGACCGGGACACGAAACTGTGTCCCCTGCATCGGCAGGCAGACTCTCAACCGCTGTGCCACCAGGGAAGCCCATCCATTCATCTTTTGATGGACACTTAGGTTGCTTCTGTATCTTGGCGATTGTAAGTAATGCTGCTATGAACATTGAGGTGCATGTATCTTTTCGAATTAGTGTTTTTATTTTTTCCCAGGAATGGGGTTGCTGGATCACACGGTAATTCTAGTTTTAGTTTTTTTGAGGAAACTCCATACTGTTTTCCATAACGGCTGCACCAATTGACATTCCCACCAACAGTTTACAAGGCTTCCCTTTCCTCCACATCCTCGTCAACATGTGTTATTTGTTTTACCCATGACTCTTAAGTTGATCTCCAGTCCATACATATAATACTTTACATTTGTCCCGGGTCCTGACAGCACTGTGAGGTATAAAGGGAATATTCTTATCCTAACTTTACGAATAAGGAAACCAAGGCTCAGAGGAGGTAAATGACTCGTCCAAGGTCATATTCCAGTGAAGGATGGAACCAGAGCTAGACTTTGGGTTGTCTGAGTCCAGGGTTTGTCCCACTCTGCTGTGGGTTTTCCTCAGACCTTTCTGGTGACTTTTTTGGAAGGCTGAATTGTTTTCTCTCTCTGGCACCAGCACAGAGGTTCTCAAAGTGTGGACCTTATACCAGAAGCGTTCCTTGGGCATTTGTTAGAAATGCAAATTCTTGGGCTCCACCCCAAACCTACTGTGTTTTAACAAGCCTTCCAGATAACTCTGAGGTATGCTAAAGTTTGAGGACCACTGTTCTAAAAGTTTTCAATAAATATTGTTGAATAAATACTTTCTAGAATTCCTTTCAACATGTTTAAATAATAGTCTTTCATTAACATGTTTAAAGTATTTAAGAACTCCCATCTATATTTTTATTTGAAAACTTCCAATGACCCCTTATTAACCAATCCCCAGTGGGAGAGAGGAGTATTTTATCATACAGTGAAGACGGGCCCAGCCCTGTTTCTCTGTGTGAAAGGTACAGAGAGAAAAGAAGGCATCACAGACACAGACGATATGGATGGGCGAATCAGACCAGCTAGAAGAACGTAATGTAAATAACGTTTATTGAGCTCTTAGTTTGTACCACAAACTATCCCTAAATGCTTTACATGAACTATCTCTTGGATCCTCACCACAACTTTATGAGGTGTGTACCACATTGCATTCCCACTTTACAGATGAACAAACCAAGGCCAGGAAACTTGCCCAAGATCACAAAGTTAGTAAGTGGCAAAGCCCAGTAAGAGTCCAAAGCTCAGGAGCTTACATACTGTTGTATTTTGCCTTCTTATGTTCTGCATCTTCCAGAGAACATCAGCGCTGTAGCACGTCGTAGGGAGAGATGCTGAGTGGAGACTTACTGGGCATCCCTTGTCCCTAGAACAGTACATAATACATTGTTGATACCTAATATGTGTCTAGTGAATGAATGAAATGAACTGTTCACAAAATAATCCTATTAGGAGTGGGCATAAAAAGCCTTCCAGGGAGGGTCGGGTCGGGGTTGGTATTTGAAAATGGAAACGTAGGGAAAATGGAATCCAGAAGAGAGAAAGGGTACAGATAACAGTACAACTATAGCAAATCAAGTTCCAACAGAGGTGGTGGGCAAGCGGTTTGCCTGGAGGAGTGAGGAGGTAAGGGAAGGGGTTCTGAAAGGGGACTATTGCTAAAACTGGGAAGAGAGAGTGGGACCCCCTGAGAGGCAGCCCACAGAGCTGGACTTTATCCTGTTATCAGTGAGAGGTCATTGGAGGGTTCTGAATATGGGCTCCAAAGGGCCAAGGAAACAACTTAGAACAGTCTAGTATATATGTCTGTTATTTTAAATTTTACAGATGACAGAGGAAAGTCAGCTGGACTACAGATCTGGGAGAGTTTGCTGGCATGACAGCAAAAAGATAATCTTTCCAAAAGAGTCACATAGCCATTTTGATTCATTATAGTTTTCATGAAGTGCTAACAATTACAATATGCCTGTCTGTAAAGCTTGCAGTGGCATTTGATAAAAATGAGGTTTTTCTGAAGCCTGAAGGGCTGTCATAGAAAAGAGGGATGCAAAATCCATTTTTGACAGGGTCAAAAATGAAGAACGGAGACGTTGCTATAATCCCTGTTATTCAAGGGTAGAATAAAAGCAAGTACCCAATCTATTTATTTAAAATAACTGTTTATTACAAATATTTATTATCAGTCATCACATAGCTTAAACACAGCTTCCGTGCAAAGCAGAAAGCTCTGAAAGGAACTAACTTCCTCTTTTGATATGTGGGCAGATCTGTTTGAACTACACTGCCCATTCAGTCAAAAGTCAAGCGAATACGGCAATACGGTACGCACCTCACCTACACATGGCGCACTCAGAAACTCCACCTCTCGAGAGAATCAGCAGTACCCATCTGTTATTGTTGTTTTTCTGACTAGCTGTCTTTTATCTCTTCTAGTTATTTTAGGAAAACTCATAGGTCTGAGCCACTGCAATGTCCATCACCCACTTAAACAAAGTCTGGAATGATTTTTTTTTAATCTTTTACTTTTTACTTTTTATTTTATATTGGAGCATAGTTGATTAACAATGTTGTGTTAGTTTCAGGTGTTTAGCAAAGTGATTCACTTATACATATACATTCACTTATACATATAAGAATAGAAGTGAATAGAATAGAAGTGAATACATATACATTCACTTATACATATAAGAATAGATATACGTATCTATTCTTTTTCAAGTTCTTTTTCCATTTAGGTTATTAGAATATTGAGCAGAGTTCCCTGTGCTATACAGTAGGTCCTTGTTGTTTATCTGTTTTAAAAATAGCAGTGTGTACGTGTCAATCCCAAACTCCCAATCTTAATACTGAGAATCACTAGATTTGATCCTTTGAAGGATAAAATTGCAGGATGATAGACCAAAAGTGCTAAGAAAGGATTATTTGAAATTTCTAAGCTGCTTTGAAGTGAATGAACTCTGTCTACAAGTAGGCTTTGTAGGAATGAGTTTCTTAAATTGAGCGTCTATGTTTAAATGTCCCTTTAAATCCTATTTTGAAAGTAGGAATGTGCAGATATAGCGTTAGCAACTCATTTCAGTTTGCCAGGGACTTTCCCAGTTTTAAGCCCTGAAGGCTCTGAAGTCCCCTGTGTCTCAGGCAAGCTGGGATGGCTGGTCACCCTGCACATTTCACAAGCAAGCAGACAAAAAAATAAATCCGTAGGAGATGGTGAAAATGAAAGGACGCTTTCCTAATCTCCCACCCAGAAGTGAACACTGCTCCCCTGGATACGTAGAACACATTGGTGGGACTGTATTTACCATTTATTCCATTCTGCCTTATATGTAACTTTATTATTATTATTATATTCATCTTTTTATAGGTAGCTGGAAGCTGGAACCACTTCCAGTGATCAGAGCCCTTTCCCATTTGCATGGTCTCATTTGACCTTTGTTGTCACTCTGAAAGATGGACAGGGCAGGTGTCAGAGACCCAGGTATGAAAGCAACTCCCACTTTTAGGGGAGCCTCTCGACCAGACCTAGGATCTCTGATTCCTGGTCCAGTGATTTCACCACCACCGATCATTTGTATTCCCTTTGTGACATTCAGGCCCTGATCCTTCACCTCCATAATGTAGAGAAATAGGTCATTTGTAACTTACAACATGTATTAATCCAAAGGCTTTTAAACACCTTTCAATTTTACTGATTACCTTCCAGGTGAGCATGGTGAATGGTACGAACCCCCATTTCACAGTAAGAGAAACAAAGGCTCCAACTGCCCTGGCTTAGGTTATCCAGGACTTACAGCTTGGAGACTGACAGTTAAAATACCGTCTTGTTCTTTGTGATTTGGCATAATTGGACACTTGGCACCTTTGAGGATATTTTGAAGATCAACAGCATAACTATATTTTTAAAAGAAGTGTCTAGATTGATGGAGACCCACAAAAAGCAAAAGCTCACCTGCCCCAATGAGGATCTGAGATTATCACTCAACAAGTTGATGGTGCACTAGGGCTGCCATGGATACGTATGTTGGCCTCTCCCTGTTGATCTCACACAATGTGCATTTTAACTTTGACACAGATGCTTTGGTTTCAGTTGCACATTGAATAACAGGAACCACATCTTAGGAGCTGGTTACTCCCTAGCACCTAAGTTACTTTTTCTGTTTTGTTAAAACAATTTCTTTCATCTTCTTTTGTGTTCTCCTGTATCTGCTACACAGCAGTCCAGCCGGCTTGAATTTGCTCACGTCTCAAATGCACAAACCCACTCTCTGCATGTGTTTCACCAAACCTGCGTCCACGGGATCACTCTCAAGTTCTAAGTCAGAGCCCTTTGGAGGCACAAGTGCAAGTACCCAAGGGTACATCAAAGGGGGCTCCCCTTTATTTTTCCTTTCTCCTTTGTCCCTTCCCTTTTATTTTATTCTGTTGGTTTAAATTACAAATACACGATCAGTGTGGCAAATCAGACCCTAAAGAGATATATGGATCCAGAATCCTGAAATTCAAAAAGCTCTGGCACCTGAAAGTTCTTTTGGAAATTTGTGACTAATTCATTTGAAGGCAAAACTGACCTAAATTTTTGGAGGCTGTTTGTTGCCTCTATGTGTCCCACTTTGTGCTGCAGAAATGTGAATGGACTTGATTACAGGGTGGTGCCCAGAGCCTGCTGAGGATGGTATGAGGTTACATGCATCTTGTTACCTTTCTACATGCCAAAATATTTAAAATTTTGCAGCATATCCGGCCCAAGGGTTTCAGATATTTCCTTATCTGAAACCACATAAAGAAAATATGAAGACTCTCCCTTCCCCACCCCTCAAATGCCTCCTACCGGAGGAGAAAAGCTGATGTTATTGGTGTTAAGTACTGCCTTCCACTCCCCTCCGTCTATTGTCTCTCTCTCTCTCACACACACACACACACACACACACACACCACACATACATACACACACGTTTTTAACTTAAAAACAAAGCCCTGTGTGTGTGTTCATGTGTAGCACAGCATTTTGTTTTTAAATAAAAAGGGATCATACCACTCACAACACTTCGTGACTTGTGTTTTCCCCCCACCATGATATTCCAGGATAAGACTTAAGACTCCAACTCATTCCTTTTACTGGCCATATGTTATTGCATTAAACACGGCTGGATCGTCCTGTAATCAACCATTCTGCTCTCAACGGACATGTTGTTAACAGTATTTTGTTTTGGGGGATCGAACATTCGTGATTATAAAAGGACAAGTTACCGACAGAGGTTAATTTGTTTTATAAACATTGGCACCGTTGGTTAGCCAAGAAACCTTTTCTCTCCATTGTATAAGTAGAAACCCTGAGGCAGAGAATGTTTTTCTGGTTTTGTTTTATTCTTTATTTTATTTTATTTTTTGAGAGTAAGTTGCAACATACTGGCTTTCTTGTTTTTCTGCCCCTCTCTGTGTAAGCTTTCCATGCCCCAGGGCTTGCAGGCAGGCAGGAAGCCTGCACTGCACAGCAATGGGCGCTGATGTGACACCTTCAGAAAGCCCAGGTCACAAACCACGACTTGTCAGTTTTCCATAACTTAACCTCTCAGGAGAGGGTCCAACCTCTGACTGGTCCCCACAGGCAAAGAGGCAGGGGGCTTCACAGGGATGAGACCTGCGCGGCATGGATAGGCTCAGTGACTCTAGGCTCTGCTGGCTCCTGATGGACAAGCCACATCATGGAATTTCAATCAATAATTTAGCCCTGGCTCCAGTTTCAGCTGCAGTGTTCGCTTTCAGCGCCGGGCTGCCATTGCTACTTGCATTCAGGCTCCCCTCCTCTGTGCAAGGTATGGAAAGTTGGCTGAGATTCACTCACATTTCTAGAACCCAGTAGGGCCAGATTCCTAGGTACAAGAGTAGAGATTCCCCCCCCCCCCCAACAGGAGTGATGTCAAATCCAGATGTGCAAAAATGTACCTTTTAAGATCAAACAAAAGCTGGACATCACTGACCTAGTGCACAGATCGTGAACGTCTTTGCATTGTTGCTCTACGAGGCCTTTGTCATCCAAAGGTTCTGAAGACCAGCCTTCACCAATGCTAACAGGCATAGATCACCTAGAGATCTCGTTGAAAATGGAGACTCGTGTTCAGTTGGTCTGCGGTAGGGCCTGAGAATCTACGTACCTACCAAGCTCCTAGAGGAGGCTGTTGCTGCTGGTCCGTGGACCTAACTTTGAGTAGCACAGCTGTAGACAGCCTAGAATTCCCTGCTTTGAAGACAGTTGTTCCCTTTAGGGCCATTGCTGGGAACTCTGTGGGAGAGACCGGACATTCTTACTGGGACTCGGTGGAGGGTTGGGTGCACGTTCATTCCCCTACTGTCGAGCCGTTGGGCATCATAGTCTAGCTGTAATTGCTGATGAAGGACCAGATGTGGGGTCATAGTGTTATTCTTGTGCCCCTTCCTTGCAGGGCACTTGCATGTACATCATCTCATTTGAACTTCACAGAGAGCTTGAAGCAGGCGGGCAGCAGTTTTTATCCCCAGTGACAGATGAGGGAGAGAGCTCTGAGGCCAGTTCAAGCCATCTTTTATTCCCCTTTGGGAGAAACAATTGAGAGAAGAAATGCCATGCTCAAAGCTGGTTCCAGAACTGCAAATATGACAGAGCAAAAGTCCTGGATAATCATATACTCTACTCACGTTATATTGTTCCTAAGGTCTTGTTTCTCTTCAGCCCTACCGTATGTCTCCAAGACTGTGGTCTTTGCGTGTAAGCCCTATGTTGAACAACTAGAGTGTTATATCTGGCCCTTAGCTATATCACGGGACTGAAAAGAGAAAAATAAAACAGGGTCTGTTTTATGACTTAGCGGAAAGAAATTCCATTCAAGAAAGATGTGATAAGAGCCAAATGGGAGAACACAGAGGAAAATGCTGCTTCTTCTTTTAGCTTTGCCCTGTTTCTTCTACCTCTTCAAATGTACACGTGGAAGTGTCTGCAGAATTCCATCTAATGTTAGCATGATCAATAAAGCACGTGATCACCAAAGGACACTGACATTCTTGCCCACTGATCCTAGCTGAGACCTCAGAATTTTCTTCATCATGCTTCCGGCAGCCTCTTCTAATAGGTGGGAGATGAAGCGGAGTTGAAAAGTCTTTGTCGTTTCTGAGCCTCCATCAGAAGATCATTGGAAGGGGTTGATCGTAAACATTAGGTAAGATCTAGAAGACTATTTGCTGTTAATCCCTGCGGGCCATTGCTTAGCGTCATCTAGACTAAACATAGCCCAATAGCAGGCTTCCTTCCTTAGATAGGTTTTGCGAGTAAAGGGAAGCTGTTGTGACTTTGGTTTGTCCTGGCTTATAAGGGTGGATACTGTTTGATGGGGGTTGGGGTGTGGAGGACATGGCATTAGTACAATTTTTTTTTTTTTTTTTTTTTTTGGTACTCGGGCCTCTCACTGTTGGGCCTCTCCCGTTGCGGAGCACGGGCTCCAGACGCGCAGGCTCAGCGGCCATGGCTCACGGGCCCAGCCGCTCCGCGGCATGTGGGATCTTCCTGGACCAGGGCACGAACCCGCGTCCCCTGCATCGGCAGGCGGACTCTCAACCACTGCACCACCAGGGAAGCCCGCATTAGTGCAATTTTTAACACACAGGTGCAACAATTCTACTCGGTACCTTTATACTAAATGGAAATACAAATGATATGCTTTGATGACTATCTACAGTGACATACACTTCCATGATGATCTCTGTTAGAACTGGAAACGTGTCTTCACATCTTCTGCACTACCAATGGCTGATCTGAGGGATTCTCTCTGTGGATCCCAGTATTAGGATACAGAAGCCCAAACAAGGGGTTTTGTGGTACCCAGAAGCATCACACCAAATTCTGAGATGTACAGAAAAGATCCAGTAGAGGAGAAGAAAACTTCTGCAAAAAAGGAAAGGTAAAGAAAGGAAAGGAAAGAAGAGAAAACTTCTGCACCTCACTTACTCTGGAGTTATTTGGGGCAGGTTTCTCTCCTTATGATGGCCACTTTCAGTGTCTTCTCCTAGGCATGAAGTGGAGAATTTGCATTATAGCTCTTCACAAGCAAGGGTTGTTTCTAACTTCTTGTGCCCAGTTAATAATGCTGAACAAGTGAGCATGGAGAGAAGCAGAGAATTCAGAGCTAGACATGGTCCAGTCATCCCTTCATCTTACAGGCGAGGATGCACAAGACCACACTGAGGCAGTGACTTTCTCAAAGACATATTTACCTTGCAGAACATCTAGGACCAGCCCGAAAATTCTTCTGACTCCCACTGGCCAGGCAGAAAGCAGGGTGGGCAATCTGTCTCTTGGAACCGTAGAACTTGTGAAAAATAAATAAATATGGTAGGTCTTGGAATGATTCCCTTTTTGGAGAGAAACGCAGACTCCATCTCAGGTTGTGGCTTCCTGGGTGAAGACCTGGACTATTGTGTGTGTGGCATAATTACTGGGGTCTTTTTTTTTAAATTTTTTTTTTATGGGAGTACAATAAATAGAACATTTCCTGCCTTAGTCTGCCATTTGGGAAAGCTTTTCATTTTCCCTTTGGGCCTAGGGAGTTACAAAAGACAGACTTCTTTTCAATTATAGCTTGGCTTGAGCTTGAATATATAACTCAGCCAGGAGCGAGCTCAGACTGAAGTTTTTAAAGGCGGAGAAAATGAAATGAGGTCTCCTTGACGCACAAGCTGGCTCCGTTTCTGTGTCTGTAGCTGGGATGCTGTTTGTAAGAAGCCCCCCTCTGAAGCAGGAAATAGAATCATCCGGCATGACACTTTACAGTAAGTTCTGCAGGAGCTTGAAAGAAATGAGTAGGGTGGGCTCATGGGACGGAAGGCACTTGGCTAGTAGAATACTCCTGTCTTGCGCGGTTGGCAGAGAAGACCCTCCAGGCCCATGACCTTTAGTGACCTGGGGGTGTGAGAAGGAGGAAGGAGAGGTGGTCCAGAAAGCAGAGGGACAATGATGACAGCTGACGTATTGAGTGCTTGCTCTCTTCCAGCCCCCGCCCTCGCGTTTTACTTGTGTTATCGCCTTAATCTCCCCCATCACCTCTGGGGAGGGACTCTGGAGAGGAGGGATTTAGCTACCCGGCTGTTCTTCTATCTGCCCCCTGGGGGATGAGGAACTTCAGTGTGAGACTGGCTTCAGGTCTTTCCCCTGAGGGAATCCTCCACATTAAAGCAGCATAAACCTTGATTAGAATCTGTGGCCTACAATAATCAGAACTTCTCTTTTCATGTCTTCACCATTTTACTCTTAAGAGAATCAAAGGGCAGGTAAGCGAGGACTTTTGAAAGGATTCAGTTCTCATGGCTTGGGTGGTTATGGCTGAATTACTTACGTTAATGACTTCAACTGAGATTTCAGCCATCTCCATTCTACTGCAGACTCCACCCCCACTGATTGTTGGTGTCTTGGACAGTCATCTAAAGTCTCTGGACCTCCAGCTGGCTGGGTCTGAAACATAAGAGGGTTGGATGAAGCTTGAGGGATCCGGGTGGGTGTGAGGAGCCTTCCCAGAGGAATGCTTCTTTAACTGCTGTTGAAGGTGATGTACTGAGAACACTCTGGAGAGATGTTAGAGGCAAGCTGTGAGAAGGCAGAGCCTTGAAGGAGCCTCTGAAGGTGGTCACAGAGGCTTCTTGCTTTATGTCTTCATTTGCCCTCCAGCTCACAGTGCTGGCCGCTACCCCGCAGGTCCATTGTAGTTGATTTACAATGTTGTGTTAATTTCAGGTGTACACCATCAGAATTCTTAAATGCAAATAAACGATTCAGTGATATTCACCTTCTCCCATTCACACTTTAGAAATATTTTGGAGTATCTTTCAACATCATCTCTTCTAATTCATCCACTTTGTAAATAACAAAACTAAGGCCCAGGGAGGGGGAAATTACTTGCCCAAGATCACACAGTTCTTTGTGCCAAAACTAGGTCTGGAACACAGGACTCTGGATCCTCTGCTTTTCATTACACACTCTTTTGCTTAAAGGGCTACCTAAGGCATTCAATTCACCCGACCATCCTGCTTCTCCAAAAATTCTGACTAAGGCCTTATTGCACAGCGTATAGGAAAACATAACTATCCCAAATTCACAGTACTGATATTAAAGGCAACACTTAATATGCCTATAGTTTCCCACTTCCAAATTAATTAGAAAGGAATGTGTTATTTTTGTTTTTAAGTCTTACTCTTCCAACCAGCCCTGAAGTGATTTTAAATAGAGAATTTTGAGTGGAAATGAAAGCAGCTTTGCAATAAGAAGTGCTGCCCTTTGGCCCGGGCACCCATTATAGACGCTTGTCCTTGTAAGTTGCAGAGGTAAGAACTGACTGGATCTCACACGGGATGCGATAGGTGAGAGCCCATGTGTCTCGTTTCAAGACTCCAGGAAGCTCCTGCAGTCCTTCTTCCTCCTTTCCCGGTTCCTCACTCCCCTGCCAGAGGCCTGAAAACCCACCCCTGGAGCTTTAATCCCCTCTGCTTACATCTGGTCCACGATCAACGTTGAGACGTTATCCAGAATCCCCACTTCAGTGGGAATACTTTCAGAGTTGGCTTTGAGAAAGGAAAGTGGGGAAGATGCCATGTTGGCCGAGGGTGGTTGGGGGGATTAGAGACTAGTGAGGGTAGGAATAGCAGACCCAGGGTACAGGTGGTTCCCAGAAGATAGGCTTTTGACTGCTTTGTGGCTTGGTGTGTGGTTGGGCTGGCATCCTCAAGCTGGAGGAAGAAAGGGAACTGGAGAATTCCTGTGTGGGCTTTCCTGATAGAGCACGAAGAACAAGCCCACGTGCTCATGGTTCCTGACACACCTGGCATCATGTCATCAAGCCTCCAGACCCATTCTTACTTGGTCACTTTTGCTCTGATGTCCTTCCCCACCACTTTGCTTGAACAAATCCTCTTACCCTTCAAGTCTCATATCAAGGCAAGCTGTGAGAAGGTAGAGCCTTGAAGGAGCCTCTGCTGCCCCAAAACCTTCCCTGAGGTCTCAGGGGGTCTCCTTCCTGCTCCCACCCCACCCAGGCTCTATCATTCCACTTATGACCAGGTCTCATTCAGCACCACCCTCCTGGGCTCTGCACCGAGGAGGCCGTTAGTGGAGATGTTTGTCCCCCTCACTGCGAGGACCCACCTTGCCCAAATGGCTGGGTGATTACACATCGTTGAGGGTGGAGCTAAAGCCTCCTCGGTGCCCCCCACAGCCAGGAAAGCCGAACATAGGACTTGATGGAATCCTGCGTTGCAGAAGCAGCGAAGTTTCCCCCCACCGTTGGCTAGAGGATAGTAGAGGATAGTGCCTGGGGAGAGGAAGGTGGTTGAGCACATCTGACCATGTGAGAAGTTTGTCCAAGCGGGTAGGATTTCTGGACCTGGTCACAGTGCTGTCACCTTCAGGGAGGACCCACCTGCAGAGCTCCGTGTGGATGGGCAACTAGAAAGACGTCAGTTTGTGAGTGAAGCTCCTGACATCGTGGCTGTGTTGACTTGAGATTCTACCAGTGTTCTCATCCAAACTGTGTCCTCCATTCCCTCAATGACTCAAAGTGGTGCCCTTCTTCCAGGGCAAGGACTGATGGTGGGGAGAAACAGCAGCAGAACTGGGGTCTGGGGGAGAAGGGGGCTGTGATCCAAAGGAGTTTCCAGGTTAGATAGGGAAATAGGGAACAAACAGAGCGGAGGTCGCCTCAAGGGTCTCCTGAGACTCTGGCCTCCCTGTGTCTGCAGTGGGCTCTGGGAGCTCTGTCGTCGCTTTTCTTTTTTATCATGCTCCTTAGGGGGTTCTACTGTCCATCCCCAATTTTGAGCACCACTGGGTCAGAGATGGCCAGGCGTTGTTGAACATTAGAATCACTCTAAGAGTTTTTTTAAAAAAAAACAACTCACTTGAGTCCTACCCCAGATTAAATAAATCAGAGTATCTGACCATGGGACCTGGCCATGGCATTATTAAATGAATATTAGAATAGACTTTTCAAGCCCTATAAGCCCGACTTCACGGACACATTATAAAATACTAATTTTGCAAAGAATGTTCCGTAGGGTCCTGGATTTACATCACCCTATTTAGTAAAACTCATGATTCAGATTTGATTTTAGTGCCACAAGGCTTTTAATCTCTCATATTGGAGAGGTTTGGATAGATGAGAGCTTAGTGAACCCAACTGAGAGGCCCGGTGACAGATTTTGTGATTTCTCTAAAGTCTTTTCAGACCAGTTTGTGATATTAAGATGCTCAAAAAAACGCAGACATCCAGAGCAGAGGGCAGGATGAAGAACAGTTGCAGAATCTCCATCAGCACAGGATCCCAAACACCAGTCTCTTTGTCAGAGAATCAGTATCAAGATACCCTCATTTGGTATGAAGATTATAGGAATTGCAGGCTCATTCCATGAATGTAGGGGGAATGGATTCATGATCAAAAGCTGGAACTAATTTCTATAGCATCTTAAATAATAAAAAGTATGTCAAGGGAGGAAAGCAAAACTTCTGACAGCGGCCTAATTAAGTGGAAGGCATGTTTCCTCCATTAGGGACTGGTATTCTCCAGGGGAGGCTTAAGTGAGAAGATGTCTTCTTCAAATTAAACCCATGTGGGAAGGAGTTCTGTTTATATGAGGCTGTAGATTTGTGTTGTTCTTTGGTTTCCTGTGCTTTGGTGCATTTCTGAGGTGGAAGAATTCCAGCTTTCAGTTCTCCTGATCTGAGCTTAGAGAGCCATAATCAGGCCTAAAGAATAGCATGACGGTCCCATAAATATTTGTGGCGAAGGTTCCTGGGTATTCAGAGGACACAAAGGCTTCCACTGGGCTTCAATATAAAACCGCCAGGAATCTGTCACAGACCTGATCCCTTAGCTTTACCCATCCATCTTCCTTGAATTCCAGACCTTTGAGTCTGGTTCCTGAGCTACTTGAAAACCTTGTTTGGTTGCAGAACATTGCTCTGCATAGAAACTCAATGGCCTTGTGGAGAGCAGATGGGCACATCACTGTACCAACAGCTAACCAAATATGAATCACTTTCCCTTTTCCCCTTCATGGTCAGTGGGATTCTGCCCTAGCTTAGGATCACCCATCTCCGGCCAGTGGACAGTGGCCATAGTTCTTCCTGTGTTTACTCTCTCCATTGAATGTATTGCTCCACACACGAAACCCTGAACATGGAGGTACTGCTGAATTTTTGTGCCATCAAAGTGAATCAGTTATACATATATGGGATATTATATGTATATGTATAACTGATTCACTTTGTTATAAAGCAGAAACTAACACACCATTGTAAAGCAATTATACTCCAGTAAAGATGTTAAAAAAAAAAAAAAGAGAGAGAGATCTACTGACTCTTTACTAAGGCACAACATTTCACAAACAGGGATGTTTAATTAGCTCTTCCTAAGTGTTTGTCTTCTGTGCTCATGATGACAATAGCTCTAAATTTATAAAGCGAAAACTGTGTGTTTTGTACATATTATCATCTAGTTGTGGAACAACCCTGCAAGATAGACGTTTCTTGCCCCCAGTTTGCAGATAAGGAACCTGAGGCTAAGTGTGTATGTGAGTTATATGCTGGATAATAAACCCCCCAAACTTAGTGGCTTTAAACAATGACAGCATTTATTTTGCTCATGAACCTGCAGTTTGGCCAGGGCTTAGTGGGGATGACTCATTTTACTTCACTAGGTATCATTTGGGACAGCTCAAAGGCTGGGGGCTAGAATCATCTGAAATCTCACTCATTCATGTGTGTGGTGGTTGAGGGCACCTGTCAACTGAGAACTTAGCTGGGGATCAGCCAGAACACTACACAGTGCCTCTTCATGGGCTCTGGGCTTCCTCACAACATGGTGGCTGGGTTCCAAGGGTAAGCATCCCAAATGAGAGAAAGGGCCAGGCAGACTCTGCATCCCCTTTAATGATCTGGTCTCAGATCTCACACTGTGACCTTCTTCTATTCATCTACGCTGCCACAAAGGTCCACCCGATTTCAAGAAAGAAAATACAGGCTTTTCCCCTGGAGAGTATATGGGACTGAAAATAGTACTGTAGCCACTTTGGGAAATAAAATCTGCCACATCCAGCTGGTTGATATCAGGGCTGGAGTTTGAACCCAGGTCTGCATGACTCTACACCAGGCCCTTTACGCTGTACTACTGAACTCTGTGACGTCAAGGACACAAGCCTGCCTCTAGTGCAATGGAATTTAGTTTTTAAATGTTACACGTGGGGCCAGTGCAGCAAAAGAGTCAAACTTAGAGGCAGAGGATTTGGACCTTGGGACCTTCTAAGCCTTGGTGCAGGTTTTTGGTATGAATGAGAGCCGTTCTGCCTTGCTAAGCACGATGGAGTCATTTGGAAGACATATCAGGGGAATCAAGTTTACATTTCTTGAGCCCTTACTGGGTTCCTAGGGTTTCATAAAATAAAGAACCAAAATAAAACAAGTCACCAAGTCACATCCATGCTAATGGAAGGCTTACCAACTAGATGGTTGGAAGGACAGATCATTTGGTATCAAAAGAAATAATACGGAATAGTGTCTGACTTACTAATAAGAAAACCTCACGTATCTAGTAACTCTAAAACAATCTAATAGAAATGAAGCAAATTCTAGAACAACACATAACACTAGAGTGAGAACACTAGGAAAGGAGAAGGAACTAACAAGGAAGACTTAAAGCAAGCAAGCCCTGAAGCATTTCAACATTTTTCTTTTTCTTTGTTCCCTTTCTTTCCTTTTCCTTTTTTTTAAGCTCCGGGTAAATAACATGTTTATGGGTCTAAAAGCCAGAGTTCTTGCTGTCTTGGGGAGGATAATCATGTTCTTAGGAGTAGATGAGTTCTCAAAAGCGTACAAAGTATGGCGGGGGAAGAGCAATTAGCTGAGAGGGCAAAGGTCAGGAAGGGGAGGATGTCAGTAAATGAACAGGAGAGTCACGTGCAGGACTGGCTGCAACTGGTGGGGCGCACTGCAAAATGAAAACGAGGGATCCTTTGTTCAAAAATGATTAAGAATTTCGAGACAGCAACAACAGAGCATTAAGCCAACTGTGAGGCCCTTCTGAGCTCAGGGTCTCGTGCATCCGCACAGATGGCATGTGTGTGAAGCCAGCCCCGGACACAGGAGAGGCACCAGGTGACAAGGCAGGTAGCAGAGGGCTGAGTTTTAAGAGGAAGAGATAATCGAAAGTTCTAGCTACCAGAGTTAAGTAAGGGTAAGTCAGAGAGGAAAGGAGGGAGGGAGAGAGGGAAGGAGGGAGGGAGGAAGGAAGGAAGGAAGCAAGGAAGGAAGGAAGGGAAATTGCTTAGTCCCAGAAAGTGACTGAAGGAGAATCGCTTTAGAAGAGGGTGTTAAGGTAGAAGACTGGCAAGAATTTTAAGAGAGACACAGTAACCTATTCAAATAGTTTGGACATGAAAGGATAGGAAGGAAAACATGTAGGAGTGGAAAGCAGGGGCATGGTGTTAGGGTGTGGTGTTGGGCTGGAGAGGGCAGTTCTTTCCCGGAGGGTGTGTGAACAAACAGGAGGGTGAGTACAGACTCAGTGCAGAATGCCATAAAGCTCAGCGTAGGTTGAAGGTCACTCCCAAGAGGCCTCAAGCACAGTAATATTACGCAACACATTGAGTTGTAGGCAGCCTTGGCCCCAAAGCCACTATCAGACCAGGCTGCTAACTCAGGGTCCAAGGTACCACTGGACCCTGCTCTCTTAGTCAGACACTTGAGCTGAGTAGCCTTCTGGGCATGGAGCCTATGAGGTCCTTTGGGAGGGGATATTTACATAACTATGTTCAGTTGAGGTGTTGATGACGCATACTAAATTGATGGGTTACCTGTCTCAGGTAGTATTTTTAAATTCATCTGGTGTGATGTTTAATTTTTATGTGTCAACCTGGCTAGGCTGTGGTGCCCAGATATTTGGTCAAATATTATGCTGTTTCTAGGCAGGTGTTTATTTGACTGAGGTTCACATTTAAATCAGTAGCCTTTGAGGAAAGCAAGTGACCTTCTGTCCTGTGTGTGAGCCCCATCCAGTCAGTTGAAGGCCTTAATAGAGAAACGACTGACAACGTCTGAGGAAGAGGGAATTCTGCCAGCAGGTTGCCTTTGGACTTCAACTGCGACTCTTCCCTGAGTCTCCAACTTGATGATATAGCCCATGAGATTTTAGATTCACCAAACCTCCACAATTGGGTGGAGACAATTCTCTCTCTCTCTCTCTCTCTCTCTCTCTCTCTTTATCTCTATCTCTGTCTCTATCCACACACAAATCCTATTGGTTCATTTCTCTGGAGAACCCTGACGAATACACCTGAAATTCCTCATATGACATTATATAGGCAGCCTTCTGCATAGAGCTGATTCAGCCTTTATAATCAGCTTCAGATAAATGCTAAGAATCTCTGAAGCCTCAAATGTATACTTATTACCTGACTGCTTATTGAATGAAAAATGCCTGAGTGACCCCAGTGAGTTAAGCCTTATGTGACTACTGAGAAAAAGAATGTTGTTTCTTCAAGGGTAGAACCCGCCATCTTCAAGTGGACCACAACCCGCCCCAAATCCCATCTCTGTTCATGGGAGGCTGACCAGCCAAATTATTGGAACAGCAGATAATTGGGTATTAAAAAAAACAGTCATAGTAAGGAATATTATCTGACTTACACGAATAAGAGAAAGTGGGCAGATCCAGATATCGCTACTATGAAGAAAAATGTTCTCTTCCACGTGATATGCATCAGTTTAGTGCTATAAAGATGAGTCATTTTATATCCAAAGAAAGTCCTCTTCCTGTGGTCTTTGTCACTTCAACACTCTTTCCATAAGAGAAAAACCAGCCTGGCATAGAGAAAAGGTAGGAATTGGGAATCAAGAATTGTATCCCTGGGAGTTCCCTGGTGGCCTACTGGTTAGCATTCCGGGCTTTCACTGCCATGGCCCAGGTTCAATCCCTGGTCGGGGAACTGAGATCCTATAAGCCAGGGCGTGGCATTAAAAACAAAAATTATATCCCAGATTCTGCCATGGGACCAGGCTGTACCACCATGGGCAAAACGTCTAAACTTTCTGGGCCTATTTCCTTACCAGTAAAAAGAAAGAGCTGGACCATATCAACCTTGAGGTCAGTTCTAGTCCAGCTGTTGTAGAATTTTTATCTGTAACTTGAAAAAAATTTTTAATCACTTGAGTCTTCAAGGATAGTTTTCATGGACTAAAGTAACACAAAGTTGAAATGTGACATAAATGGTGACTTAATTAACTTTCTGGAGAAAATTCAGGTTTTTTCTTCTAGTACCTCATTTAGGACTTAACCGTGTGAGATTTTTAAAGGAATCAGACAAATAGCCTAAAAATCTTCCATTTTGAAATATCTGACATCTATAGCTGACGTCTAAGCAACTGTCGTAGTCTGGGTCCAATCAGGAGAGAGAAACCACACAGTGGTTTTAGCAGGAGTTTCACATAGAGCAATAGTTAACTATGATAAAAGAGTAACCATTACATATAAGGACACTACATGGTACCCTAGAGTTGAAGGAGAATAGCCAAGGGATAACAAACTGAGAAGGGTTTCAACTCTCACAGGGGAAGTGTGGTCAGCCCAGCAGAAAGCGTAGACGTCCACCGGTCTGGCAAGACTAGAGCTGGTTTGGAGTCGCTGGGCAAGCAATAGCCACCCTCCAGCGCTCAGGACGGGAGCAGACGGTCAGCAGTGGGGGCATAGGTGTGCACTGGGGTCCAGGTGCCGGCGGGAATGGGGGGCTTCAGGCCACACGGGGCTTGCGGAGTCAGTGGCAGATCTGTGTGGACACCGTGGCCACAGGCAGACTTACGCAGGCTACATGGAGGCGTTGCCTTCTGTGTCCAGAGGGCTAGCAGCAGGATGAGGCTGCAGGGAACCGGAGGGATCACATTCTGGGCTGGGGTGGGGGCAGGCTCACTGCTGACCCCCCAGTCCATGCCAGAGGCAGCAGAAGAGCCCCTTCTTCCTGCAGGGTCCCTCCAGTCCTGTCTTCTGGGAAATCCTACCTTCGTGCTCACTTTAGAAATGCCGAGAGGAATTGCCACTGTTTCTCACCCAGCATTTATTGAAGGGTGCCTTCAGAGCTGGGAGACAGTAAATTGGTAAGGGACACGACATCTGTCAAGCTTAAATGCCATCTCTCCCCATTCTGCTATTCCGTTTGGATCCTTTCTGAATAATTCTTCCCTCTTCTGGACCTTGCTGCCCTCAGACGATTTGGGGGCAATTATCAACTTCACTCTGTTGTCTGGAGAGGAAGCTCTATGTACCTGGTCTGTTTATGGGGTATCTTATCCCAACAGGTCTCAAATGTTGTTCACGGACTCCTGGGTCCAGGAGATCCTCTGGGGGGGGTTGCTGAGAGGTCACAACTATTTTCAAAGTCATCATTTTCCCCTGGAGTTGCTATTTTGTGGGTAAAATTTGCTGGCGTTTTAGGGCAAATAGAGGCAGTGGTGTAACGGAGGAGTCATGCATGGACAGAAAAAAAAAAAAAGCCAGTCTCGTTTGTGAACGATCTTGATGAAGCAGTAAAAATTATCGAATGTAATTAAATCTCAACTCACAAGTACATGTCTTTTAAACATTCTGGCAGATGAAATGGGACATGCACATCCAGCTCTTTGGCCTCATTGCCAAGCACAATGGTTGTTTCAGGAGAAGCACTTGTGCGACTGAGCTGTGACCAGAAGTTTCTTTCGCAGAACAGTTTTTACCTGAAAGACAACCAGCAGAAAAACTATGGTTTTTACTACTTGGTATTTATTTGCCAGACGTTTCCTGGGAAATCAAGGAAACGAGCTTGTCATTTCAAGACTCACAGCTGACAGTATTCATTGTCCATGATAAAAGACAAGCTTTCAAGAGAAAATGAGAATGTCGGAAAACAGGGATTTGCCACCAGGATCTTAGCAGCCTCTTTTTGCTTGAACTTTTCTGTTGAGCTTGGTGGTCATATTACTGAAGGAGATCCTTTGCTACTGTATAAAGAGATGTATCACCATTTGGAAGATCTGTTTAACTCCGTGAAATGCTATTTTCCAAAAGATGAATTTGTGACGTGCCAAAATCATTCATGGGTAAAAGACCCATTCAAAGTGTGAGATAGATGAATGGGTTTTAGTGGAACAGAAGACTTTCATTGATTGGGTTTCAAATTCCACTTATCGACTAACCTTTAAGAAACTAGCACTTGTTGAGTTTAGGTGTGGTATAAAAGAAAAATACCCACAATTATCTAAAAAGGCTATTAAATTACTCCTCCCTTTTCCAACTACATATCTGGGTAAGGCCAGATTTTCTTCATATACTTCAACCAAGTAGCAAAAGACTGAATGCAGAAGCCAACTTCGGTTAAGTCATACTTTAAAGATTTTGTAAAAATATCACAATTCCACTCTACTTACTAAATTTCTTTTTTTAAATATATGGTTTCTTTAATTAAAACGTTATTTATGTTAACATGTAATGTGTTTATTATTAGTATTATATTTTAATGAATGAGTAAACAAATATTTGAAATATTTTTTAGCTTTAATTATAATACAGTAAATATCGACAGCTATAACTCACATGAACAAAAGCTCTTTGGGATTCTCACCAATCATGAAAGGCATAAAAGGATTCTGAGACCAAAGAGTTTGAAACTGCTGTCTTAAACTGCTTAGTTTCATTAGACACTTGAATTCACAACACTGAGGGAAGTTGTAAGTGCAAAGACTGAGACTCAGGGTCACACGGTGAATTACAGGCAGAGGTGGGTCTAGAACCGTGATCTCCTGCTATAATGTCTTCTACAACCCAAGCTTTTTTCTCAGGATGCTCTTCAGAGGGCCACCATCAAAATTTGGGGATACTCAAGCCATAAAATTGGAGCAGTGTCACCCTCCCCTCAACATGTATCCATTCTAACAGGCACTGAATATCGACTCAGTTTCAGGTACCTGTGCTTGTTACTGCTGAAGGTAACGTGAATAAAACATAGTCGTGTTTTGGGGACAGCCAAGCTGTCTCACCATATGGGGGAGAGACTATGTGGAAGGCAATATTTCAGAACATATAATATGACTTAGCTGGCATACAACATATAAAGTATAATCATACAACCTATATAATTACATCATGCTATTACTATTTTTTTTTACATCTTTATTGGGTTATAATTGCTTTACAATGGTGTGTTAGTTTCTGCTTTATAACAAAGTGAATCAGTTATACATATACATATGTTCCCATATCTCTTCCCTCTTGCATCTCCCTCCCTCCCACCTTCCCTGTCCCACCCCTCTAGGTGGCCACAAAGCACCGAGCTGATATCCCTGTGCTGTGCGGCTGCTTCCCACTAGCTATCTACCTTACGTTTGTTAGTGTATATATGTCCATGCCTCTCTCTCGCTTTGTCACAGATGCTATTACTATTATAGTATGTAATATTATACAGTGTATAATATTTTATGTTTTATTACAACTTAATATAGTATATAATACCATATAGTATAACAAGGTATAGTACAGTATATACGCTTAATAGTAAATAAATGTACTATATCTAGGGAACAGACAGTACTTTGGGGTCATAGCTGGCTGGCAGCTGTGTGCACGCGAGGCCCATGGCAAAGCAGAACTGTGAACTTGGGAAGTTTGCCAGTAGCTGTACACCATTCTCCTTTGACCCTACTGTTCGCTTTCGTTTCCCAGTGCTGCCAAAATAAATCACCATAAACTGGGTGGCTTATAACAAAAATGTATTCTCACAGTTCTGCAGGCTGGAAGTTTGAAATCAAGTTATCATGAGGGCCATGCTCTCTCTGAAATCTCTAGAGAAGACCCTTTCTTTGTCTCCTCTAGCCTCTGGGGTCTGCCGGCCATCCTTAGTGTTCCCAGGTTTGCAGACAGATCACTCCAATCTCTCTTCATATGACTTTCTCCTTTATGTCTGTGTCCAAACTTCCTTCTCCTTATAAGGACACCAGTTGTGTTTAGGGCCCGCCCAAATCCAGCGTGACCTCATCTTTACTTGCTTTCATCTGTGAAGATTCTGTCTCCAAATAAGGTCACGCACACAGGTTCTGTGTGGACATGAATTTGGGGGGAACATTATTCAACCCAGTACACCATGTTTTTGCCTGTCCCCAGTCCACATTGCTCAGAGTCTCTTTGGACCACAGCCCATCTGGATTTTCCCTCATACTTTTCAGGGCCTGGGGTCCCGTTGAGCCCCACCAAGTTCTTGGTTAATGTTTTAAGTGGTTGCCTCAAGCTCACCACATTTAACCCATGAGTTTAGCAAATGGTTTCCATGGGCAACTGGTGAGTTGTGAAGGAAGAAAAGAGGAGACTAAACAACTCCATAGTAAACAAAACAAAACAAAACAAAACACCCTAATAACCCAATTGAAAAATGGCTAAGGACTTGCATAGATGTTTCTCCAAAGAAGACATACAAATGGCCAACAGGTATATGAAAAAATTCTCAATGTCTCTAATCATGAGAGAAATGCAAATCAAAACCATGATGAGATCTCACCTCCCCCCTGTCAAGGTAGCCATTCTGGAAAAAACAAATGAGAACAAGTCTTGGTGAGGATATGGAGAAATTAGAACCCTTGCACACTGCTGGTGAAAATGCAAAGTGGTGCATCCACTATGGAAAACAGTATGGAGGGTCCTCAAAAAATAAAAAATAGAGCTACCATATGATCCAGCAATCCAACTTCCAGTGGTTAGCTAAAATAGTTGAAATTGGAATCTGGAAGAGATCTTAACACCCCTGTGTTCATTGTAGCACTATTTAAATAGCCAAGATATGAAAACAGCCTGAATGTCCACTGACAGATGAATGGATAAAGAAACTGGTATACACACACAGTGGAATATTATGCAGCCTTAAAAAAGAGGGAATTCTAAAATATGCAACAACATGGGTGAATCTCGAGGACATTATGGTGAATGAATTAAGTCGATCACAGAAAGACAAATACTGCATGATTCCAGTTATATAAAGTAACTAAAATAGCCAAAGTCATAGAATCAAAGAGTGGAAAGGTGGTTGCCAGGGGCAAGGGGAAGCGGGAGTGGGGAGTTACTAGTAACGGGAATACAGTTTCATTTGAGCAAAGTGAGGAAACTCTAGAGAGCTGCTTACAGCACTGGACCTACAGTCAACAATACTGCATTGTGCGCCGAAACATTTTTTAAGAGGGTAGGTCTCATGTTAAATGTTCCTAGCACAAGCAAAGGGAAGGGAAGGGGAAGCTTCAAGAGAGATGCAAAGACAGTAAGGGTGTAAATCATAAAATCCTCACATACTATTGCTCTTGGTCTTTCGGCAATTTTTGTCTACTAGGTCTAGAATCATAATATAAGACAATAGTGGAAATGTGGGGAGCTGTGACAACCACCAGCCTGTACACCCCCGCAGAGCTGTGGCACATGGACTGAAGGCTGGGATGCGTCACGCCCATCCAGCACCCGCCCCTCCTGCTCTGTGACCTTGGGTGAACGTGCTACCCGCCTGGGCTGGGCCCTCAGGGTGGAGTCTGCGCGTGGCAGTTAAGAGCTCAGGATCTGGAGCCAGATCGCCTGGGTTCATTCCAGGGACCCTCAGACCAGTGATTTCCCCTCCCTGTAATTTCCACTCAGCTTCCACATCTGTAAAATGGTGACACTATCTCACTACACAGATTTCACATGAGCAATACACGCGTTAATAATATACGTAAAGCACGAACAGTGCCTGACTATATAGACATTCGTTGGTATTATTAACATTATTATATGAATTTTTGGTCCAGCTAATAAGAATTCCAGTAATTCAGTAGTACCTCCTTCAATCCCCTTATGACCACCACCACCCCCCGAAGTAAAACAGATGAGAGTGTGTGGACCCTGGCTTTTGTTTTTTGTTTTTTAATTCTCCACTTGTCACTTACACCATAACTGGCCCTGGGGAAAAGTTCCTTTGTCAGGATGTCTTAAAGGACCAGGAACCTGTCAGATGAGTGCTTCTTGGGAAAGAAAGTCTTAGGGAACTGATGTCATCAACTCAAGTTTTGCAACGAGCTATTATTAAATTCATAGTCGCCTGTCTGAGTGTGGCTTTATCGGTAACTTTAGCCCTGTGGGCAGGGGTGGCGCCCGCCCTGTTGCCCTCCACCTTTCTGATTTTCTATAACCTAGCCTTGGTGTCTGAAACAATCAGGGTGGGTCTGTCTCCAGCACCAAGGAAAGTGAGAACTGGATCGGGATGGGGCTCTGGGTGGAGTTAAGAGAGAGGTAAAATAACTGTAATTTCATAGCAATTACCTACAAGCAATACCGTCAAAGGCGCCAGTTTTCCATTATAAACCTGAGCCTCTGCTGGGAGCGATGGGCCGGGTAGAAATAAGGACACAAACCTGCCTTCCCACCCAAACCCCACAGCAAACAAACCTCGAGGGGAAAAATAACGTGATGAGCTTGGAGGGTAGTGTTCTTCTCCTTCTCTTTCAGAAAAAGAAAATCTTAGTAAGCCCCCATTCCAGGATGTTGGTTGGATTGCTGGCAGCTTTGCAAACGAGGCTGGGGGGCCTTCCCTCTTTGAACCCTCCCTGTTAGTGGAGCCTGGTCCTGATGCCACCATGATTTCCAGGGGAGCCAACAGCAAACTACAATGAATGGGTGATTTCTCCCTCCAAGTACCATTTTGGGGCCAATAAACCACTCACTGGAAAAAAAATTACACAGAGATCAGTTCCCCAAACTTTTTGTTCGTATGTTTCTGAAAGTGTGTTCTTTATAAAATTCACATGTCTGCAGCCTACTCAGAGGTAAAGATAGACCTGCCTTTCAGACAAAAAAAAAAAAAATCTGCTGTTTTGAGGAGGGTACTGAGAAGGGGAAATGTGGAGAGCAGAAGTGTGCAGGTCCTCAATAATGCTATCTGTCATGCTTTCCTATGTGTTCCCATCTCATCCCCCAGCCCACCCCACAGGAGGCCATAAGCTTCTGAGTAAATGCAGTTTTGAATCCCCTGTGTAATTTCTTCCAGTGCCTTGTACATGGTCAATACGTATTCGTTGAGCAAAAGGATAATTTAACAAATGAATGGTTTATTGACACCAGGTCAAGTAGTAGTCAGAACCTAGTGGGACATTGAGTAACGTCTCGAGCCTGCTGACAAGATAGAAAGACATAGGGTCAAAATCTGAGGGTCTATACTCATGACGTCTTCACGGAGTAAGGACCAAAGGGTAGAAGATAAACGACAGAGGAACATACTTTGGCGAGGTATAACCAAAGCAAAGCATTTCTTTGGTTAGAACTGGTTTAGAGCTATCCTCAGAATGGACTGATTTGAGAGATATATATTGCCGGTGAGTGGAGATATTCAAGCATAGACAAGATGATTACTCAAGAGTATAGAAGTTGGTCCGACATCATTTGTGTTAGACTATGTGATGTGGAAGGTCTCTCTCTCTTTTTTTTTTGTGGTACATGGGGCCTCTCACTGTTGTGGCCTCTCCCGTTGCGGAGCACAGGCTCCGGACATGCAGGCTCAGCGGCCATGGCTCACGGGCCCAGCCGCTCCGCGGCATGTGGGATCCTCCCGGACCGGGGCACGAACCCGCGTCCGCTGCATTGGCAGGCGGACTCTCAACCACTGTGCCACCAGGGAAGCCCTGAAGGTCTCTTTTTACCCTGAGATGCAAGGGTTCAATGGTTTCAGAAAGTTATGACTCTCCGTAATCACCATGCTGGAAACTCACATTCAGTTCTGCACGTGTTTATCGAGCCCTTACCCTGTGCCAGGTGTCACCTTGCATAAACATTAGGAAGACAAGGGTAAATCTTAGAGGGCAACTTTAAAGTAAGGCTGGGGCATGGACTTTCGGTTCTGCCCAGACTGGTGTCTGGCTGTTACAGTCCTATATTCCTTCTTGCTGATGTGCACGAGCTAACTCAGGACTCTGGTGCTCTTCTTTCTAGGCTGGAATCGATGGGGAAAGCATTGGCAACTGTCCCTTCTCCCAGCGCCTCTTTATGATCCTCTGGCTGAAAGGAGTTGTGTTCAATGTCACCACTGTGGATCTGAAAAGGTAAAGGATGAAACATTCACGAGCAGGAAGAGAGACTCTTCCATGAGGGAGGGCGAAAACCTCGAGGCTCCCAGCAACCTCCTCCTCACACCTTGCTGGCCAGAGCCCTAGAGCCCTAGTTACAAGGGAGGCTGCAAGAGTGAGCAACACCCTTGGAACAGAGCAAGTCCCGATGAGCAAGGAAGAAGGAGGGAATGGACAACGGGTATCTCGACTGAGAGTGTCTGGCACAGAGATGGGCGCAGCATCTAAAAATCTGGGAGGGAGCCATTCTGGTCCTACTAGTGCCCCCAAGCTAGGGGACCCCAGCCGGACTTCAGGCGTGAAAGGTTGAGTTTCCGAGGAGCTGGGATCCATACTGTTTCTCCCACTATGTTCGCATCTTTAGAACTCCTTAGTGTGAGAGCTCTGGGTTAGAGACCGGGATGGAGAATTACTAGTGTTCTGCTTTTAAAGTGCAGTTTTAATGGCTGTTGAAAATACGGGCATTGCTCACCATCACAAGCCCCACTGTTTCCATCTTGCTTCTCTTGCCTCTCCTCCGCCTGTCCTTTAAATGCTGACTGGCTCAGGCTCCCTCCCTGGGTCTTTATCACCTGCCACAGCTTTCCCCCAGTGAGCTTAGCATACTCTCCCTGTCACCTTTATGTCAATTACTCCATACCCAGAGCCCTGCTCTCTTCTAGATATTTCCACTTGGATTTTCTGTTATCACTTTGAAATCAGTGTGTCAAAAATTGTACCTTCATTCTCCCTTTGAATTGGGGTCCCCTCCTGAATTCCTTTGTTCTTCCATTTTCCGAGGCACTGAAATGTTTCCAGCTCCCTTCTCTTGCCACCCCCATTGTCCATCAGTCACCAAGCCCAGGGCATTCTCTCCCCGTGCTGTCTCTTACTTCCAGGTTCTCTTGTCCATTCCCAAAGCCCCCACATGGTGTGGGTCCCACCACTGGCAGCTGGACTGTTTCTCTCTTCTTCAGACTGGTCTTCCTCCTTCTGGTTTCTCTCTGTCTCTCTCTGATCCATCCTTTATATTATCATAAGGATAGTCTTCCTAAAATAATCCTTTCATCACGTGGCTCTCCCTACTCAGAAAACCTCCTGACATTTCCCATTGCCTGCAGCATAAATGCATCTGCAGCCCTCCTTTGTCTTTGCCTTGGTTCTTCCCAACATGATCTCCCAGGGCCTGTCTGCCTCTGGCAGGCTGGACCACCTTCTGCTGCCCTTGTCCCTCTGGCCTCCAGCCGTTGCCTGGGATGCTTCCTCTGTCTCACAGAGGCTCTCTGTTTTTCCTGAATGGAGAGATGGTGCCCAGCCCCCAGAAGCAACCCCCTCCCCTGGGAAGCTTCCCCCTCCCACCCTACCACTCTCAGGCAAATCTATCACTCAGCCTCCCTCCAGACTCACCCTGCATCTATGGTCCATTTTGTATCTCACCAGTTTACGATATCTACAATCCCGATGCTTTACAACTAGTGCATGCTTTCCCATAAAAAAGTCACATAAAGTGTAACCCTGTGACGGAGATCTTATTTCTTCATTCTATATGAGGAAACCAAGACAGACACATTTAAATGACTTGTCCAAGGCGCCCACCTGGAATTGGAGGGGCTGCCACTAAAAACCCGATCTTCTTGGTTCAAATGGCACGTTCTTCAGGACACGTCAGTTATGAAGTTTGTCTTGTCATTCGCATCAGACCTTCAGTTCCTCAAGGGCAAGTCGAGATCATGTTTTGAGTTTCTTTGTATCTGCCACAGCAGCCAATGCATTCGTTCGGGGCCCTGACTAATTTCTGTCAAATGAATGAAAACACACACGAAATGCAGACATTGTCTGTGACAACTACAGAGGGCAGACTTTCCTGCAGTTGGAAAGATTGGCTTCCTTCAGTGGAGAACAGGAGGTCTTTGGAGTATCATCTGTGAAAGTAGACTCGTATTTGTCTGGGGATCAGGATGGGAGAGGGAACCATCCCAGCATTCCTTAGATCCTCACACGGCTCTTTCCTAGCTGTCATCACATCCGATCCTGCCAACACCCCTTGAGGTGGGCCAGGCAGGTATCACGACTCCAGTTTTATAGATAAGGAGAATTGCTTACTGAAAAAAAAAATTATATATATATATATATATATATATATGTATATGAATTAAGGAATTTAAAAAATGTATGATACAGTGAAGTTTAGCAATTCCTAATAAAACTAATTTCTTATCCCGGCATCACCATGTATTGGTGGAATGACCTTGAATCTTCTCTTTTCTGAGCCCGTTGCCTTACCTGTACAATGGGGATAAAAGTTATGCCTTGTTTCTAGAGTTATTGCGAGGATCTGATGAGGCAGGCCATGGACCACTTGCATTGTGTTGTGCTGGCTTGTAGCAAGAACACCGCACGTGCTGCCTCTTCTTAGCATCATCCTGCCCTCCTGGAGCTGGCAGTCCAGGCAGGGAAGGAGAACTGATATACATTAAATAATCTGTAAGTTAGACTTGGCAATATGTAATTAAGTTCTAATTACATAATTTCATAACTACTGAAGAGGGTCAACAAGGAGAGGGGGCCACCCCTGACCAGTGTCCACTGGCAAGGTCAGCTGAGCTCCAGCGGTCAGGGCAGTACTTCCCAAGGATGCCAGACTCCAGAGCCCATTGTTCTCTTGAGTCCTAGAAAAAGAAAACCATCCTTCGCAATTTCTGGATCTTTAAGCCACAGAGAAGTCATTGCTGAAAAATAAAATCAGTATAGATTTTCCCGCCCTGCTGAGAACCCAAGCATTGCTGCCTTAGGTGAGCTTTCGAAAACAGGAGGAGAAGGTAAAGAATGTCTGAAAGGAAGAACACTCACAAAGCAAACACAGGGACCAAGGAAATTCGATTTTAGAAATGCTTTTCTCAGTGTCAATTGTCTGAGGAGTTCCAAGTGCCGCAGAAGGCAGCTGGAGAGTGTGCCTGTTGGGCAAGGATGTGGGAGGGGCACCTTAATTGAAATTCTTCTCTTCCCCTCCCAAGCTGATTACGCCAGGAATGTGTTTCATTACAGACTCCTCTTCCCCGTTGTTTACTCCTTTTGGGTTCCTCCATCTAATGTTTTCCACGCTTGCCTCCCACAGGAGTGCGGCATTCTCAGAGAGAGCGTTTGGGGTGACTGATGGTCCAGCCCTGCCTGGGGAAGTTTCCATCATTATCTCTCCTTTTCCTCCCTCTGTCCTCTGTGCAGCCTTCTCCCTGCCCACTTCCCTCCATCTCTGCACCTCCATTCTGACCGGCTGTGGGGAGCCCAGAAGCTCAGCCTTGGACGTGAATAGGGGCCCATGGCAAACAGAAGGTCACTCCCTTCCCATTGCGCAAACCTTAAAGAACAGAGAAGATGGTTCTTCGTGTAAAAGCGTGACTGAATTCATGAATGTTTAAAGTTTGGGATTCTGCCTCGTGCATTTTTGTAAAGCTGATGGGTGAAGGACCTTTTGAAAGCAAAGCCCAACTTCCTCCCTGGGTATCAGAAGCTTGGCTTTAGCTTAGATATTCACCTGTGATCACACTGCTTTTTCAAAGTCCATCCGACTTGCTCCTCTCTCACTGAATCCCACCGGTCGGATATCCTGTGTCACACCACATCCTTCCAGAATCTCTCCAACCTCCTCTGCCCTACGCCTCACACCGGGTCTGTTTTTGCCGATGGGCGTCTAATGGACAGTACACCCTGGGCTTCCCTGTCCGTGAAGCACCCTGGTGTAAGCCACCCCTGAACCTTGCTCTCTCCACAGAAAGCCAGCTGACCTGCACAACCTCGCCCCTGGCACCCATCCGCCCTTCCTGACCTTCAACGGAGACGTGAAGACGGACGTCAATAAGATCGAGGAGTTCCTGGAGGAGACTTTGACCCCCGAGAAGTAATGAGCTGCTTGTTTCTGGAGCTAATGACAGGGAGGGGGTCCTTGTGCTTTTCTAGATCCTGGGGGAGATTTCCAAAGGAGCCTCATCAATCCAGAGCCCAGGACCCTCTTTGCAAAGAGAGAGTCCCGCGTGGCCCTCCCCACCCCCAAAGGGATGCCAGTCTCAAACCTCCTCCACAAAGTCCAACCCCAAGAGTTGATGCCCCTTAACGCCAGGTCCCTCGGCCTGAGTGAAGGCCAAGGCTCCCTCATTGCAGAACAAGAGCTGAAAGGCCGACGAAGTGAAAAGTCAGCTAGGAGAGAGGTAATCCCATGACTTAAAACCACACCAAGGTATGAATAAGAGTCATAAATCTGACCCTGTCAGGTCGGAGCCCATAATTAAACATGAAAAACACGGGCTGAAGGCAGTTCCTCTTCTGAAAACAGGCTCAGGGGGAGGAGAGACCGGAGGGCTGTGGGTCCTTGTCCGGTAGATAAGCTGCTCCTGATGGGAAAAAGGAGTGAACAGAAGAGAGGAGAATTCTAAAAGCTGCTGGAAGCTAGACTTGTTCATTATACTCTACTGAAATCAGGGATTCAAACAATCACCTTAAAAAAAAAAAACTGGAACAATAATATTGCATATAGAGTAAGATGTGCACGGACTTTATCCTGTGGGATAGTCACTGAAAAGCTTTAAGCAAAAGTGTTGGAGAATCCGTTTTCAGGCTTACTTTGGGGGATGGGGGGAGATGGGGAGGGCAGAGGAGGAAAAGCTCCTAGAAATCAACTAGGAGGGAGCCAACTGGTGACATTCCACGTAAGATAGACTGGAGGGCTGAGCTAAGGCAGTGACAGGGAAATGGGGGGAGAGGGGTAGGAAGGATTTTAGGACATACTCAGTAGGTAAAATAAGTGGGATTGACTATAAAAATGACCATCTTGCATTTATTTTAAAGTTTTATTTTTTAATTGATATTTATATAGCCCTCACTTAGTGGGCCCTTAAAGGTAGGTGCTATCATTATCCTAATTTGATAGCTGGGGAAACTGAGGATCGGAGAGGTTAAGTAACTTGCCCAAGGTCACACATCTAGCAGATCACTGTTAAATCAGAACTCCCAGTCGTGATCTAATTAGGCCTCAACCATTTATACATTCTTCCTAAAAATGTATCTTCAGCCATCCACATTAGGACAGTTTATCTCCATAGTGAGTGTGGAAAATTGCCTCAAGTCCAATAGACTTTAAAATAAATGCATTGATTAAATCAGCTGGGCAGCCCCACCCGTAATACCAGGCCAGCCCCTATGCTGAAAAGACCCCCAGGGGGCTCAGCCTCCTTCTTCCTCCCTTGGGACTCAACCTCACTGCTGGCTCTGGTTTGGAATCCAACAACAGAAAATGAATGCTGTTTTCAATAACTAAATAGGGTTTGGACTTTGTCTGGGAGATCGAGAGGGGAAAGTCCACGATGAAGTTAACATTTTCCCTTCTAGAAGTAATACCCGCACGCAGGAGTCCTTGCTTCCATCAAGGCCAGTAGGGAATGGGAAACTGAAACAATGCGGAGGATGGATAGCCAGCCTGGTGGGTGGAGGCGTGCAGGGTTGGGCTGGGCTGGGCCTGGAGGCCTGGGTCCACTCCTGGATCTGCCAGTGATGCACTGTGACCCCTCGAACCAGTCTCTTTCTTGCTCTCGGCCTCCATTCCCTCCCCTGTGAAAGGATGACCCTTCATGCCCATCTTAGCCAGGCTCCCTCAGTCCCCGTTCAGCGGTGCCTTTGGGGGGCTGTTTCTCTAACCCAGGGCTCTCTAATCGATATCCCCAACAGGACCAAGGGGGCCCATGAGGATCCCCCCCCCCCCCGGAACTGTATGCCCATGTGTACAGGTAGATTCTTCCAGACGAGGGCCATGATCAGATTCATCACCATATCATCCGATTCTGGAAAATTTCCATGATCCCAATCAGGTTAAGCTATGCAGGACATAGACGCCGCCTCTTCACTTCTCTCTCCACCTGTCCTGAGCTCTGCTTCATCTGGTCCAGGTCCCTCTGGACTGCGATATGTGTAGGAGGTTTTACTAAGTCCATTCCTGACGTGTCAGTGACCCTACGGTCCGCCACGCCACAGTAGCAGAACCTCAAAACTCTGAAAATGCACAACTCCAGGAGGGCACCAAGGTGGGACCCTAGTGATGAGGCCATCAACCATTTCAGAGCCCCCAGGAGTGTCCTTTAGCTGCCTTTGTATGGATCAGACTGGGGTAGGTACCATAATTACCTCCCAGGAAATGTCAGCAAACCTGTGCTTCAGCCCTGCAAAGGGAGACCGGCTGTTCTGCCCACAGCAAAGCTACCCACCTCGGCTGGCTTCCCACCAACTCTAGCTGGGAGGTCGGTCAGGTGGCCCATGTCCAGAGGCCCCAGGAGGAGGGCAGCCTGGCCTTCTGGTTCTCTAGGGGGCAGCAAAACCTCCGTTTCTGTTCCACAAACGCTGGTCGGCATGTGTTTCTCATCACACTGCTGTTTGTAAAAGCTGCCAGAGAGCCAAGAAATTGTGGGAGCCTTTTTCCCCTTAGCTCTATTTTTTAAAGGAAAAAACCCACACACAAACACTCCAGCAATCTTTTTAAAAGATCACATTGGGTTCCACAAAGCATTTGGTGTCAAAGTGAGGAATCTAGGAAGTCAAGAAGTTTCCAAATGAGACGAACTTCCATCCTTCTCCTTAGACTGACCCAGTTAATGCTGCACAGGGAAGCGTCGGGATTATTGTTGACATGCTGCCTTTACCCTTCATCCTCATCCTCATGGAATGGCCCGAGTTAGTGGGATCCAGAAGTGAGAGTCAGGAGACCAAAGTCCGGCCACCTTTCTACACAGCGCTTGTTGTGTGAACTTGGCCAAGCCTCGTGCCCTCTCAGACCCTCCCCATTCCCTCATCTCTGAAACTACATAGTCTCTAAGATGCCTTTCAGCAGAAGTTCTGTGATTCCATGAATTTTTCAAAGTGCTTTCCCAGAGCCGGTTGCGGTTTGAAATAAACAGTGGTAAAAATTCAGGGGAGTGAACGGGTAAAGTCTAGTTACATGTCTTGTCATTTAGTCAGTCAACTATCACTCAAGTATTAACAGTGTTCAGAGCCATACCAGAATTGGAAGACACTTTGAATTCATTATTTTAAGAAATGTTTATGGATATTTCATGATAGTAAAAATCACGAAGTTTCTTCTGATCCTCTGGGAGGTGGAGAAGCAGCCTCAGTACCAAGCACAGGATGGCATAGTGGCTGAAAGTACAGTAAGTCCCCTACATATGGACGAGTTCTGTTCTGAGAGTGTGTTCCTAAGTCCAATTTGTTCATAAGTCCAACAAAGTTAGCCTAGGTACCCAACTAACACAATCGGCTATATAGTACTGTTCTGTAATAGGTTTATAACACTTTTCACACAAATAATACATAAAAAACCAACAAACACAAAAAATAAAGAAAACATTTTTAATCTTACAGTACAGTACCTTGGAAAGTGCAGTAGTACAGTCCCACAGCTTGTGCTTCTTAGCGGTACCAGCTACATCTCACCGCTGCTTTTACGCTTGCTTCCGGACATCCGGGGCTTGCAGTAAAGATACTGTACTACTGTACTCTATACAATACTATACAGTAAAGTACAGTAAAGTACACAAAAAGCACAACCACTTGTAGAGGATGCATGCACGTGACAGCGTATGCCAGACATGTGAACTAACTTACATGATTGGACATGCGAATGCACGTTTGCATCTTTGAAAGTTTGCAACTTGAAGGTTCGTATGTAGGGGGCTTACTGTATGGGCTTTGGAGTCAGAATGCCTTGGGTTCTAATCTGAACCACCAGGTTGTGCTACACCGAAGTAACTAATTGACCACAAAATCTCAGTAGCTTAACAGAATACAGGTTTATTTCTCACTCATGCAGAGTCTGAGTGGGTAGTGTGGCCCTCTTCTCTTTTGTAGCTGTTGAAATACATTTCTTCCAAGACTCCTTCAGCAGGGAAAGAGGGAGGAGAAGGATGATGCAAAATATTTTTAAAGCCCAGGGTTATGAGTGGTTACATCACTTCTCCTCCCATACTATTGGTCAGAATCCAGTCACATGACCCCAACCTATCTGAGAGGGAGGGGCAGGGAATTGCAGAGAGGCACGTGGGTATTTAATGAGCATGTGTGGTCTCTGCTGCAGATAAATTACTCATTCCCTCTCTGATCATCAATTCTCAACATCTATAAACTGATGACGTCATGTTGATCTCGAGGGACTATTATTGAAGATGATACTGCTTAACCTAGTGCCTGATGTAGAGTCAGAGCTCATTATATGGCAGCTTGAAGAGCTAGAGAGGTCGGTGCCTCTTTTGTGACCGTCTCCCAGTAATCATAAAAACTACTAGTGAGCTTAGGTCTTAAATCCACAGTTCCCAGGGGTTGTCTTTTTATGAATAAGCCAGACCCCATCCACCTCCAGGGATCATTTGTTTAAGTAGCAGGGATAAGACAAGGCAAGCTCACAGTTCTGGAGCAGAAAAGTCAGAAGCATTAATCTGCTTCTCCAGTGAGGGTTTGGTGAGGTGAGGAAGCAGGAATAACAGAGAAGGGAGAGAGGGGACATCCTTCCACTTTTCAGCTTATTTGAAAACGGAGGGTCAACACTCAGGCTGCCAGAAGAGCCCCTGGAATCAGCAGAGGTCACCCCATGAGGACGAGATGACTGTTTCTCTTTTTCTCCAGTGTATCCCCAATGCCAGGGACAGGGCTTGGCCCCTGGTAGGTGCTTACTCCATGTTGGTTTAGTTGCATGTAGTCCTTTTGTTCAGGGGCGTGGTGGCCTATGGTTAGTCAGTGAGACGTCTTTTGGGACTCTAAGCCAATCAGAGCATTTCCATCTGCAATCATATCTTATTTTTTTTTGCTACTATTTACCAAAAAAAATTGTTTTGATGAGTGGCCAACTGTTTTACTTCCCAGAATGAAGCTTAAGTGCATATCTAAAATGAATGCATTTGAAATAAGATATCTTAAAAACAGAGTGGGGAGAAATTTTCATTATTGAGAGCAGGGGTTGGCCAACTTTCCTGGAAAGAGCCAGGGAGCATTTTTGACTTTGTGGCCATATAGTCTTAGTAGAGTAAAGGCAGCCATAGACAGTATGTAAGTAAATGGATGTGGCTGTGTTCTAGTTGTGAATGCTGAAACTTGAATTTCATATTATTTTCACATGTCACAAAATAATATACTTCTTTTGATTTTTTTTCAATTATTTAAAAGTATACAAAGTATTCTTAGCTCATGGGAGGTACATAAACAAATGTTGAGCTGGATTTGGCCCATAGGCCATCATTTGCTCGCCCTTGAGTTAGAGAAATTGCCCATCTCTTTGATTGTCACCAGATGACATCACAATCTTATTTCAAAGATGTTTCTATAAATGAAGTACTATTTGTTAGCCTTTTAGAGAAACAAAATGTACCCTGGAACCCACTTATTTGCATATTTAAAATGCAGTGTAAATATGGAGCTAAAATAAAAGCACTTAACATCCTGTACAGTAGCTGCCCCAAATCTAGTTACCAAACTCTGTAAGGTTAATATTTGAAGACACACTTCCCACAAGGACAGTCTTCAAGTGGGACATTATGCTGTAAAGTCAAATCTCGATGAATCATACTGCTTAGAAAACAGGATGGCCCTCGCACGGTCTCCCTGAACACATGTCCCTTTTTTTGCCTGTCTTGGATTTGCTGCCCCCCAATCATGTTTGGCCCACACTGGCCATGAAGAAATGGTCAGATTAGTGGAAGTCTGATCAAATGATGGCATAAATAAAAAAAACCCCAACAAACCCAAAGGAAAAATGCATTATCTAGGCCCTTCTCTCTTTACATTATTACCTTATCAAGACAAAACAAGGAGCACTTTCTATATATTAAAATAATTTAAGACATTCCATTTTAAGAGCATGCCTAATTCTATGTGAGAAAGCCAAAATAGGGATGGATGATCCTAAATTCCCTCATCTTGGAAGATTAACCTAGCATCCTGCAGGGACGATTGCTTTGTACCCCAAGTCAGAGCAGATGAATTGATGATTCCCAGGGTATTCAGGAAAATATGTGTGCAGAACCTGTGCAGAGCGCCCCCTCCTGGTGGTTGAGGGGAGTTCCTCCATGGTGCTCAGCCCAGCTCCAGGGGATGTTTTGGAGCTTGTAGGGTAAACAGCAGAGTCTGTGAGAGGCCACAAGACGTGGAACTTAAGATCTGGGCTTCCAGAGTGAAACTGCCTGGGTTGGGCTCCTGGGTCTGCCACCTGGCCACGTGAACTTAGACGAATTGCTTAGCTTCTCTGTGTCTCGTTCGTCTTCTGTGGGAAATGAGGCTAATGACAATACCAATGAAACTGTGAGGAGTAAATGATGAAACTGCGAAGGGGTTCGAACAGTGTCTGGCACGTAGTGGACACAGTACAAGTTAGCTTTTGCTGATATTGGAGAAGTGGTGTGATGCAGTGGGAGGGTCACTGCTTCAGCGCCCAAAAACTGGGTTCTCAGGGTCCCTCCAGTATTTATTCTCCATGAGCCCTCAAATAGCCATTTAACGTTCTCTGGTCTCCGGTTGCTTCCCCATAAAATGAGGACGATAATGCCTCTGTATCTGACTCTTGCCAGAGGGCTGGACCCAGTGACTTTCCGTGGACTCGTCCAATGGCAGTATCTGAAATTTGACAGCCACCTAATGTGGCCCAGGAGTGGGCGGTCCTGGCTAATGGTCAGTGGAGAAGCCAAAAAATGAAAGAGCACAAATACTTGTTACAGGCGTTTTGGTTCAAGTTATTTAAAACATTAAACCAAAAAAAAAAAAAAAAAAAGATTTTGCATTTTAAACATAAAGTAGCCAAATAGTTCTCAGTCCACACTGTTCACCCAGAGATCACAAAGGTCCACATACTTGGTGATGATGATGACCAAGCAATTGTCCCCCGTCTCCTCCCACCCTTGCCTGGCCAGCCATGTGAAATGTTTGTGAAATAATATTTTTTGAAAATTAGAATGGCTTGTTTTGATGGTGCCAGTGGGGTCAAAGCAAGTTTGCCTCATTTGGTCTCAAGGCCAGTAGGAGAGAGCCCTCACCCCAGTTTGCCTCTTATACTCTTCTGGCTTCAAAATGGAAGCATGCATGAGGGAGAGGCGCTGGGTCATTGCAAATATATCTCCATGCCTGGAAATAAGACAATTGTAAATGCTTGTCCCACTGACGTAGCCTGGTAGTTTCTGCATCTGATTCCTGCACACAAAGAAGAATATTTCAGAAGAGGACCATTCCTTTCAAGAGACGATTTCGAGGCCTCTGTGCCAAGGTGCCTAGCACCTCCTTGCTCCTAGAATTAGCTCCACGCAGCTAGGATTATAATCGCAGGCCTGGCAGTGGATAGTTATTTTAACACGGGTTGGGGAAAAGTCTGGGACCCCACCTGATGCAGAGGAGAACTCACTGAGAATTTTGACTAAGACCTGGGCATTGCCGCATCATTGTTTGTGGTTCCAGGAAGAGAATACACCCTGGACCCTCTGAGTGGTGCTCTGCTTTTCTGCCCACAGGCTGCATTCCTGGGCAGTTCTCCACACCTCACTGGACTCTAGTTTCCTCTATCATTGAACTAGAGATGCAAGTGCCCACCCTCCCTAGAGGATGGGTTGGAGAAACACCAAAAGATTTGTAGATCCTGCTAGAAACAAGAGTGTTTCCTGCTAGAAACTCATTGTGAGGCGATGGGAAGGGGCTCTGAGTTCTCACTGACCCTAGAACACTGGTCTTGCATTCCAGGTACCCCAAATTGGCTGCGAAGCACCGGGAATCCAACACAGCGGGCATCGACATCTTCTCCAAGTTCTCCGCCTACATCAAAAACACAAAGCAGCAGAACAACGCTGGTAAGTGGTTCCCTTCTACCCAGAGCCCCTGGTGGGACTGTCCCCTGCCCAGGGCATCTTCAGACGCTCCGACCAGAGAAGCAGCTGGAATCGGTGCTTTTATTCACTCGCCCTGAGGCCCCCTTGTTGCAGGAGAGTGGGTGGTAGGTCTTGCTTTCTGGCCAGTGCGGGAGAAACGGCCAGTGAGCCTTACTGTGGAGCTGGAGGAGGGATGCAGTTTGTGTCTGAGCCTGCCATAGTGCACATCATGACACACCGCACACAGGGTCCTGCCTCGGCCGTACTACCGTCTGTTTGTCCCCAGTTCATGACCCTGCTGCGCTCACAGGAAGTCCTGTTTGGAACAACACATTGCGGCTTCCAGGGGGTTGACCAGAGCCCATGGTGGGACAGGGCAGTCACCGTGGTGGTAAATGCTCAAGGCAGAGCCCGGCCCTCTGAATTCCCCCCCACGGCAAGTGCAGAAGGTGCTGGGAAGCCTCTTCTCCAAGCCTGGCTCAGCCTCCACCCGGCCCTTAATTTCTAGCATTGGCCATAGAACTCAGACTTGGTTCTCTTCTGGTGCCTTCTCAGAGGGGTTCGAGCTCCTCATTTAAGCTGGTAGCACTTTTAGTCCCTCACTTGACTTGGTCCGTTAAGCATGAGCTGAAGCAATTTGAATAGGACTGTCACATCGAGCATGTGTAACTTTAGAACAGTGTTAGTCCCTGTGAGGAGAAGGAAGAAGGATGGGGAAGTTTGCTTGCCCTCCGAATAGGAGGATGGAGCCCAGGGCTGAGCCAGGCAGAGCAAGGGCGTCACGAAAACTTCGTGAATGAGTGAGGGAATGAATGGTGATTGGCTGGACAGCACTTCTTGAGTCTTCATGAATGAACAAGGAACTGAATGTATATCAGACGAACACGCAATGGATCCTGAAACAAGGTGGTCCATTTGTTTGGACCACCTTGGAGCTAACTGCTGCAGGAGCTCAGAAGAGAAAGACATCTCTTTGGACCAAAGTGACCAGGAAAGGCAGCCAGGATGAACTTTTAGCAGGAACGGTGGTGTGGTGGGAAGTAAATGATCCAGTTAACAGCCGCTGTGGAGCTGGATCGTGCCATGCATAGAACTAGATTCTAGAAAAAGAACTAGAAAAAGACACGCAGTCCTCAAGGCCTCCTGACTGGTACAGAAGAAAAGGCTTAAGTTCACAAAAATACCAAGACAAGACGTAAATGGTGGCTTCACCAAAGGGAGTCTGATTATCTGCCCTGTGAGGGGAGGAGAGCGTATCTGCCAAAGGGGTTCAGGAGTAGGAAGGAGTCACCTCTGGGTCATCTGAGAAGATTTCCTGAAGGGGTTTCACCTGGGTGGTGAAGATCCAGGGGGAGTCAGCTGGCCGGGAACATAGGATGGAAAACGTGGGGAGGGTGAGAAAACTCCAGTGACAGAGACCAGAGAAGCATCTGGAGTCTGCAGTGCCAGCTGGGGGGACTGGATGTTATCCTGTGGGCAAGGCAGTCATTAGAGGTGCATGAAGAGGCACTGCAGCGAGAGTGGCCTTTTAGGGGCAAGAAACAGGAGAAGCATGAGGGAAACCTTTTAAATTTACTCAGCGCTTTTGCTTCGTTGATGTTTGCAGCCTGTGGTGTGTTGAGTATTATCCCGCAGTCCGTATCCACCTGGGACCTCAGAATGTGACCTTATTTGGAAATAGAGTCTGCAGATGTAGTTAGGTAACGGTCTCGAGATGAGATGATACTGATTTAGTGTGGTCCCTAAATCCAATGACTGGTGTCCTTAGAAGAAGAAAAGGGGACACACAGAGATGGGGGTGGGGGCATGTGAGACAGAGCAGGGATTACAGTGCTGCAGCCACAAGCCGGGGACCGCTTGGGGCCACCAGAAGCTCAAAGGGTCAAGGAAGCAGCCCCCCAGAGCCTTGGGAGGGTACGTAGCCCCGTGACACCTTGACTTGGATTTCTGGTCTCCAGAACTGGGAGAGGAGAGATTTCTGTTGTTTGAAGCCACCCGGTGTGTGGTCCTTTGTGGTGGCAGCCCTGGGTGGCTAATGCAGCCCTCACAGCCATCGATCGTGTGAAAGGCAACCCCTGCCCCTGCCCTGCTGCAGACCCAGAAGCAATGGGACGGCAGTGGCTTTTCCTCGCCCCCAGGGCCTAAGCTGGCTCTCAACCCCAGTTTTCAGATTCCACATCCGGCGTCCTTTCAGCCGCAGATATCTTCCTTCATAGTCGTTGAAGCACCAGCAGACAGATTGTCTTAGCCGAGCCTTCCAGGCTTCTCAGGTTGTGAGTGGTATTTACATATGAGCCGTATTTACAGTTCTCCTGGCCCCAAAGCCTAAAGCAACCACTGAACATCACGTCTCAGTCTCTCGTAAACTGAACACTCGCCAATTTTCATTGTTTCCGCTTCTTCTGTTTCACCCTGTTTTCCTCTGTGATGGGTTTTGCGCTTGTGACTCCTTCTCCCCTAAAACTCATTTGCACATTTCAAAGCGCCAGTGTTTCCCTTGTCCCCAGTTGCCTGTCCCCCAGATCACAGTCCTCTGTGCTGTTCGCTCCTGCCTTTTAACAAGACACCAAGTTCTTCCTTCAGTGTGACTCTAGCTTCCCCTCCCGCCCCCTTCACTTTTCTTCCCCAAGCCCACACCCGCAGTCACGGTCAGCTGGTCAGCTGACTCCACGAGTTCTCAGGCTCAGCCAGCCAGCACCCGGAGCTCCGGTGGGCCCGTCCGAGAGCTGGCCCCACGGCCCCACCCCACCCAGCCGCTGGCCTGTGAGACCATCCACACCCTGTCTCTGCTTTGTCCGAGCTCTGTACTCACAGGTCTCTGCAAGGGCATCAACGTCAGCCCCCAGGCTTCCCCTGACAGCCTTCTGCATCTTCAGCTCTGCGTTTGTTTTTCCAACATCCTTTTTTCAGACTGTCCCTTTTGTGTTTTCAATTGTTTTTTTTCTCTTGAGCAGAGCCCTCCCTCCACATAATACCCCAGCACCCTCCACCCAGCCCCGAAACACACTGACTGTCTTCTTGGTCCTTTTCTACCCTGTCAACAACAAAGCGTGAAAACACCCCACACTGTGACCTGGTTCTACATGATGGATCAATTCTCCACTCCCGCAGTGGATACAGAAACCACCATTCAGGATCTCCCTGTTGTTCACAAATCCTCAAAAAAGACCCCAGCTACTGGAACTCAAGACCCCATCCTGGAGGAGCCATCCACAGCTAGCACCCAAGGGAGTTGTCCGTTAGTTAGTACATTCAGTCATTCATTGATTCATTCAACAAACACAGATTACACGAAGTGGATCCAAGTCTGAGCTAGTGTTTAAAGGGTGCTCCTTGCGTGCCAGGCACCGGGCTGTGTTCCGGACTTGCCAAGACAAATGAGACAACACCATCGTCCTCGATAAACTAACCATCAACAGGGGCCTGTGAAACATGCAAACATGCAGTTACTGACCTGGGTTTGAGTCCCAGACCTGCCACTTAGAGCTGTACCACTTTGCCCGAGAGACTTCTCTCTGAGCCTCCGTTTCTGCATCTGTAAAACATACTTAATAATGCTTTCAATTTCATCAATCTGACAAATAAGGCCATTAATAGCATATCCAAGATTTGTCATGCAGTCATTTATTTATAAGTTAATGCATGTAAATCCTTTAGCACACTGCCTGACACGTCATAAACGCTCTTTAAATGTTAACTTTGATTATTACTAGAGCAAAAATGAGACACACACGAATACTGGCATCAGAAACTGCTGCTTCAGCTCTTACTTTTTGACCCCTAACCAGCACTTCCAAATCTCCCACTCATTTAGTCTCTTTTCTACTTGTTTAATTTCGGTTCCCATTTTCCGGGTGCATTTTCCTCGTCTCCAAAGTATACAGTTGCTCCCTTGGTCCATGGATGTGGAATCGGCAGGTTCAGAGGGCTGACTGTCCTGTGCCACTTTATAAAAGGGACTTGAGTATCTGTGGATTTTTGATACCCGAGGGAGTTCGTGAGTGAGAAGAGCTCTAGGGATGACACCCAAGGATCCCCCACAGCTGTGGGGTCAGGAGGGTCTGAGGGAGCGGAGCCAGGGAGGAAGATAAAGAAGGAGTAGCAAGTGAGGAAGGGGGCAGGGGGTTGGGGGGTCGTGAAGATGAGGAAGAAAAACTTTACAGAAAAGATTGATCTATGATATAAGACACTGCCCAGGTCATGGGAGGCTTTGCCTTTTGTGTTCAGCTTTCTGGACTTGTCCTCAGGCATCCTTCTCCGACTGCTTCTCTCCTCTGCACCATATCTCAGACCCTACTCAACAGGAGAGTCAGGCTGACCCAGGAGCACAGGCCCTTCTCCCTTGGAACTCGAAGGTGCAGCGAGAGACCAAGAAACCACGTGGCCCGAGGAAGGGCATCTTGGAGGTGGGAGAGAGCAGCCCTGCATTTAGATGTGGCTGTAGGAGTCCCTGCCCTGGGCCCCACACATTTGTGCTTCAATCTTGCAAGGAAAGGTTTTGTCATTTGTTGAGTCTTGAAGGTTTATAGAGTTCTGCAGCAGAGGACGGTGGGGAGGGCGCCAGCACGATCCGTCCCGCCTTTGGCATGTCTGGTAACGAGCCTGGAGTTAGCCGTGCTCAGCTCTGCCCTGCTTCCTGCATCCTGCATCCCGCCTCTGCCTGGCAGAGGCCACTTTTCAGCCATGCCGGTGGCCCCATCTCTAATGTCCTCCCTCTCTGCGAGTACCCATCCTGGCCCTTCTCCGTTCACCTTCCTCAGAGATGCCACCGTGGCACACAGACCCCAGGCGACCCAAGACTGGGCAGCAGCCCCCAGACTCAGCAGTTCCGGCTCCCCTCGCTTCCCAACCCCACAACTTGCTCAGCGCTCTGCCCGCTGGGATGTCAGTTTGGTGTATCCCTTCCCTCGAGGGGTTTCTTTGACACCCTCCTTTACCTTGTCACTCCCACTCTTCTCTGTCATCTTGTAAGAGGACCTGGGCTTTTCTCTCTGAATATCCATCTTGTATTTTGCATTTTTTACCCTCAAGCTGCTGTTTGAACAGACTCTTAAAAACCTTTGCCAAACCCCTTGGCTTTCAAGAAGCTCATTGTAGCTGTTTATTCTAATCCTGGCATAAAGTCCTATATTTTACTTTCTTTTCCCCCAACCTCTCTTTTTTCTTCTGCTTCAATCCTGTCCATTCTACTGGCTTATTTCACTTTTTGTACATACTGCAGGGTCCAGGCAGTTAACAAATGGATCTCATGTGTGTTTCTAGTTCTCTATTCTTATTCGCTATTTTTAAAGTCCTTTTTTAATTCCTACAGCCCTATCACGTGTCCCTAGATATAGTTAATATCCCTGCCCACGTGACCATCTCACTTTTGGCTTGTGTCTCATTCTCGTGTACTTTCCCCCATTTTCCATCACCGTTCCTTTATCCTCTGCACAAGCCCATGTCCGCGGGGCTCTCTTCCCCTGCTAAGAGGTCTAAAAAGTCCCAAAGCCCTCTGCTTGTGTCTAATCCATAGATCATATGCAGCCTTGTGGCTTTTCCTTCCTACATCTGCATACTCCTTTTTCACACCTCTGACACAGGCTGCCTGTACCACCTATCTCTGTGCTAAGTGTTTTTCCCACCGTTGGTCTTTCAACGCTCCCTCGAAATTCCCTCATCTCATCCCCCCTCAAGTCTGGCTTTCTCTCTTATTTCCGCCTCTGTATGCATCCGTCTTGGGGGCTTTCTTTCTAATTTTGAAACGTGTACGAACGGCTTTATAGCCACTCACAGGGACACGTAAAGCTCTGCAAAGCAACATACCCTAGAAGGAGGTGAGAAAGAAAACCAAGGCGGGTCATAAAACGAGCTCAGGGCGAGCACAACGGGAAAGGCAGCTCCCAGAGCCCCAGTGCTGAACGCAGACAGCAGACCACGAGACCCTGGTCAAGATGGAAGCAAACCAGCCTCCCAGGAGAATGACAAGTATTCCCGATTTGGGGCTTGAGTCGTAGTCATAGAGGAGCTGTTATTGTCATCTTCTTTGTCCATTCCCTCCTGTGACTCCCCTTCCTGTTCTCTTGGAGCCCAGGCCCGCTGACTTCATGCCAGTATGACTCCTCCGTCTTCACCCCGCCCTTGGGCTGCACCGCTCCCCGCCCGTCTCCTCTTCAGTCCTCACTACACCTGACATCCATTTTCTTCTTTTTCCTGCCTAGGCCTGTTTCTCTCTCTGTCTTTTTTAAATCTCCTTCATAGACAGAGTCTTTTTTTTTTTAAGTTTCTTTTTAAGTTTTGTGTTTTTTTTTGATGTGGATGAATTTTAAAGTCTTTATTGAATTTGTTACAATATTCCTTCTGTTTTGGTTTTTCGGCCACGAGGCATGTGGATCTTAGCTCTCTGAACAGGGATCAAACCCTCACCCCCTGCCCTGGAAGGCAAAGCCTTAATCATTGGACCACCAGGGAAGTCCCCCATAGACAGATTCTTAAATCCACACTACATTGTATCTCCATTTATTCAGTTTCCATGCAACCCAATCAAGGGTGGCCTAGACCAACATTCATAAGTGTCATCAGTGGTGCACGTGGGGCTAAATCCAACAGGCATTTAATTAATTAACTAATTAATTATTAATTTATTTTTAGTATAGTTGATTTACAATGTTGTGTTAGTGTCTGGTGTACAGCAAAGTGATTCATGTATGTATTTATGTATATATATCTATTCTTTTTCAGATTCTTTTCCATTATAGGTTATTACAAGATGTTGAATACAGTTCCCTCTAGGTCCTTGTTATCTATTTTATATATAGCAGTGTGTGCTTGTTAATCCTGAACTCCCAATTTAGCCCTCCGCCTCCCTTTTTTTTAATTGACACATAAGCTTGTATTAGTTTCAGGTAGACAACATAATCATTCAATATTTGTATTCATTGCAAAATGTTCACCACAATAAGTCTAGTTAACATCCATCACCACACACAGTTACAAAGTTTTTTCTTGTAATGAGAACTTTTTTTTTTTTTTTTTGCGGTACGCGGGCCTCTCACTGTTGTGGCCTCTCCCGTTGCAGAGCACAGGCTCTGGACACGCAGGCCCAGTGGCCATGGCTCACGGGCCTAGCCGCTCCGCGGCATGTGGGATCTTCCCGGACCAGGGCACGAACCCGCGTCCCCTGCATCGGCAGGCAGACTGTCAACCACTGCGCCACCAGGGAAGCCCGTGATGAGAACTTTTAAGATCTACTCTTTTAGCAACTTTCAAATATGCAATACGGTATATTATTAACTATAGTCGCCATGTTGTACATTACATTCCCAGGTCTTATTTATTTTATAACTGGAAGTTTATAGCTTTTGACCCCCTTCACCCATTTTGCTTGCTCCCCACCCCCTGCCTTGGGCAACCACCAATCTGTTCTCTGTTATCTATGAGCTCTGTTTTTTGTTTGTTTTGTTTTTAGATTCCGCATATAAGTGAGATCATACAGTATTTGTCTCATTTCACTTGGCATAATGCCCTCTAGGTCCATCCATGTTGTTGCACATGACAAGATTTCCTCCTTTTATGGCTGAATAATATTCCAGTGTGTGTGTGTATACACATATATATCACATTTTCTTTATCCATTCATCCATTGATGGACACCTAGGTTATGTCCATGTCTTGGCTATTGTAAATCACGCTGCAGTATACGTGGGAGTGCAGATATCTTCTGAAGTTAGTGCTTTTGTTTCTTTGGATAAATACCCAGAAGTGGAATTTTTAGTGTTTTTGTTTCTTTGGATAAATACCCAGAAGTAGAATTGCTGGATCATGCCTGTCTCTTTTTATTATGACTGATGGGCCCCTGTGCTGTGTTTGCAAAGATGTCCCCCTTTCTAGCTATGGAAGACACTGGGATATCCTAACATACTCCTGCTAAAATATTTGCCCTAGTAGGATACTTCTAACTTCCTACATAAAGTCCTAAAGCCCCTTCCTTGGACACCCATGATGTGCTGGCCCCAGTGCTATGTGTTTAGAGTCCCATGCTTGCACTGAGTTGTCTCTCTAGCTGTTGACCTTTATTAGTTGTAAGTGCAGTGGCCGTATTTTCCAAACTGAAAAAGCGTATGTCTAACAAATTGCCTTCATTGAAAATAATCAAATTATAAGAAATCAGTACTGTCCCAGAAAATCCAGGACATATGTCTCCAAATGAAAAGCACCTGGCTTTTTGGTCCCCAGTCCAAATCCACACCTGGCTGCCACTGTGGGGGGGGGGGGGGAAGGCAAGTGCGTCACATTTCCTGCCACCTCCTGGCCCCAGATCCTTGACCAGACAAATGAGTCTCCATTAGCCATGAGCTTCTCTGAGCAGTCTTGGTTCTGTTTCCAAATAAGGATCAAGGTTTCCTCCTTTCCTGAGGCTTGTGTCAGCGGCTTCACTTCCTGGGACCTGGAAGCAGGTAGCAGGCACCCTGGCTTTATTCTGAGAAAATTGATAGTCACAGCCACGTATCCTGAAGAAGACCCTCAGGGTATCTAGAAACCTCGGTGAGCTCATCTCATCGTTGGGCTGGTCATTCTCTCTGGATGGACATGTGACTGAAGGCCTACATCGTGGGTATCAACACAATATCAATTACTCTCATCCTGCCTCTCTCGCCCCCAGCATCTCCCGAAGCCTTCAGGAAAGGCAGCTTGAGCAAACCAGCCACAGCTGGATTCCTTACTCCTTCCTTGTCTCCCTCCTCCATTCAGGCCCGAATCTTCATATCCCTCCTGTCTTCTCTTCTAAGAGGTGGCCCCCGAAGTGGGCCATGCTCCGGGTGGATGCTAGTAGAAAAAGAATCTGCCTGTAGCACTGGCGATCTTCTTTCCCTGCCACGTTCTCCAAGGCTCGTGTCCGCATGAGCTCACCCCTGTCCGCAGCCTGCCTGGCTCCATCAGACCAACACACGGACTCCTCCTGCGTCCAGCTCTGCTCATGCTTGCCCCTGCATCAAAGTGCCTCTTCCCTAGCACATGCCCCTCACTCCCTTTTTTTTTAAATTAATTAATTTATTTTACATTTATTTTTGGCTGTGTTGGGTCTTCGTTTCTGTGCGAGGGCTTTCTCCAGTTGCGGAGAGCAGGGGCCACTCTTCATCGTGGTGCGCGGGCCTCTCACTGTCAGGGCCTCTCCCATTGCGGAGCGCAGGCTCCAGATGCGCAGGCTCAGTAGTTGTGGCTCACGGGCCTAGCCGCTCCGCGGCATGTGGGATCTTCCCGGACCAGGGCTCGAACCCGTGTCCCCTGCATTGGCAGGCGGATTCTTAACCACTGCGCCACCAGGGAGGCCCCCTCACTCCCTTTTAATAAGATCTGTAAGAGCCCTTAAGTACATCTATTAAACAAGACAATCCCCATTGGATGTATAGAAAATTGAGGATCACAAGACTTCAGCTCAATATTAAGAAGTTTACAATTAAATCTGCAGAATGGGCCACCAACTAAAGAAGAGAGGGTCCCGTCAACGGAAGGGTACAAAAAGAGACTGGACCTTCAGAGGTTGGACTTTTTCCTAACCTAAGTGGTCGACTATTATAAGACACTTATTTTAAGTACCACTAAGAAACAAAATGTGCCTTAAAGTAAACAAAAATGCTTTCACTTAAACTCTAAGATTTTCATGGTAAGACGCAGTCTGATTTCGAAGATGTCAAATGTGAAAAAATGTGCCTCTTAGTCTCGATGAAATATGGAAGGCAATTCCCATAGCCCTTTTTTTCGTGGGCCTCTCACTTTTGTGGCCCCTCCCATTGCGGAGCACAGGCCCCGGACGTGCAAGCTCAGCGGCCATGGCTCATGGGCCCAGCTGCTCCGCGGCATGTGGGATCTTCCCAGACCGGGGCACGAACCCGTGTCCCCTGCATCGGCAGGCGGACTCTCAACCACTGCGCCACCAGGGAAGCCCTCCCATAGCCCTTTTTAAATCTAACATTCTGTTACTTCCTAGAGGCTAAGCGTGAAATGTCAAACCCTCCCTTCTGCTTGACCTTGAGCTACCCTGTTGGAAGGAAAGCGAATTGAGGTCAATACTGCTTCCAGATCCCTCTGGGATGGCTGTCCTAACCCCATATCCCTTTGTCTCTCCTGCCTGGAAACAAGTAGTGCTTATCTCTTAGCTCAGGGTTTGGCAAACTTTTAGACTTTTCAGGCTCTGCAGGATGTCGCCACTGCTCAGCTCTGCTGCTGGAAGAATAAAGTGGCCACGGACAATACGTAAACCAATGGGCGTGGCTGTGCTCCGATACAACTTCTTTTATGGCACTGAAATTTGAATTTCACAACATGTTCAGGGATCACAAAGTATTATTCTCTTTTGACTTTTTTTCCAACCATCCAAAACTGTAAAAAACATTCGTAGCTTCAGGGCAGTGCAAAACTAGGCAGTAGGCTGGATTTGGCCCTTGGACTGTAATTTGCTGAGCTCTGTCTTAGACAGTCCAGGGCTACAATAGCAAGTTCTCTTAATTTCTATGCCTCTCATCCTCCTTATGTCTAGTATAGAGACTATAATAGTGTCCTTTTTTGCATTGTCATGTTAGTTAAACGAATGCATGCATTAAAGCACTTCAGACAGTAGGCACCAACAGGTGATGGCTGTTACTGCTTCTGCTGTTCATTTCATGAATCCTCCCCCAGATCCCATGGTACCCACCCTTTGGACTGGGCAGTCCAGCTTTCCCGGTAATGTAGAAGTATGTGCTGCCCTCTTCTGGCAGGTGGAGGAATCAGCGCGAGGGACAGCTCCTCATGTTTTAGTGTAAGGAAGCCTATGGACTTTTAAGCATCTTCTGCGTTCAGGGGCTCGGTTATCCTGAGCTTTAGTTGGGAATTCCAGAAGACACCAGGTCTCCTTCGGGGGCTTGAAGCCATCTTGCTTTATCTGTCCCCTGCACCCAGGGTGGGGCATGTGTCCCAGCCTGATGGATCCTCCAGAGGTCGCTGGCTGCCTGGTGATAAGCTGTCCTCCATCAACTACTTCTTCCTCCCTTGCCTCTCCCCACTCCATCACCTCCAGTCTTTGCTTTTATGAACTTCCTTGACCTAAAGTAGGAAAGTATTTGAAAGGAGTCAGAGCGGCCTGGGAGGGCCGTTAGCCCAGAACTAACAAGCCCCTTACTATCAAAGCCCCCTGTGCTTTTTCCTGCAGCCTCGTGAAAGCCAGCTTCTGTGGGGGCAGGGGTGGAGCGTCTCTGCAGATTCCCCGGGATGTGGCAAGCCACGTTCAGAAGCCAGTGTGCATATATTATTCCAAGCCAACCGTTTCCATCCCAGGCCCTTCCTTCCTTCACCTCTTCCTCCCTTCTGCCCTCAGCCCCAGGTCACGGTGGGCCCAGGCTGGAGGCCAGGCCTTCCCAAGGGGATGGGCACGACCCTCCCTTATTCAGCCTCGTGCTCAGAGATGAAAGCTAAGGCAATATGTCAAAAGGAGAAGGAACGTGCGTTGTAATCGCGCTGCTCAGAGACAGAGGTCCTGAGGTGGCGTGGGCTTCCAGAACTATGCTATAAGAAACCCCAACGTTTTCTTTTAGAGGAAGATAGCTGTGTCCAACTCGGGACAACGGGTTCCCTGGAAGGAGGCCCGAGCCCAGGCTGTTATCACGAGGGCATCTCCGGGGTGGTCCCTGGACTACCACAGTGCAGAGGGTAACGCGGGGGACTGTCTTCCCACTTCCTCACAAAACAGCCACTGCTGTCTCATTTCAAAAACGCCTCTGGTCATAAAGGAGCCCTTCAGGCTGCCTTCCTTGGCCACCCTTGCGTGCCCGGGGCCAACTTGGGGTATTTCGTTTGTTTGTTTGTTGGGTTACCGTTTTGCTTTGATTAACAGTCTTACGAGGAAAAACCACCTAGGCTCGGTGGGACCCACCTCCGAGGTGTGGAGCGCCCTGCAGAGATGCTCGGCTGTCTTCACACCCGCGGAGTGTCCTTGAGGCTAAGAGCTGGAGGGAGGGGAAGGGTCGAACAATTCCTTTTGGCACCTACAGCGGCTGCCCAGAGCATCCCTCCAGAGGGTCTTGGATTTGGCGTATGATCAAGGCCGTCGCTGTGGCCATGTCTAATTTCACAGATGTTGCTCCTGAAATGAAGTCTTCAGGAAGGCGGTTGGTGGCATTGGGCTGTTGAAGGCGGCAGGCCTGGGGAGGGAGGAGGGGGAAAGGGGGATGGCAAGCAGGGTCCTGCGTGGGTGGGCGCATTCATTAGTGGAGAGAGCCGCCGTTAGCTGTGTGGGCTCCCGGCAGCAGAGCTGAGACCACCAACACCATTCCATGTGCTGGAATTTCCCGCCGTCTGACCAGAACGAGCTCGCCTGGTCTGGCCTGGCCTCGGATCAAGGCCTGGGGAATAAGGAACATTAAATGACTAATTCGAACACGAGTTCACTGCTCTTGCACCTCGGGCTACCGTTACTTTATCCTGTGCAACGGATACAGACTCTTACACAATCTGCATGTGGGAACTCAATCTCTACCTTTCTCTCTCTCTCCGCCTCCATGCAGACATCCACACACACAAACAGCTAGTGTGTGTTCTGATATTTCTATGTGCCAGCTACGGCCATTACATGCCTCCTCAAATAAACAGGGTCATCGATCAATTAATCTGAAAAAAAAAAAAAGTGCTTGCGTGTAAAGTTGTATTAGTGCCAAGACACGATGGGGTAGCTTTGCCGTTAAGCCCCATGGTGTTCAGACCACAGAAGCATGGGGTGCGTGTGGGTGCAGGTGTCCACATGTCCTTGTGCGCGTACCGGTCTGGAGGGCTGTAGTTGGTTTATACGGTGACTGCACTCATAGTCTCTCATCTGTGATTAGAACGTAGCTTTGAGGGAAAAGTCCCCCTCTTCTCTGTTGACTCTCGGTGGAGAATGGCTCTGGGGAAATGAGCACGTAGAATGGGTTCCCCATTTGTGGTGGAGCTGGGGCTGAAAATGACAAGATGTGAAATCCAGGTAGTGGGTTGAACCTTCTAACCAAAACTTCAAATTCACCCCAATTATGAATCCTCCTTGTCAAATCTGTGATGATCTTATCCAGGCAGGATGGGCAACATTCTCTCCATTTCACATGAGAAAAGCTGAACCGTGGATAAACTGTTCAGAAGACATGATGGAGCCAGCAATGGACGTAGGGCAAACCAGGCACTTCTCAGCTTTTAAACTCTTTTGCTACAAACCAGTAATACTAAAACATAAGAATTGAAACCAGGGGTTAAATCCAGTCTGGTATTTATCAGCAACTTAGAGAGGATTATTTATTCATTTATTTAAAATACTTTATTTTCTTCCTTCTTTTTTTTATTATTTATTTTCTTTACCTTTTTGGCTGCGTCGGGTCTTAGTTGCGGCACGCAGGATCTTTGTTGAGGCATGAGGGATCTTTCGTTGTGGCGTGCAGGCTTGTCTCTAGTTGTAGTACGCGAACTCCAGAGCGTCTGGGCTCTGTAGTTGTGTCGCGTGGGTTCCAGAGAGCGTGGGCTCTGTAGTTTTGCAGCACGCGTGCTGTCTCGTTGAGGCGCCCGAGCTCAGTAGTTGTGGCACGCGAGCTTAGTTGCCCCGCGGCATGTGGGATCTTAGTTCCCTACCAGGGATGGAACCCGCCTCCCCTGCAGTGGAAGGCAGATTCTTTACCACTGGCTGGACCACCAGGGAAGTCCCGAGGATAATTTATTGAAAACCAAAGTTGCTACACAGAATATTGACTTTAAAACCTCTAGCTTTCTTTAAAACCCTGCTCTAGACCTGTCTTTCCGGAAGGCATCCCAACCCGCCTCCAGCCTATTGTTGAGTTCAGCCTGAGAAGCCTCATGCACTAAAGAGACACAGAAGTTCAGGACTTAAGGCTCAAGTGGCGCTTCACTTTGCCTTGTGATCCAGACCATTATCCAACTTGGACGTCCATTTGAATCCCCCAGGGGCCTTGTGACAATGCAGAGATTGATGCAGTGGGTCTAGGGTGGGGCCTGAGGGCTCCCAGGTGCTCCTGATGCTGCTGGTCCAGGAGGGAGCTTTGGGAAGTAGGGTCTAGGCAGCAGTCTCCATGGAGACAAGCTGCCTGTGTCTCATTCATCATCCTCATCCCCAGAGCCCAGCTCATCATGTAGCCCAGAACAGGTGCTCAATAAACATTTGCTAAATGAATGAACGAACCATATCCCAAACACCCCGAGATGCCCCAACCCTCTCTGCTCATTTACTGAGAGAGGATGGAAGGGCTGACCCTGCTTCACCCGTGTCAGGAGCATTTCCTCCAGGATGCTTCCTGTTCCAGCCCGTCCCGCACTCACCTTTAAGCCTGTCCCACTGTACAGCCCCATTCCATTCTCTTGGTTACCCCTGACACTTCCCAGTCTCCTTTTAAATTTTATGATACTCTAGGGCTAGAACTGTCTCTCAGCTGAGAATATGTCATGCTTATATAACCTCTGTTATATTAAATCCAGTATCATGATAGGAAAAAAAAAAAAGAAAAACCTCATTTAAAACCAATCAATAGGGCTTCCCTGGTGGCGCAGTGGTTGAGAGTCCACCTGCCGATGCAGGGGACACGGGTTCGTGCCCCGGTCCGGGAGGATCTCACATGCCGAGAGCGGCTGGGCCCGTGAGCCATGGCCGCTGAGCCTGTGCGTCTGGAGCCTGTGCTCCGCAACGGGAGAGGCCACAACAGTGAGAGGCCCGCGTACCGCAAAAAACAAGCAAACAAAATAACCAATCAATAAAAGTATAAAAATCTGAACAGTTCCCCCACGAAAGTTGTCAGTGTGGGTGGTGGTGTTGGCTTAAATGGTACTTTTCTTCTCACCCTCATTTTTATAACTACATTCAAGGAACATTATATTCGGTGTTAAAGGTGAAACATCACCAAGAGCGGGAAGAGTAAGCGCCCAGACTAAATTCTAGTGTTCTTCCAGCCAGAAGCCAGGGGTCAAATTATTTCTCTAGGAACTCCTAGTTGAAGAAGCATTTAATGATCTGGATCATAGTAAGAAATGCGGTTCTCTGTGCGCATGTCCAGAACGCCTTCCATTCCTGAATATTCCAGGGAAGAGGGTCCCACCCAATGATTTCTCAGCACCCCCCTGCCCAGCTCTAACTCTGACGGTCACATGCCCGCTGGCATTTGCATTGACAGCTACCCATGTTTTGTTTCCATGGTGGCGATCTCAAAGCAAGCTTCCTCAACGCTCTGCCCAGGTCCGGCCCTGGCCTCCGTACTGCTTGCGTCGCTTGTCAGGGGCTGTGGATTGGTGATGGCCTTTGTGTCTTGTTTGGCTCTGATGACCCTGCAAGAGGGCATGCCAGGCCAAGCAAATGGAATCCCTGCATCCATCCCCCAGAAACCAAGGGCTCTCAGCACACAAAGAAGGGAGCCATCCTAGGTCCTCTAAGGACAGGAAGCCAGTTGCATACACATAGAGGGACATGGGGTTACAATTTAGGGCCTCTCATCTTCCCTCAAACCCCACTGAACAGCTCAGTCTTTCAACAAATACGTATTCAGTACCAGACACTGCCCGAGGTGCTAGCATAATAAGGTAATAATGAAGTATTGGCAATATCTATGCGTACTGGCAATGGCTGTGTTTGGCTGCATAGAATACAAACCTGATCACAGAACCTAAAGCAAATATTTATTTCATTTTACTTAGCAAAAACCTATGTAGCATTTGATCAGTACTATGTGCCATGCCCTGCTCTAAGCACTCTTTATAAATGTTTATTTCTTTTTTAGAATTTATTATTATTTTTTATACAGCAGGTTCTTGTTAGTCATCAATTTTATACGCATCAGTGTATACATGTCAATCCCAATCATCCAATTCAGCACACCACCACCCCCACCCCCTGCGGTTTTCCCCCCTTGGTGTCCATACATTTGTTCTCTACATCTGTGTCTCAACTTCTGCCCTGCAAACCGGTTCATCTGTACCATTTTTCTAGGTTCCACATACATGCGTTTATATACGATATTTATTTTTCTCTTTCTGACTTACTTCACTCTGTATGACAGTCTTTAGATCCACCCACGTCTCAACAAATGACTCAATTTCGTTCCTTTTTATGGCTGAGTAATATTCCATTGTATATATGTACCACATCTTCTGTATCCATTCGTCTGTCGATGGGCATTTAGGTTGCTTCCATGACCTGGCTATTGTAAATAGTGCTGCAATGAACATTGGGGTGCATGTGTCTTTTTGAATTATGGTTTTCTCTGGGTATATGCCCAGTAGTGGGATTGCTGGATCATATGGTAATTCTATTTTTAGTTTTTCATAGAACTTCCATACTTTTCTCCATAGTGGCTGTATCAATTTACATTCCCACCAACAGTGCAAGAGGGTTCCCTTTTCTCCACACCCTCTCCAGCATTTGTTGTTTGTAGATTTTCTGATGATGCCCATTCTAACTGGTGTGAGGGTGATACCTCATTGTAGTTTTGATTTGCATTTCTCTAATAATTAGTGATGTTGAGCAGCTTTTCATGTGCTTCTTGGCCATCTGTATGTCTTCTTTGGAGAAATGTCTGTTTAGGTCTTCTGCCCATTTTTGGATTGGGTTGTTTGTTTCTTTAATATTGAGCTGCATGAGCTGTTTACATATTTTGGAGATTAATCCTTCGTCTGTTGATTCATTTGCAAATATTTTCTCCCATTCTGAGGGCTGTCTTGTTTATGGTTTCCTTTGCTGTGCAAAAGCTTTGAAGTTTCATTAGGTCCCATTTGTTTATTTTTGTTTTTATTTCCAGTACTCTAGGAGGTGGATCAAAAAGATCTTGCTGTGATTTATGTCAAAGAGTGTTCTTCCTACGTTTTCCTCTAAGAGTTTTATAATGTCCGGTCTTACATTTAGGTCTAGAATCCATTCTGAGCTTATTTTTGTGTATGGTGTTAGGGAGTGTTCTCATTTCATTCTTTTACATGTAGCTGTCCAGTTTTCCCAGCACCACTTACTGAAGAGACTGTCTTTTTTCCATTCTATATCTTTGACTCCTTTGTCATAGATTAGTTGACCATAGGTGCATGGGTTTATCTCTGGGCTTTCTATCTTGTTCCATTGATCTATGCTTCTGTTTTTGTGCCAGTACCATATTGTCTTGATTACTGCAGCTTTGTAGTATAGTCTGAAGTCAGGGAGTCTCATTCCTCCAGCTCCGTTTTTTTTTTCCCTCAAGACTACTTTGGCTATTCGGGGTCTTTTGTGTCTCCATACAAAATTTAAGATTATTTGTTCTAGTTCTGTAAAAAATGCCATTGGTAATTTGACAGGGATTGCATTGAATCTGTAGATTGCTTTGGGTAGTATAGTCATTTTCACAATATTGATTCTTCCAATCCAAGAACATGGTATAGCTCTCCATCTGTTTGTATCATCTTTAATTTCTTTCATCTGTGTCTTATAGTTTTCTGCATACAGGTCTTTTGTCTCCCTAGGTAGGTTTATTCCTAGGTATTTTATTCTTTATCTTTATAAACGTTTACTTCTTAATAGGAGTTTGCTTTTCTCACATCACAAGAAGTCCAGAGAAGAGAGAATTCCAGGCAGTTGTAGTTCTTCAAGAAGTCATGCATCCAGCTCCTTAGAGCACCTGATTCTCCATCTTGAGTGTGTGACTCCCATTCTCATGTCACAAGATAGTTGCTCCACTTCCAGACATTACATCTGAGTTCAGGCACTGCCAGCTATGTCTTGTTTTTTCTTTCCCAGAAGCGTATCCATCAATTTCCACTTAACATTTCATTGGCAAGAACTTGATCATTTGGCCTCCTCTAGTCTGGGAGTCTGGGAAAATAAGTATTTGTGACCCAGCATGTTGCTACTCTGAAAAAATCTGGGTTCTCTTGGTAACAAAGAAGGTAAGAGTGAATTCTTGCATATAATTCACTTTCAATTTAGTAAGATTTTTTTAAAAAACTGCGGTGAAAATATCTCAGCTAGCCATGCCAAAAAAAGGCATACTATTTCAAATTCTCCCTTGGGGTTGACCAATTCTGAATCATTACCCCACCTAGGTTTTAGGCAACAGAAATATAAAATTGCACACTTAATCTGCAATACTCTTACTTCAAACTTTAGAAAATACAAGACTCACGTAGCAAAAGCTGTTTAGTAAGAGTTATAATACACAGTGGAGAGTTTCCACCCCCCCCCAGACTGTAATCCATGGGGGGGTAAGAGCAGGCACCCAGAGATCTGCTCTGAGCAAGGGAGGGGGCGGGTGTTATTGTGGCCTATCTGGAAAATTCTGCAAAAGTGTCGGCCACCCCCAACCCCCGCTCATCTTAGCCTCTAAGTTTGCCTCATTGCATGACTGTTAGGAAGAAGGCCCGCTCTGGTGGGACTGTGGTCACGGCAGCAGAGTCAGAGTGAAAGGACCAGCTGAACACAAGAAAAAAAGACTCTGCCTAATTCATCCGGGGTGACTTTCTCGAGGCAGACGACCAGTCAAGCACGATATTTATCAAACATTCCTTTTCCTTGCAACTCTGAGAATTTATTAGCTGTTTTGTAGCTTTGATCCTTATACAGCAGCATCATCACACACTACACATAACGACCGCTTACTGCCTGCCAAGCGCTGTCCCAAGCCCTCTGCAGGCATTATTCACGGCCACCCTATAAGGTGTGCTGTGCTATGATGTCTATTTTGCACATGAGGAAACTGAGACACCAGAGGTTAAGGTAGTATGTGGCAGAGCTGGGATCCCAACCCAAGCAGCTGGTCCCATGGTCTGTGCACTTGATCTGGGCACAGTATATACATTTAATACACCTCATTATTGAAAATGCATGTGGTACGGAGTTTTTGAACAAGAGTAGGTAGGTCATTTCGGAAATTGGGATCAAATCAACTCATAAAACAACACATACTGATTGAACAACTACCATGTGTGTTTCGCTATATATACCCAACCATCCCAGTTTCACCTCTAGAGTCCTAACTCAGCAATCTGTGGGGGACTAGGAGTCCCAAACCTGGCCCATAGAGGGCGCTCCATAGATACCCGTTTAACAAATGAAAGAATGGACCAACGGGAAAGGAATTTATAATCACAAAACGACTAGAACCAGTAATCATTTAAATACAGAGCTGTGACAGCAGGGTGGCCGTTTTTAAAGCTGTTAATAGCTCTTACATAAAAGATGTGGCCATTTGAGGATGAAGCAAGACAGAATGTGGTTAAATCATTTCAGCCTGTTTGGAGGGGTTGAGAGTTGAGAATGAAAGTCTCTAGGTCTAAACGCTGGAACAGATGACTGAGAAAGTTAGAACCTCCCTTGGCCAGCTCCTTCCAAATGTTTGAACATCAACACTCCAGCTAATCTATGGCCTGGTACTTAAAAATAACCTGTTGGAAAGTCACTGTAAAAAAACTCCCAGTTTTCAGCCTGATTCAGTCCGCTGCATAAACTACAACCAGCATTAATAGCTTTAGTCAGCATTTATGTCGCTCTTCCTATTAGCACAATGGGTTTTACAACCATTTATGAGTTTCTGGAAAGCCTAATAGAAAACACACATACGTGTTCGCTGTGGAAGTTGCAGAAGTTTTTTTTTTTTTGAATCTCCTTTAGCCAGTAGGGGGCGCCACCTCCCCGTCACAAAAGTCGGGGCCAGGCTCCCTAATGCGGACCACATTCCCTCCTGGCGGCTCCAGCTAGTTTTTACCCTCCCTGGTGAGTTTCTGCATTTTCCTCTTCAGCTGGCTGCATTCAGTGTCTCTCTGTCTCTCTTTCTCCTCCCGCTCATAAGTAAACATTTGGGGCGTTTACATGGTACAGACTGTGTCCACAAAAGGAAACCTACATGTGAAGAGCTAAGTGATAATCTTTCTCTTCAAATTTACTGTGGCTTTTAGGAGATTTAGCAAATTATCTGAATCTGGAATTGTCTATGTGATCCATACCTCCCCTCATACTTTAAAATCATAGCTTATGAAAGGCATGTTGGATTGTCCTAACTTCTTTACCACGCTGGTGTTTTAAACACAGCCAGATAATTGGCAAAGACTCATCTTTCTTAAAGAAAAATATTTGTTATCGTTGTTTGTTGTTGTTGGGAATAATACTTCTGAACAAAGGGCAAATATGAAGTTGATTTGTGGAGCTGTATAAATAAGATGATTATTCACAATGATGCCCTGCAGGGTTTGAGGAGGGAGCTATGCAGAGGATCTGTCTCTTCCTCAAGGAAAATCCTCTGGAATTCTTTGGAAATCTGTCAGAGAGTGCCCCATTCACTCGGTGATTCGCTCCACGAAAGGGGGGTAAGGAGGCATCCAACGATGTCCTAGATACCAATCCACCGTAGTTGTAAGAGTTGAATCCTGCCTTGGGAGTAGAGAATTATCTACTGGCCTCTTACTGGAAGAACCACAAGAATTTGCCATTTAAAATCCCTCTCATTCAAGGCCAAAATCCCTTCTAGAATGGAGGAATAATACTCACGGCAGCACGAGCTGCAGACTCTTCTCAAGACCAAGGGACGCCACACAAGGGAACACTAGGGGGTCTGCTGAAATTGTCATTGCTCTTTGCTTTCTCATAAACCACTGTTTTTCTGCCTTTCCTGTTTTCACCAGTGCCTAGAAATGGGGGCCTGGGAACTGCTTCCCACATATGAGCCCGTCACAGACAGACCCCATTTGACAGCATCCTCCCCTCTGTGAGGCCAAGTCCACCATTCCTGGTCTGATGCCAAAGTGGACGTGAATTCTCCAAACCATCAAACCAAGAATATTTGACGCACCCAAAGAGCCCAGAGAGAAAAACGCTCAACCCAAAGAAATGATTCCAGGAGGCTTGGGGTCCTGAGCATGTTGGGGAATGCAGGAGTGGGCTTCACCCTCTGAGCTCCCTCGATTCTCCTTGGACCTATGAAGTTCTGAGGTGATGGGATAAGCCTCACTTCAGACAGCCAGCTTCTGCCTTGAGTTTATCTCTTGCTCTCATCTTTTCCCCACTCTGTCCTTGCTCCATCCTCAAACTTACATTCTACAGCCATAATAATGATCATAATTAGTATAATAACAATGATGTTTCATTAAGTCCCACCAGACTCTGTAGAACAAGTGGCAGGATTCAAACCCAGGTCTCCTGAACACCGGAGCTCTGGACCACCTTGCCTGGTATCATGCCTGTCATCACAGGCCCTCTCGGGCAGCCTGGTCCAGGGCTGTCTGACACCCCCGACCCAGGCTCTCTCCATCCCTTCCCTGATGATACCAGGGATATGCCAACATAGCCAGAGGACCCAGGCACAGCAGAGAAGGGCCCAGCAAACCGGAAGGAAAGCCGTTCCCATCTCCTACAACCCTGCTGCCATTTCTGCCTCACTGTGGTCTAAGGACCCGGCAGAGACACGGCTTTAAGAGTTAAGGGGCCGAGGGGATCAGTCACCCCTTACCTGCTTTGTGTTCTAGAAGGGTCACTGTGAATCAGAGTGGATGTGGCCCCCAGTTTCTACCTGCTTTATAATTTTCCCTCTATGTGGTCATTCATACTCATGTAACCCAGATATAACTGGGCCACCTTCCTCTCTTTAAGGACTCTTGCAAACAGAGAAAAGCTACATGACTCTAATTCCAAAACCTGGAAGAGGAACAGATCTTTACAGAACATGTTTAGTGAGAGGAAATTACACTGCCCGTCACAAAGCTGAAAGTCCTAAGTATGCCCTTAGAACATCTTTTTCTCTCCTCAAAATTGTATTCTTTATGACAGCATCTACGTTTCTGCTCACCTGGCCCACCGCTTCTCTTCCCCCACCTCCCATAACTCTCCTGGGCCTTTCTGCTGCCCCCGCCCCCTCCTGTCTCCTGGATCTTTGGCCCTGGGCATCTCACGGAAGAACAATTTGACCTCCCTTGGTTTCTGAAGAAAGCCTTCTTTCTCCAAAAGGTGAGGAAGAAGTGATAGTAAATTCTATTTGATTTTTTGTTGTTGTTTTTCCCATCACATTTTCATTCATGCTTAAAGCTATCGAATATCAACAAGGTGAGGCCATCTTTGTATTTTCCCTCCAAGAATATGTGATGGCCAGAAGCATCTCTGTTGTGGTCTCCCTCAAACCACAGCAGCATTTTTTTTTTTTTGCATCCTTTATATTGACATGGCCTCAAATGAGAAGATGAAAATAAAAACTTCAGTCAGCCAGATACTTCTCAATATCTAGATATTTCTTCCTTCATAGGCGAAACCCAAATGTATTTCTTTCTTCACCCAGATGTTTTGCTGTCACTGAGGCAATGGGACAGCACTGGCCCCGAGTACAGGCAGAGTTCCCATTTGTTACTGAGGAATGATGTAAAGGGCCCTGGTAGGCTCTCTCTTCAGAGATTACTCCTTCTAGAGCCAATCCTGGTTACCGAGAGCACCAAAGATTATGGCTAAAATCAACCCGTTAATAGCAGAGTACAAATACGTTATCAAATAGCTGGAAGCTAGGGCTTCCCTGGTGGCGCAGTGGTTGAGAGTCCGCCTGCCGTTGCAGGGGACGCAGGTTCGTGCCCCGGTCCGGGAAGATCCCACATGCCGCGGAGCAGCTGGGCCTGTGAGCCACGGCTGCTGAACCTGCGCGTCCGGAGCCTGTGCTCCGCAACGGGAGAGGCCACGACAGTGAGAGGCCGGCGTACCGCAAAAAAAAAAAAAAAGCTGGAAGCTAGGACATGAGGAATGGTATCCTGACAGCCACACTCTTGTCAGAGGATAAGGGTACGTGAGAAAGGTCTGCAGTATGGAAGGAAGACGGCAGGCTGGGTGGACCCCCAAGGAGCAGTGGGCCAGCGCATAGCATCCAGACGTGGCCTTGCAGAGTAGAAGAAGCTTAAGTTTTAGAATCCAGCAGCCCTGGTTTTAAATCCTCGTTTTGCTTTTAATTCATATGATAGGATTACTATTTTGAAAATATTTTCCTGAGTACATAACTCTAATCTGTCCTAGGCCTCCATCAACTCCATGAGAGATGAGGGTTTCTATAGAAGGAATTCTAAGAAAGAAAAAAAGAATTTAATAGTTAGCTTCTGATATTCAAAATGGCATTTTCAACAAGACAGTAGCCTTGCAAGCCAAGCTATTGTCTTAAAATGTCCTAGATGCCTTTTTCTCTCTCAATTTTTTCACGTCAGGAGCCAGGCCTGGAGGACTCAGCTCACAGGGAGGATAGCTGCTCTGTGGTTGATGGAATCTTGGACGTAGGAAACGGAAACAGGGGTTTTGGGGATGAAGGAGGACAGCGAGGCAGGGAGAAAGGGAACCAGAGACGTGTCTGGGGAGCCCCATGGGGTGCTTTGCTCGGGTATTCTTCCCAATCAAAGTTTCGGGCAGAGGCAAGGAGTATTCCACCTCTGACCACCACCCAAGGGTCAACATCCCCACGGCTACTCTGGAAGGATGTGGAGCGTCAGCGTCACTGAGAAGAGACAGAGCCCCTGTGGTAGCCTCCCCAAGCCGCCCACCCGACAGACCTCAGGCTTCCCATCTCCCCAGTGCCAGGAGGTCCCAGGGTCCTCCTCACATACCTACTCCCCATTTACTCACAGGGAAGCGCACGGGAGAGCAGGCTCTCTGAGTAACTGAGCATTTTTAATGCAAAAGAGACTGAGAATTCCCTAGAGGGACTATTGAGATTATTACATCAACTAGATTCTAATCCAGAATGGACTAAATTAAAGTTGTCGTTTTCCCACGACCCACGCGTTGGGAGCTTGTCAGGAAGAGCAAAGCGGTTAAAAACAAAACAAGGGGGCTTCCCTGGTGGCACAGTGGTTGAGAGTCCGCCTGCCGATGCAGGGACGTGAGTTCGTGCCCCGGTCCGGGAAGATCCCACATGCTGCGGAGCGGCTGGGCCCGTGAGCCATGGCCGCTGAGCCTGTGCGTCCGGAGCCTGTGCTCTGCAACAGGAGAGGCCACAACAGTGAGAGGCCCCCGTACCGCAAAACAAACAAACAAAAAACAAGGTACGTTTTTTCATGGTACGCCCCAGGAGTCGTTTGGACAGCCTGCTGGCACAGGCCTGTGTGCCTTGGATGGGACTAAGACACAATGTCTTTATCTGTTCAATGGGGATGAATAATAACTCTCATCTCAATAACATCGTTGTGTTTTTAAATGATCAGCGGCGTAAGCACCCCTGGTCCACTTCAGAACATCAGTGAGAGTATTTCGTGCCGGTGCTGGGGAACAGGTTTTGAGCAGGGAAAGGAACGCAGCAGGGTCCAGGGTGCCCGCTCTGGGGTAGGCTCCCAGTGACCACCATCTCCTTCTCCATGGGAGAGGTGAACAGACCCCCATCCAGGCTGCGGACCATGATCAGAGGTGGACCCCTGGTTCTTACCTGTCTGCAAGTTCACGTGCCAGAGAAAAATAACACACGAGAAACTGAAAACATAGCAACCTGGGCCCACAGGGCTGCTCCTGTCCTTTCAAAGGCCACCTGTGACATCGCTCAGCTCCAAGCGAATTTTGAGCCCCCGGGGTCTGCGTGGCTCTTTGCTGCTTGATATCCCCGCTGCACAAAGCGTGCCAGCAAACCCGGGCTGGGCCCTGCTTGCAAGAGCTCGTTGGAGGCTGAGTCTTGGCTCCCCGGTCCCCATTCAGCCTCCATGCCCGGGTAAGAGTATATTATTTTCTTAACTCAAATTGCCGTTTCCAAGTCATCATTTCTCTACGAAGAGAAAACAATATTGGGTCTTATGTAATATCAACCTCAGTGAATCTGGAAGTGATCATGGAATGGGTGGATTTTTTTTTTCCTCCTTAAAAAAGAGACAAATAAATTTGAGATTTATTTATGGCTGAGAATATTTACAAACTATTCCCCTTGTTTCCTCATCTCATATCTCACCCAGTGTGTTTGTGCGTGGCACGGAATAAATCTTTACGGGAAGGGTCGGGTGGCGAGGGGAGGAAAGCAGTTCAAGGACTGGGGATCCATCCAGTGCCTGGGACGTTAGGGGTCTCGGGGTCCCCTGGCCTCAGGCTTGCTTGCTGCTCTCTGAGGTTCCCCCTCCCTCCCCGCCCAACGCTGTCCTGCTACTCAGAGGAAGTCTTTTGGAGGGAGGGTTTCAAATGCCAACACAGAAGGAATTAACATCTTCTTGTCGCTCTGGTTTCTTTCACATCCCCTTCACTCTCACCAGAGCAGAAAGTTTAACAGCAACGGTTTCATGACCTGGGTACCATTAGCCAAAAGAGATCATTAAATTCTATGGATGCCAGATTGAGCGGGGGTCAGAAGAAGGAATGAGTTGGCAGGTAGGGGGGAAAGAAGCAGCAGAGAATGTATTGGCGCTGGTCTTTGTCATTCAACAACACAGCAGTGTGTTAGCACACAGGCACTCCTATCTCCCTCTGGCCCTGCCTCTCAGCACGGCTTGTCACCGAGAAGGATCCCGAGGGAGGGTAAGGGACAGGGCTGTGTCTGGACATTCAGTCAGTAAGAGAAGCCAAGCTGCAGGCCATTGAATTTCCTCCTCTAGGGACTGGGCTTCAGAATCGGAGCTTAGAATCTCTCGTGCTCTGCCGTACCTCGGATTTTTTGAGGAATATACTGACCAAGAGTGTGGGGTGAGGGACAGAGCAGGAGTGACTGCCACGTTTGGTAACATAATGGCAGTAAGTGTCATTAACTGATGTCCTAATAGGAGCCAGGCACTGCGTGACGCACTTTCCCCGCATTGGCTGAGTTATGACGCACTTTCCCCGCATTGGCTGAGTTAATCCTCCCGATGGCCTTATGAGAGTTAGGGATTTTTAATCCTGCAGTTGAGATGAGAAAAGCGATGCTCAGAGAGGTTGAGGAACTTGCCCACCGTCACACTTCGTAAATGCCAGGATCAGGGTCATTTCCAGGATTTGTGGAGTCGGAAGCCAATACAATAAATAGGGAATTTGAAAAGTCAAGTTCAAGGCCTTGGAGGGTAAGCCTCAGCAGCATCACAGCAAATTCACCCTGGGAGGGGTCAAAAATTAAACACAGGGTTAGCTCTGTCACATGGGCCCTTCCCTGCTGCCTCGTCTCCTCTTTTCTCTACCGTGATTATCGCCAACTCTGGCCTTCACGTTCCTGATCAAAAATGCACAAACACGAGTGATGCAACTGACACTCGGAAGATGTCCTCAGAACATCGTGACTTGATATGTTACGTGGCGTGTCGTCGTTGTAACATAAGGCAATGACCCTGCCCATTGCCAAACTTTACCCTTCCACCTTAAGAGACGGCTGGAGAGAGAGTTGAAATTTCTCCAGAACTATCCTCCCAAAGAGCTTCCGTTGCTGTTCTAGGCCTCTCTTACCAAGTTTCACGTTTCCAAGACTGGGCACTCGGGCAGGGACCTGCTCAGGTGTCTGGGGGCATTTGGAGTTAGAACCTGCAATGTCTCGTATCCCATCAATGTCTCTTTCCCTCGGGTGATATCAGCTCATCACATTTCAGCAGGCATTCTATCCGATTTTTCCTTTCTCCATTAGAATCAAGATTTTGTCATCATCTCCATAATGAAAGGGGTAGCGGAATTTGTGGAAGCAAAGAGACCCAGTATAAATCACAGCTGCTTCAGTGGGGGTGAGCTGGGGTGCTAAGAAGTATTGTTGGCGCCCTCTGCTGGTGCGCTTGCATAGGCTTGCCGTCCCATCCCAGTCTAGACAATTACTAAGGGGAATACAAGCATTTTTCCCAGCCCCGCTCACTCTGTTCTCCCAAACTGGAAACACAAAGCAGATGATGAAGTCCAAGTTCAAATGCCAGGGAGAAGGAAGTGTTGAGAAACCACATCCAACCTCCAGCCTGTTTTCACATGTTCCAGTAAGCGTTCAGTTGATGTATCTTGGGCTGGTGTCGTTTCATTGTCTCAGACAAAGTCTTTCTATGAAAAGACAAACACGGGTTATGCGAGGAGGAGCTAACAGAAGTCACATTTGGGGAAAATCTGAGCGAGAGCACAGTCCTCTGGGCTCTTCCTCCAGAGGCAGCTCCCTCCTTTTAGCTGCTGAAATTAACATCCAGCCTGATTCCCACTGTCTCGGTGTCAATCTCTAAACTAGAGTCTGGAAAAAACAGTCATTGGAGGGTGGGCTGATGACAGGTGCATTGGCCAATGACCTGGCTAGCCATCTCCTCCAGCGCTCCGGTGGACAGGTTCTAGGTTAGGGTTCTCTGACTGGAGTGGTCGGTGAGATTTCGGGTGGAATGACTCTGAGTGATAGTGATTTTCTATAGCTGCTCTTTCGAGTATTTTGTTCTGTTCTTATACGTAAGTGAATTATTTGCTAGATAATCACTGGGGCAAGACAGGAAAAATCTTCTGCCGCATTGTCTTCCCTCGGATTTTCACCCTTTGAGCTGTATCCGCGACAGGTTTCCATGCAGGCAGGGTTGCACATTTCTGGTGGAGCCTGCTGCCCGGTGCGTTGGCCATTCCATTTTGGACCGTTCTGATTTTTAGAACAACCCCTCTAGATTAAATTCAAGGATGCCTCTTTGATACCCGCTGGTTCCCTGGGGGCAGCCCCGGACATGGGTGCTCACTGTCGTATGTCATGTCTTCCTGGAAGCCTTCACACCTCTCCTCCTGAGGTTGGGTTAGCCATAGCTAAGGCTGCCCCCAAATCTGGTGCCTATCTCTGTCCTAGGACCTCTCTGCAGTTGTTGTTTACTTATTTAATAGTTCTTTCTTTCTACAAACTTATTATGCGGGTTGATTGCGGAATATCGGCAAGATTTAGATGAGCAAAAGAAGAAAGTGAAAACTGACAATTATTATGGCATCTGTTGGAGAGGAACTGTACAAGCTTTGACAGATATCCTGATGGTTGTATTTCTGTATTTATATGATCTTTTCCAAAAAAAAAGGATGAGCAAATGTTTATTGTTTGGTTAAGGTTTGCTTTTTCAGGCTGTTTAATACTCTTCTATGGCATCGTGTACGTGGCTGTCAGGTACTCTGTAGTATGGGGGGAATCAGTATCATGAGGCGGACAGGATTCTGGATAAGCTCCTTTGCTCTGAAGACCCCGTGGCTGTCTCCAGCGGCAGGAAGGTTGACTAAAGACACTTCTTTTGCTGTCCCACGCCAGCCCTTGAGCGAGGCCTGACCAAGGCACTGAAGAAACTGGATGACTACCTGAGCACCCCTCTGCCGGAGGAGATCGACTCCAGCACTTGCGGGGACGATGACAAGGGCTCCCGGCGCAAGTTCCTGGATGGAGACGAGCTGACCCTGGCCGACTGCAACCTGCTGCCCAAGCTCCATGTGGTCAAGGTAAAAACGCTTAATCTATCTGCAGACGCTCCCCAGGTCCAGCTCCATCAAAGGCCCGGGTCACCTGTGGAGGTGAGGCGAGGGCAGTGCCGCCTGCTGACGGAGAGTCAGAGCTCGGAAGTCACGCGAACCGGGACCCCAAGTCAGCCTCCGCGGCATGCTGGCTGTGTAGCCTCTCTGAGCTCCAGGTTACACCTGTAACATAGGCATGTATTGTTTAACTAGGGCTGTTGGGAGACTAACTGTGGCCTGAACGTTCCTGCCATATTGTAAGGGCTCGATAGATAATAGTTGCTATTATTGTCCTGTTATATATAGTCCTGTCACTCCACAGGCCTCTTCCTTACCTCTTCCTCATAGGTTTTCACTGGCCACACCTCCACCCCGACATCTCTATTAAGCGTGCCCTCATATGCATGTTTTCTTTGTGGGCAGATGCACCTTCTGATTCCCTGTAGCCACTCTCTGGGGCAGGCAGCCACCTTCCTCATCTACCAGTTGAAGAGCTGGATTTTCTTGCTACTGCTGCACTTACTGATCACGGTTAACCTGCAGTGTAATCCTTTCCTATACCAGCCTTAGGATCTGAGAATTGGAAAGAAGGGGGAAATTCTGAGGTCACCCTAATCTCCCACCCCAAAGTGGACCCCTTCCTGTGTGTCTGTGACAGGCTTCTGTGCAGCTGTGACTGCACGTTTCTGATGATGAAGAGCCCTCTGCCTACCGAGCCAGCCCTACTATTTTGGACGGTTCCAGTTATTAAACCATCCTTCTTTATATGGAGCCCAAACGTGCCTCCCTGCTCCCTTGGTTCTCTGGAGCAACACGAAACAGGGCTGCTCTCTTCGTCTCATTTGAAGACAGCAGTTGTGTCTCCCACATTTCTCTACACTAATACTTCTTGTCACATCCTTTTTTTTCATTTTTATTTTTTTAACCATTTTATTTGTTTGTTTTAAAATCATCTTTCTTGGAGTATAGTTGATTTACAATGTTGTGTTAGTTCCGGATGTTCAGCAAAGTGATCCAGTTATATATATATATTCTTTTTCAGATTCTTTTCCATTATGGGTTATTACGAGATATGGAGTATAGTTCCCTGTGCTATACTGTTGTTGTCTATCTATGTTATATATAGTAGTGTGTATATGTTAATCCCAAACTCCTAATTTATCTCCACCCCTCGCCCCCCAACTATCCCCATTGGTAACCATAGTTTGTTTTCTATCACATCCTTTTCTGACTCTCACCAGACCAGAGAAAATTACAGTGTGATCGTAGAGCTAGACTGCTCTCTACGTTTATATGTGTTAATATCTTATTGTCTCAGACAAAAAGCTCTGTGAGGACAGGTCTTCTCCAAGCATGATGGTGGGTACATGGTGGCCCTTTAATAAATACTCATTGATTGACCATTTGATCACCTAGCTTGTGATCCCCAGTTTCTTTCCACCTGTCACTAAGGAGAACCAGATTCAATCATTTATCAGCTGGATATCTGCCTACTGGTTTTCAGCTGATGTCCTGAGCTGGAAATCAGAGCCCTCCAATCAGAACACACGCCAGCTTGAGTTGAAATGTTAGCTGTGCACACACCGGTGCTCCTGCGGGACACGTCAGGGCTGGAGGCTGGCACAGAATCATGCTTGCCAGGGCTGATGGGCAGAGCAAATTCAGTCTATTAATAAGAAGACACTTTGGGTTTGGGCCAAGCCAATGGTCACTGGTAGGTCCAGCCAAGCTATGTCTTTGAAGTTATTCATTACTGCACGCCCTCCCCACCTCCAAAACATCTTTTGTTCTCATTTCCTGAGGAAAAAGTGGCACCATTAGGCGTGATATGATTCTATCAGTCACACTGTCAGAATGAGGTAATGGAAAGAACCCTGTTCTAGAAGTCCGGAGACCCAAGTTCTGGTCCCGTGGGTGCAGCAGCAGTTGGGCCAGGCCTTTTACTCTTTTGGGGGAATCATTTCTCTCATGCCCAAAAGAAGAGATGTGGATTACATTCCTCCTCGCCTCTTCCCCTCACTTCCGTCCCTCCTCCTGTCACTCACGCGTGGGTTGACCACCCACTCAAGAACCACGTGTCTGATCAGGTGAACAAATGGATCTTCCAGGCCTCAAGCTTCATCCTCTGGTTTCTCCAGTTCCTTCCAGCCCTGGACGACTAAGTTACACTCCTGTCCTGGGATGAAGTTCAGTGTGTCATTTACTTGGAGGAGCTGGGGATCAGAGGGAGGATGGCCCGCGAGGGGACAAAGGCTGGGCCTCACCTCCCGTCTTCTTGGATTTCTGCTGACCCAGCTTATCAGATCCCAGAGCCCTGGCAAACCTCTGAAGTGTGGAAAGCGCGAAGGGGCAGCCAAGTCAGACCTCCATTTTGGCTTCAGACGCCAAGACTTAATCTGGGCTGGGGAAGCTAACTGTTTTCATATGAAAGCAAATTCAGAACATGAGCATGGACGTTCCTGCGGACGTCAGAGCTTCTGCCGTGCGCGTCCTCTCCCTCTCTCTCTCATTGGCTCTCCTTCGGTATGTCTGCATCCTTGGAGGCTGAGTTGCTCTGGCCCCGCTGCTCACGGACAGCCTGGTTTGAACTTTCGTTGCCTGGCTGCCTTCTATTCTCATCTCCCCACACAAGCCAACGTGTGAGGAAAGAACCTGCTCTGGCCAAGGTCATGGTCCCTCCGGGCAGGGAGGGACACACGGGACTCCTGTGGCTGCCCCTGGGACCCTCGGCCCCTGGACCCTCACGTGGCACAGGGACCTGTTCAGCTGCTGAAGCAAACAGGAAGGGAGCTATATATATAAATACAAATATATATTCGTAAGGTGCATCTCTGCCGTTTTCAAGCTCACATTATATATATATGCTTTAAAAACTTGAAAATGCATTCCAGCACGTAGAGACTTGAGGCTGCCCCACGGATCAGTTTATAATTTTGAAAAATATTTTTTTTTGAAAAATATTTTTTGATCGATGCCTTGACCTCATTGTGGGCTTTTTCTTTCTGTTTTTTCCCATTTTTTAAATTGAAGTATAGTTCATGTACAATGTAAGTTACAGGTGTACAACATAGTGATTCATGATTTTTAAAGGTTATACTCCACTTACAGTTAACTATAAAATACTGGCTGTATTCCCCGTATTGTACATCTTTGTAGCTTATTTTATACGTAGTATTTTGTGCCTCTTGATCTCCTAGCCTCTATTTTGCTCCTTCCCTCTGGTAACCACTAGTCTGTTCTCTGTATCTATGAATCTGTTTCTGTTAGATTCACTAGTTTGTTCCCTTTTTTAGATTCCACATATAAATGATAACACACATGATTTGTGTCTCTCTGTATGACTTCTTCCATTTAGCATAATGCCCTCCAAGGCCATCCAGGTTGCTGCAAATAGCATTATTTCATTCTTTTTTTTTTAAATTATTATTATTTTTTTATTTCATTCTTTTTTAAGGCTGAGTAATATTCCATTGTATATAGACCACATCTTCTTTATCCATTCATCTGTTGATGGGCACTTGGGTTGCTTCCATGTCTTGGCTCTTGTAAATAGTGCTGCTATGAACACTGGGGTGCATGTATCTTTTTGAAATACTGTTCTTGTTATTTTAGGGTATAAACAGGAGTGGAATTACCAGATCATACGGTGGTTCTAGTTCTAGATTTTTTGCGAAAACGTCATACTGTTTTCCACAGGGGCTGCATCGCTTTGCATCGTATGGGCCCTTTTCATTCACTCTGGCAATTTCCAGCTGTGTCCCTTGGTGGAACCTCCAGCCCTGCATGGATTTTCTCATTACCCAAGACAGCCTTTCCTGTAGGTTCGCGAGCAAACCCAAGGAGCCGCCGTCTTGCAGTGAGCAGAGGGTTCTGTCGAAGGACCCTGATTCCATCCCCTGTGTTATCGGCCACACCTATGCTAGACACACATTGCCAGGTGGCTTCTGTAGTGACCACCCCAAACCAGTTATTTTAACCGAGATAATTTCATATGAAGAAGTACTAAGAACTAGGAAGCCAAAATGTCCCTTGAGGTTCCTCCTTCGGGGCAGCAGGGCAGAGGGAAGAGGTTGGGATGATCCAAACTTGAGCTATACAATAGCCAAGACATGGAAACAACCTAAAATGTCCATTGACAGATGAATGGATAAAGAAGATGTAATATATATATGTGTGTGTATACGTATATGTACATATGTATATGCAATGGGATACTACTCAGCCATAAAAAAGAATGAAACAATGCCATTTGCAGCAATATAGATGGACCTAGAGATTATCATACTGAGTGAAGCAAGTCAGAAAGAGAAAGATGAATACCATATGATATCCCTTATATGTGGAATCTAAAATATGACCCAAATGAACTTATCTACGAAACAGAGTCACAGACAGAGAGAACAGACGTGTGGTTGCCAAGGGCAGGGGTGGGGGCGGGACGGACTGGGAGTTTGGGATGAGCAAATGCAAACTAGTGTACATAGACTGGATAAGCAACAAGGTCCTACTGTACAGCACAGGAAACTCTATTCAATATCCTGGGATAAACCATAATGGAAAATAATATGAAAAAGAATGTGTAATATATATGTATAACTGAGTCACTTTGCTGTACAGCAGAAATGAACACGACATTGTAAGTCAACTACACTTCAACAAAATAAATTAAAGAACAAAAAACCCCTAGAACTCCATGAGGGATCCCACAGAGCTACACCTTGGACCTCCGAGGTGGGGTGCTGCTTAGCTGGGGCTGAGGACTGGGTTCAGAGAGGCCTGTGGGGCTGGGACCAAGCTCGGTGGTGGGCTCACTGTTGTGTGCTGGCCTCTCTGAGCTGGTGTGAGGACACGGGTCCTGTGAGCGTTTGCAGAATGGCAAACTGGATTCAGCTGCTGCTATTGGAGAAAAGGAGACTCTCATAGGAACAGGAAACCCACAGGAAGGGGCCAGTCCCTGCTCCCTCTTCCAGTCGCACAGCCTCTCTCTAGCACCCCCTGTTGTCATAGCCTCAGGGGAGTTGCCGGCAAAGCAGAGGTAAGGTTTGCAGTCCCAGTCCCAGCATCACCAAGAAGCCGGTACAGCTACACCGGTAGGTCTGGAGATAAAGCAACAGTAGCTGAATAATTGGCACAGGAGGGATTCTGAGTAGAGCTATTCCTTTATCATTTACGTAAGGCTGAGTGGCAAAGTGGAAAGAATTGGATTAGACAGCAGAGACTGTAATAAATATTAGTGATTAATAGAAAATTATAGATAACAGATACTGGTTGAATTATTTTCCTGTGTAATATTGTATAAACCACTAAATCTCTTGTGACTCCAGTTTGCTCATTGCAAAGGATCTGCAGGCTTTAAAGTTAAGTGTTCATATACGTTTGACACTAGATGCACTCTGTCTGATGTTCGGATAACAAGATGGTAAAGATTAAATACAACTTTTTATTGAATCCCTCCCTGCTTGTTTAACCTCTCTCTGCCTTATTTTTCTCATCTGTAAAATGGGAATATAACACACTCTTCCTTGTAGTGTTATTTAGGGATTTCAGTAGCTTGCCAAGTGCTTAAGGCAGTGCCTGGTGCAGAGCACAGAGGGAATAGATGTTTGCTATTGTTGTTACTCTTATCAACAGCATTATTGAGGTTATCAAGGGAGACAGAAATGAAGAAGCTGTGGTTCCTGTCCTCATACTGCTCACAAGCTAGGGAAAAGAGGGGGGGATATGAACTGACTGTGATTCGGAGTAGAATAGAGCTTAGGGCCGTAATGGAAGTTCAAAGCCGATGCGGGAGATCGGAGCGGGGAAATGCATCCTCCCTGGAACGCGGTCGTGTCTATGCGACTGAGCTGTTCACACAATAGGTCATCGGTGTCCCTCACTCAGAACTGCTTTCTGGGGAACCCGGCACAGCACTGGCGCCCAGATGAAGATGAAAGCCCGGAGTGGCTGGTCTGGGGGGTTCCCTGTGTGGGAGGATCCCTGGGCCAGTGATCTGGTGACCTCTTTAAAAAGAAAGCAAGGAAAGGAGTCAGAAGGCAGTGGTGTAGGAGAGAGGCTACTCTTTGCTCTCTCCTCCCCAGTTCCCGAGGGGTAGAGGCAAGACTAGTCAATGTGAGGCCCCAGTGCCCAGCGAAACTAAAAGGGTGCCCGTTAAAAAAGTCGTCAGTTTCCAGACGTTGACAGCAGAGTGTTAAACCAAGAGCAGGGCCCTTCCGAGTGTGAGACCCCCTGTGACTCACAGGTCTCACGTCTTTGAAGCCCTCCCTGGCTAGAGAGACCTTATTAAAGAGACCACGCAGCCCCTACCTAGGAAGGAATGCATGCAGTGGGCAAAAGGTGGGTCTCAGTGAATTCTGACAACAGGTCATCTTTATTGAGCACTTAGTATGAGCCAGCCCCCCCACACCCCCAATCATTTTATGTGTATTAACTGATTTATTACTCCAAGGTAGCTCGTCTTATTACCTCCATTTTAGAGGAAAAGAATTTGGGGCTCAGAGAAGTTAAGTAACTAGTCCAAGGTCACACAGCTGTCAAGTAGTGTGGTCAGGATTGCAGATCCAGTCAGCTGGGATCCAGAGCCCACGCTTTTAACCACTATGCTACTGTGTCTCTCAACACAAACACCACTTCCCCAGAATGCCCAAGTCCACAGCCCCGAGTGTGGTAAGCTAAGGAGAGAACAGAAATCACTGTCTGTTCACTCCCACATACCCTGAACCTCCATATACATTGCTATACCTAACTTACGTTTTATGCTTTGTATTCTCTTCTGTAAATAAGGATGCTTAGTAAAGCAAAGTGGATGGGGAAAAAAGAAAAAAAAAGGTTGTCTATAATTCAATCAAGCAGACATAACCACTGGGAATAGATTGGTGTGTATACTTCTAGTCATCCTACATATTCCTCCAAATGCCTCATACTACACTTCAAACTTAACGGCCTCTCTTGAAGCGTTTTCCAAGTCACTGGGATTTCCCCGCAGCATCATTTTTCATGGCTCTCCAGATATGTATGATAACGTATTTATCCATTCACGTGTTGCTGGACATTTGTGTCGGATTCCATTTTTTGCTATTCCAAATAGTCCTACGGTCCTATGTGTGTAGCTAACTCTTCTTGTACACCCATGGTATTTCCTAAGGAAAAAAATCCCTGGAAGCAGAATTACTAAGTCAAAGGGCGAATTATATTTGCTTGAGAAAATACAATAAAATAAAAATAAATAAAATATAAAATAAAATAAATTGCATTAAAAAGGCAGCACTGCCACCTTGTATGACAAGCATCTTGCTGCTGGCCCCTTGGGATGCCTGGAGGGTCTTCCCTCTGTGCACACACTCGGTCACACCACTAACACCTTCCCGGTGGTTTGTTTCACGCTTTAACACCATCTCCATCCTGCCATCTCTGTTGTAGACTGTGGCCAAGAAATACCGCAACTACGATTTCCCGGCTGAGATGACGGGCTTGTGGCGGTACCTTAAGAACGCCTATGCCCGGGACGAGTTCACCAACACCTGCGCGGCCGACAGTGAGATTGAGTTGGCCTATGCGGATGTGGCCAAGCGCCTCAGCCGATCCTGAACTTGGCCGTCTTGCCCCATCACTGCTGCAGAAAGACTCACCATCTCCCCAAGGACTCCAGCTTCACGGACTCCTTTTCCACGGCACCTCCAGAAACTTCTGTTTTTATCAGGCCGCATCTTGCTGGCATCACTGGAACCCCAGCCTGCTGTCTTTGATGAAGGTCGGCACCACCCCCATCTGATCAGGCAGGAACCTGCAAGCAGAAATGAGAGGAACCGTCAAGCTCTCAGCCTTTCGGGCCTGGGCTGGGTTCAGTGTATCTGGGGTCAGTGCGGGAGAACGAACCCGTCTGTGGGATTGCCACTGGCCCCTTTTGCCAATATCAAAATATCTCCTAGGCTGTGTTAGACACGTGCAACACCCTGTCCTCGTCCACTCACCTCTTTGTCAGTAACTCCAAGGCCAAGGCCAAACGCCATCTTAGTTCTCATTAGAAAGAGATGCAGCGCTTTTTAGGGGGAGACAGAGAGTGAATGGAAAGAATGGAGCAGGTGTCCATTTGGGCATCCGGCAGACACACCTCCAGTCACTCACCACTTTCTGGCACTCCTGTCCCTTCGGGCACTGAAGGCCAGATTGGAAAACTATTTCAGACACAGTCTCAGTTTGCTGCAGTGCCAGGCGCAGTCTGATGCTATCAGGTACCTGGCTTGATGCTGATCTCCATTTTTATCTGTCCAGGCCTTGCCAGGAAGGGCAATTGGCATGTAATTCCAAGCTGGGGGGACTGGGAAGGGGAGGGGAGGGGAACAGTGTCAATGCCAAAAGGCCCAAGGGGTCTACCAGCCATGGGGTTTGCTTGCTTACGGGAGTGGTTTCCTTGGAGATTACATGCCTGGGTTTGACTGTGTTTATCCACGAGGGAATTTTGGTCTCTGAGAAAGCGGATGGGAGTGGGGGGGTGGAGGGATGGGTGAGGATTAAAAACAAGTCCTTTAGGACTCAATGTTTCCCAGGAATCTTTTAGATAGGTCTTCTCTCTTATGATCTAAGTAAGTCTTGAACTGGTGATGTCATGTAACTACCCACCAAAATCCAAGAATTGGCCAAAAATGACTGTCCGGTCTCTTCAAGTTGTTCCTGGATGTGAGTCTGCTAAGCCGGGTGCTCTCTGAATCAACTGTAGCCTCTGATGGGTGACAGATACATTTAGGAGGTGGCTTGATCACGGAGCCTTAGGAATAAGGTCCATGGGCCTTTCTGATTGGGAAACCATGTGGTTTAAACTCGAACAGAAAATACATACACATCTGGGTAAATTTTCCTACCATCTGACTCAACTGCAAGATGAAAAAGAAGAAACTGTTTTTTAGCTAATATTTCGCTCTGTAGTCATTCTCCTTGAATTTCACCTCCTTAAAAGCTCACCCAGCTTGAGCACGGGGACCTGTGCAGAGGAAACAAAGAAAAATGAGCTAGTCATCAGCTCCCTCTTCTCGTGAACACCCTGGGAGAAAGTCCACCCGCCACAGACCCTCACCTCCAACAATCCTTCCTTCTGTGTTGCCTGTTGGTGGAGAGAGAGGCTCCCAAGTGCCCGAAAGCCCCAGGACTTGGCTCACTGGTCAGTGAGGGCAGGACGGCACAGGGCCTTCCTGTAGAAACATCACCAGATTCTAACCCAAGCAATCCCCGGACCTACCTGCCTCCAGGGATCTCTGGAGATAAAAGGGCCCCCTGATCAGAGCCAAGGAGAAGAAGCAGGAGGGTCTCCTTTAGCCCAGGGAGGAAGACGACGTTTCTCAGCAAGACATCCTATAAGCCTGAGACCTTTCAAAACGCAGAATGAATTGATGCATTTTCACCTCTAAGCGAACCTTTCCACAGACTCCCTGGTAATTTTGTCCCTGGAGATGTTTGAAAAGAACTGGTAAGGAGACAGTCCTTTTGACTGTAGGGAAGAGCCCCAAACTGGCCTCCTGGGAGGTGAAAGCTTGAATGATCCCAAAGGCCTTTTACGTAGTGTGAAATCCTATTGTCCCAGAAATCCTTCCCTCAACGTCACAGCACAAGCGTGATGATCTAAGAGGCAGTTTACTTTCCTGAGACCCAGAGAGGCGCTTTTCTTAAAGCACATCTGAGAAGCATAGCCAGCCAGCGACAGAGAAAACAGGAGAAGCTCAAGTGGAGTAGCTCCCCCAGAGGAGTTTTTGCACCCCAAGGCTCTGCTTTGATATTCAGAATTCAGCAACTGGTGAGTCTTTAAACCCAGCCTTTAAAAACAAACAAGCCAAACCAAATCCACATTGTTGGTTCTAGATGTTCTTTCTGTGGTTGACTTCGTTTTACATAAATAACAATATTAAGGCAAGGGGGTGAGGTTGGGACAGTAACCACGTAGAATAGGGAGAGGAGTGATAGATGGACAGCACTTCCTGGTACTCAATCCAGGACTATCTTTTTCTTGCAACAGGAGATTATCATGGGATGCAACTGACTATTGATTTAAAGCTTTAATGTCTATGACCAGATTTATCAGAATATTTTTACATAATAATAATATTGCCTTATGATTATTTTTTTCCAAAGAGATTTTTCTCCAGATCTTTCAGCCTCCCCGGGTTTTGGCCATGACCTTGTCATGTACACAGCTTATCATCTCCCAGCAACAGTGTGGAGACGTCCTTAGGTGTCCCCAGAACCAACTCAGGGAGTATTGATGGTCTGCAGTTTGACCCTGAACTCCAGAGTGTTAAGATGGGAGGTGACCTTTGTCATTGGTCTGGAATGCATATCGATGCCTCAGAAAGCATTTCAATGATGCTGAAAGGGGATTTATTTGGGTTAAGATCCTGTTTTACTCTGGATTTAATTCTCTCCTTCGACTTTCACATCACTGTGGCTTTTTTGGTGGAGTAGCATAGTGGGGGAGAAACAAGAATCATACTCAGAACGACTGTGTTGAATTTACCCATCTTCTCAGTCCTGCCTGCCTCTCAGGTGGCCCCGAGAGGGTATGGGATAAGATTTTAATAGCTATAAAAGATGAGCTGGGTCAGTAAAATCTGGATTGATTCAGAGCATAGTTCCTTCTATCGCACACCTTCATCACCTGACAATTCAGAATCACAGGCATGAGTACGGCTGTCTTGTTTTGAACAAGGATACAGCTGCCTGGCACCAAGCTCATGAGTTGAAAAGTGAAACCCACACTCCACTGGGTTATTGGACCGCAGGATCTCAAACCGGTTTCAGCTTCCTAGGAAATGGCACCGTCTTCAGCGTTCACTTCTCGTGCTGGTGGGGCCATTGAGGAGTTTGATCTTTTCATTAGAAAGGGGCCATGGCAAGAGTGAGGTTTCCTGGGCTGAATTTTCTAGCACTGAATGAAATAACAGAAGCTCACAACACCTGTGCCCACTGGCCACTCTGCAGAAAGACAAGACCAAGCATCTTAGAATTGTTGCAAAATGCATCATGCCCAGAATGGACCCTGAAGATCTAAGAGTCTTAGAAATCAGCAAGGTCTGGACAAAGAGAATTAAAAGGGAGGCAGAGTCAGGAAAGTGCAGGTCTACCCAGCAAGTTTTCCATCAGGAGGAAGCAGGGAGAGTCTGTCTGAAATTAAGTTGGTCTAAGACATCCAGTAGGTATGTCTGTGGTTCCTATTTCCACTGACCAGGAGCCAGGTCAACAGCAGAGGGAATCAAGATGCCGGTGTCTTCCTCCTTGGAAAGATGAAGCAGTAACTCATGGTTAAAAGTAAGCTCGATGATTCACAAGGGATCACTTTCTTATCTCTTATGTAACATTAAAAAGAACCTAAAGCATTAGAGAAAGGAGTGTGCCTGTGAAGCATCCTGGTTCTGATGTTGGGACAGAAGTGATCACGTCATTGGCTTTGGGGCCCTTCTAGCACACAAGGCCCATTAGCTTCTATCCACTGCTCTTGGCATTTAATCCAAACAACACGTGCCCTCCTATGAATGCATCTTCCTCTCCCTTTGTCAGTATTCTCCTCCCAGTTTACTTTCAGTATCCTTTCATTTCGTAATTAGGTATGATCCAAAGTGTGCGTAATCTTACTTAATGTTACTCAAGGAAATGGATCCAATGCTACCCTCTGCAACCAAAACTAAAATTTAAAGTTGCCTCGTTGTAGGGTTTGGGCTAATCTGTGTTTCTCTAAAAGCAATCTGTTTTTTTGGCAAAATACAATTTTAAGGATACAGTTGTCTAAGGTATTTATGTATAATTAGAGATTTTGCAATACTGACTATGCATATATTTAAAATATAAAATACCCAGCTGATGTTTGAATTTGTCTATCTTTCCTGACCACCTGCCTATCCCATTTTATAAGCTGGAGAGCTAACTAATTTAGCAAAAGAAGCCTAGCTTTTATAAAAGATCAAACGTATCATTTTATAAAGACACTCCCAATGATGGTAACTTGATTTTCTCAGGACCTTTAACTGTGGTGATAAAATCGCAGGTCTTGCTTTCAAGCCTTAATAATGTAAAATGCCTTTTAATGAAGATATTGCTGAGTGTCTTCCTCATGAACCTGAACCAGTCATAAATTTGTTTTCCAGTCTTGATTGATATTGACTGATTCCAATAAAGTTGGTTTATTTTCAAATATTACAAAGGCGATCATCAGACTTCTTACCGGAGGTGGGGATTTCCTATGCTGTTTGAAATGTGTACGAAATACCTCTTTTTTCCCCAAACGTTATTTTATTTTCCCATTGTAAAAGAAAATATGTTCATTCTTCTTAAAAATCAAAAGCACATAAAAATTACACAGCAATAAAAAAGAATGAAATAGGGAATTCCCTGGTGGTACAGTGGTTAGGATTTGGTGCTCTCACTGCCGAGGCCCTGGGTTCAGTCCCCGGTTGGGGAACTAAGATCCCGCAAGCCCCACGGTGCAGCTAAAAAAAAAGTAATAAAAGGAATGAAATAATGCCATTTGTAGCAACATGGATGGACCGAGAGATTATCCTACTGAGTGAAGTAAGCTAGACAAAGACACATATCATATGATATCGCTTCTGCGTGGAATCTGAAAAATAAAAGATACAAATGAACTTATTTACAAAACAGAAATAGACCCAGAGACATAGAAAACAAATTTATGATTACCAAAGGTGTGGGGGGGGGAGGGATAAATTAGGAGGATGGAATTAACGGATACACACTACTGTATATAAAATAGACAACCAACAAGGACCTACTGTATAGCACAGAGAACTATACTCAATATTTTGTAATAACCTATAAGGGCAAAGAATCTGGAAAAGAATGAATATATATATATATACAAAACTGAAGCACTGTGCTGTACACCTGAAACTAACATGACATTGTAAATCAACCAGACTTCAATTAAAAAAAGAAAAGAAAAAAAAAAGGAGGAAGAAGAACAGAAGGAAAAGCAAAAATCTTGTGACTCAGCCATCCAAAAACAGATTTTTATTTTAGCAAGGCTAAAAATTCTATCATGGTACATGGCCCAGGTGAAAAAAATATACTGATGTTCCTTCGTGGGTCTTATTTCAATTTCCTATGTGTATGGTTCCCCGGGGGTGGGCCAGCAGTGACAGTGTAGGTGCGATTTAAGGAACACCTTAAAAGACTGGTCTATCTGCACCCAAAGCTCTCTCTTGGCCCTCGGTGGCCTCGCCCTATCAGCTCTCCTGGCCTGAAATTCCCACCCTTAGCATCATGTCACTGACTCTGGATGAAGGTCCCCAGAATCCTCAGTAAGAATTTACCTGTAGGGTCTTCCCTGGTGGCTCAGTGATTAAGAATCCGCCTGTCAATGCAGGGGACGTGGGTTCAAGCCCTGGTCTGGGAAGATCCCACATGCCGCGGAGCAACTAAGCCCGTGCACCACAAGTCCTGAGCCTGCGCTCTAGAGCCCAATAGCCACAACTACTGAAGCCTGCATGCCTAGAGCCTGTGCTCCGCAACAAGAGAAACCACCGCAGTGAGAAGCCCTTGCACCACAATGAAGAGTAGCCCCCGCTTGCCGCAACTAGAGAAAGCCCACGCACAGCAACAAAGACCCAACGCAGCCAAAAAATAAATTAATTAATTTATTAAAATAAAATTTTAAAAAAGAATTTACCTGTAGTCAACGTAGCACCTGAGGAGGACCTCTGTGAGCATTCACACTGCTGAAAGGTGCAAAGGTCCTGGCAGTCCTCTGTGCTCTCCGTGCTCTATCAGAACAGCTTCTCATCCCTTGGAAGAGATCAGATCCTTGACTCAGGGAATAAGTCCTGGTGGGAGAGGCAGCTGGCAGCTCAGAGCAGATACTGTTGGTGGTCATCTCTCCATCCCGACCACCCCTATCTTCCTCTGGCGATCTCTGATGGGGTCGGAGTCCACTTCCCCATTCCTCCCTTCTCCCCACCTGCCCACTCTCTCCCCACCCTCCTGTGACTCAGGTGAGGATGGTTCCAACCCCAGGTTCAGGAGTGAATTATGAATGGTCTGAGCCTGTCCTCCTGGCTGTGGTTGGTTTCAGAGTTGACTCTTGACCAAGTTTCACCCAGTGTTGTGAGGGGAGGTTTGTTCAGGAACTGCTGAGAAAGATTTCCTTGTTTTTCAGAAAGTGACTCCCTAAGTCACTGCCTCTGGTGCTCCCTCGGAATGTGGGTGTGAGGTCTGGAAGCGCTGCTGCCCTCTGGAGACCATGAGGGCCAAGCCTCAGGTGAAGGCACTAATACACTGCAAAATGCAACAAGAGTGGAGAGAGCCTGGGTCCTCGATGGGACCCCAAGCTGCTGAAATGTCAAATCTTGAGACTGGTTCTACCTCTGCACTTTCTGTCCTGTGATACATCCTAGACTGTTTGAGGATGTTTATTGCTTCTTTGTTTATTATTATGAGTGGCCAAAACATCCTAAGTGGTATATTAGCCAAGTTTGTTGTTGCTGTTAATAGCCAGTTAGATCATCAGCTTGCTCACCCAGGAGGTGTTCTGTGTTTCTACTGTTTGCGTGCAGAGGGTCTGTTCTACAGGCTGACCAAGGGCTGGGAACATGGGTCTTCATCTCTCTGCATCTTGTTTCCTTCCCTATGCCGTGACAAAACCAAGGGGCATGCGAGTGGCAATCACTGTGCTTGGCATTGAGGAGAACTGCGCCTTGTTCCAGAGGAGTTTCCAAAAGGTGGACTTGGAGATGGGAGCATCTCATATACTCAAAGGTGTTGTGGGCCGTTGTCTTTTTTACTCTTATGTCTAGTAGCGTAAGATCACCAGAGTCCCCAGTAAGTTTTGCCTTGTGGGGAAAGGCATGGGGTGTCAGTCTAGAGAGGTAGGAGGCTGAGGATTAAAAACAAGGAGATCAGGATTTTAATCGTAGGTCCATCATTTAGTTACTATGTGACTTGGCATAAAGTCCCTTTCTGAGTCTCAGTTTCCCCCAGGGGTTATTAAGGCCTCTTGCCTATGAGATGATGAAATCCCTGATGAAGAGTATTTATGAATAATAAAGGGTTATTTCAAGTGAAATGACATTTTGGCCAATTGGAATCTTCAATCTGTTGGAAGGTCTCACTGTAGTCTTTAATGGAAAGAGATGATCACCAGAAAACACATGGATACTAGGAGTGTGTGTGTGTGTGTGTGTGTGTGTGTGTGTGTGTGTGTGTGTGTGTTGGGGGGGTGTCTTGTAAATTTCAGGCTATTTTGGAGTCAATTCACCTCCGCATCAGCCTCCTATCTTTCTCATCTACACTGAATGAAATCTACATCTAGATGCAATGAGAATGACTGTGGGCCCCACAATTAGGTTCACTGAGCTACAGTTACTTATGCAGAAAGTAAACCAGACTCAAGTTTTGGAAAGATTTTCAATATAAAGAAAGGACATTTTAAAAAATTTGAGTTTAACCCGTCTTTAACTAGAATATCTCAATGTCCCAAACCTTCAAACCAGTGAATTTGTATAGGACTTGGAGTCTAGACCACACAAGATGCATAGTACAAGTGTCATGAGAGAGACCAGCATAGAATCAACACCTGATCCACCTGTGGCTTGGTTATACGCCATCTTGTAGCTACTTGGCATTGTTCCCTGTGTGTCAATCGCTCCTCATAGCCCCTTCCCCAATGAAAAACTAAGCTCCTTTAAGGACTGGAACGTAGGTTATCCAATTTTTGTGCCATGCCTCAGCTGTCCAGCACTCAGCTAATATCAGACGCTCAAAAATATTTATCAGTGGTTGATTGGAGAGTCATGAGACAGTATTCGAGACTTCTGGTTCACCACTTCCCTGGAGTCCCTGATCCCCACTGTATCGTAATTCTGAACGTGGAATGATAACAGAGTCCAGGACAGAAATGCATGTCTGTGTTTGCTAAGTATGCTTTCATTATACATCTGAAGAATGGATCCTTCTAATACAGTCTGTACAGCACTTATGTGTCTGAACAGATGAAAAGCTGTCTAATGCACATTGAATCGCATGGTTGTGGTTAGGTGATGATCTAGCCGGTTTCCCAAGTAGGCCACAAAATTCTGCCTCGATTTGGTGTACTTAGAAATGGATTAGAAGTTCTGAAGTGAGAGTGACTATGGATGCTATAGTCCTGCAATTATCTGGCTCAATATGAGTTAAACGAATGCATCTTCTTTTCTGAATATATGTTCATTAGAGAAAACTTAGAAAATACAAACTAGCAAGAAAGAAGAAACTAAAAGAATACCTGTAACCCCTCCACCAGGAGATAACCACATTTAATTTACACATAATTATCTAGTGAGATTGAAATATAAATATAGACAATTTTTTTTAACAAAAGAGCTATTATTGACAACTGAAATCAAAGTACTTTCTTGTCTCTATGGTAAGCAATTGTGAGCAAAACATATATTCCTGCTTCTGTGCCAAACTATACCAGGACTAGGCACAAATAACCTGCTATTTGCTCCAGAAAATACTTGCTTACTTATCAAGATCAACAGTTTGCTGAACAACGTTTGTTTCAAGACCGTACCGTACTGTGTCCATCAATCCAAAGCTGTTATGTCATAAATCGTTCAATCCCCACCAGTTCCCCACCTGGTAAGACGCATCTTATAATCAATCACTCAGCTCTGGCGTAAAGCCCGTGAACCTCCTCCTCCTGCAGCTTCCCCTTTCTGCTCTACTGCTAAGACTCTGTATTCTTCTTTATTGAAACAAATCTAATAAACTTAGCTTTTCTTAATCACGTTTTTCTAGTGTGTTTTTTTTTTGTTTGTTTTGGTTTAGTTTGGTTTGGGTTTTTTTGGGGGGGGGTGTAATTGTCAGCTAACACTCTTTATACTGTTTTTCTAATGTTTTTTTCTTGCTTATGTATCAAGAACATCTTTCCAAGTCCCTTTTCATCTATGACATCAGTCTTATGTATCTTAATCCATTTAACCAATTCCCTATTACTTGGTCCTTAGGGTTTTCCTAATTTTTTACTCTGATAATCAATGCTATAATGAAGTTCCGATTGGTGAGATTCTCTGTTACCTCTATTTTTTCCTTGGAATAAATTTCTGGAGGTGATTTGCCAAATCAAAAGACATGCAGATTTTAAGGCTCCTGATATATAGTATTGCTAACTTTGCCTCCAGATTGTTCCAACTTATTCTCTCACCAGAAGAATATGAGTGCTCATATTTTCACATCATTGCCAGTATCGGGTTGTATTATTTTTCAGTTCTTCTCAGTTTGAGAAGTGAAATCTATCTGACTGCTATCTATTTGTCTACTTGTTGAAGATCTCTCCCAAGTGCACAATTCCATTTTCTTTACTGACTTTAGTTTTTCTCTCTCTTGGAGAGCACAAGAAACTGTGCTCATTTCTTCCTCTGTAATTCAGTTGCTACATACCCATGAGGCTGCCACATCATGGAATGAGTTGAGTATAAACTGTTTCTTGAGGAAGTTGCTGATCCCCTTGTAACTTCTTGGTATAGTTTTAAAGTAGAAGGGGAAAAAAATGTAGAATTCCTCCTTTAAAGAAAAGAAAATTAAAAAATAAAAAACACATCCTTACTTGAGGCCACATAAAAGTAAGCCAAGTGTACACCCTGCCAGTATCGTCTTCAGGGTATTGGGAACATAATAGGGGAAGGTGTATTTGTGTGTTGGTGGTGGGGAAAGACAGGGGTCCTCGCTGGCTTGCAGCTTTGGAAACATTAGTATTGGGCTTGTGAAGTGTTATTTTCTACTAGAAATTTCCACAAGAAATTCTCACCATTCATTGAGCTTTTGACCTTCAGAATAAAGTTGGGCCCACCCTTAGGGAAGATGAGTGTGGATAAAGGAAAGAGAAAGGAAAATGGCAAGTTGGCAGGTCCCCCGCTGGGATTTGTAAAAGTGTGGTAGGAAAGTGACGAGAGAGAACCTGAAATCCAGGTCTGTATTTCTAGGGTAATGGTCTCCAAAGTACTGTGACATCTAAAATAAAACCCAAGAGACAGACAGATCTTCGATCTTAAATCCTAGATTAATTAATGGGGAAAAGACACTTGACATTCACCCGGAACCAAAGGACTTTTGGAAAACGGTGGTCTTCAGTCTTTCCTTTCACACCCACCACATTCTCACGATCACATGACTCCTTGAACACAATCGCTTATCACAGCGTCAGTGATTCTCAGAGGATTCTCAGAAAAACAAGCCCAGATAGTACTATCTGGCCCTTAATTTATCAAGATGCCATATAACCTGAAGACACACACCAGGAGAAAGATGAGGAATGGGGACAAGCATGAGACCCTAACTGAACCACTATATAAACAAAGACCATAACAGGGCCAAGTTCAACATCTAAAAGAGACATGGAGCCCAAAAGCTATGATGTGGTTATTTAATTCTAGAAAAGGGAACTACGTGAGGGTGTTGCGAGGGGTAGTGAAAGGAGCAGTTAAAATGTAAATTGCCCACTAGACACTATTTTAAAATGCTTTTTTGGAGTACCTTACAAGGAGCTCCAAAGTCAGTAATAAAAGACCCTGGTCAATGGATCAAGGCAGAAAGCCTACTGGATCATCAGTGAGACCAGCTGACCCAGAGCTGCCCTGGGAGATGAAACGGAGAGACAGTGGAGAGGCAGTTCTTCTTCTTTTTAACTCTGTAAAAGTGAAGAAAGACAACATGGGCATCCTCACTTCCTCTTCTGAAAAACATTGTTATAAACAGAGACTCAAACACAAATAGGACTAAGGGACCCAGGGCAACAGAAGGCAGCAAGAGGCATCTTGTGGGAGTGGGGAGGAGCCACTAGATACAATTCATGCTTAAAAGATGAGAATAAGCTTCCCTAAGAGGGGCTTTAAATGCACCATATAAGCAAAACACAGCCCCAGTTGCACCCAGAGAATATTGAATTCTGAACTATTAGTAGTTGCTGCTTCTCTGAGATACAGGCTCAAGGCTACTGTGGCCAAATAGACCAGCCAAATGCTAGGCTTCCTCTGGAACAGCCTTGGCCATGACACACAAAGCCTTGCCTCCCCTCGTGCAAAACCAGGGTGTGGTCCCTCCTGTCTACACTTCCGATGGCCACATCCCAAGGAATATTAATGATAGTAACAGCCACCATCTTGAAAAATGCTTACCCTTGGGTCCTTATGTGCTAAATAGTTATTGCAAATTCTTACAGCATTCCTGTAATGTATTCTTTTTTTTTTTTTTGACGGATGGGGAATCTGAGGCCCACAGCAGTTAAGTCGCTTGTGTCCACAAGCCAGTAGGAGCTAGGATTTCAACCCAAAAGACTGGTATCAAGTCTTAGAGGTGAGGAAGACATACCAGAACAAAAAGAGTCATCCTTGATCTGAAAGGCAGGGATGTGACATGTTCATACCTCAAGTAATGAAAAATGGTGTGGGTTGAACACCAGGTAGAAGTGTCAACCAAGTAACACATAGTATGGGAAACCCTGAAGCAGCTAAAATTTAAAAATATATTGTTTAACAACGTATCTTGGAAACTGTTCTGTGTAAGTACATTGAAATCTCCCTCAGTTGTTGGTTTTACAGCTGCAGTTTTCATTGTATGGATATACTTTTATTTGTTGATTTATTTGTAAATATTTTTAATCGAAAAAAAATGCACACAGAAAAAGGCATGTAGTTCAAAAGTCATTACAATGAAAAATAGGTGACTTTCCTACCCTACACACTCTCACCCCCTTCCCAGAGGCCACCACCATTAGCAACTTTTTGTATTTGCTTCCATGTGTGTACACACACACACACACACACACACACACACACAGCGTTGCACGTCAAGTTTTTTTATTTGTTCGTTTTGTTTTGTTTTGCGGTACGCGGGCGTCTCACCGCTGCGGCCTCTCCCGCTGCGGAGCACAGGCTCCGGACGCGCAGGCTCAGCGGCCATGGCTCACGGGCCCAGCCGCTCCGCGGCATGTGGGATCCTCCCGGACCGGGGCACGAACCCACGTCCCCTGCATCGGCAGGCGGACTCTCAACCACGGCGCCACCAGGGAAGCCCCTCAAGTTTTTTTTTTTTTAATAGAAATACAGGATACATGGGAGTATGTGCATGCATCAAATTTATTTTATCAAAAGTGGGGGCACAATGTTTTTATGTTGCATTTTTCTTACTTATATCTTGGAGACCTTTCCATATCAATACATATTTCACATTCTTTGGAATATCTGCCTGGTGTTTCACTGTTTGAATGTAACTTAATTCACTTAACCAGTCTACATTTAATAGGTATTTAGGTCATTTCCAGTCTTTTGCTGTTGAAATAACACTACAGTGAACTTCCTTGAAGGTATTTTTGAACATGTGTGAGAAATATTTGTAGGGTAAGTTCCTTGTGGTATGCTTATCAGATGCTGGGGATGTGCATTTAATTAATTTATTTTAATTGTATATCTTATTTTAAAGAGAAAACACACTTTGCATGGTTCAAAAATTAAAATACTATAACAAAATAAATATTGGAAAATTTCACCCCCTTCCCTGTCTCTGATCATTTTACTACCTTCACCATCTGTAAGTAAAGACTTTAGTAGGTTCTAGTGAATCCTTCTAGATTGTTCTTTATTCAGATGCAAGAAAATGAAAATATATCTATTCTTATCTCCTTCTCTTACCCCAAATACATACTAAATACACTATTTATACATTAAATTTTTTACTTAATGCATCCTACAGATCTTTTCATATAAGTACATAGGGCTCATCCTCATTATTATTGTTTTTTTTACAACTGTGTATTATTCCATAGTGGAGATGTTCCATAACTTAATTAGTCCCCTTTTGATGGACACTGGAGTTATTTCCAAATTTTTGATGTTGCAAACAACACTGTAATGAATAAACATGTACATACCCCATTTTACACTCATATGAATAGTTGTAGGAAAAAGCATATAGCATGCTACCTTGGTGTAAAATATTAAGGTGAAACAGAATTATATATCTGTGTTGGCTGGCAAATTTTTAATAATTCCTTGGAAGGATAAATAAAAAACTACTATTAATGTTCCTTGCTGGGAAGGATAGGAACTGAACGGAAGCAGAAAAGGTAGGAAGGAAATTTTTCTCTGTACACATTTTTATATGTTTTAATTGAATCATGTGACCATGCTACAGTGCTACCCACCAATTTTGAAAATTATGTAATATGTGTCAGAATCTGTTTATGACAGGTTCGGATGAACTCATAGGGTTTATTTTTTAAAGCCAGACCATTCACGGCATCTTTAGGCTCCGGAAGCAAAGTTATAAATGGCCATAATGCTTCTCCCCCAGATTCAGCCCTTAGTGCTCAACCTGGCTTGTAGCATGGCCATCCGCATCGATTGTCACGTGTTTTCTTCCCCAGGTGGTTAATTTAATTGCTAGCATTAGCCCCTCTTCCTGGAACCCTAGGAACATTAGAAACACCAGCTAAGAGGGCCTTCTACAGAATTCAGTTAAGAACTGGAATCGATCGATAATACCCTTTATCACATGTAGATCGGAGCCAAGGTCAGGTGAAGAGATGATGCCTGATGCCCTGGGGAATCCCAGGGCAGCCTTGGTTTGCAAGGCCCCGCCCACTTGGCCCATGTGATATGGAACCACGCACTGCTTTGTGTTTCATGCCCCACGGGTACCCCTTGATGGAACCCCACGGACCTGCTCTCACCTCAGTCCTCTTCTTGGCACCACTACTTCTGTGAGCACGCAACAGTCTCCCACCACTAGGATCTTCTGGAATGTTAGGACCACACACTGTAAGCTGGTGCTGCCTTGTTTGTTTTTCTCTAACCGTGCTCCCTCGTCAATGTCAGGCTACAATCTGCCCAAGGTACTGGGGGAATTCAATCCATGAAGCGTCTCTGATCATTTTTCTCCCTCTTCTCAGTCCTCCTCCCCCTCTTCTAACAACACTTCATGTGACAATTAGGTCCCTAGTAGCTTCCCTGCCCCTTAGGTTTACAGCCCCCTTCTATACCTGTATTATAATTTCATTATACCTGAGTTTATTCTACATTATATTACATCACACAAGATTATCTCTTTTTTGAAATTAAAGCCAAAAATAAAAAGCCATTGCCTCTATTAGAGGATGAACCCAAAGTTGAAGTGACAATAGATCCAATAAATCATATGAATAGCATCTTTGCTTTTTCACATATCCATGTGTTACGGGTTGAATTATGTCCCCCCCAAAAGATATGTTGGAGTCCTAACCCCAGGACCTGTAAATGTGACTTTATTTGGAAATAGGTCTTTGCAGATGTAATCAGGTTAAGATGAGGTCGTATTGGATTAGGGTGGGCCCTAATTCAAGATGACTGACAACCTTATAAGAAGATGAAAATTTGAACATAGACAGACACACAGGGAACACAGCCATGTGAAGACAGAGGCAGAGATTGGAGTGATGCTGCCACAAGCCAGGGAGCCACGAGAAGCCACCAGAAGCTGGAAGAGGCAAGGAGAGACTCTCCTCTATAGGCTTAGGGAAAGCAGGGTCCTGCCAAGGCTTGGATTTTGGACTTCTGGCCCTCAGAACTGTGAGAGAATACACTTCTGTTGTTTGAAGCCACCCAGACTGTAGTACTGTATTACGGAAGCCCTGGGAAATGAATAGACCATGCATCTGTTTCATTTCTAAAAAGGTCCTGTGTGTGCCCCTTCCCAAATCTGTTTCCACATATTCCAGCCAAAACGGGATGTCAGTCAAGCATCTTCAGAGAGGCTGTCTGGCTGCATCAAAAGTGGGATCTCCGTGTCCTGTGCCCTCAAGTCTGAGACCAAGTGGCCTGTTCATGTCACCTCCCTGGCATCCCCCCCCCCCCCCCCCCCCCCGCCGTAAGCACTGGAGGGCATCTGCACTGAACGGGTGCAGGTGATGTCCTGGGAAGTCCCAGGAGATCAGAGGTGTGGCTCCATGAAGTTATTTTATGCATCATCCCACATCCAAAGGGCTTCTCAACCCTGTCATGCCCTGGCTCCAGGCAATTTGGAAAACACGTCTTCCTTTGCTTCCTTCCACCTCCTCCTGCGAGGACGCACCCACGCAGCTTTGTCCACCCCAAACGCCTTTGAGCTCTGCAGTGACGAAGGGCAGAGAAGACCCATATAGCATGCTACCTTGGTGTAAAATATTAAGGTGAAACAGAATTATATATCTGTGTTGGCTGGCTAATTTTTAATAATTTTCAAAGCCATTTGCTTGAAGAGCACCTGGAATATTTATTTAGCAGGTTCTTCCTTCAGATTTCCTTTCAGGTGATCACAGATTTGGCAGAGATGCCCTTGGCGAATCCTCAAAGAACACAAATCAAAACGCCCCATCCTCCCGCCCCATAATTACGTTATCCAGTAACTCCCCGTGAGCCGGTGATAAGAGGAAATCTACCCAGTGGGTGCTCGACAGGTGGCCTTAAAAGGTTTAAATTGCCACTTGAAGCTGGGCTGATGCAAAGGGTCTGTGCAGTTGTGACTTGGGTAGATGAGGACAGGACACACTCGATCAGGACGCACACCGAGCACTGGAGGGGATGGACAAGTTTCTTCCCCAGGTTCACCTTTCTTTACTGACCCGGATGCTGAGGCAAAAGCCTGGGCAGCCTTAGGACGGTGGGTGGCACCCGGGAGAGGTGCTGGGGATTCTGCTTTCTTTGGCCACGTGGTACCATCTCGAACCACGGACCAATCCATGTCAGGACCTATTCCGACAAGACCCCCAAAGAGCCCCTTAGGGTGGTTTTAGAATTTCAAAAGGCTCAGCTCACTTGGGACTTAATCTTTCAGATACTGTTCCAGCCAATTGGTCCCAGCCCTAAGCATCCATCTTCAGTTATGTTCCCCTCCTTTCATCCTGTGGAAATTTGCAGAAGTTCTTGTGCTATATTGGGTTCTTTAGGTCGGGACCTCTGCTCCCTCCCCAAACTCATGTTTTTATTATGTCTTCAGAATTTGGAGGGCCTCCCACCCGTCTTGGGCCATCTCCACACTCGAAGCTTCTTGACATGGCCTCATATTTCTTTTTCTCTATGCCGTGCATAGTCTCCTTAGGATACCTTTCTTCTACCTCGGTGACCGCTACCAGCTACCAGCTGTTTTACTGGGGCCACTTGTTAACACCCAGCCTTCTCCACGATTAGGAGCCACTCGAGGTCAGGGGAAGTGTTTTCCATTTCTCTGTGTTCCTGGCAACAGAACACTACATTTATCAAACTATATACTATTATTATTAAATGATACCTATTTAACTCTATTTATTAAGTACACTATAGGTACTTAATAAATGTTTCTTTTTGTCCAAGTAATCTTTGGTTTCTGTTTTGTTTTGTTTTATTGAGGGATAGTTGATTTACAACATTTTATTAGTTTCAGGCGTACAGCATTATGATTCAGTATTTTTGCAGATTATACTCCATTCTAGGTTATTACAAGCCTATAATTCTCTGTGCTGTACAGAATATTTGCTTATCTATTTTTATACATAGTAGTTTGTACGTGTTAATCCCATACCTCTAATTTGTCTTCCCCTCTTCCCCTCTCCCCACTGGTAACCACTAGTTTGTTTTCGATACCTGTGAGTCTGTTTCTGTTTTGCATATCCATTCCTTTGTGCTGTTTTTTATTTTTATTTATTTTTTTGTGGTACGCGGGCCTCTCACTGTTGTGGCCTCTCCCGTTGCGGAGCACAGGCTCCGGACGTGCAGGCTCAGCGGCCATGGCTCACGGGCCCAGCCGCTCCACGGCATGTGGGATCTTCCCCGACTGAGGCACGAACCCGTGTCCCCTGCATCGGCAGGCGGACTCTCAACCGCTGCGCCACCAGGGAAGCCCCTTGTGTTGCTTTTTAGATTCCACATAGCTAATACATGTTTCTTGATTGATCAGTTGGTAAAAGGGTTCCTCTCAGTGATGACACTCTACGCCTGAGCCAGGAGCCCAGCACTCAGCTCGCATCATTTCTCTGAGGCTTTCCTCTCCCATGTGCTGCAGCTCCACATCGGCTCATGAATTTCTGGAATGCTGAAAGAGACCTTAGAGTTTTCCTAAGGTTTATTACAGCAGGAGCAGCTATTGACTGAAATAAAGGATTTGAGGAACAAATATATTTGGAAAACACTGAGTGAAAGAAAATCTGAATGAGTCCTTCACTGTAGAACTTCTCTGAAGTGAACTTCTAATATTATATTAGCCCATGATATGCTAGGATGTGTTGGGAATCTCTGAGAAAGGAATAGAGTGCCATTTCTCAATGCCCTCTCACTGCACCCTCACAGTGGAACCCTTTTCTCTCAAAGCTTCCCCTTGGACTCGGTTCTGTGGAACTCACCGTGGGACCCTGACCCACCACAGGCCCCTCGTCCTGCAGGTGGGAATTCACATCCTTGGATCACAGCGCCAACCCAGCAGTGAGGCTGCCTGCCTCCGGCTCAGTCTCTCCATCTCACTCAGGCTCCATCTTGATCTGCTCCACCACTTCTGGCCACACCACTAATTTAGCGCTTTGCATGGTTGGTCGTGTATACACTTCTGTCTAGAACGAAATTATAACTTTCCTAAAGGGAGGGGCCATTTCAACACTCTCCTCATCTCCTCCTGAGTGCAGAGAGTCAGGCACGGGGCCAATATACTCTGACCGAAGACAGAACGGCGAAGAAATGAGTGAGGGAGGTAAAAGTTTATCACAGTGTTTTGAAAAGGGATCTTATATACCTCTTTGGGGACTAGAATAGATGCACCATCATGATTCTGTGTTCCACTAAACAGGAAAATGCTTTCCATGACCTCACCGTGATACTTCCCCATCATCAACTGTAAGGAGTGCCCTAATTTCAGGGCTGTCAAAAACAAATCTGTATCTTAAAACGTTGATGAAATACAGCAAAGACATTTACTCAAAGCAAAACTCAGTTCTACAGATAACCTCGTTCCACTGGAAACTCATTTCGAAATTTCTCAAAGCCTCCGAGTAGGAGAGGAGTGGGCAGGGAGTGGGGAGAAAGAAAGGTCTGTAGTCACAGGGCTAAAGAAGGACAGTGAAGGGAATTCTGCCAAAGGCCAAAGTTGTAAGTGCCTTGAGGTTTTCAAGGGTGGTGACCATTGCCGTTGGGCGGACTCCAGCTGAAACCCAAGAGGCAGGGCACACAAATGGCGTCACTTAATCTGAGATCGGTAATGACATGTTTGTATTGGATGGAAGGGATGCCATTGTGGCTTCAGTGCAGTGGTTGGGTTGTGTCCTGGGTACAGTTGTGCCATGGCCCTTGGAAGCTAGCCAAGAGGGTTCGTGGGTGTTTCTTGGTAGTTGGGAGTCTCTGGGTTAAAAACATTTTCTCAAACAACCTCAAACAAAAGCAGCAATTGCTCATTCTGAACCTGCGAACCAGAGGCTGAGACTGACCTGCCAATGGCCACGGGGTAATGCTCTAGATTTGATCTGAACACCTTCACTATTTTTTTTTTTTTTAACGGAAGGCTTCTTTCTCTGATTGTGTAAACACTGGGACCAGAAGTCATTTCCCCATTGCCAGAACACTGTCCAAATTCACGAGTTCGACATTTCAAACCAGACCCATGGCCTCAGCGGTCAGGTTGGTTTTCCTTTGGCCAAACACAACCTTCTGCACTTGGACAGGGCAGCCTGGGGTAGAAGGGCACTTACAGGGCTTCTTCAAAGGGACTCCAAAATCTTCTGGGAGAGAAAAGAACTCTTTCCAGAGGGATATTCGTGATTAAGTGCAAATGAATCTGAAACACATGGATCAAATTTCCCTGAAATTACACACAGTTTTAAAAATTAAGGGGGGAAAGGGAATGGGTTTTCTGGTAACCCCAAAACATCTGAAGAAGAAACACACACACTCGGGCACACAAAAATAAACCAAACGATGGTGTCTGAGGGCTCCTATAAATGCAGGCTTCAGCTGAACTTGTCCTTGAGTTAGGCTAAGGCCTCCCCTTGGAGCAGCTAACATCAGCGAACACGAGAATCTGGGGCTGGGAGCCCATCTGCCACTGAAATGCCCCAAAATTTTGAAGAGGGAGTCAGGGCAGCCGGGGAATAAAGCCCATTTTCTGTCCGTTAAGCCTCTCCATTAGTTACCTTTACCTTTATGAACGTTGTCAAGATTTGGGCTTTAACATACATAACTTTAAATCAGTAATATCCTTCGTGGTTCCATGATTTGCTGGCTCCATATGTAACCCCTTGGCCCGTTAAATTGGCTCCAACTCAGATCCCATGTTTCCTGTCCTTTCAGCTCTCTTTTTGCTGGGAAGGGGCATGGAGCAGAGGAGTGGGCAGGCAAGAGACATGAGAAGAAGCTAGAGAAAGAAGAAAAAACGGAATTCCTTCTACTGAAATTTCTCAATGTGGAACTCATTGTCTGTACTGGCTTTGAGGCAGGAAAAAAAAAAAAAACCTAAGAGTTTAAATATTTGTTGAAGTCTGGATTTCTCCCTGCACCCGTCCCCACCAACCCCCACCCCCACCCCGCCCCGCCCATTCCCTCTTGTAAAATTAGAGCTGAAGCTAGCAGTTCACATCTCGCTCTTGAAATGTCACCAGCAACACTGCTATTATTCTGATTTTCTGGGCAACGCCCATCGGTTCCCGGCTGCAGCTCAATTAAGCGAACTCCGCTTCTCTCCGCTCCGGCTTGACAGCTGCATTGAATTTGGGTTCGTGGGGTGATTTATCGGGCCCGCTGATGTCCAGCCACGTGATTCTGGAGTGCAAAAAAACCCTGGAATGCACCAAGAAGCAATATATGCATTATTAATAATAATAATAATAAAGATAAATGTCAGCCCCAAGTGACTCCGGTGACCCCTGCCACTCCATTTAACATTTTAACGGTGGCGTGTGGCCCCTGCGTGGCACTCGGTTCTGTCTGGTGCCTTCAAGGAGGCTAAGAAAAGGTTATTTGTCAAATGCTGGGTCAGAGTTGGAGGGGGAGGGTGGGTATTTTTAAAGCTCTAGGTCAGCCCAGCCCAGCTGCATTCCTGTCCCTGTCATTGAAGGAGCTGAACTTTGTCACATTATTAAGCTGTCAGCAACACCAGGGCGTTGTTTAGATTTCTGGTGGGAACTCCTCACACATGCTCCAGGGCTCCATGGGGATTTTATCAACACTATTGTAAAACATGCACAAATGAGCTGTGCTGGAATTGCCCTGGGAAGACCCGGCTGCCAGGCCTCATCGGGCGGCAGTACCAGAGCCGGGCTCTTGTGCTACCCACAGCACCCTCCCCAGAGCCCTCTGCAAACACCCATGCATGGCAGGTCCCTCCTTTCTGCTGGGTCCCTTCTTCCTGAGTGCTGATGGTCGAGAGTCCTGCTGTGGCCTCAGCCAGACTGGACACGGAGAAGCTCTGAGTTCAGGTTCATGTGGCGCTGATGTGGCCCAATGGGGCTGTGGTCCAAGTCCAAGTTCAGCTTCCCCGTTTATCTCTTTCCCCCCCCACAGGCCAGTTCCTCCCTCACCCCTGAGAGCCGAACGTTCCCTCATTGTTCATCTTCCAGTCTGGGAGCCGGGAAACCTCCGGATACAAATTAGGGAGGTTGAATGGTCAAGAATTATGGGGTAGGGTAAGACAGGAATAAAGACACAGACCTACTAGAGAATGGACTTGAGGATATGGGGAGGGGGAAGGGTAAGCTGGGACGAAGTGAGAGAGTGGCATGGACATATATACACTACCAAACGTAAAATAGATAGCTGGTGGGAAGCAGCTGCATAACACAGGGAGATCAGCTCGGTGCTTTGTGACCACCTAGAGGGGTGGGATAGGGAGGGTGGGAGGGAGGGAGACGCCAGAGGGAAGAGATATGGGAACATATGTATATGTATAACTGATAAGCAGAAACTAACACACCATTGTAAAGCAATTATACTCCAATAAAGATGTAAAAAGAAAAAAGATAACATTAAAAAAAAGAATTATGGGGTGCACTCTCTCTGTAAGGAAGGGCTGTATTCACAGGGGGCTGGAATCCAGAGTTGGGCTTCAAATTTTAGCTCTCAGCAACAAGACTCCAGGGAAGGGGCTCAGGGCTGGGGGTTTCCAGCAGCCCTCAAATCACATCACGGCGCGCAGCCCACACTTTGCGTCCATATGGAGCTGCCGCCAAATAGGGCATAAAGGGGCGGGGAGAGGACCAAGGGCAAAAATGAGCAGTATGATACTAACACACCATTGTAAAGCAATTATACTCCAAAAAAGATGTTAAGGGCTTCCCTGGTGGCGCAGTGGCTGAGTCCACCTGCTGATGCAGGGGACACGGGTTCGTGCCCCGGTCCGGGAAGATCCCACGTGCCGCGGAGCGGCTGGGCCCGTGAGCCATGGCCGCTGAGCCTGCGCGTTCGGAGCCTGTGCTCCGCAACGGGAGAGGCCACAACAGTGAGAGGCCCGCGTACCTCAAAAAAAAAAAAAAAAAAAAAGATGTTAAAAAAAAAATGAGCAGTAATGAGAACACCTGCAAGGACAGTCCAGAATCCCTGAGGTCTTTATAAAGCTAGGAAAGCATTGTTCCCAGCACACACCACAGCCAACCCCACTACTGGAAGAGAAGAAGGGAGGACAGCCCGGGACTCTTGGGATCCATTTAAATAGCTGGCTAGACTTGAGCAGGGTGAAAAAACCCTGTCCCCTATTGGCTCTGTGACCTCAGACCACGGCCATCTGTACAGTAGATATAGAAGCAGCACGTGCCTCGTGGGCTGTTGTGAGGACCAGACCAGATAACGGAAATATCAATGTTGATTATACTCTGCCACACTGGTATTTTGAAGAAAGCAGATCTGGGCCCTGGTGCTCCTTGGTGTGTCTGGCTTATCCTGCTCTGACTTGGGGCTGTGTTGCTAACTGGCTCTGTGAACTTGGGAAATGACCCTCTGACCAGCAAGGAAGTTGCCCTCATGACTCAGTCCTCCTGTAACGTCTGTGATTCTTTTTCAACTTGCGTGATCAAAAACAGCACGAAGGAGTCAGAGCCACTGTTCAGAACCCCGGGTCCACATGGGACCGAAACCACGTAGGCAGTGACACTCGCACAACTGAGCACCCCTTAGCACGCCTAAGTGACAACACACGGCCACTTCACCGCCCCTTTCCAGGGCACACAACATGGGGGTGGTCCCCGCAGAGAAGTGGAAAAGATCGTGTACCCGCTCAGAGGATTCTTTTCCACATAAGAAGAGCCCCAGATCTTTCTCCAGACTTTCCACTGCCGACAACTTTGTCCATCACCTGGCAAAGAACTCCTCAGGGATGGGACACTTCTCCTAACAAGGTCCCTCGTGACCACTGTGGGGCGCCTGTTAACAACCTCATTAGATTGGGTTTGTCAGACGGATGCTCTGGGCACATCAGGTAGAAGCCACAGGCCTCTCCCAAGACACGGAAGGCATTACGATTTCCCCTCCTTTCAAGTTTGTGGAGGTGGATATTGTTAATGACAAGCGAAGATGCTACCACGTTTATTGACAAGCAAGGCAAATCATCACTCATGGGCACGAGACACCGAGATACTGGGACAGGTCACTGATGCATCATGGTTCAGTCTTAGGATTTAGGTGGAGGGACACAGAGCTACGTCCGGGTCTGCCATCATGTGACCCTCAGCAAGCCACTTCCGCTCACCAGACCTCCTCCTCAATTCAGAACGGAAAGTATGAGGATGCACCTGCCCTCCTTAAAAGGCTCTGGGGACTAGGAATAATAAGTGGAAGTGGGCTTTTAACAACACCCGTCTCCAAGAGGATTTCATAAAACAATACACCTAAAGTTCTTGATACAGAGGTAGGCATGCAGTAAGAGCTCAATAATTATTGGCTATCGTTATCATTGTCAATCTGTCTCCTTTCTAGGTGTAGTTAGTGCTGGATGCTGAGCTGGATGCCATGAAAATATTATTTCACTGAATCCTCACAACTTGACGGGGACTGTATTATTTTGCACATTTTACAGGTGAGGAAACTGAGGCTCAAGAAGAAGTTTCTTTCTCAGGTCCTCTAGATGGGGCAGAGATTCATACCCACGCCCTCTAACTCCCAAGCTGGTGCTCCTTCATTTCTAACTAAATAAAGTAATGTGCACAGACATACAATATTGTTGATAACTCTTACCAGTATTATTTCACCAAAGACCCTGGCTTCCTAGTATAATGTCTATCAGTTAGGATTCCATTCATTTGGCCACATGCAACAGGACACTCAGTTATCAGTGCCCCAGGTGATAAAGGCATTATATTATTTTACACAAACACAAGGATGGAGGAAGGTGGTGCTAGGTTCAGCAGCTCTGTGAAGTCGGAACACCAAGGAGCTCGGTTGGCATTTCTCTGCTTCTCTGGTCTTCCCCCTCATTTCTGCAAGATGGCTGCCAAAGGGCCAAACGTCACATCTTCACACCACAGCATCCCAACAAGGAAGGAGGGGAGGGGTCAGAAGAGCTTTTTCTCATGCAACTTCCTTTTTTGTTATTATGAGAAAAATCTTTTCCAGAGGCTCCCAACAGAGTTCTAGTTATGTCTTATTGGCTGAATTGAGTCAGTGGCAAGGGGAAGAGAGTGGCTGTAATTGAACTAGAACAATCCAATCCATATCCTGGGACTTCAGGAAGAAAATTGGAGTTCTGGTTAGCAAGGGGAAGGGGGAAAAGTCAGCAGTATTGGGTGGTCAGTGATTCCTTTACATAGTATTCAAGCCCCGACTCCCCTCCCTACCTCATAGCCCACTCCCCTTCTCATCCCCACCTTTCATTGCGCTCCCATCGGACCCTGCTCTGGCCAGCCAGTCTCCTCATTACTTGACCCATGTGCCATGCTCAGGCCCACTGGCACATTTCTTCTCTTGGAGTTCCCTCTGTTTACAATATCTTTCTCCTATACCTTTGCCAATGAAAATTCTATTCTACAATCAAGGACCGTCATCATTCATAGTCATCCCCCATAAACGCAGTCCACACCAGTGTTGCTTTTTTATAAACTTGGGAACATTTAGAATTTGAAAGAAAGGGTGTCTAGCATGGTGGTTAAAAACAGGGACTTTACACCGCTACCCTGAAGGTATTTGATTCCTGCCTATAGTATCTACCAGCTGTGTGACCTTGGGCGAGTCACGTGGTCTTTCTGGGCCTCAGTTTCCTCATCTGTCAAATGAGGTTAATAATGGCTTCTACCTCACGGGGTTGTTGTAAGGCCTAAAGGGATTAATGTAAATGACTTTAGAGCAGCGTCTGACGCGTGGCAAATGCCATTTGTATACGCTCACTTTACTATTAAACTATCCCTTTCATTACTTAAATCCTAGGTTACAAGACTGAAGGAGGATATCCAGATCTATCAATTCACATGGTAGTTATGTGGATTGAGGTCTAGAGTGTTTAAAACGGATATTTTCAAGGTCACAGGAGCAATTACGTACCGCTGGCAGGTCCTTGAACTACAGACATTTTGGTGCCAAGGGTGCTCTTCCGGAAACTTTGTAAAATGTTTCTGGACCTCTGGATCTGGGTTTCTCGAAGCCTGGGACTTCACCCCCATCAGAATCCTCATCAGAATCCTCTGGGTGCTTATTAAAAGTTATGATTCCTGGACCCCATTTCAGATTCTCTGAATAAGAGTCTCTATGGGTGAGGCTCACATCTGCTATTTGAACAAACTGTCCAGATGTTTTATGAACCAAAGCTTGGTACCTGCTGCCAGAGGGGTTGGCATTTCCTCCAGGGAAGACTCACATGGACAAGACCTAGGATAGGGAGAAGGATATCGCTAAGGACCCAGGCAGACCTCCATGGAGATGGGAAATTACAGCTTAGCCAGGAAGGCGCAAGGTAAGGATCTCTTGGGTCTATTTCATCGCTGTCTGTCAGAGCCCTGTGGGATTTTAGAGACTGAGAAATTTGTCCAATGCCGTGAATTTTCTCAAAGGAATCATCTTGGGGAAGGAGACAAGATGGGAAGGGGCAACTCTCCTGAGACCTGTTTTATGACCCAGCTCTCAATCTTGGGCATTTTGTTCCAGGGCTAATTCATGGAAAATGTCACTGGAGAAGTCTGACACTTGGAGGCCAAATGGGCTGAAAGACCCTTGTATTTGTTTTCTTTGGTGCGTAACAGGTCACCACAAACTTCACAGCTTAGGAAAACACACATTTATGATGTCATGGCTCCTGTGGGTCAGGAGTCTGGGCACAGCTCAGCTGGCTCCTCTGCTTCAGAATCTCTCACAAGGCTGCAAGTGAGATGTCATCTGGGGCTGAGGTCTAACCTGAAGGTTTGACTGGGAAGAATCTGCTTCCAAGCTTACGTGGTTGTTGGCAGCGTTTAGCTCCTTACAAGTTGTTGGATTAGGATCTTGGTTCCTTCTCAGCTATTAGTGGAGGACTTCTGAGAGTTTCTGATCATAGGGGCAACTTCATCAAAGCCCACAAAGTTGTCTGCTACCAAGAAGGAAGTGACAACCTTTGTAACCTAATTATAGAAGTATAACCTGATCATATAACCTAATTAACATGGCTGTATTCTATTGGCTAGAAGCAGTTTACTCAAGGGAAGGGGAACATACAAGGCTCTGAAAACCAGTACATGGGGATCATTGGGAACCTCCATATTGAAAATTTTCTCTCTCAGCCAAAGTGGGTGAAACCATTGGAGAGAAGTGTGGATAATGTAAACACATGATGTGGGCAGGATTATATTAATCCATATATACCACCTCTCAAATTACTTTACTACGTTAGCTAATCTCATATTTATTCATGAAATATTATTGATGAGGGTATAGCAGTAAGTATTTCCAGGCAAACTAGATGTATAAAACAGGGGACTTCCGCCAAGAGGATTTTAATCCAGAAGGAGAGATAAATTATTTTAATACTTGCTTTTAAATTCTCCCTGCCAAAATCCTCACTCTGAAGCCACTTCTGGGAGTAAGAGCACAGGATCTCCTAAAGGTTCCTATTAAATGCAAATATATTATCCTTGGACAGAGAACAGAAGTGATGCATTATATTTCAGCAAGATTTGGCTAACAGTCACAGAACAGGTGTAAGCAGAAACACCAAATCAGACATGGTGACGGACTGATGGGGACAATGTGGTCCAGGCCTTGGGGGGGCTATAGAAGGGCCTCTTTCTGACTGGGGAAGGGGCTGTGACAGCAAGTGCTGGAAGGGAAGAGGCAAGCACACTACCAAAGGGACATTCTTCACCAACAATTCCGTCCGGGGCGGACTCAAGTTTCAGCCAACAAAAAGTTAGCCAAGAAAGGTGCTTGGTAAAGTATAAAATCCTTTAACCAATACCCTCCATTTCCAAGCATTATTAATGCAAAAGGAAGTATAAAAGGAGGGTCAGTCATTACTTTCACGCACCCAACAAGCTTTTATTGAATGCTCTCTCTGTGCAAAGCATGGGGGCCCTGTCTCTGCTCCTGCACAACTTTTTGTGGGACCACAAGCAAGGTAGCTCCACGCTTCCTTGTAATACTCAGGGAGAGTTATTCTATAGCTCCCATGGGAATCTGCAAAATACGGCCCCAGTCCTCCTTTCACGGAGCTCTCCTGGAGAGAACAATGAGAGAAGCCAGCCTGACATTTCTAAAGTGGGGGCCTCAAGTGAAAACCTCTTCTTGGAAAGACAGCAGGAAGAGAGGAGCCTGGAGGTTTGGAAACAGCATTTGATCACAATAGCAAGGGGACTGCTTTTTTGAGGGATTTAAACATGTGCACTGAACTCTAATTGGTGTGGGAGAAACTGGGACGTAGAGATGAATGAACCATCTGTTGGAAGAAGGCCTGATGCATGCCTCCCAGTACCAGGCCAGGGACAGTGTGCCAGGCTCACTCCAGGCCAGGGAGGTGGGAGGGACAGATCTCTAGCTGAGGTTCCTCAGCAGAGTCAACTGCTTTGTGATCTCCAAAAATCACGTTGGTAGAAGAGAGGAGAGAATGTTTGCCCTGTGCTCCCCGATTCTTGTTCTAAGCAGCTGAAGTTCTTTATTGACACGACAAGATCTCTAGCCCACATCCAACCATGTTTTAACCTTGCCTATATTGGTCCTTCAAGTTCATGACAACTCATGGAAACCCCTTATGCAAATGAAGAGTGCCCAAACCAATGGCTCTGACCTAGACTAGCCTTAGGAGCGTCGGGCCATTGTCTTGGTGTTCAAGGGCTCTTGACATTCAGCTCATTCTGTGCAGCAGGCATGGCGGAGGTCCTCAAAGATGGACATTCAGAAGCTCTGGCATCTAGAATGGACTTCTAACCCCAAGGGCTCTAGAGGGAAGAATTGGAAATTTCAACAGAGATTTGAAAACTTAAGGCCCTAATCACAATGCAAAACTCGGGGCCAAATGAGGTAAAAAGGTGTTTCTCTATTAGCGCCAGAATAACTTCTCTCTCTCAAATCTTACCTTCTTCCGTAGATGCTGAGTGACAAAACTTCGTGGCAGCTGGGGAGGAGAGACACAATCTGAATAGGTGGAGGGTCTTTTCCTGAGACTGTGCTCATGGTCTTCCTTTGTATTTTAGTTTCTCTCCGGATTTTAATATCTGTGATCTTTATACTATCAGAGAACAAAGACATACGTAACAGATGTCAATTTACTATGATGAGTTTATGTAATATTATGATTTGTTTTCTTTCACATTTCTAACGTTTACCCCTTTCCCCCCAATCATTTTTCTTCTGACGCATGAGGACACTATGTTAAGAATCACCAGGGTGGCATATATCCAGACAAAACTATAATTCAGAAAGATACATGCACCCCTATGTTCATAGCAGCACTATTCACAATAGCCAAGGCATGGAAACAACCTAAATGTCCATCAACAGATGAATGGGTAAGGAAGATGTGGCATACGTGTATATATATATATATGTAATGGAATACTACTCAGCCATAAAAAGAATGAAATAATGCCATTTGCAGCAACATGGGTGGATCTAGAGATTATCATACCAAGTGAAGTAAGTCAGAAAGAGAAAGACAAATACGATATGATATCACTTATATGCGGAACCTAAAATATGACACAAATGAACCTATCTATGAAACAGAAACAGAGCCACAGACATAGAGAACAGACTTGTGGTTGCCAAGCGGGAGGGGGGTTAGGGGAGGGAAGGATTGGGAGTTTGGGGTTAGCAGATGCAAGCTGTTATATATAGGATGGATAAGCAACAAGGTCCTACTGTATAGTACAGGGAATATCCTGGGATAAACCGTAATGGAATAGAATATGAAAAAGAATGTATATATATGTATAACTGAATCACTTTGCTGTAGAGCAGAAATTAACACAACATTGTAAATCAACTATACTTAAAAAAAAAAAGAATCGCCAGGGTGGGCGATTGATACGTGAGTACTGGGAGGGAGAAGCGTGGGCTAGGATGTAGAGGGGCTACTCACCCACTTCGAATCCCTCCTGCCCCCTTGAAACTATACTTATGAGCAGGAGAAAATCTATCAGATTGGCAGAAAAGTTATTAGAAAATGAGGAATCTCTGAATTTTAGAATAAAGGAGCCACTTAGAGATCCTCTGCTACAATCCGTTCTCAGAAGCCAAGAAAGGATAGGGAATGTACCCAGGTCACAACAAAGAGCGAAACTAGGATACAATGCCAGGTGTGTCTGGCTCCCAAGCTTAGATTCTTTCTCCATGCTGAGCCACCCCTTAGATGCTCAGACACTGACACCACAGAGGTATTCAAGCGTCAGACCCATTTCTCCTCAGGCCACTTGCAAAGGCCACTTTCTACCTGAGAATATAAATCTCTGTCCTGTCCTACAGTGGGTAGCACGTCCTAATTCCTGTTGTGTCTCTTCCCTGGTTTCCCCCCACCCCCTTATGTCCAGCCATTCCCTGGGCCCCAGTGGACAAGAAGAGGCTTGTCCAGTTGAGTTGAACCCCATGGTGGCCAAGTCCCCACCTGCCTCCCTTTTGTAAATTTCCCTATGCTAATCTTATAACAACTTACACACACGTATGCACAGAAACGAGCAATAGTTAACAAGAAGAATCTCAGTTGAGGGAAACGTGAATGTTTAAAAAGCAAAGAATATATTTTAGCTCATAGAGCAGGGCTGATCTGGAAATAATCTGGTTTCGATATGCCTCTCGTGTAACCCTTCGAAAATATAAGACCCTTGCAGAACTCCCTATCTCTAATTTCTTTTGTTGCAATTTTCCAATAAAATCTGGCCCTGGCCCAAGTTCTCAGAGGACTAATGAGGATAAGAATGTCCCTGATTTTCCTTCAAAATGAGAAATCATTTCAACGTGAGGAGTTCGGCCGCAGCTGGCACAATCCCCCTGGGTCTCTGGATTTCAGGAAAAGGGACCCGGGCCTCTTTCTCTGGCCATCCCAACAGCCTTCCAGACTTATAATTATTCAGTCAGCAGCCCAGAATTGTGGCCTACTTAGTTTTCCCTAAAAGCACTTAAGGACAGTTTAATGAAAGGAAAGAGCAGCAAAGAAAGGGGGAAAATGCTTTTTTTAGGAACAGAACAAAATATCATGTTTTCTTCTCTTTCTCTCTTTTTTCCCTTTTTGCAATATTTCTCCTCAGAGAAAATTATAGTCTTGAAAGCCAGCAATGTGCTCTGTATGTTTTGCTTATTACAGTGGTTAAAACGAGCACCACGGACGATGGAGTATCATTATAACATTCTTGATACCCCTGATATATTTGTGCAAACATAGTTGTGGGCGATGCATGCACAGCGATGAGCCTGTGTTGTCTGGAGAAGTCTCTCCCCATCTTTGTTTATTCACACGGCTTCCTGCCTTCCTCTGGAATCCATCCTTTGTATTCCTTTGTACAGCTTCTGTCTCTTCGAGCTCCCCTTTTCCTGAACTTACCTTCTTTCCCACCTCCCTGGAGCAGCATCACGACGTTTGGGTGCCAAACAATTTGCAAAGGAAATGGTTCAAGTTAGAAATGGAGTAAGATGGAGGCTGTAACCACAATGTAGGATTTCGGGTCGTTACCACTTCATTTCCTCTGGTTTGCATCTGTGCCTTTCTCGATTTTCTGTTCCTGTCTACAGGATCCCAGCAAGAGGCCCCCGTTTCCTAGCCGGTGGAGCGGGAGGGCGTCTAAGAGACAAAAAATAGAAAAATAAAAGCATAATACCCTTCAAAGGCAATATTGCAGAGCACTGAGTCAGATGCTTTTGGTACAATGAGGAATAATACCCTCCTCCATTCCACTCCTTGCTCTAAAAATGTTTACAATGTGCAAAAAAGGAAAACAGGAACCATTAATAAGGCCAGACAGGTCAAGGGCCATAGGAGTTCAGGAAATAAGGGCCCTCTGAGGGCTGGAAGATTCTAGGAAGGCTCCATGGAAGAGCTGGCCCTGAAGGATGGATGGGGCCCAGGAAGAGTAGTGAGAAGTTAGGAGAACTTTTCAAACAGAAGAAGCCGTAAACTTTAAAAGCATGTCACTCACGGTTGTCCTGTGGGTCAGTTCAACACTGGAGGGCTGGTGGGACATTCCATAAGAACACTTTCTAAATAAGCATTACTTACGTTCTAGACGGACTAATTTGCCCACTTCGTTGGCCTCTGGTGCCAATAATGCCAATCTTTTGAGTTCGAGCCTTCTTCTTAAAATCTAGCGTCTACTTAGTTATTGGATTCTATCTGTCTGTGGACACAAACACTTTGGGATTCTGACAAAAGTTATGGACTGTTTCCCTAGAAGAAGTCACATGAACACAAAATGATGCTTGTAATTTCAAGGGCTTCCAGAAGCCTCTTTATGAAACCCAGGTGAAAATGCCTGGACTAAACCATCCCCGAGACAGAGATTGACTTTGACTTATCATGGTAGCCTGATGTGCAGAACACACTAGTTGGTCACTGAAGGTTGAACGAATAGGAATGAATTCTGTGTTCCCCCCACACTTTTTGGCCCCCGGGACTTCCGTCCATCTGCCCTCCTGGGGCCACAGACTCAAGTTCCCTGCTGATCCGGATGTCAGTGTGGAAGACTCTCACAGAACCTGCCCATTGTGCTTCCAGCTCCTATCCTGGTATCCAAGAACGTGTCCTTTTCTTGAATCCATCTTCTTATCGTTCTGGGCCCATCTTGCATTTTATCTCCTGAGGGCTGGGCTCTCTCTGCCATCTAAGGTAATAGTTAAAGGGATCCATGTCAACATGATAAAGGAAGAGAAATAGACAAGCCTCTCCTTTCTCTTGTTTCTACCGGACCTTAATCTTACTTTCTAGTCCTGAAGTGCCTCTGGTGAGAGGAACTGAAACCTAGTGGAATGGGGTGTATCTCCTGGGAAGGTCAGAGAAGAAGATGCTTTGTGGCAGGAAGAAGCTGGTCGCCCTCTCTCTAGTCATACTCCACGTTAAGAAAGATGATCCAAAATTTGGAAATAACACAAAAGATGACTGAGTTCCCTTTTGGAGTCATACTAGAGCTCTGCCTCACAAGCCTTGATTTTGTCCTGGGGATATAGCCTTTTTGACTTCTTATTTAATACCGATTAAGAGCCCGGACTTTGTAAAGTTAGTTGTTAATTTATAGAAGATTGATAGATGACACATAATTTTTATCTGGTAGAGATGTAAGTGAAGTCTGTCTAATAAAAAACATAACCTCAAGGGATAGAGTTGTATGGTCCTGTAGGACATGACCTAATTTTGTATTTAAAGTGTCTATCTTACTTCATCAAACTGTCTTGCATTGACTATATATACTGCAGTCTCTTTCATTCTCTTGTGAAGTAGTTTTAGCATCCTGCAGTTTTCTTGATGAATGAGTTCAATGAATCTATGAATTCACTCTACAGTTGTACGGGAATTACGAGTTGTTTTTTTTTTTTTTTTGAAAACTCTCAGCTACGTCTCAGCTGTGGGCAGAGGCCAATGTCAGGGGTATTTTAAGACCCAGAGTGCTGGAGGGCAGCACTTCTCAGACTCTAGTGGACACACGAATCACCCGGGGACCTTTTAAAATGCAGATTCTGATTTGGTGGTTCTGGAGTGGGGCACTTCTCACAGGCGTCCCAGGGATGCCCGCTATGCTGGGCCATGGGCAACCCTTCACTGAGGCTGTGGAATGTACATAGTCTTCACCAAAGACTGGATGGATCTGAAAATCTGCGTCCCCACCTCCACCCACCACCCCCTGCCCTTCGAAAGGCACAGCAGAACCAACCCAAGAGACAGCCCTGACTACCAAAGACCTGGGCTTGGTGGAGAGTTTCTGGAAACTTTCTGGGGAGGTTCAAGTGTGTGTAGAAGGGAGTGGGTAGGAGGGTGGGGCAACCAAAAGGAAATGAAGTGATTCATGCTCAACTGCGATTGCATGAGCATTAAATACAATCAGAGGGAAACCCAATCTCCCTATTGCAAAGGGCAATATCCAACTTGGAGCGCTGCTCTCCAAGCAATACAGCCCCCTCCCTCTCCTGACGGACCCACCCAGGCTCTTCCCCAAGGAGCCCTCAGGGCTGTCAAATGCATGGGCAGTGCTCAGACTTCGTGTTTTCCATGGCAGTTGAGCTCTTTCACCTCCTTTGGGAAGAGGAGAGGTGGGTCCCTTTGGTTTTCCGTGGGCACATTTCAGTATGTTGGTGCCTGCCTCCGCTCTGCTACATGCTCTCTTACATCATGGTGCACTCTCATATTTTTAATCCTGCACATTTCTTGGAAACACACAGATCTCAGAGACTCCAAGAAACACACAATCGGTTTAGTTCACTCCTACCCCTGGGCCTCTACCAAATCGAAGAGGTATCTGTTTCCACAGAGAATGGAAAGCTTCGATTCTGGAGCTCAAAGACCTGCTCGTGGACTGCACTGCACTGTAATGAGGAGAGAGAGAGAGAGAGACAGAGACAGAGACAGAGAGGAAGAAAAGGGGAGAGAGGAAGGAAGGGAGGGTGGGAGGGCATTGTTCATAAAGCTAGATTTATTCTGTGAGAAAGATGTCCTTTATTCTGAGCGTATGTTCTCTCTGTCTTTTTTGGAGGTCATGTTAGATATCTTCATTGAGATGATATTGGTAGTAAGATGACAGATTTTGTGTTGCTTTGCTTTTGCTTTTGTTTTTTATGTCCTTGTTCAGTAAAATAAAAAAGTTGGCAATCCCATGTTAGTCCTCCAGTTTTGGGGGAAACTGTTCTACTCTGGAAAGTCACACACCCAAGAATCACTTACCCTGGGCTCTCAGGCTATAGCTGGGATACCCCTGAGTAACTGAGTCCCTTCTTGCATCTTTCTGCAAAAACAGCCTTTGATTCCCGGGGCTGGCCAGTGTGGAAGCAGGTAACTTTCTTCCTGACATGGGAAGCCTCTCTGTTCTTCCCTTCACCAGTCTGCTTAGAGGGAAGGAACACTCGGCAAAACAGGTAACGGAGCATCTTCGACACTGATTTAACATAAAGTTTGGAGACTGGGAATGAATTAGAGTTTGAATACCTGGGAGTGAGTCTTTGTTCTTCCACTTAAAAACTGTGTGAACTTTTGCAAGGGGTGTGATATTTTTGAAGCTGAAAAAACTTTCAGTTGCCAAGAGAATAAAATCAATAACATATATGAAGAGCTCTGTAAAACATAACATAAAAGAGCTGTGAAAATATAATCTATTGTTACAAGACCTCTCCCTCCCTCCTACCAAATTTCCACACACAAATGAAACATTGTTGGGTTTATAGCTAAGATATCTGGCTCCCTTGTGCCCACATTTGGTGTGGGGACAATTAAATGATCTCAGAGACAAGCAGTCTAATTTTCAGTTATTTATTAGATTTTAATATCTGGAGTTTGTCAGGGCATCAAGAGCATCCAAGGTCAATAACCACTGTTTATAGAAACTGGGTAGAGAAAAGATAGCTAACATAACTAGCTAAGTGGCAGCTTATCAAATGTTCTGACATAATAATCTCATTTCAGTCTTAAAAAATTGAGTTTTACTGTTCCCAATCACACATGAAAAACAGAGGTTCTAGAGATTAAATTATTGCCCAAATTCACACCATCAGAGCAGCAAGGACAGGATGCTAATATATTTCAGTGTGATTCAGAAGCCCTGCCCTTTACCCATCACTACCTCATGCTATCAGAGAGCCAACACTGAATCTTAATTCACTCACCATAGGGGAATTCTTTTGACAGGGTACCAACTTGGCTAAATGGTCCCAACTTGACCATTTATCAAAAGTGTAACTTCGGACCCATCTCTTTTGATAGATCCTGTACCATTCATAGAAGAAATATAAAATCTTCTCAAATAATTTCCAGGAAAGTGATTATAAAAAAACAAAATCAAAATACTTTGCAATTGTAAAAATTGTGATTATTAACTTTCTCTAATGAACTAACTTACCATTAGCCGAGACTTGCTGTCTTTGCCATAACTGAAATGTAATTGAAACGTCATTCATTTTCTTAGTAGGGCTGGTAAATGGAACTGCTCATATCTGAAGGGTTAAATAAAATATTTTTATACTATTTACACTGAGCATTAGCTAACTCCCTGGGCTAATATTGGACATTATCCCATCAGTGCACATTAGATGTAACATAGGCATCTGTTACTGATGCTAAACATCTAATTGGGGGAGTGGAAATATAATATAATAAAGAGAATGTATATATGAGGAAAACTGAACTCCAAAATGCTTTAAATTACAACATGATGCCTCCCACTTTATTTAATCAAGTCCTTTCTTATAACTCAGTTAAAATGAGAGGGAAGAGAGAAAGAGAAAGTAATACTAAAATTTATTCCTAATTTTAACTCTGAAGTATACAAATCATAGTGATTTGGTGAAATAGTTTGAAGTTTCCCCCCCAAAAAAGAAAAAGAAGAGTTCTGTGTTTTTCCTCTAAGGCCTCTCTTCGAGAAGATAATTACAGAAACTATGTCTTAATCATTCTAATATTCTGACCCAAGAAAATTTAGATGTTGCTAATGTTAACACAGATGCTGCAGAAATAGACATGGACCAACAGTGGCGGGTCTGGGTGATAAGGGTCAGTGCCAGAAGGTTCGTGGGGTCCCCACAACCTCAAGAAATAGACGAAAACAGATTCGACTCACCAAGTATTTCAGTGACATCTGGTGAGGTGACCCAGGTTAGCCGGGAGAACCACAAGTCTGCTTCTACATGTTAGTGTATGTTTGACTTAAAAATGGCAGGAGGAAGCAGAAAATAAAGTCTGTGTCTCTAAAAAGTGCTTGATCTTGTCCATCTCATAAGACATCTCTCTTCCTTCCTCCTGTCCTGAAGTCACCAAGAGATGGCAGACGCCAGTAAAGACCCCCTCACATAGCAGCAGTGGAAGGCACACTCCCTCCTTGAGGGCTTCCCTGCCCTCAGTAAAGGAACTCAAGGGAGATCTGCTAAAACAGGGGTCAGCAAACTACTCCTGTTTTGTTTTTTTTTTTAATAAAGGTATATTGGAACACAGTCATGCAATTTGTTTATGTATTGTCTAGAGCAGCTTTTATACTGGGAAGACAGAGTTGAGTAGTTGCCACTGAGATCACATGGCCCACAAAGGGTAAAAATTTACTACCTTTACAGAAAAAGTTAGCCAACTGTTGTCCCAAAAAGGGCACCAGCTACAGAGCACCAAGATTGATATTTTATCAACTCCCAAACTCTGGTTCTCAATCCTTCTGTAACCCTAGCACACCTTAGGGAAAAAACATATATCCATCGGTAATACCATCTACCTCCTCTAAGAAGTAAGGATTTTCCATGAAGCTAGTGCAATTTAAGCTTCGTGTCACTCACTTGCAGAAGGTCTTGGGAAGGACCCTAGGGATGTGTTCATACGGTTAGATGTTTTTATAACATTTGAAAACAGAAGAGATAGAGACTATTGTGTCTTTCCATTCCAGCTTCCCTTCCGCTAATCTTCTCCATGTCTTGGGTAGCGCTGGAAGGAAAGTGGGAATTTTGTGGATCCAATTAAATAGAAGTTGAGATGGGGAGTTGGGGATACATCTAATTGGGTTTCATGAGACATGGATAGAGAGAGACAGAGAGATGCTATTTCATAGGCACTTCTCTTTAGGTTAAGTTTCTGCCAGTCCTCCCAAGATACGAATAACTCTCAGGACTCTTCTGACCGCCCACTGCGCCAAACCATTGTCATTGTGACATAAAAGTACAGGCTTAACTGTCCTAGCACAGCGGATACATCCTGTGATGTCCATCGTTGAAAGTGTGTGGTTGCAGGGGAGAAAATGTTGTGAAATGTGTGAAGCCAGAAGCTAGTCTATGGGAAATTCTACCCAGGCTTACAGTACATAATGGAAAAAAACATGATAGATTTGTTCCCCCCAAATCTGCAAACAGTCTAAAAATGTCAAATGGCACTGTTAATTACAAGTTGTGATGCTAAAAAAAAACCTTTTCTCTCAATAATAAAAATGTTTTTCAATCAACCACACTGAAAAAGGTCAAAATATCTATTTCTCTTATAATAACCTATAATGGAAAATAATCTGAAAAAAAGATATATATTTCTTTTGCTGTACACTTGAAACTAACACAACATTGTAAATTAACTATACTTCAAATCTTCGAAAGAAAGAAAGAAAGAGAAAGAAAGAAAGAAAGGGAAAGAAAGAAAGAAAATGTCTCTTTCTGTAGAAAATGATATAATATTGCAATTATATAAAGAAATGCTCAAAGAGCATGCAGCCCACACATATAGGAAAACTAGTATTATAGAGCGCATCAAATAATGAATAAAAACATCATGTTGTTTTCTGGATTTTGTGATGTTTCTGGTCACCTTTTTAAAATTAGTAATGTCTTGTGATGTTACCTTCATTCTAAAAAAATTGTATCTCCTTTTTCATAAATAGGGGCCCCCAGGTCAAGTCAGCTTTAGGCCCACAAAATCTGGCCTATGTACGTACATACTCACACACACTTGTGTGTTATTAAAACACAGATTTTCTTTCTTTCTTTCTTTCCTTTTTTTTTTTTAATGCTGGTCATTATAGCCCACTACATGGATGCAGTGATCAAGTAATGCATTAGGATTCCCAGTAGAAAAAAGCTTCCTTAAAAATCTATACAAACAAATTATCATTTTAAGTGAATCTGTTACTAAATTGATATCTCACGTCTCATCCCAAGTTACCTTGCTGCAGTGGTCTGGATGGGAGAGAAAGACATAAATTTCAGAGCTCGGTTGACCTGGATCTGAATCCTGACTTCACCTTTTTTGCCCTCTGAACTTCCCTGAGACTTAGTTTCTTTATCTGTCAAACAGGGAAATTGGTGCCGACTTCATAAGGTCCTCGTGAAGGGGAAATGAAGGAACCGGTATTAAAGGCATAGCTCAAAACCTGGTGGACGGCAGGCCCTCCACCCTGGAGGTTCCTTCCCTTCGCCATCAGCATCTCTCTGGGAGCCCCCAGCGGCTCCCGCACAGAAAACACAGCTGGCAAAGAGACACTCCGAGGAAAGCCTCTGTAATTAATGTCATATTCACTCAATTTCAGGTCTAGACAATATTTTTCTAAAACAATTGCTTCCAAGGGCCCGTAATAAAAACAGAACAATGTCAGTCATCAGAACTCAGAAAGGGGAGGATAAATACTGCCTGACGGGTCCGTTCTAACTTTGATCCGAAATTCTGCATTCCTCTGGGAGACTTACACTAAATGATTTCCACACTTCTCCATGGCTGTTGGTCCTTGCTGTGCATGGCCCTGTGTCTCAGGAACAAAAGACAGGAATGCAGAGAGAAGACGGCTTTTAAGACTCTCCTTTAAGGGATCCAGAAACCTCAGCGACTGGGGTAGCAGATGTTAATTGCCCTCTGGAGATCCCTGTCCTAGATACAGTGTGAGACGGGTCCTCTGAAAGCTATGGACAGCCCCAGATCTCTGAGCTAGAGTATTTCCCCAACCAGCATGCCAGGGGTCTGAAATCCCATCTGCTACTTAGGACAGCTGCCTGTTGTCCTGGAGAAGCAGAGGAGCAGATGAAAGGGAACTGGAATTTTCCCTGATATTGGCCCTGTTGAAGGGGGTCTCTGCTCTTCCTCAACCCACCTCTACGCTCACCCTATCCTCATTCTTCCTAACTAGTTAGGAGCAGGGACTACGGAAAGCGCAGGCCTCAGTCGCCAAAGTATCTCGACTCTGAGAGGGTACCATTTTGATGGAATTCTTTGCAAATGGCACCTTCTAGAAATGGACAGAGTTGTTCAGGGGCTGGCAATTTAGATCTTCTGTCCAGAGAAGTTTCTTCACATCTCCCTTCATGGGGAGAGAGAGCGAGAGACTAGACACAGAGAAATGGAGAGGCTGACGAGAGGAAAAAGAGAGAAAGAGGAGGCCCAGAGGGAGACACAGAGAGAGGCAACTGGAGACAGAGGCTGAGTGGCCTTTGTTACAGTCCTTGGGAATAAACCCAAGGCTCTTCAGTAAATAGAATTCAGCAAAGAAGCCAACAGACGTTCCCACGAACGCAGGGCACAGACCACCCAGCGCTCAGACTCCTTCGTCAGATGCTGGGGTGTTGTCACCAGAAAGCGTATCTCGGTCAGCAGAGGCCCTGGGAGTCATTCGCGTTTGCCCACCCCCCGACCTTTGATTCCCATATTTGAATGAGGACGAGCCTTTGTGATCTGAAACGAAAATCTGCATCCCTCTCTCTCCCTCACCCACCCAGATTCAGTAGCTCCTCCCAGCAAGAAGGAACAGCTCAGCTCAAAATGGCACGTGGCCTCCTTGGGCATGCTCACCCACCGGGCACCCAGCAACCCTCCATCCTTTAAAAATAGGTCTTCCGGGCTTCCCTGGTGGCGCAGTGGTTGAGAGTCCGCCTGCCGATGCAGGGGACACGGGTTCGTGCCCCGGTCCGGGAAGATCCCACATGCCGTGGAGCGGCTGGGCCCGCGAGCCATGGCCGCTGAGCCTGCGCGTCCGGAGCCTGTGCTCCGCAACGGGAGAGGCTACAGCGGTGAGAGGCCCGCGGACCGCAAAAAAAAAAAAAAGGTCTTCCTCCTGCAATTTCTCCAAACAAATCAAAAATCCCCTTCTCCCATGAAGGTATTCTCCACCAAGTCAAAGGGGAGCCTGATTTAATTAAATCTTACGTATGAGTGACAGATGATGTCCCTCAGTGCTTCCGGTAGCATCTACACTATAAAAAAGCAATTTATGACAAAAAGAAACAAAGAAGCAGGAAGATGAATCTCTCCTTGGTAGGGCTCCAGGGAGGGAGGCAAAGAGAAGGGGTAAAGTTCAGGAAGGGTGGAGACTTCATGGAAGGCCCAGCTGGCCTGCTGGTGCCCCTACGTCACACCGCAAGGGCAAGTGCTTGCTCTATCTAGGTAGAAAGTTGCTTCAGCATCCAGGAAGTCACAGCTCTCCTCGGATCAGAAACCTGATACACCTGTTTTCTGCCATAGCGCCTAACAGGAGAGCCAAGGGGGTGTAAGGCAGCGGTTCTCCAATTGCGAGCCCTGCAGCAGCAGCACGGGCACCGCCTGGGATCTCACTAGAAATGCAGAATCAGAAACTCAGGGGGTGGGACCCAGGAATTATACAGCTTTGAGGGCAAGAGGTGAGGCAGGTGGGGAACAGCAGGAGAGGTGAGGAAGACATCCTAGGAGGAGGGGAGGTGTGGTGGACGGTGAACTCCTACAGAGAATAGAGGGCCCTTGGGAGGGATGAAGCTGACTGTCCTTGGCCATCTGCAAGACTGCCAGTAGCACTTCACAGTTTCTCATTTCTTAACCCTCTGCCCGTCTCAGAGGGCAGAGAAGATGAGTCACATGCATAAAACACCCTGATCTCTGAAAGCAAGGGATGCCAAGAGTAATGATGGTTACTAACTAATAATCATTAGAATGTTCTGCACGGTACAGAACATTTCTGTGTAGATTCTTCCTTAATCTTGGCAGTAACAAAGCTGTGAAGTAGGAATTACATTTTATTCCCATTTTGCAAATAAGAAAACCGAGGATCAGTTGGGATTGTTTTTTCCTGGACAAAGTTCAGGAAGGGTGGAGCCTTCATGGAAGGCTCTGTAACTGGGAGTAAGTGGATTCACTAAAAGGACTCTTCCACCATCCCAGGTGACAGTGGTCTCCAAGGGCACATGATCTATCTTTGTAAAGCCACTTCCGTTCAGAAGTTCTCTCTGGTTTGTGCAATGTTGAATTCACTTCACATTAGCCCAATGCAGCCCTGACAATCCCGGCCCTAATAGTGTAATATCTCAGAACATGATTCTAGAACCGGTAGCTCAGGATCAAGCCCCAGGTCCTCACACTAGTTGTATGATTTTGGGGTTTTGTGGGACTAACTGTGTAAAGTTTTTAGCACAGTGCCTGGCACAGTAAGTGCTCTCTGAATGTTAGCTCCTCATCCATCATTGTGAGAAGACAAATCTTAGCTGAGTTCAGGCACCAGGAAAGGGAGTAGTAAGCACTAGAGGAACTAAAAGTCATAGTCCACGACTATCCCAAGACCAAGGAGACCAGTAATGCAAAGAACAGTAGACTTGGGACTGAAGGCTTTGGTTGGAATCTTTACTTTGCCATTTAATTCCAAGTGGACTTGAACAAATAACTGAACTGTTCAGTTTTCTCTTCTGCGTGTTGGGGGTTGTCATGCCTTACTTTCTACATGAGGCTGTTAGAAGGTTAGACAGACCAAGCATGCCCCTTCTAGCAGACACTCTTGGTTGCCTACCTAAGAGCCACTTACCCCAACTTCTTGATAACTGAACCCTGACTTTGTTCAGGTTCTGCTTTTCTCCATAGTCATTTCCTTTAGGGGATGTGCTCTGGCTGGTCTAAGCTCATAAAGGCAGATCCATTCCTCTTACCAGTGACTGGTGGAAGTCAGGCATGTAACTCACTTCTGACCACTGGGATGTGGGGCCAGGTCCTCTTTGAACTTGGGGAAAAGATTTTCCTGATTTTAAAAAGATGCATAGGAAGAAATGGTATCTCCTTCCCCTGGACATGGTGCATCTAGATGTGATACTGGTCCTACTGCAGCAGGTGTCTTGCTACCATAGGGTGACACGCCCGAGCATAATGCTAACTCTGGGAAGATGGCAGAGAAGAGGGATGGAAAGCACCCGGGTCTCGGACAGTGTTGCTGAGCCACTTAATTAGCCAATCCTAAGATGTCCTATCTCTGAAATTCTTTGTTTAAGGACAGTGGAGTCAGGGTGTGGTGCTGTTTACGTCTGAGGGTGCCGTAGTGTCCCCCAGGTGATAGGTCACTGTAAAGTACTATTTTATGAACCTGTGGAACTATTTTTTGCAGTGAATCCTCCAAACTCTCTGCATAAGTGAGAGAATAACAACAAATTACCCAGCAAAACCGCAGCGGGTCATAGCACTCAGGTGACAAGGTGTAGATCAGTGATGCAGGATAGAACCTTGGTACAAAACCAGCCTAACCGAGCTTCAGTTTATTTCCCTGTAATGATGTTCAGAACTATGCTCCCCCATATTTTTATGTTCAACAAAAGAGTGTCCTAAAGAAATAACATATGATAAAGGAACACATTCTGCCACTTTACGAAATCCATATGCCCTCTCCCTTGCCATCCAGATTTCCAAAGCTGACATTTACTGTGCATCAGAACATAGGCAAACCAAGTGCATGAAATCATCTGGAAGTCACAAGTCCATTGCTTCAGCTTTTTAAAAAGTGAAATAGAGAGACGCTGGCTGCGGCAAGTGTTCCATTTTCTAAATAGAATGCTTGATTTGGCCAGGCCAGATATGACCTAATGACAGAGATTCAATTGCATCCGAAAGGAACATAAATTAAGATATTAGTAGTAAAATTACATGTTCTTACTAAACTGAACTTATGACAGGATTTTTTTTTTCTTCTAATAGCTGTTCACTCTTACTATTTTCCCTGGGTTGACAGCAAATGGTCAATATCTTCAAAATTATTTAAAATCCTGTGGGATTATGTTTGTTTTAAATTTTGTATTGGGAAGGCAGGAAACTGTTCCTGGTAAAGAATCGGGAAAATGTCACAGGGATAATGTCTTGATCGGAGTTGTGACTTTCAGTAATGACAAAGCCTGCATTCATTCCTGGCACATAGTAAGTGCTCAACAAATATGTTTGAAAGAACGAAAGCACAGTATCCTGTTTATTCTAAGCAGAAGACCCTGAGTGTCCTCTCAAGGTGGCAGTTTAATGTTCTGTGAACAGGTCTGAGATGTAAATTGTAATAAAGTACTAGGATAAATGTTGTCTTTATTAGAAAACCTATGATTTTTCAAAAATATATGACAGTGATAATTGATGTACATGATGAGCCTCAGGGATTCACAACCTCTAAGTACCTTAAAAGGAAGCATTATTATAAAGAGCATGGAATTTGGAGTCCACAGAACTGGGATTCTGTCCCTGGCTTCTCCACGTAGTAGTTGCATGACCACTGGCAAGAAATGCTACATCTGCACCCGTAGCTTCTTTTTTTCCCCCAAACAAACGACTTTTTATTGAAGTACAGTTGATTTGCAATGTTGTATTAGTTTCAGGTGTATAGCGAAGTGAATATATATATATGTATATATATTCTTTTTCAGATTCTTTTCCATTATATGTTACTATAAGATATTGACTATAATTCCCTGTGCTATACAATAGGACCTTGTTGTTTATCTATTTTATGTATAGTAGTGTATATCTGTTAATCCCAAACTCCTAATTTATCCCTCTCCCCATTTCCCCTTTGGTAACCATAAATTTGTTTTCTATGTCTGTGAGTCTGTTTCTGTTTTGTAAATAAGTTCATTTGTATCATTTTTTGAGATTCCACATGTAAGTGATATCATATAATATTTGCTTTTTCTCTGTCTGACTTAGTTCACTTGGTATGATAATCTCTAGGTCCATCCATGTGGCTGCAAATGGCATTATTTCATTCTTTTTATGGCTGAGTAATATTCCATTATATATATTTTATATATATATATTCCATTATATATATCTATATATCACATCTTGTTTATCCATTTATCTGTCAATGGACATTTAGATTGTTTCCATGTCTTGGCTATAGTAAGTAGTGCTGCTGTGAACATTGGGGTGGATGTATTTTATTCAAATTAGAGTTTTCATCTCTTCCAAATATATGCCCAGGAGTGGGATTGCAGGACCATATGGTAACTCTATTTTAGTTTTTTAAGAAACCTCCATACTGTTCTCCATAGAGACCACAACATAGCTTCTTTATTGGCGAAATGGATGGTGACAATAGTGCCTTCCTTATAATGTGGTTTTGAGGATTAACTGAGATAATGCATGAAAAGCACTCTCCAAAGTGTCTGGCATATTAGTCTTTGTCAGAATCACCCAAAATATAACAAATGAATGAATGAAGGAAGGAAGGAAAAAATGAGCTATGTTGGTGATAGCTTTCAAATCCAATCTATGATACTAAAGCCTAGTTCTGTATGACTAATTCATGGATGACACATAACAGGAACTCAACTAACCAGACTCTGATTAACTAGAGTATGCTTCTATTACTGTGCTTATCTTATTGTGTCACCATTATTTGTTTGCAAATTTCTCTATAGCTATATTCATCTTCATTTTTTTTTTTTTTTTTTTTTGCGGTACGCGGGTCTCTTACTGTTGTGCCCTCTCCCCGTTGCGGAGCACAGGCTCCGGACGCGCAGGCTCAGCAGCCATGGCTCACGGTCCCAGCCGCTCCGCGGCATGTGAGATCTTCCCAGACCGGGGCATGAACCCGTGTCCCCTGCATTGGCAGGCGGACTCTCAACCACTGCGCCACCAGGAAAGCCCCTATATTCATCTTCTTATCTCCAACAACCCAGCGTTCGGCATATAGTAAGCACTTAATAAACATTTATCAAATAAGTGAGTGAGTGAATAAAAAAACTTCCCTGGGGTCAGAACGGTTTTCTGTAAAATATTAAGTGACTGACAGGGGACCCATTGGTAGCTGCTAAGACAAGTCAAGATGAAGCCACTACAGAAAGCCTTCTCTGAAGGCGAAAAACTACACGCTCCCACTGCTGGCCCTGCTGCCAGATGAAAACCACATCACGTGGCAATTTACATTGTGTTCTTCTAACATGGACAGATTCAAGACAGCCTGGCTCTTGCCATCTTATGAACCATTCTTCCCCAACACACTGGCTACTGTTCTTTCTATTGAATTGCAACTTCTTTTTTTCCTGGGTATCGATAAACAGCTGCAGAGTCAAATTAGTACTGTTTACTGTCAAATTAAGATGGAAACCGATCCTTTCTGTTCTTTGTTTACAGTGCCCGTACGGCTTGTCCCAAACCTCCAGAGTAACTAAATGCAAACGGATGGCTTCTGACGGTGGATGCTGTCCCAGATCAAACAGAAGGCAGATTTTGTTTGTCTTCTAAAATAAACTATCTTTTCAGGTTCATGGGCTCGGAATAACAGCTATCATATTTCTCCAGCTGGTTTTTATTCCTTTACTAATTTTACAGCTTGCTCTTTTAGAAGGAGAGTTCTGTCTTTGTTCCATTCCTATGGGGCTAGTTCTGTGTCAGGGGAACAGAATATTCATAGAAGTTCAGGAAGCCGAGAGAGAGAGAGAGAGACAGAGAGAGAGAGAGAGAGACAGAGACAGAGACAGAGACAGAGAGAGACAGAGAGAGAGACAGAGAGAGAGACAGAGAGAGAGTGTCTGTGATTTGGATGCATGGATAATATTGTTCTGAAAACTCATCATGAAATAAAGTGTTTATTGTCAAAACCTAAATACTGTAGCAATCTCTAAATAATAGAATTTTTAAAATTCTGGTCTTATTACTTAACTTTTACTTTCCTTCCAGAGTCTTTGCCGTTTGCATATTCGATAAGCAGACCTGTATGCTTCTCTAAGTTCTTTTCTTAAAATGTTGAACTAAATGGGGAGCATGCCACTTAGAAAACGTCTGCAGCTTGACATCACTTTGACTGATTCCACCACTTTGGGGGACAAGTTTTCAGACCAGCCAGTGCACTGTCCTGCGGTGCCCTCTTCTCTGTTGGTCATCAGCCCGTTATGAAGAAGGATGTTGCAAGTTGTCTCACTGAAATCCAGACATGCTACTTCTGCTGCCTTTTCTGGGTGAGACAGGCAACCATCACAACAAAGGGAATGATACTGTGCTCACATGAAGAGTTCTCATGAAACCCAAGCTGCCTCCTGACAATGACAGCTTCCTTATTTCATGCTTGCAAACTACTAACCAAATTCCCCATCGTCTGGTCTAGAATCTCACCCAAGAACCCCACCATGTTGACTGTTCTGCAATTAGTAGAATCTATCCTCTTACCCTTTATGAAAATGGGACCAATAATTTGCCAAATTCATTTACCATTCATTTCACAAAGAGTCATTTTACGTATGCTGTATAATCTAATCTACAGGACAATTTTATAGTCCCATAGTCCCACTTGATAAATTAAGCATCACACAGGAGGTTAAATTCTAGAGCAAGAGTTGACCTTCTTGTTTGCCACCCTAGTTCAGATCCTCCTGTCACCAGGCCTGCCTTCCTTTCCCTGGAATTTGAAGCCTCAGACCTGGCTTTCAAGCCATCTCTAACGTGACCTCACTCTTTCACTTCAAATTTCCACTCTTCTAACACTTGAAGCTCCAATCAAACTGGGTTACTCCCTGAGCCTAAACATGTCTGTACAATCCTTCCTCCGTGTTCATGCCGTTCCCCAGTCCTCGTCACATAGCCAGGTTCCAGTTGAAATATCTCAGCTTCCATGACCCTTCTCACATGGACACATACAGACACTCACTCAGAGCTGTTGCAGTGGCTGCTCAGTCATTTGACAGTGAATAGAAGAGCACCTTGCTGGGAGGACCGTGGGCATTGCAGACGTTAAAGCCAGTGAGCTGAAGACTCCAGTTGAAGAAAATACTTAGAGGGCCCCCAGGGGCTGAGGCAGCTCATCCAGGAAAAACAGGCTGAGCAGACATGGGGCTTGCATTGGATTCGTTCTCTCACTGGTGTTACACCTGGGGACACGGATCTTTCCACCATCTTTAGTGCATCTGATACAGTAGAAAATATCAAATTCACATAGTCTTTGGCAGAAAGACAGTCTTCCCCTGCCAGAATCAAGTTGGAAGACTGCAGCTGGAATGCTTACTATTAATACAGTATCACAGGTAATCAACTACCTGAAGGCAGAAGTTGAAAGGTGAGTTCAGATGAGGACGAGTGGATCGAGGCTATAGTACACATTCCCTGAAGATCATGGGGACCAGTCAAGGTGAGACTGAAGCCTCCTGGAGCACCCGGCTAATGAATGGGTACTCTCTGCATGCTTCTGGGTGGGTGATGGCGAGCCCTTGAAGGTTTTTGAGCAGGGGAGTGACGTGATGAACACAACGTTTAGGAAAGTTAATCTGGTCATTCTATGGAAAAGGAAATTGTACACGCCATATGCCCTGACTTCTTCACAGCTGGAAATCCTGAATATTCTGTGAATCTTCTCACTTCTTATTCACCTTCACTCATCACAAATTATAAAAAAGCCTGGGATGCAGTTCCAACGTCCTTTTTTCTTGTTGTTTTCTTAATTTTTTTTATGAACGATATATCTACACTAGTTCTAGTTATGAAAAACAATGGCTATGGTCGAGTCACACAAGTTCCTAAAAAATGGAAGAAACCTCAATTTAGGGACCTGAATCTGGTGTAGTACAAATTTCGTCATTGTCGTCTTAATCACCATCATCATCATCATCATCACCGTCATCCTCATTCATCATCATCACCACCATCATTGTCACCATCATCACCATCATCATCATCATCATCACCATCATCACCATCATCATCATTATCATCATCCATCATCATCACCATCATCACCATCAACATCATCACCATCATCATCATAATCATCATCCGTTATCACCATCACCATCATCATAATCACCATCATCATCATCATCATTATCATCATCCATCATCATCACCATCATCACCACCAACACGATCATCATCATCATCATCATTATCATTATCACCACTAACTAACTATCGAGCATTCACTCTCCCCACTAGGTACTTGCTAAGGACTCATTTATTCCTTATCATACTATAAGCTAGAGGAAAGTGGCTGACCTTTACACTTGATCACCACAGCATTTTGTTTCCAGGTTCTCTTTGGTGTGTGTCTAGTCCAGGACCAGAATAGAATTTTCAACCTACATCCTGGGAACCAGCTCAGGGCTCAAACTGGTTATAATCTGGAATTTTTGTTTGCTTCACTCTTTGGTCCCAATCAATATTCAGATCTGGATTTCTTTCTTTCATTCTTCAAATATTTTGTGAGCATCTGCTATGTGCCCAGCACTTTGGTGAACAAGACAGATGTGTTTCCTGCAAGCATGGGTGAGTTTTGCTTGGAATGCTTGAAGGTAGAAGTTTCAACCCCTGCTATGATAACAAAGAAACCTGGGTATAAGACTTGGCTCAGATGTTAATTATTCTGGGACCTTGGCCAAGCATCTAAATCTCCCTGAGCCTCAGTTTCCTTGTGGTTAGAAAGACAGAATTCACCTGGAGACTCTCAGTTCTTCATCAGAGTCTGGTTTTCAGAGTTTAAAAACTGAAGTTATGCTGCAATCAGATGCATTTCTGTCTCCCCATCTCGGCCCTTCTACTCTCCAGGGCTGCACAGTTTAGCCATCAGTGGAGCGAACATGCCACATTGCAAGCCCTTCCCCACTGAGGTTAATTGGAGTCATTCTTGTCTTGGCCTCCCCACATCCCATGGGGGCCTGAGAGGTCCAGCCTGGCTATTTGCTCAGTGTCACTCTGAATCTAAACCTGTTCCTTTTTAACTTGATATTGTGTCTCTGTTTACTTTACCTAATAAGCAAATCATTTCCTTCATAAAAAGCTCATTTTGCAGATGAGGTGGGATTCAGAAAAGGGCGATGCCGGTCATTTTTCCTGACCTCTTCCATTAGCTGAAGTACTTGCTGAGAGGTGATGTCACTCCCTGAAACAGAGGCTAGACATACAGGCATAAACAAAGTTGCTCTTCTCCTCCCATTGGAAGAGACCATGCCAATGGAGTTATGCTGGGTTCTTCAGAAAAGGGAACCCAGGAACTCAATACCAGGCTCATTATATAGACCCCACAAAGTCTCTTTGAACGTAGGACTCTTGACCTAGAGCATGCTATTAAACTGGAAACAGGATTAAGTAAGGCAGCTGCAAAGCACTTGAGCTGTCATTTACTTTCACCCTTCTCTCCTTCCAAATGAGCATGCAATTTCCTTTGTGCAATGGCATTTGGCATATGCCAACCCAAAGCCATTTTGATTTTTCCTATTCTTCTGTGGTTTCAGCCATGCATCAGAGGCCTATATTTTTCCTTTTGGCCCACATAAAAAAAAAATTCATAGTAGAGCAAGAAGTTGATGGGAAGACTGGAACTCTTTCACTAAGAGGCAAAAGGAAAAGTATGAAGTATTCAAAGAAGATATTTAACACCTTGGGCCAGCCATTATGTTCTCTGAGCCTCAGTTTCCTCCTTCAGAAAATGGGGATGAAAGCTGCTTCCAGAAAGCTGGAGACACTTCAAGGAGATACTGTGTATAAAACACATATTCATTCATTCAACAATTAGTAAGTGCCTACTCTGTTCTACACTGGGATGACTTTTAACTCCCCCAAAAACATGAGAATGCAGACCTAACTACCAATCCTATTAAAATAGATTCAAGAATTTGTTTCGGAAAATCACTGGATTTTCATAGTCTTTTTCTCTTTATCTTTTTCCCTTCCCTCCCATCCCAAACTTCAGTGTGAAGAAAAACCTCCTCCTTCAGTGGCCCCAACTCAACTCCCTTCTCCATAAATCATTCCTTGAATCCAGGAAATCAGACTCGGAAAAGGTGTCTTGGAGAAAAGACAGTTATGAGAAAAAAAATGGGTGACTTTTGACTGATTCGGTTCCCAGTAAAAACTCGAAGGGTATGTTCATTCAATTCCACAAACATCTAGTAAGTGCCTATTAGACACACTGCCATGCCATGTGGTAGCTCGGAAAGAGCTGGGTTCTAGTTGGCATTCCATCACTAATTGATTCCCGACACTGGCCAATTCCAATTCCATTGCCTCTCTGGATCTCCTTCTCTATAAGGCCGGCTGGAGTAGATGGTCGTTAATGACCCTTCCAACACTAATGTTTTATGATGCTGGTGAGTGCAGGGAAGGGAACTGAAAAGTAGCTACTGCAAAAATGGGACAACTTTGCCATTTCTGTTCTTTATTTGACCACAATCACTTAAATTATTTAGAACATATTTCCATGTTGAGGTCTAATTACAGAATTTTCTAAATTTTTTTTTTTTTTTTTTTTTTTTTTTTACTGCTGTTGTTGCTGTTTGAATCAAACTTGTTTTGCTCTTTGCCTCGGGTGGAAACTTTTAATGCTGAGTGTGTTTTTATGAGTGTCTTTAAAAGCGAGACTTAGATTCAGCCCCTCTGCCTCGCTATGGAGGTCCCTGAAATTTACAGGGGAAGAAAAAAATCTAGTCATTTCGAATCTAGGTCAAACCAAATTTTAATATCCAAAGAATTTAATCAGAAGGCTGGAGTCTACATTACTGTTTTAAGATACCAGATTTGGCAAGTGTTCTATTTTGTTATGAAGGACCCTACCCATCTCAAGGCTAATGCAGTATATATTAGCATTCAGGACCTCAGCAGATCTCATTTTGTTTTGAATTTAACTCTATATATCCCAGCATTTGTTAGATAAAGGACTCTCTGCTTCAGATGTAGTCTCCTAGGTCATATCATATTTATTTCTCTAGTTTAGGGTATTTCAAGAGTTAGTTATCAATTGATTCAACACATTCCAAAAGTAAGTGTGATAATATCTCATTAATTCAGACCTCACTAATTTAGAATTTGGGCACCTTGGGGGCACATAGGCAAACCTAAGCCAAATAGTAGTGTAAATGACATTTAAGAAATTTTTAACGTTCTTAAGAAGACATAGTTTTAAGTACAAAAAAAAAAAAAAACCCAACAACTCTTGCATTTAAAAAACAGAAAAGGGTGCTACATACAAATGATCCTAAGTTAATTTCCAAAGCTGACACAGTAGCCCCTCTTTGTACAATATATTTTTGGCCATTATTTGTGACACAGTTTATAGCAGAAATCATTTTTTTATACACTCTGCAATTCTAGCTTTTCCCTTTCTGGGTGTACTGGTGCCGCAACTTAGTAAAAATTAATAATATCACTGCTACAGAATATACCATGTTGGAAAATGTGACATGTTTGATCCCAGTGTGAAATTTGCTTTCTATGACTCACCCCAGGGTAATGATGAAAGCGTTTGTGGTGGGAAGAATATTTGAGTTGAGTTTGGGTAAATGCAGAAGGAATGCATGTTGTCAAAGAATTGACCCAATCATCTCATTATGAACAAAGTAAGGCCCAGAGAAGCAAACCGATGCGGCTCCCTCCTCAGTTTAGCAGGAAGTGGAGCAATATGTAGAAAGTACGGCTCTTGACTATGGGTTCAGGCTTCTTCAGTGCCCAGTCTTTATGTGATGAAAGGGGGAAACCTCACTAGCACCATCTTGCTCTGTCATAAATGCTCTTATGCTGACCCGGTGCCTTCACACCAAGCAGCCACAGAATCCCTTGTTGAAGTTACACTGAGAGCCTGCCTACAGAGTTGTTCAATTTCCTCCGAAAACCATGTACTTAGCCTCTAGGTTTGTTTTTGTTCCAAGGCATCTGACTCAGTGGCAGCCCCATAGAGACACAATGCTTAGGTAGGGGTGGGGAGGGTAGAGGAGATCGATCGATCGATCTATCGATCTATCTATCTATATTTATATATAGATAGATATATAAAAATATATCCTGCCACATTATTGAGCCTGACCCTTCCGCCCATTTCCACCCCCTGCTTACTGGTAAACCAAGGGTAAGTGTGTATTTTAAGGAGAATGTACTGAGTGATCACCAAAGCAACCTGAACTTAAGTTGAGCTGAGAACAACAGGCCACAGTAACCTGATTCTTGGAATGTTCACCACTGATCTTGGCAGGCGTTTTCTTTCTGGTTTGTGATTTTCAATAAGATCCCAAACAACCAAAGAGGGGAGGAGAAAGAGAAAAGAACAAGCAAAGGGAGAAAAATCCCTAACCTTCCCAAACCAGCCATTTATCACAGTCATTCACAGAACGACCTCAAGGGAGGTCACCACTACTTAGGAGTTGGCGACGGTGCTGTGATGAGCACTGAAAAGGGCATTTTTGGCCGAACAGACCAATTAGCCAATGATCATATCCACTTCCTTGCTCCTTCCTGAATTTCTTAAACATGTGTTTCTTGGAATCCACCTCTATTGCCACATAGACCCAAGTGACAAATCATCAACCCCCAAGAGCCAGTGCCGTGCAGCAAACCAGCAGCACACGCTGCGACTTGCCAGAGGGCAGGAGGGAGCGATAAGCCAGGCTACCAAATTTGGTTAAAAAAACCCCAAAAACCTGTTTGTATTGGCTGAGTAGTATATTCCAAAGCACAGTGGTGACACTTACTTCTTTGCAAAATGTTCTGAGGTCTATTACACTTAAGAGGGAGCTTGGTGAGAGGGACGGTGTCGTCAGGGGCAGGCTGGCCAGCTCCCAGAGAAGCAGTTGCCTGATGAAACTCCAGTCGTCCACACACTGGTCCTCAGCCCGGTGGGTGCAGCAGTTAGATTTAGCCCACACGTACCCAGATATGAAAGATGAGTTTCTTACAGGCAGGTGTTTGATAATCAAACACATAGGAGGCTGATGTATAAACCAGAAGCTAGTCTGGATCTGACATGCTCTCTCCCTTCCCGTCCCTGTCTGGAATGGTCCTCCGGTGATGAGATGCCAAAGTCTTCTACTTACAATTTTAGATATGTGATGTTGGGAAGACTTTCCCACAGATTGGCTTCTGGCTCCACACCATTATACCTGGCTTCTCCTTCAGTCTCATCCTACCAGTGCCAGGCACCTTAGGACACAGTCAAAATGATTTTGACTCTGCACCTTCAGGCCATGATGGGGGGCAAGTCCACCCAGCGGGTAGTAGGATTTTCCATGACATTCCTACACGAGGAGGGTTTGCAATTACATAATCGTACATGGCTACGATGACAAACGACACTAATATATACCCAAGAAACCTGAACTTATGTATCCCCAATGCAATTGCCCTTTATCCAGATCCCCCAAGTGCCCACGGCCACTCCAGTGTCACCTGACAGGAAGGGAGGTATTGGAGGGAAGTTTGGGGAGAAAAGACAGAAACCTTGACTACCTTAAAATAGCTTACTTCTGCCAATTTTACAAAGACGTATGAGCACCAGGGCCTCTCGCATGCAAGCGGGGGAGGGAAGTCCTAAAACTTAAGCCTCATCAGCTTCATAGTAAATCCAGCCCTTAAATCTGGACATGCCAGACCTGTTGATAAAGCTCAGCGCGATCCCCTCCTCCCAGCAGGGTGGCTCATCTGATGTCTGGGCTGAGGAACTGATCTTCTAGGTCTGTAGCTCGCGGATGGAGGCGGGGGGCGTCCTGGATAATCCTTAAAATGAATCCATATGTTGCTGGATTTGTCGGATGAGTGGGGAGGAGGGTGAGGAACCAAGACCAGCAAACATCTATATTCAGGGGTTGATTAGCGTTGTGGGGGAAGGAGACCAGCGAGCAGCCTGGCGTGGAGTGTGGGAAGCAGGGGATGGGGGAGGGGGAGGAGGACGGCACAGAGACACACACATACGCACACACCCACCAGGCCCAAACGTGCGGAGCCAGCGGCTGCCGCGTGAAGCTGGAGGGGAGGGTTGCCGAAGGACTTGGTAAGCCATGGGCCCTCCGATCATCACCCAGGTGACTGGGTGTGTGACGAAGAGTAGGGTAGCAGCCCTTTCCCATCTAAACAGAACACTCACGGCTCTGGCACCTTTAGGAGCCGCCACTCTCCAAGGAGATGGCCCTGAACGTGGACGGGGGTGCTCCAGAGGTGGAGAGGCAGCTCAGGAGGCCGGGCACAGAGGGCACACCATTGGGAGGGCCTTGATGGGGAGAGGAGGGAGGTGGAGGACACCATGTGCTGGCCACCGCTGGCACCTGTGACACATCCCCCCAGGATCCCCAAAGTGACTGGGTGGGGCTGTGCAGAGCGCGGAGACCCTTGTGAGCAGGTGAGGGCAAAACCCAGCTCAGGTCGCGTTGTTGTCATTGAGACCTGGGGAGATGGAAGTTCCACTTCACGGACATTAGCATCTTAGCCTGCTTTTTAGAAGGAAGCCATCCAGGCAATATTATTGCTCTGATTCTGAAGGTTGAGGCAGGATAGGGCAACCTCAGGCCCATCAGTTAGGGGCGAGGGGTCAGATGAGAATGAGATTCTACTTATGTATTTATTCGTTCATCCATTTAATACCTGTTGAGCTTCTACTATATGCAGGCACTGTTTGGGGGTAAAATAGAAAGTTCCAGGTGATAGGCTGCCGAGGGAACTGGCCGCCTCTGAGCTAAGGCATCTCTCCATCTCATGGAAGCTGGTGTACAAACCAGGTGGAAGGGCACACCACCCAAAGGTCAAGGTTGTGGACTCTGGAGCCAAATGACCTGGGTTTAAACTCATAGCCAACCTTTACCAGCTGTGAGAACTCAAGCAAGGTACCTCGTCTCTCCCAGCCTCCACTGTTGTGGTCCTTACCTGTAAAATGGGAACAATAATATTTGCTTCCAGGGTAATTCTGAGGGTTAAAATGTAGAATCCACGGAAGTGTTTAGCATCGTGTCTGGTGCACAGGAAAGGTGAGGGGCGTGTGAGCTCTTCACAGTATATTTGTATGAGGATTATTCTCTCCTTGTCCCCATTTGGGAGTGGTTCAGCAGCACAGAGCTGTGAGCCAGACCGGCACACATAGGATACAGGAAAGAAAGCACAGGCTTCCACAGGCAGCAGAAGACAGCACTGGGGCCACAGTTACCCCAGAGCATGCTGACAGCAGCTGCGGGGGCCTGGGAACTCGCTTCACCTCATCAGAGAAGGAAACTGGCAACTGCCATGAGGGAGATGACAGCCGCACACACGAGCACTCAGACGACATCTTCTGGAGACTAGAAGGAAAACTAGAGGAGGGAGCTTTTGAAAGACTGAAGGACGGCTGAGGTTCCCATAGTGATAGATGGAGAAGTGAACTCTGCTGATTGCATTTCTCCCTCCAGGCTGGAGGCTGAGGAACTGCGGGTGACAGAAGAAGTATCCTCCTCTTAGTAGGCCTGGGAAGGGAGGAGGCATTGGCTGGGGATGAATTCACCTGAAGGGTGAATAGGAGTTTTCTAGGTAAGACACCAGTGAAAGGAGACATCAAAGTCTAGGAAGAGGATAGAAGCAAATGAGAATGAAGTTGGAAGGTTAAATCGGAAGCAAATTGTGAAAAGCCTTCTATGCCAAACCTACCCAGTCTCGCAGTTTGGGAGGCCCAAGGGAGGTTTATAAGCCAGGAGTAAAAAGCAGATAGGACAGTCAGGCACGCGTTTACTAAAGGTTCCCTGTGGCAGTGTGGAGGGTAGATGATGGAGGTGCCGGCGGGGGAGGACTGGGTGTGGGCAGTTATCCGACAAGATCAAAGTTAACAGTATCCATGTCCGGAGGGCTACCCCGTTGGCCCGTGAAGATGCACTTTTCCTCTCTCTGCAGCTTTTCTATTCTCCTTTCTTTCTCCACGTGCTAATAGCTCCTGCTGGTATCCTCCTGCAGGGAGCATCTTGCCCCTCTGATTCTTCATCTTGGGTGTACGTGAGAGACCAGATCGGTGTCTAGACTTTGCAGAAGTCTAGAAGAATAAAGGAGTATTCAAATGAATTAAGATGAAATAACAACTTATTTTGAGGCTATCTTTCTAATATCTTAAATATCAGGGTGAGCTAGATGGGGGTCCCTGGGGCTCAAGTTGTGTTTATGGGCTGACCTAAGACACTAAGAGCTGATTTGAAAACGTTAAGAAATGCCCCTCCATGCCAGGTTGACCCCCTTTACCGAAATGATTTACTAGAATGGAAACAAGAAGAAACGTTGACCTCGGCTCTTTGCCTCCTTCTGTGGTGCGTAACCACATGGACCTGAGAAGGGGGTGGGGGACAAGAAATGCCTTTTGTTGGAAGCATAGTCCCTGGAGCTCCCCTCCCCCAACCCCTCCCCGGCCGTTTTTGTCCTCAGCCCTCCTGTCCTCTCGCTTCCCCAGACACACCTTCCTCCTTGCTTCCCCATCATGGCTTCCACCCTCGGCGACGTGGGAAATGCCTTCATCCTCCTCATGCCTTCCAGCCCTCCGGGTCCAGAGCACTCTCTTCATCTTCCACTGGCCTCCCCGAATCAAGCCAGTCATCACCCAAAATGAAAACATCAGTAAGGACAGTCACCCATGCGGAGCCCCACCAGCCAGACACTGTGAGCACTGAACTCAGTCATGCACTCGCTCATTCTATAAAAAGTAAGGGGCTTCCCTGGTGGCGCAGTGGTTGAGAGTCCGCCTGCCGATGCAGGGGACGCGGGTTCGTGCCCCGGTCCGGGAAGATCCCACATGCCGCAGAGCGGCTGGGCCCGTGAGCCATGGCCGCTGAGCCTGTGCATCCGGAGCCTGTGCTCCGCAACGGGAGAGGCCACGGCAGCGAGAGGCCCGCGTACCACAAAAAAAAAAAAAAAAAGTAAGGAGCGCCTATGACAGGCCAGGGGACCAGCCAGGAGCAGGGATTCGGCAATGCACGGGACAGGCTGGGGCCCTGTCCTCGCTGGGCTCTGCAGTGCTTCACAGCATCCCAGGGACCCTGGGAATCAATAGGCTGTCCTGTTCTTTACAGATGGGATAATGGAAGCTCAGCCAGCCAGAGCATGTTCTCCAAGGCTGTACAACTGGTAATCGGGGGGTAGAGCTTTAGACACTGGTCAGTGTGACGCATGGCTCTCCAGCTTTGGACACACGGGTCACCTCCTACAGCGTCTGTAGTGGCACCGTGTCTGCCCTCCAGTGCCTACAATGTTTTCTCATTGTTTGGTGTGTGTCGCATGCAGCTCCTTAACTGAGATCATTTAAGGTAGAGGCCCGATCATTTGTGTCATTTTCTCCTATAGCACCTGGTGCCAGGCTGAGCCCTAAATACTTGGGGAGTGAGGCCAGGCAGGCCTTATCTGGCTCTCCAGCTCCCGTCTCAGGTTTTACCCATAAATTCAGCAGCAGAAGGGAGTGCCAGTGGGACTCCTGGACACAGACATATCAGGCTGCTCTCCATGTCCCATCATCTTCAAATCCTCCTACGGACCTTCTCTTGCAGTAGGAGGACTTGCTAATCCACTTGATATCCAAAATCTTCTAAATGTGACATTTAATCAGGTCATGTATTCCAAAGATACTGTGTGTTCTTTCTTTCGTTTCTCATGTAAATAATGAAGAACAAATAAATCACACAGCCCTGGTCCCGCGCCAGGCACTGTTCTAAAACACGGTGCTTGACGTTTCGGGGGATCTCGCCTTCTGAGATGGCCCACACTCTGTCTGTGGAGTGTGTTTCTCTCTAAATAAATCCACTTCTTACCTTTCAAAAATAAATAAAGTAAAATAAAACAGCATGCTTTGTTGGACAGAATCAGCATCACCTGGGAACCTGTTAGAAATGCAAACTAAAGGGACACTCTGGGGTGAGGGTAGGGATCCAGCAATCTGTGTTTTAACAAGATTCCAAGTGTACTGAAGCTGAGAACCACTGTCCTAAGGGCTTTTCGTGTATAAACTAACTCCCTTAATTCCCATTCCAACCCTCTGAGGTAGGTTCTATTGTTAACTCCGTTTTGGAGCTGGGGGAACTAAGGTACAGAGAGGTTAGGTAACTTACTCAAAGTCACACAGCCAGGGAGGGTGGAGCTTCCAATCCCTCAGTGGGGGAGAGGGCTTGACCTCAGGGAATTTGCGGAGCTCATGGTGACATGTGTCTCACCCCTGGAAAACATATCTGGAGACAAGAAGCTGGTGGGCACAAGACAGGGCTACCCTAGGACTTTGGAGGCCTAGGGACGTGCCAGTTTTCCTGGGGGTCATGTGGACCTATGAACTGTCACTGGCCCCAAGACCTTGAAGAACAATTTGACTAAATGTGTCTGAAGATGGTGTTGTAGAAAAAACAAAGCACTTTAACAATCACCCTCTGCCATTTGTAGTTATTACAAAATATTGGCTTTATTTCCTGTGTTGTACCATATATCCTTGTAGCTTATTTTTAATTGAAATATAGTTGATTTACAATATTTTGTTAGTTTCAGGTGTACAGAAAAATAGTTCAGTTACATACATATAAAGAACTAAAAAAGAATATATATATATTTTCAGATTCTTTTCCATTATACGTTATTACAAGATATTGAATATAACTCCTTAATTATATTTCTCTTTAACCTTTCCAACATTTGGAACATTAATACCACCTATCAATCATGTTTTCTTCTTATCATGTTATGTGATGTATCAATTCATTCTAATGTGCAGGCCTGGCTGTATCGAAGGGCTTGTCATGCCCTTAGGGAGGTGGAGGGTGTCAAGTTGAACACATTTGGCAGGAAGCTGTGATTCCACTGACACATCCAACCAACACTCCAAGTAGGTGAGTTTATGGGCGTGTGATGTGAAGGGGTACTGGGAAGACGTTTAGTTATCCCCAGATATCCCTTTCTCACTCATGATACTGAGATGTCACCCTCGGATTCACTCCTTTGGACCTTGAAGAATTTTGGATTTCTCCAATCCCCTGTGACAGTGCAAGGGTCTCTGGCTACGACTGGAAGGGGCAGGTTTCCAGCTGAGAGTACAGTCTCTGGGGACTAGACCACTGGGGAGGGACCGAGGAATGAATGTAGAAAAAAGAGAGAGAGAAACAGGGAAGCATTGAAGGGGAGGCACCAAGGACTATTCCACCAGCCCCCCAGGTTTCTTCTTCCTTATGACCAGGTAGAAACAGCATCCTCCCGAAGGATGCTGGATGGACAGCATATAAGAACGCACAGGTAAGTGCACAGGTAAGCGCACTATGCACTACGTAAGCACTGTGCTGATACTTCACAGGCACTAGCTAATTTAATCCTCACAGCAAACCCATGAGAGTGTCACTATTATTATTTCCATTTTACAGATGGAGAAACTGAGGCACAGAAAGGCTAAGTGTTACACCCAGGTTACACAGCTGTGTGACAGAGTCAGGAGCACAGACAGCTTGACTCCAATGCCATGCTCTGTGCCATCACACCAGAAGTATGGTCCTTACCCCATAACACACACACACACACACACACACACACACACACACGCCCTTGGAGGACTGTCAGCGAACTCCTGCTTTCAAGAGCTGCTAGTTGCCACGTTCTGCCTTTTAGAGCCAATGAGACAATAAGAACTTGTTGGTCATGTGTTAAGAGCGCTTATTTGATCCTAACATAGTAGATTTATTCTCTGTCACTTCAGAGCACAGAACTAAAACTGAAAGGGGAGATGTACAGGAGGCAGACAGGGGCTCAACAGAGGCTGTGTCGTAAGACAAAAGGGCTGTGGTAGGTAACGAGCTCCCCGTCAGTGGAAGTGTTACAGCTCGGGCAGTCACAGGCCAGGGAAGGTCTATACCCCAGGGACAAGGTTGGAAGAGACCAGAATCAAAGCCCCTCACTCCTCACCCCCAATCCCTGGCAGTCAATCCCAACACACTTCTCCAGATCTGCCATCTCCAAGCAGTGTGCTCACCCAGCAGGAGATGTCTGATGAATATTTAATATCATCTTCATAGACTTCCTGGGAGGAATTTAATAAGAACAGCAAGCATTCATTCTTTTCGTCTCCGAAGGGTGAGTCCATTCTGACCTGCCCAGTCACCCTTTCTGTTCTCTATCTGCTTCCGGAGAGCCCTATGGGGATTCAGCTTATTAAAAAAAAAAAGCACATGTATAATAGGGTCTATGTCTTTGCCTCCGCAGAGGAAATGCTGTGTGTTACTGTAAATAATAATTTGCAGGTCAGTGAGGGTTGTTAAACGTCCCTGACGCGTTTTCTCACTTCCCTCCAGACTTTTGTAATTACTACTGCTCTGAACCCAGCTGGCAGAGGTGCAATTTCTCTGTCCAGGAAATGACAGCAGTGTGGTACCCTCTTCTCACTGTGGCAAAAGCCTGTATGACTGTGGATCGCGCCTGTCCTGAACCATTCACATCTCTGCATGAAAACAGCCACATGGGAACTGAACAAGTTGTTGCCCAAAGGACCCAAGGCATGGCAGCTGGGTTCTAAAGCCGGCTGTGCCACTACGTGCGGACTTCAGACCGGGCACGGAAACTCCTGGGCTTCTGTTTCTTCACCTGCAAAGCTGAGAACACAAGAGTTACACTGACCAAGAAGTATCATTGTTATGAGAATTCATGCTTTTATCCAATAGTTCATTCTAAGTCTTTATGGATCATCGCTAAGGGCCAGGGAGCCAGGCACGTTGTAGTCCCTGGGGAGGGGAGGATGCAGTCATAGACAAAGTGGGCAAAAGTCTCTCTGCCCCTGAAGCTCCACTGGGGGAAGCAGAGAAATAAGGGAATAAGCCAAACATACAGAATTTCTAGTGGTGCTGAGTGCTTCGGCGAACAGTAAAGCAGAAAAGGGGGGTGGGAAGTGCTGTGCAGTAATTGGGCAGGACATCTCTAAGAGGCTGCAATGGGGACTTGGACCCAAAGGAGGTAAGGGAGTGGGTCCAGGGAATATTTGGGAGAAGAGCATTCCAGGTGGTGGTAACGGCAGAGGCAAAGGCCCTGGAGCGAGTGTGAGTCTGCAGTTCAAAGATGATGAGGCCAGAGTGGCTGGAGCAGAGGGCGTGAGATGAGCGGTCGCTCTGAGGTCCTAGGGAAGCGGGAGCAGACAGGGTAGGGCCTGGTAAGGCCTTTGACTTGGACTCTGATGGAGACAGGAGTCGCTGGACTGTTTGGAGCAGAGGAGTGACATAGTCTGACTTGAGTTTGAAAAGAATCTCTCCAGCTGCTGCGTTTAGAAAAGAGAATCCAGTGAAAGAATATTTGCCGAGGGGTTTTGAAAAGCACAAAGCTCAACAGAGAGATAAAGTACAGGGAAAACTTCAGCTCTCCAGACCCCTCAGGGATTAGTAGTTCCGGAGACCTGGTGTGGATTAGATATGACCACCCAATCATTGTCACTTTCCCTGTTGAGAAGGGGAGTTCATTTTCCCTCCCCTTCAATCTTGTCGGTCCTGCAAAGACTTACCAAATAAAATACAGTGGGACGGATGCCGGGTATTTTTAAAGGACTGGCAACGTAGGAGCAGGACCCAGGGCTCCACCACTCGGGCCAGAGCTCCATCACCAGTCTCTCTGGGAACAATTCTTCACTGTGATCTGTAAGTCCCCAGTGAGTCCAGGGAGCCCCTGAAACACCTTCCTATAAGGGATGGTGAAGCCCGGGGGAAATGCTTTGTTTGGTCCCACTACTTACCAGCCTTATGATATTGCACAAGTCGCTTAGGCTGCCCGAGACTAATTTATTCAGGGTAATAAGTTCCCCTATCCAAGATCACTATGAAAAATCAATAAGAGAATACATGAGTACCCAGCTCGGTATCTGACACTCATTCAATTACCATCGTTCTTCACAGATGTAGGAAAAAAACTTACGGTTACGAAGAGGGAAGAAGGGGGAGGGGTAAATTGGGAGATTGGGATTGACACGTGTACACTACTATATGTAAAATAGATAACTCATAAGGATCGACTGTATAGCACAGGGAACTCTACTCAATACTCTGTAATGACCTGCATGGGAAAAGAATCTAAAAAAAGGGGATACGTGGATATATATAACTGATTCACTTTGCTGTACACCTGAAAATAACACAACATTGTAAGTCAACTATACTCCAATAAAAATTAATTAAAAAAAATTACCATCATTCTTTTGTTGTGCCCTGTATCAGGCTTAACACTAACCTGGAGTGTGAGGCTCCCTACGGGGCTGGATTTAAACCTTTCTTTCTCCTTGTGACTCTACCTACTTGACTGGAATATTCCACCTCTAGACCCTCCCCTCTGGAAAGTGATGGCAAAGGCAGGAGACTGTCCAGGGAAGGCGTCTGCTAAAGTGTGTATACATGGTAGAAGGGGTTATAGAGCGAGCCCGGCCAGCACAGAATCCAAGTTTGCTGCGTCCTGTGTGTAGGACTCTCTGCTGGGCAAGGGCTTCCCTAGGGATGTGGAAGAAGCCTGGTTTGCCAGAGAGTGAACGTTTGAAGAGGGGATACCCCTAGGAGCCAGCAATGAGATGTAAATGCTTCCCATCCCACGCCTCCCCCGTCAGTTCCCAAGGATTGTGAGGCCCCCATACTTGTTTTGGAGAGAATTTTAGTCTGTGCTCAGACGAAAAAAAGAGACAGACAGAGAGAGAGAGAGAGAGAGAGAGAGAGAGAGAGAGAGAAAGTCAGTAAATCAATAACAGATTTTCCTTCCCATCAGTTGGTTTCAAGGTTTGAGCCAATGTCAACCGATCTAGAATTTCGAAGTTGTAAATAAAAAATTGAATGGTAAGATTTTTATCTGAACCACCTCATGAAAGGCACTATTCAGAGTACTGGTTTATCACACTCCTCACGTAGTCTGAGCTAAGGTATGGGTGCAGCAGTGCACACCATTCCAGGAAATGCAGTGGGAAAGATTTCACTTCTGCCTGGCTTGGGCTATGGTGCTAAGATGTGGCACTCTTACTGGGTCTTCTTGTTTCTCCTCCAAATTATTTCCCTCCGTTGATTTCTTGCCCCCTGATCTAATCAACATACCCCCCACGGTACCAGGTACTGTGGAAAATAACAGCAACAACAGTAATAGCAAGGGCACTTACTATTTTCTGAGCACCTACTACGTGCCAGGCACTGAGCTTGCCACTTTTCGTATCTTATTTCTGATTCTTCTGAAAAATGGATAAAGTGGTCGTCATTACCTGTTTTATACACCGATAAACTGAAACTTTCAGAAGTTAAGTAAGTTGCTTAAGGTTGCCCAGCTAGTGAGAATAATGAAATCATATGAACATTTCTTGCTCCCAAGGAGTTTTAAGAAAACCATCTCTCATCAATCACACAGGATTGGGACTTCCCTGGTGGCGCAGTGGTTAAGAATCTGCCTGCCAATGCAGGGGACATGGGTTCGATCCCTAGTCCGGGAAGATCCCACATACTGCGGAGCAACTAAGCCTGCGAGCCACAACTACTGAACCCGTGCACCACAACTACTGAAGCCCGCACACCTAGAGCCGGTGCTCCACAACAAGAGAAGCCACCACAATGAGAAGCCTGCGCACCACAACGAAGAGTAGCCCCCGCTCGCCACAACTAGAGAAAGCCAGTGGGCAACAATGAAGACCCAACACAGCCAAAAATAAATAAATTAATTAATTTTTTAAAAAATCACCCAGGATTCTCTTACTTCTAGCCGTTCACTAACATTCCTTCGGCCAATAAATGTGCCTAAAGCACATACTATGTGTATCTGCAAATACAACATTGGCAACAGAGGAAAAAAATACATAGAATGATTATTTTTTTCAACTTTGTGGAATATAATGGAAGGTCAGAGAAACAGGACGGCATGGGCCAGAGAACCCAGGGAGAGTTTTACAGAGAGAGTAAGACTTAGGTTGTGTATTGAAAAGTGAAAAGAAATATTATTCAAGGGCATTCCTAGTCAGGGGAATGAGATAGGCAAAGGTACTGAGGCACGAATAAGCATGACAGGATGAAGCACAGTGGAAGGACGTCTGAAGTGGAAGAATGAAACTATTCCCACCCCCTACAGGGATTGGGCAAGGGGAAGGCATATGTCTAGGAATTGAACTAGACGATTGCAAATGGTAATTCCAATGCTTCACATTTCTCAGAAGGTTTTAGAGTACTTTTAAAAGTCAAAGAAGAATGGAAAAAATCAACCAACCAACCAACACTTTGTGTTAATACTTGAATCACTAATTCTACTATGAGAGAAGCAGTCCACCAAATGTGGGGTGATTAAGAAAGTGTTTCTACCCTTCTTCATCGGTTGAAATCAGAATTTCTCTGAAAATTCATCTTCATCCTCAGAAGATGTGCGTGGGTGTGCCTATTCCAATAATATGTACTTTAGAAACCTGGAAAAATAAGAAAGTGTAACTGCTCCTTATCTTGAACCTGGAAAGCTCTGTGGGGACCAGATTGATTGTGCCCATACCCACCCCCCCCCCATAGATACATCTGAAGGTCTCGGGATGTCAAAGATCACCATGGAATGTTTTACTGTCCTAGTATCCCCTCAGGAACCACCAAAGATAGCAGATTATTCCAGACTGAAGAACTCCAATTTAGGGGAAATCTCCTGGAGGGTAAGGGCTGGATCCTTTGGTGAGAGAAACTCCTACCAGGTGGAGTTGCACTTCCTCAAACCTAGGAATTTACATGGTGAAAGTGGAAAAGAAGGAGGTGCTCTTGCAAAGAGGAAGAGAGACCCAAGGACAGAGATGGGGAGGATCAGGGGGTGGCAAGATTCGGAACTGGGAATGCTTTCAAGGGGACCATCCTATAGTGTTTTAACTTCCTGGCTGCCCTTGCACTAGGGAAGATTAATATTTAGGGACATTGTTGTCTCTTGTGGCAGAGCCTGTTATCCATCCTCCTTGTGCCCCCATCATTTCTGGGTGGTCACTGCTCTATCAGAGGTCTCATTTCCCAGCCCCCCTTGCATTCAAGTAGGGCCACGTGGGGTCTTCCAGGGCCCACTAACTGCCCTGGGCATGGGAAAATTTTATTCCTTCAAATATTCCCTTGCTTCTTCATACAGAATCTATTCCTAATAATACTTCAATCGTCAGGATAATAATAGCACGCTAAAATTAATAATTTGCAGTTTAGAATGTTTGTCCATACCTATTGTCTCATTTGATACCAACAAGAACCCTATGATGTGACTATGGTACCTATCTTGTCCCCATTTTAGAGATGAGTAAACTGAGATTCATGTGTTAATAGAATCTGGTAAGTGGTGGAGCCGTAGTGGAGGTAACACACAGCTGAACAGATGCTCTGTAAGTGAAAGGTGGTGGATCCGTCCCTATTAAATTGCTTTGCTTTGTTCCTTGCCACTGCTACTCTCATGCTACCCAGATTTATGACCTTCAGGTGATTCTCACCGATCCAACTCTCCTATTTTTACACTCAAACAAGCAAAAGGCCAAGGAGTCATCCCTGGTGCCCGTGGTTTAACTTCAAATCTCAAATCAAAATGGCGATGAGAAATGTAGAGAACAGGTCCAGTGGAAGTCAAAATGTCATGGTCTTTGGCAAAATCTCTGCACACGGGAGTCTTTGCCCAGGTTAGTTGTTCAGCTCTAGAAAACAGAGCCACGAAACACTGTCTCTTAGCAATTTTCCAGGAATATTCGTTGTCTCCAGCACAACATCACACTCATTCATTCAGTCAGTAAATATGTTTAGAGCAGGGTTTCCCAACCTCTTTCTCATTATGACTCCCCTTAAGGAGCCTTTTTAGAAAAATTTCGCCCAATCTCCTCATGAAACTTTAATACCACCGATATACTGTATACCTCTTTATGTACTGTGGCCATTTCTAAGACATTTTCATTGCCCTCCCCCAAGAATCACTGTCACCCCTTGGGGGCATTATCACCTCTGTGGAGAATGCATGGTTTAGAGGACGTACCATGTGTGAAGGATATGAAAGTAGAAAACAGACCTGATCCTTGCCTTCCAAAGCTTCCAGTCCAATACGAAGAAGGCTTTGTCTCCCATCATCAACAGTCCTAGTAAAGAAGAGAAACTAGAGATCCTGGGTTGATTTTAGAGATTTCTCTCTAAACCACCAAAGGTGATTTTAAGACCTTTCTCAATCCAAGACTTTAGTAGCATTAGATAGGGTTTCAGTTCTGGGCCATCACCCGTTGGGGCTCTACATACAAAAAAAATTGGCAAAGACCTGTGTTCTGTGTGGAAATATGGCTGGGAGGCACTCACCACACATTTATGGCACGGAGAATAATTTTTGCTAAAAAAAAAATTGTTTAGAGTGAAACACAAGACAGAATGGAACAAATTCCTCCAAAAATTATTTTAAAAAATGGTTTTTTTGTTCAATCACTTCTATTGAAAAACCATTCAGCAGGATTTAAATACTCAAGATAATGTTTCACTTTCTCTAACAAGGGAAAGAATTTGAAGCTGAAAGCCCAACAGCTCCTTCATTACTTGAATGGAAATCCCCTTGAATTCCATCATCTGCTCAATCACAGGCTTGTAGGTGGAGTCACAAAAAGGTAACCAGTGGTCAGCAAGAAAGGGACTGAATGTGAAAGTCGTTTCCATTTCGCTTTAGCACCTTTGAACATGTTATTGTAACGCTTCTGGTGGAAGTGGGGAGGAAAATCTCATGTGTCATTCATTCAGCAAATATTTATTAAGTGCTGCTATGTGACAGGCCCCATGTCAGGTGTGTTTTAAAAAAAGAAGTCTATTAGGGAAAGAAGTACTCCTCTGACATCTATAGCATGCCTGGCCTTGTCCTTGATGTGTTAGGGATTCAACTTGCATTATTAGAAACTTTTTCCACGGGGGTCAGGAGACCTGAGTGGCAGATCCACCTCTGGGTCTAGATGTGTGGACCCCTATCAGTTGCCTAACATCTCTGGGACTCGATTTCTCCATCCATAATAATTAGGGAGGTTACACTAGTGGTTCTCAACTATGGCTTTCACCTGGGGAGCGTCAAAGATATACCTATGCTTGAATGCTATTGGGACCAATGGTCTCAGAATCTCTGGAGGTGGGACTTGGGAGCAGGTATTTTTTAAAAGCTCCTCCCACTGATTCTTCCAGCTCTTTGATCTTCTTTGCTAAAGACTAAAGACAAAATGCTAGAGGGGACTCACCTTAAAACAAGATGGCAGCTCTGACTTTCTGACCATGGGCGATTCTCAACAAAAAGAAGAGAGCAAGGCTTGCCTCCCTTCCTTCCACTTCCTGTTTTAGCATATTTATGTTTTCCTTCCTCCTTTCCCCCATTACCATCTGTTTCCTGACTCCATTTCTCTCCTGGCCCACTTGCTATGGCCTACTGCCCGCTGTACTTTCCTTCTGCTTTTGGTAAAGCATACAGTAGCATTCATTTGAAGCTAAAAAGAGTTCCTGCTCTCAGGAAGGATGACCCGTAACAGGAAGATGAAAGGCCCTCTAACCCTGAGAATGCAATTACAGTCCTCAAGCAAATAGGACAGGACACTTCTAAGAGTCTGGAGCAAGGCTAAAATCAAGCCCTGTGGAATAGTACATTCCCTAGTTATGCGGAAGAGTTGTATGCCTTCCACCTCCAGTGGAAAATTAGACACAATTTCTCCAGGATTTCAGCCAAAAAGCTAAGAAATTTGGAGTGGATTGGGAAGTCTTCTGGTCAAACATTTCTGCCCCATGCTCAGGCTCCCAAGCCCATCAGGGAGACTTTTTACTTGATGTGTTTCAATTTGTGGATGTCCCCCTTTAAAAAATGGAAGTTCCATTAAATTAAAACATGTTTTTAAAGATGTCTATAAACTGAAAGGGCCTCTGTAAAGTGCAGTTGTTTTATCTGCTTGAAGACACAGATGCTGAGCTGTCTAACTTACAACCGCAATGACTTGAACACAGAAGGTATTCAACTAATGTTCCATTCTTCTTATGAAAAAAGTAAAATTTACACTGTTAAAGTCAACCTGGGCCCCTTTTGCTCAAGGCCTTTCTTTCTTTTTCTTTTTTTTTGCGGTACGCGGGCCTCTCACTGTTGTGGCCTCTCCCGTTGCGGAGCACAGGCTCCGGACGCGCAGGCTTAGCGGCCATGGCTCACGGGCCCAGCCGCTCCGCGGCATGTGGAATCTTCCCGGACCAGGGCACGAACCCGTGTCCCCTGCATCGGGACGCGGACTCTCAACCACTGCACCACCAGGGAAGCCCCTCAAGCCTTTCTTTTGGCCCCCAAACCAAAACCCCTTGCAGGGATGAGAAGAGCTCCCAATTCAAATTTTATCACTTAGCAGAGGGTTTGGTACCAGAATGAATGAATGAACGAACAGCTACCTCAGTGGAAAGCTTCTGTGATTTTTCTCTCCTATAAATCCTTGTTCCTTGCTTATTCCCCAAACGACACTGTTTGTATCACAAGGAGATCTGGACTACTTCAAGATAAAACGACAATGCCTATATGCTGACCACACCATTTGTACTGTGACCAAAAGTCACCCTCACTGCTCTTTCCACATACCCCATGAAGTCATTGCCCACAGTGGTGGTGTGGTACCTATGACACTCAGAAAGAACTTTCAACCCTGGGTGTTCCAACTGGCCCCATGAAATCGCCCTGAAGTTTCAGTTGAGGGGTTAGTTATTCATTCATATCACATTTAATAATCTATTTTTAAATTTGCATTTTGAAATACTTGTATAGTCACAGGAGGTTACAAAAATGTACAGAGAGGTCCCAGGTACCCTTCACCAAATTTCTCCAATTCACCAAACTAATATGCAATGTGGCAGAATCACTTTTATCAGGTCTTTTCATGTGAGGGAATGGGACATAGAGGGACTGACCTTCCTGGTTTGCCCAGAATGGAGGGGGTTCCCAGAACATGGGATTTTTAGATTTCAAACCAGGACAGTCCTAAGCAAACAGGGACAAGTTAGTCACCCTAAAAATATCCATATAAAACTGCCAAGCAAGCAATATTTGGGGGGGATCTATCCCCACTGCTCTTTTTGTGCCTTTTCTAAAACTGGTTTCCATCACCCCCTCTGTGTTCTGTGGCTATTCCATTTCTGCTGTTTGCAGGCTCTCACCTCCCGCTAACTGGCTCTGTCTCTCCTCCCAGACCTCTGGTTTGGAATTATCCCCTCATATTGTCCTGAGTCCCCCATTAGCTATCAAGATTTCTACTTTCTCAACTCACACTGCTGGTCTCAACAAGATATTGGGAGAAAAGCCTTTCATTCCAGTGCAGTGAAAAGAACCCTGGACTCAATCAGGAGGCAAGGGTTCTCATCCCTCTCCTGCTATTGGCTGAGTGACTTTGCGTAAATGATCTTCCAACTCTGGACTCCTTACTCTGAAAATAAGGGAACTGGTCAAAAACAGGCTTTTTCACCTACTGACGCTATTGACATCTGGGGCTAATTCTTCTTTGTTGTTGAGGTGTGTCCTGTGCATAGGATGGTTAGAAACATCCTTGGCCTCTGCTCTCTAGATGCCAGGAGCTGTGACAGCCAAACATGTTTTCAGACACACCAAACGTCCTCTGGAGGCTAAAATCACCCCTGGTTGAGGATTGGTCTGAAATATTTTTCAAGACATGTTCAGTTCTGGAAGCGCTTGTTATCATTAATCTGCAGTAAATTATAAGTGATTAATAGTTTCCCCTCCACCTCCCTAGAATATTTGCATTTTCAAAGCATAACCTGTTTGGAAAAAAGTCTAGAAGCAGCTTCACCGAAACATGAAACTCAGCTCTCTCTAGGCTGTGTTCATAGAGGTTTAACGGTTTTTCTTTTCCTCTTCGTTTCCTCCTCCCCCTACACCTGTTCTTCCTCTTCCTTTTTTCTTCCGTTTAATATCTACATGCTCATGTATTACCTGAGTTATTTTTTATTTTTTATTTTTTTGCGGTACGCGGGCCTCTCACCGCTGCGGCCTCTCCCGTTGCGGAGCACAGGCTCCGGACACGCAGGCTCAGCGGCCATGGCTCACGGGCCCAGCCGCTCCACGGCATGTGGGATCTTCCCCGACCGGGGCACGAACCCGTGTCCCCTGCATCGGCAGGCGGACTCTCAACCACTGCGGCACCAGGGAAACCCCCTGAGTTATTTTTTTATGCATTTTTTGACAAAGTAATTTTTTGTTTTCACTGAGGTATAATTGACATATAACATTATATTCGTTTCAGGTATACAACATAATGATTCCATATTTGTATATGCTGTAAAGTGATCCTCACACTATGTCTCGTTAACATCCATCACCATACATAGTAACGAAAAATTTTCTCTGGTGATAAGAGATTTCAAGATCTACTCTCTAAGCAACTTTCAAATATGCAATACAATATTATTAACTATAGTCACCATCTCAGCTTCTTCATCTCTAAAGCAAGAATGCTAATACCTGAGTTATTTTTTAAATTGGATATTTTCAGATCCAAATGAAGTCAGTAGGTTTTCAAGCCAGCACAATGAGTGAAACAGGAGGGATTACAGGAAAAACAGGGACTCACTAAGTCACATCATTCTGAGCTCTCAGACCTTTTCATATAGTTGTACTTACGTTTAAATTTTTATGATGTAATTATCCAAATCAGATTATTTTGGCAAACAAACAAGAGTTTTCAAAATATTCTTCACACCAAAGGCATCCCTCCAGCTCAGGGTACCTCAGCTGGAATGAACAAAACCTCATCAACTCTCCCCTCCTAGAAGCACAGTGCACCCAAAACCCTTCGCCACTGACACTGGGCCTGTCTGGCTGAGGGAGGGTCCTAGAAAACAGACTTCATGGAAGAATCTAAAACACCTCCAAAGCTCATGGATTATCCACTTCATACAAATGTGCTAAATATTTGATTTAATCATATGAACTTATTGATAACTGACTGTTTCTGACCTGCAAAAACTGCAATTTCATATGGGTTTCCTCTAATAATATTCAGTAACTGTCAAATACATGAAGAATCCCATCCATCAGCACTGGTCCTCCAGCCAGGTGCCTTGACATCAGAAGTGAGTAGGAAGGGAGAGAGAAGGGGTGGAGGAAAACCTACAGGGAGAAGAGAGACGAAGCCAGACCTCTTATGAGTGATGGGGGACCCCTGGGGATGATGGTGACCCCCACAGCTGACCTGATCCACGATGTCATCAAGAGGTACAGGTTGAGAATTGGGGCTCTGCCCTGTGCAGTGTGTAAGCTCCCTGAGGGCAGAAACCATCTGCTATTACATGCATCTGTTTGTCTCACTCTGTGCCTCTCACAGAGCGTTACACACAGCAAGGGCCCAGTAATCACTGCTGTATGGTTATGTGCATAGGAAAATCTAAATCACATTGTGCTATGAAATGATTCACCCTGGCCTTCATTCATTTACGGGTTCCTTCGTCTACTGTATTTGCAAAGAAAAATGCTGGATAATGTAGTCCGTTCAAAAATCTTGCCCCAGCTCTCAAGATATTTGTAGCCTATGCAAATTAGGCCTAAGGAAGTGGTTTCAACGCTAGAATCCAAGTTCAGTGTGTTTCCATGTATATGGCTTTATCACTGAAACAAGTGAACCAGGGGAACTCCCTTGAAGTTACATTCATGACCCCAGTCTCTGACAAAAGACAGTACTCAGTTAAAGCAAAGGAAAAAGTCAACTTGGAAGAAAAAAAAAAATTTATTTCATTAATGGTTAAATCTTCACATGCTCAACAACTCATTTTTGGATTCTCAAAACCCATGGGTTTGCACCTATTGTCAAAAATACACATGAGTAGAAAATTCTCCCAAAATATTCCAATATGCCAAAGTCAGATTGAAGAAATGATGAGGGAGCTCATTCTAAACCTTTTGGATTATTTTGGGGGTGCCTTTTCCTTTGTATGGCATTTATGGTTTATGAACAGAATTGAGTAGGATCGGGCCTGCCTAGTGGTAGAAAGCCAATTAGATTTACTCCAAGTGATTAGAGCTACTAGCTCTGACTTGAGGTCAATAGAATAAACAAATCATTACTCAAGGAATGAATGTTCTTCCAGTTTTTTATAAGAATTTCAACAAAATCCTCAAAATCTGACAAATTCATATGTTTGGATCATTTTCCTGTTTTTCCCTGACATTTGCACAACTAACAGCTTCTTCCAACATGGCTTTGACTGGTGTTAAGTGCCTGCCAGCATTTGGACAGGACCATTCATAAGAGGCCCTGTCTGTCCCATATGGGCAGCGTGAAGCTGATCCCGGGAACCCACTGACTGTCTTGGTTACCATAATGGAAAGACTGCCAACTTCAGCTTAGTTCCATTATTTCTTCCCAGGAGCACCTGGCCAACCATATCTTGTTTTTCTAACCTCTTATTTAGGCATTCAGGATGTCCGGTGGAAAAGAAAACTACCGGAGGAGAGAAGAAATTTCAGCGCAGGGCAAAGGTCAACAGGAGTTGGCAGACCTGTGTTCACAGCCCACCTTTCTGCCTCCTATGGTACCCAAAGCCAGTCATGCTCCTCTGTATCTCATCTACACATCACAGAGGTGAAATTAGATAAGCCTGAAATCGCTTCAAGTTCTAATTCTCTGTTATTCTACGGCCTCTTAGGAAAAAACTATGCCTCTTTTCTGCTCTCCCTCCTTCCCTTTCTCCCCTTCCTTCCTCAATCAATCTCTCCCTCTCCCTCCCTCCCTCCTTCTCCACCTCCCTGCTCCCTTCTTCCTTCCTCCCTTCTTCCTGCCTTCCCTCTCTCTCTCTCTCTCTCTCTCTCTTTCTTTCCATAGGGCTTGCTGAAGGCTGGCAAATGCTTCCCAGCGTCCAAATAGAAGTCATTACCAGAAGCACCGCAGCTAAACAGAGGGAAATGTTTAGGTAAGCATTATAATGGGCATGGAAATAAAGAGACCACAATTCAAAGCATAAGTCATCGTAGATGAGAATGCACATGTCTGGGGCTAGGTTTATGAGAAATGAACGGGATGAGGTTCGGCTGGCGAATCCCTGGGCTTGTGTTTTCTTAATGCCAGGAGTGATTTATTTTCTGGTAAACAGTTTTGCTCAAGTAGGGCATCCAGTTACTACAAACCTTGTTTGGTATAAAAACTAACTGCATAGAAAAATATTGCCTTAGCAAGGTTTAACTGGTTGTTAATCCAAACATGTGGCAGAGACTGAATTCCAGGGCTCAAAATATCCTCCCGATTCTCAGCAGCATCAGAACGTCCAGAGGAGATCATAATCATCACTCTTAATGAGGCGTGACTCAGAGGTAGCGTATGGAAAGAGGACATTTCCAGAAAAACCATGGTATGGAAACCAAGCCCGCCGGGGGAGGTAAGCTGTCCCTTAGGTAGAAGTTCTACTCAGCTCTTTTGAAGTACGAGGCTGGGCTGCCTCGGGAAGATGAAAAAAAAAAAAGTTTTTCAAATCCTCCTTTCCACACAAATCTCTTCACATACAGCTCTGTTCCCTGGGATGTTTCATCACCTTAAGAAATATATTTAAAACAGACACAAGGAAAAGTATCCCTTTATAAGGAAAGCAAAGCTCTGGGCCTTTATTTTTTTAACAAAAAAATTGAATTGCCTCCTTCAAATTCTCTGCATTTGCCTCTCAGCATCCATGAGACCTCATTGTCGTACTTTAAATATTTTTTTATGTTGAAAAAAAAGCTTGAAAGAACTCAAGAAAGAAAAATGAAAGAGAGAGAGAGAAATCTGGTCCTCAAGAACATTTAGCTTCTATGTCAAAAAATGTTTTAGAAAGAGAAAGAGAGGAGATAAGTTTAACGTTCAGATCTTCCAGCTCCCACATCTCTTTTCCGCGGGGGTTCCTGCTGCGCTAATAGTTTTCAGTTGCCTCTCCAAGGTGTCCGGTGACCGTGTATTCTGAGCACTGCAAATACACCCTCAGCCTGCATGTCCTGGAGGGTTTGTTTAAAATACTTTTCCTATTTCAAGGTGGCAGTTGGCAGTCAGAACGATCCTAAATGCCCCTGGAGCCGTTCGAGTCTACAGGATCGTGAAGTGTCAGCTTACCCAGCACACAGACCAGCAGCTTCGCCACGAGGCAGCAGGCTTCTGGCTCCACGCACTGGGTTCCCTGCCACGTGCAATACACTCAGTGCAGCAGAGTCAGGGCGCCCCAGGGGGACTTGGCCCACGGAAACGGTCGGCTCAGCCATCCCAGGCAGATATCTAAACCAATCCACCGCGTTGATTCACGCAGATCACATTCATTTAAGAATTCCAGAGATGGGGATTTCATAATCTTCCTTGGTTGTTCGTTCCAATGTCTCACAACCCTTCAACCAGGACCTGCTCCTTCATCTCCAACCTAATCTCCCCTGATGCAATTCCAGCTCCTCCAGTTTTTGTTTTTTTTTTTTCTGTCTTCACTAGAAATGAAAAACAGCTGGACACCATCTTCCACATAAAAACCCTGCATAAGCTGGGAGACCATTATTAAATCAACCAGGTCCTTGTCTTCTCTAGGTTACACGATGGATGCCAACGCCTTCAGAGCTCCCTCATCGTGCCGGTTCCTCTCATTATTTTCCTGACTCTCTGTGTCACTCAAATCTAGAAATTTTACGAGGATTTGCCTCATACTGACTAAATGTGTACATGCATGTATAGGAGGGAGGTTGCGCTCACAGTTCCAACAAGTTAATTTTGTAAACTCTTTTATTGTGAAAACTAGCAGAAAGAATTTATATAACATACGTGCATGGTTTAAAAAACAAAATACAGTGAGAACTCACATACCCAGCACAAGTTCTTTTTTCTATTAACACTGACCTTGTGTTTGATTTGCTTTATGTGAGAGGAGACGGAGAGTCATTTCATCATTGTTTGTAGTTTAAATTACATTTACATTTAAATCACACTGTTTTAAACCAATGATGCTATTTAAACTCCTTCACACATGTTTTTTATAGCCTCCTTCCAATCTGACAATATCTAGCTAAGGCACCAGAAATTTTATAAGGTGGCCCATTCTAAAAAAAGCTGAACCCAAATCAAAAAAACCTTTAAATGGGGAATGTTTTCACCGAGCCAAGTTTACTAACAGTCTAGTTCTCTATTATTGAAATATTCATGTCTGAGTTAAATACAATGTTTTCATCAGGAAATGTCAGGAAACAGGCCATTTAATCATGTTTCTAGCAGATGATATTTGATGGTATTGTTTCCATCATCCAAACAAACTGCCAAGTATCAGATGTGCCCAGCATTCAAGTGAGTCAGAGATTCAAGCCCCTGTGGATGTAGCATTGTGACTTTTCTACTTGCTATTGGTCAAAAAGATGCTGCTTCAGGCAAACATTTGACATGAAGCAAAGTGAGCAAACCACTATCGTTTTGTGTATTTTAGGGGAAAATACACAGATCTGATCCGTGTTAATCAGATCTTCCTTTATGGTCATCCTGAATCTTTGCTTGAGTCAGAAGCCCAAAGGCTTCCTGGACATTAAACCACAACCCTCAGTTCAGCCGACGTGAAGGAGGGTGCATGTGCTTATTCTCCAGAGGCAGCTGTGATTCCCTCTCTCACCCATAGGTGGCCCATCCTTTCTTTTTTTCTTTTTGTTTTTCTTTTTTTAAATTGAAGTCTAGTTTTGATTTAAAATGTTGTGTTAATGACTGCTGTACAGCAAAGTGATTCAGTTATACATACACATACATTCTTTTTTATATTCTTTTCCATTATGGTTTATCACAGGATATTGAAGATAGTTCTCTGTGCTATACAGTAGGACCTTGCTGTTTATCCATCCTATATATAATAGTTTGCATCTGCTAACCCCAAACTCCCAATCCATCCCTCCCCCAACTCCGTCCCGCTTGGTAACCACCAGTCTATTTATATCCGTGATTCTGTTTCTGTTTCATAGATAGGTTCATTTGTGTCATACTTTAGATTCCACATATAAATGATATCATATAGTATTTGTCTTTCTCTGTCTGACTTACTTAACTCAGTATGATAATCTCTAGGTCCATCCATGTAGCTGCAAAAGGCATTATTTCATTCTTTCTTATGGCTGAGTAGTATTCCATTGTGTATATGTACCACATCTTCATCCATTCATCTGTCGATGGACATTTTGGTTGTTTCCATGTCTTCACTATTGTGAAGAGTGCTGCTCTGAACATAGGGGTGCATGTATCTTTTTGAATTATAGTTCTGTCCACATGGAAAAGGGAACCCTCCTACACTGTTGGTGGGAAAGTAAGTTAGTGCAGCCACTGTGGAAAACTGTATGGAGGTTCCTCAGAAAACTAAAAATAGGATTACCATATGATCCAGCAATTCCACTCCTGGACATATATCCGTCTCTTCTTAATCTCAGAAGAAGCCTCAGTTTTCCATCTCGGCTCTGCTTTTCCCAGAGCTCTCCATTGCTAACTTTTCCTGTCCTAGAAAAGGATCAGAAGTCAAAGCTCTGTTCTCACCACCTTCATATCGATTTTTCCTCAAGCAGCCTAAGGCATTTCTTGCTTTTTGTTATTTTTGTTGTAGTTGGGTTTGGTTTTTTTATTTACCTCTCCTGCCAGCTGCTTCGCTACCATGGCTGGGACTCTATCTCACTTGTTTTATGTTTACAGGTTTTCCTTTCATGACTAGATCAAGGTTTGTGACTTGGCAACACGCTTATTTTCATTTCTTTCAAGAATCCAGATCTTTTTTGAACACAGACCACAGTTGGCTTCATCACATGCTCCCAAAAAGCTATGCAGAGGCTGGCTTCCTGCATCCAGTCCCTTTATCCAATACCAACCCTTTCCCTTGGCTTCAGGTAAAATATTTTTAAACCATTGCCACGCTTCCTGAGAATTTATAAAGACTGTTCGCTTCCATTTATTTTTTCCTAGCTAATACCCATGTTTTATTCTGATTCCTTTTGCTGAAATTGAGAAACATGCAGGATACTTGATTTCACTTTGGTAGCAGCTTCACTGTGGACGCTTCTTGCAGGGATTTTTCTCCACCTGTCAGAACCAAGGCGAGATTATTTCCCATCCTTACGGCTGCTCCAGGTTCCAGAACAAGGCTAGACCCACCTGACAGGCTCTGTGTGAGATCCAAGGTCGGGATGAGCCAGGCTACCTGTCTTGAAAGAAAGAACCTTCACCATTAGGACCACCCACCTGACACCATCCTGCAGCTTCGGCCTGGCCTTTTAAGAGGGAAAGGGGGAAAAAGGGAAAAAATAACATAGCAAAATTGATCTCAGCACTACCCGTGGCGTCATTAATGTGGTTTCTGCTCATAAAATTCATGGCAGCGGCTAATTGCTACCATGTTCTTCCTCATATACTCTCATATTAAATTTGAAAGAAAGAAATAAAAGCCCTTTCAAAGCCATATTAATCCATGCACGGCAGTGGAATGCGTGATCTAAAGCGAGCCTCTCACATCGCCACAGCTATGTGGGCTGGCTGGCAAACATGGATTTCATGTCACTCACAATACAATGAACAATGCCTTCGCCAGCCGCTGGCTCTGCCTGGGCCCAGCTCCCCTGAACCACAACAGCCCAAGCCAGCAAGGAGTGCCGTGTGAGCTCCCACACGTGAGCAACAACACATGTGCCTGAGTGTGCATATCGGTCTCGACGGAATTCAGCCTAAACTTGGCGTGTATCTTTCTGCCTCCGCCCCCCACGCACATTTGCTTGAAAGTTCTCAGCAGAAGGGTGGTGGCCAGTGGCCAAGATCTGGTTGCCACTTTACCCTCATGAACTTTCACTGCATTTGCCCTGCAATGTGCTAAGAAGACCAGCCTTGCCTCAAGGCACCTCTTGCAAGAATTTAAGGAACTATAAACTCGACAAGCCTCTCATACTTTCTTGAAATTCTCACTCGTAGAAGGCTCCTGTTGGAATGAATTATTCCAAGCTCTCCTGGGAACCGGGCTGCCCCTCGGCCGGTCTACACAGGTATGGTGCTATCAGTTTTGATGGGTCATGGCATCCCTTCTGATTGGGTGTGGCATCTATCCAATTGGTCCTGGCGTCCCTTCTTACTGTTTGAATCAGTGCTGCACTGATTTGTACATATTGTAAGTGTATTAAATGCAATAAATCCAGCCAAGAAACCAATATGTTCAAACAATATATCAGAATAGCTAGGTGACAACTAACCAAAGACATGGCTGAGTCTTCAATGAGCAGTTCATCTGACAGTTTCCTGCTGCTGTATGAAAATATGACCCTCTCCCAGGTATATCAGAGATGTCATTGTAGAATTGCTACAGATGAATTTCTTGTCCCAATCCTGCCTGAACAGGAAAGCTTAAAGAGGACTAATGTGGGTCTCCATGGTCAAGAAAGACAGAGCCCATAGTATCTTATGGATGATTCTTTTATCCCTCCCTCCTGTCCCAGCCTCATGACCTGCAAGACTTGATCTCTTTTCATTAGCATCCCAGACCCATTCTGGCCCCAATTCAGCCCTAACCAAGCCAGGCAGCAAATCAGAAGAAGCCCCATCCCAACCAATGGGCATGTTTGGTACTAGTTTAGAATTAGTCTTGGGAGCTGATGGGAACGAGGTGAGCATTCTGTGTCCACCAAACCTCTAGCCTTAGCCTCATCCTCGCAGTCATTGTTCCCCCCTTATCCCGTTATTTCCATGGGGACGGGTGCCCTGCTCTGGAGCACAGCCCACTGACGTGAGTCTCCACCCTAACATAATATTTGTGGCTGCCTCTTACGTCTACAAGTAGCTCAAAGACTCCTACTCCTCTCTAGGTGGCTTCCCCAACACTCTCATCTCTCTGCCATTTCCAAGAGGAAGAGTTCTGAAATCACAAAGTCTTAGGACAGTTGGATCTCTGCTCTGGGCAGTGAGCTTTGGACAGGAGGAGATGATGTGGGCTTGAAATTGGCCAATATTCTCTTTCTCTTGGGTTCATCATTTTGGGTGCACCCTCACTAAGAGAGAGGTGAGAGTAGAAACCAGTGGGAAGAGGACAAAGCGCCATGACTTCAGGTCTTGGATTACAGGAGAAAAATGTCTTTACAGTTCACATATGACCCATCCCAGTGCCTCAGGCATGACACCAGATAAGGACATGGGGTCAAAGTCTAGGTTAGAAATAAAGTACGTTTCCTCTGTCGCTTTCCCTCAGGAGTCCGTGGCAATGGTAAGCAGCTGATCTGGTACTAGAGGTTCATTATCTTAGAGACATTTCAATGAACACATGGTTCTAGCCAGGCATCTTTCCCTGGGTTCAGGGCATGTTTACCGTACTCTTCCCCATTGCCTGGGGTCCTGCTTCTCACAAACAGAAGTTCCTGGATGCACAAGGCACCTTACCCTCCAGACAAAAAATATCACCCTTACTTAAACATTCTTGCTGCTAAGCCCCACTCACCACACTGGCATCCTAAGATGTACTCATCAACACACATGCAACCCAAGTTCAGGGACTGATTCTGTGACACACACTCAGCCATCCTCCTTCAGGACCTTGAGTTGGTTTCAAACATTCTGACAACTCCCCTCATCTGTTGCCCTATCTCGGACGTTTCAGATCACCCTGCAGCTATAATAATAGAAGTACTCGGTGCATGTGCAGAAGTGGAGCTGTTGTCTCTGAACACCGCTATGTATCTGTGTTATGTCAGAGGAAAGTAGCAAAACATGAGAAAATTACTATGCAAGTTAAATTTTCATTGGACGGGGGTCCAAGTAACAGTGTTTATGAAAGTCTTTTGAGAGACTTGATATCTTCCCTGAAGGTTTTAGCTTGTCTGCTGTTCAAAAAGAAGGATTCTCGTAAATAATATAACCCAAGTGACCCCAGGTCTACAAGCTTTGGATATTATCTTCTGTCTAATAGTCAGATAAAATAATTCAAGTCTTTACCTTCCATAACTATGGGGAATCCAGTGCCTCTCCAGTATTTCTCAGGATTTCAACGGTATTTACAATCTTTTGGAGCTTGCCTCTACCTGCCAGCCCTAAACCCTTGCTCCTGGTTTTCCCCCAGTCATCTCTGATTTCAGCCCATGCTCCTCTCACCCGTAACACTGCCCCCAAGGGCAGATCAGCCTCCTTTTATTCCCCAAGGCAAACCCAACAATCTTGTGTGGAACAGACTTTGAAGGATTACAACAGAGGACAGGAAACAACTTAAAATTGGATATCTGATATGAATGTTAATAAAGTTGGCTGTCTTAGCCCTTCATGAGGGCTTGGATGTCCACTCTCCAAGATGGTGACTCCAGATCCGTCACAAATCAGGGCTCCTTTCTCATCATCTTTCTTGCCCAAGCCTCTGCCTGCTATTACCTCCCTTCCCCCAATGGTGAGCCCTTGGGCTAACCCAAAGGACACCGAAATTTTCACAAAAATCATGCAAAACCATTTTAGGTCTCTTTTTGACTCAAAGACATCCATATAAATAGAACAGGATGTATAATCAAAGGCTCATTAAAGTGTCTTCTTAAAAAAAGAGCAGTTCCCCACTTAGTATAAGGTCTGCCTTCCTTCTAGGAGGTGGCAACACTATAACTTTGAAAGGCAGCACCTTTCTTTCTTTGGTTCCACCGTGATAAATTAATCCAAGGATTTATTCCAATCATGGTGGAGGGATTTTAGGATGCTTAAGGTTTTCTTAAGCATTTCCAGGTGGAGTTTAAAGGTATCCTTGTATCTGGAAGAGAGAGAGGAGACCTTACCTGCAAACCAAGATAGCCTTTGATTTGATGCATAAACGAAGAGAAGTTCAGATGATCTCATGGACCATATTCTCCCAGGCATCCCCATGTCTTAATGAGATGGGTCTACAACCTAGTGGGATGGATCTTAAAACTAGAATTCCAAAGAAGAGGACATTTTTGGAAAAAGGGGGCGGAGTAATACAAGTCAAGGAGATAGACAGCTATGTTAAAATTCACAGATCTGCTATGGAGAGGTTTCCGGAAAACAAGTGAGCGAGGGGATCAGGACAGGAGGGAGGATGTGTTGTGGTCAGAGAAGACTGTGTTCTACTGGAGGGCACGGACGGTGCCACCCAGATGCAGATAATGGGAGGTGCCAAGAGCAGAGTGCCAAGAGAAAATGTTGGGAAGATCTTAAAAAGGAGTGGGGAAGCAGTTATCGCTGTGATGGAAAACCATCTTTTGATCTCAAGTGAAAGGAAAGAGGGAAATGCCTCAAGTAGATTGAATGGTTAATTTGGGGGATTTATTTAATTTTAGCCCCTGGTACTGATTCCTATATCCCTTTTAAATAGTAGAGGACCTGATGTAACTTTAAAGAAAATTAAAAGTTGGCCTAGCTTGAAGTCATTTTTAAGAAATTTAGTATCCATTTAAAGACAAAGAATCACAGAGGAGAGAGTATAAAGTCTATTGCAAACGTGTGCATTCTGACTAAGACTAATATAGATCTCAAGAAATCCCCTGTCTTAACTCAATACAACACAGCCTTCTTGTGGTTTCTGCTCCTTCCCCAAATGATATTAGAACCACCCACGTCAGAGTGTGGAAGCAAGAGGTGCAAGAAGCAGGATATTAGCAGAAGGCATGGGATCAGCTTGGGGATATTTGGGCATCCTTGTGAGCATTTGGTGGCTTGTTAAGCTCCAGGAATTGGCTGTGCTTTAGCCTCCTGCCTTTCTGTACTGAGCGCCAGATCAGCTGGCTTGCTTTCCTTATCTAGGGTCACCCTCTTGGTGTCTCAGATCCTTTGTGTCACTCTCTTAGTCAAATGAAGGATCTGTATGGTTTAGAATTCGTCTGCAAATAGGAAAAGAACCTAAGTAGCAAGCCAATTCCATGAGCAGCTCTAACGCCTCACACAGGATGGTCACATGGAAAGTCCCAAGTATCCCTTTATTCAATAGCAGTCAAGTGATGTCTCCACCTGATTTAAAAAAAAAAAAAAAGGTAATGCAATTGAAATAAATCAGTATTCTTACACAACTCAGAATTGTATTTTAGAAGTAGAGACGAAAGATAAATGGTAAATCAAACATGAATATCATGTGAATATACATACAGAAGAAGAGTATCAAGGAGGTCATAGTCCTGACAGAGTGACCAGCTGTTCTGGTTTGTGGAGGACTGAAGGGATTCCCAGGACATGGAGTGTTCGGTGCTAAAACTGGGAGAGTTCTAAATAAACCAGAATGGTTGGTCACCCTGGTCTACGATGAGTGAGGTTAGTGACAATGCAAGAGTCAGAAGAGATTTTTTTGTGTGGCCAGCACAGACTAACTGAACAGTCAGAGAGAAGCCTAGGAGCTGATGTCCACGCTGTATATTTGAAGGATGATATACTGAAAGTAGAGTGCTCAGACCCCTGCTTTGCTTTTGTTCTGTCTGGAAAGAAGAATGATCTTCAGGCCAAGAAGAATAAAAGCAAAACTGGTTAAGGGTCTACCAAAGCTCAAGATGGATGTAGAGTTAATAAGAATTGACCCAGCTGTTTGAAATGAAATCAAGAGTGCTAACCCAGGAACTTTGAACCTGAAAGAAACAGCAATAGAAACTACCAAATCCTGTGGACAGTATTTAGAGTTCTCAAACTTGAGTGTGCTTGATGTCCTCCTGGAAAGCTTGTTAAGGACGCAGCTTCCAGGGCTCCACCTTCAGATAATCTTATTCGATGGGTCTCCAAGTTGGGGGTCTGCAGTCTCAATAAACACACCAAGTCATTCCCCTAAAGGTGGACCTTTAATGTCCACTCTTTGAGAAACACTCTTTTAAAGAACACTGGTGAGCAACCAATTGGTGAGCAAACAGTTGGTCAACACCAACAACTGGTGGACAAACAAACAAAAAAGAAAAGATTAGAGATTTAAAAAAAAAGAAAAAATACATATATGGATGTCTATATGTGCATGTAGGCACACATACATGTTTAAATTTCAAATAAGAAATTTCTAAGGTGGATTTCACAAATCCATCTTAATGAGCAGCTTAACGGACCACTTGCAGGTCCTGTCAGATGCAGGCGATGCCTCTCCGGAGGACAAAGCAGCTGGTACTGGCAGAGGCCACACTTGGTCCTCTGATGTACAGACTCTCTAGAGACATTTGGGCTGAGCACTCTTCAGAACCATCTGTTTGGAGTCAATGCCTCCACCCAAAGGAATGAACTTCAAGGTAAGAACTGAAGACACCCTGGACAACCAAAGCTTAATATATTATCACTTGGGTGTATTTTTGTCATCAGCGGGCCAGACAGTTGCAGGTATGCAAATCAGAGTTCTGGAAACCACACCACTGAAAATGTCTGGGCTGGAACCTCATCTCCACCCAGACAGCTTATATTCTAATAATGGCACTTCCTTCCTATCTGGTTGCTAATTCTCTGAGATGCAAACAAAAAAGAAACGAGAAAAAAAGAAATGATCTGCCAATTAGCTCTATGGAAAAATTCCTCCAATTAAGTGAAATAAGTCAGACAGAGGAAGACAGATACTGTATGACATCACTTATATGCAGAACCTAGAAAATACAACAAGCTAGTGAATATAACAAAAAAGAAACAGACTCACAGATGTAGAGAACAAATTAGTGCTTACCAGTGGGGAGAGGGAAGGGGGGAGGGGCAAGATGGGGTGGGGGATTAAGAGATACAAACCATCATATAAAATAGGCTACAAAGATATATTGTCCAACACAGGGAATGTAGCCAATATTTTACAATAACTATAAATGGAGTATAATCTTTAAAAAGTGTGAATCACTATACTGTACATTTGTAACATATAATATTGTACATCAACTATACTTCAATTAAAAAAAAAAGAAAATTCTCCCCAAATTAAGATTTGTATCTCTTCTTAACTTTGGTTTCTGAAATAATAGCTAATATGTACGTCATGCTTTATTTCTTAACTAAGTCCTTTATGCATGTTATTATGTCTTTATTCTCCCACCAGCCCCATGAAGTAGGTAGGACGGAGAGTTTAATGACACCTGGGTCCTCTAGGCTGAGAAGGGGCAGAGCACAAATAATCAGAGCTGACACTCAACTCAGTCTCCTGATTGCAAATCTGAAACCACAGCCCTCTGAACTGGACAATCATCCCCTTAAATCCTTCGGGGAAAAGGGGAGAAGTGCAGATTACTTAATGAGCTAATTCCTCCATTGAAGAAATGGCTCAGACAGTCGTGGCTGTTCTCCTGATCACCGTTATATTTGTGTTTGCTTTTCCTTAAAATTAACTTCATTATGTTCCTGAGTGGCGGATGCCAATGCGTATCTGCAGGGAATTACAATTCTGGGCTGGAAGGAAGCTCCCTCTTGGACGCCTTGCAAGACCCATCAAAGAACCTGATGGAAATTGAGCCTGTCATTAATGAGACAGGGCAATTTGGCACAGAGAAAACAATCTTCTAAAATGACTGTGTCAGCAACCTCATTGGACTCCCCACTGAAACAGAGCAGGGACCTGTTCCCAGAGGGCAGGGGCCACGTGGTTACACATTTATATGCTCCCTGGTACCAAGCACAGTGCCACAGGCAGAGTGGGTGCCCAGGAATGTCTATGAGATGAACAATTCAGGATGGTTACATGATTTGTGAGCTAGAAAGAGGTGCAGAGAACAGAGCCAAAGAAGAATAAATTAAGGTCTGAGGGTTTTCTTCCCAGCTCCAGCCTTGTGAGAGCATTTTACTCTTCTTTCTCACGGGTAAAGTGCTTTAGTGAAGAATAGGACAAGCTAAGCATTTATTTTTCAATAATCTATACAAAATCTGCCAGAGGTGCGTAGGCAAGCAAAGCAATTAAACCACTTTAACAACAGAGGGGAAGCAGTCCAAATCCAAAACCGAGAATCCTAGCTAGGAGAAAAAGCAGTTTAGCTCACTTCCCTTTGTAAAACGATCCCACTGGCTAACACAAGGTTGACTATGCTTAAGGGTTAAATGCATTACCAGCTGGCAAACAACCTTCTGGAGAGAGAAAGAGGAAGCAAGAGAGGCCAATGCTTCAGAAGTAACTTACTTAATAAAAATCATCTCCCCCTCGTATTTCTGACACCACCGGGCAGTCACACCATCCTGCCTTGGGTCACCAGACTTGGCTCCGTGAAGCCAGAGGAAATTATAGAAATCCATCATGGCTGAGTTTTCTGAACTGGTTATTACTCGCTGCTTTTTATCTTCCAAACGGTCCCTAAATTTAATTGCTTCATTGTAATGGATTAACCTCTGAGGTCCACAGTAGCACTCATATTGTGTTCAAAGGGAAAGTTGCAGTTTCTGAGCTCGGTGGAGGAAGTTTCATGAGACCAAAACGTCCCTGCTCAGTTCTGGGTAACTCTGACAGTCACTTGTCTGCAGAGGTCACACAGAAGTCCAGGCAAGGAGTAACCCCAAGAAGACCTTTATTTGACCTAAAGGAACCAATGTATGCCCTCCAAGCTGATTTCAAGATGAAAGAGGAGTGGACAGTGACCATGGGGATTGTCACTCTGCAAATAGATATTAAAAACACTTGGGCTTCCCTGGTGGTGCAGTGGTTAAGAATCTGCCTGTCAATGCAGGGGACACGACTTCGAGCCCTGGTCCGGGAAGATCCCACATGCTGCGGAACAACTAAGCCCATGCACCACAACTACTGAGCCTGCGCTCTAGAGCCCATGAGCTACAACTACTGAGTCTGCGTGCCACAACTACTGAAGCTCACATGCCTAGAGCCTGTGCTCCTCAACAAGAGAAGCCACCACAACGAGAAGCCCGCGCACGGCAACAAAGAGTGGCCCCCACTTGCCGCAACTAGAGAAAAGCCCTCACGCAGCAATGAAGACCCAATGCAGCCAAAAATAAATAAATAAATTAAATTTAAATTTAAAAAACGCTGGTTTTCGGGGAGGATTAGACACAGGTCCTACTCTCCTGCTTCATTTATGCCTCTACCTCTTCTAGACCATTCCCATCATCAAGCAAACAGGCTCTACTATCTCCCATCTATAAAAAGGTGCCTCTCTTGGCCCCAGAATCTTTGCTATTCTTTAAAAACAAAATTCTTACAAGTATAACTTACACTCCCCTCCCACTCAAACATCTCTTAACAGTGACCAACAACCCTCATGGAGTCAGGTTCCATAGATACTTTTTTTGGTTCATCTTCATCACCTTGGCAGCGATATTTGATACAGGGAACTGGTCCCTACATCTTGAAACATTGCTCCCTCCTAGATTCCATGAAACCCACCATCCCCAGGTTTTCCTCCTACCTCTCTGGCCGTTCGTTCCCATGTCCCTTCTCTGGTTCTACTCCTCCTACTTACCTCTCAATGTCAGGATTTTCCCCTGGGCCCTCTTCTCATTTCTCTCTATCCTTCTTTCCTAGACTTTCTCATCTGTCCCTATGGCTCTAAATGCCATCTGTACACTGATGACTCTACAATGTACATCTCTAGCATCTGACTTCTTTTCTGAACCTCAGACTACTATAGTCATAGTTTATCCGGCCCAAATTTAAATTCTTGAGGATTCACCATTTCAGGAAATGAATCCTACCCCTCTTTACCTCTAATCCACTGGCCTGTCCCGTCGCATCTGCTTCAAAATTATATCTCATTGGGTTCTGACCCAGGGATTAGAGCAAAGGAGAAGTCTTCTTAGAGAATCTGGAAATCATGTTCAATTTTCATATATGTGTTGGAATTGGAAAGGCAAAATCAAGAGGGGTTGGGCGTGGAGCAGATAAATCTGGCTTGAGTTCAGGGCCTGTGAGTACAAAGTCTGGGAGACAAACTTGGAGAAAACAGCATACTGCAGTGGTCACTTTTGCAGTGTCCATAGCCAACCCTTCCTCCTTCTTTCATTCAACCCATTTCTTCCACAAGTATTCTTCCACGATACCTTCTGTGTGTGCCAGACACAGTCCTGGCAGCTGGGGGCATAAGATGGAGAACTAAGGGAACACAACCCCTGCCCAGATGAAGCTACAGCCAAGTGAAGGAAATAGATATTAACAAACACAGACAAATGCTGTATTTCTTTGATTCTAGAACATTATCAGTTGTAAGAAACACTACTCACCAAAGGTATATATAAGCTGTAAGACGCAGTCCCGTTTAGAAGCCTTAACATGTTGGGGAGGAGATATGGCACATAATTGTATAATTGTGAGACATGTTATGAAGAAAAAGTACAAAGCACTATGGGAGATGATCACAGGGTGTAGGTGGGACTAATCTAGACCGTGGGAGTCATAGAATCCTTCTCGAAGGAGTGATATTCAAGTTGAGGTATCCTTCCTTGAAATTCCCTTTGACTTCCATGTCACTTTGAGGAGTCACTGGAGCCTTAGGTGGTAGATAGTTTTGACATAGGGGCACCTCCATCGTATTTACAACAAATTTCTTTTTAAATAATGTAAGGACATTTTAACACGTTCTCTTCTCATATGTTTGAAGAGACAGAGCATCATTTGATGATAAAGCAAGAGAAAGTTCTGTGTCCCAAGCCCATGCTTGGGCTTCATCATGCCAGGTAGTTCACTTCATAGGGATGATCTGAGCAGCAAGGATGAGAAAGAACAAAAAACTACAAAATATAAATGCCCACATACACAATCAATAATAATATAACAACAACAATGACAACAGGCCATGCAGGACCAACCAACCATATCTTCCTAGTGTTGTTGGTTGATGACCCCTCAAACCTATTTCTCACTCATATAATGATCAGCAAAACCCCAAGTGTGACTCTGCCTAAGACTTTTCCTCAGTTCCCTTCAAACCCACATGGACTTTGAGGTAAATCTAATCCACATGTTTCTGATTCATTTACACTTAACTCATCAAAATGTTGTTTTCTAACAGCTATTTGATGGCCAAGAAGTCATTCTTAAAGCTCTTTTCTTAGAAATAGGATGGTGTGGTTTGCCAAGACAAAAAAAGGCTGAGCCCCCAAAGGTTTAAATTCGACTTGAAACTAAGAAATGGTGAAGTTTGGGCCAAATCTGGTCCAATGCTTTCTCATTATTCTTAAGAACCTTTCTGCCCCAGTTGGTTTTTCAACTCTCAGTTCAGTGTGAAAATGCTTGGACTAGGCAGGGTTGCTGGTCCAGGATGGCCTTCGAGATGAATTTGAACTAAAAAATAGAATGTGTTCAAAAAGGATGTTTTTCTGTTGGCTCATTTTCCCTCCCTTGAAATTCCCTTTACCTCCATAATTTACAGTAAACCTCTTGTCAGATAAATGGCAGCTCCTTGACTCACCCTGGGGTGCTCCCCCTAGGGTCGGGCTACTCATGGTACTTGCAACCACTGCTTCTTTCTTCGTTTCCCCTTCTCAATGAAAGCTCTGTGTCAAAGCTTTCAAGAAAACAAAAATCCTGGAGCATGAAGAATTTCATGGCCCTGCAAAGAAACAGAAGATACGTTAGATCAAATTTAGGCTGATAAACTCACCAACTCCCTTTAACATGACTTTAATTGAAATGACCCTTGTAAGGAGGACTAAAAATAAACACTCATTCATGGTTTTGCTCTGGAATCCCATAAAATCGACACGAATACACTACTTCTGGTTTACTGTAGCTTCTCAAGACACCCTGCCCAGATGGATTCGATTCCTGCCATTTGGAATTAAGACAAACCTTTAGCAGCCCTCACAAGCATAGAAACTCTGATCTTCCTCCATGTTTGTTTCTCTTTGGGCAGCTTCCAGACATGGGCCATTGGACACATGATACACTAGTAAGATGAGTTTATGAATTCTCTCTGGTGAAGGAGCAAACTGTGTAGTCTGGCAGCAGTAACTAGGACACAATAAATGTCCAAAAAAAAATGTGTTGAATTAATCTCTATCAACAAAACTCAGTGGGTCTACAGACCTAGTGGAATAGAGAAGAGGAAGCATATTCGTACTTTGCAAAGCAAAAGAAGAAATTGACCATGTAGGAAGGGAATGAAATGAGGAGAAATGCAGAGAGAAGCTACCTAGTTAAGTCATTCTGCAACCCCAGCCATTGGTTTTTCTCCCGATATCATATATGTATATAAAATGTGTACACACACACACACACACGCGCGCACACACACACACACACACACACAAATGGAATACTACTCAACCATAAAAGAGAAAATCCTGAGATTTATGACAACATGGATGGACCTTGAGGGCATTATGCTAAGTAAAATAAATCAGACAGAGAAAGACAAATACTGTGTGATTTTATTTATATGTGGAATCTAAAAAACAAAAAAACAAACCCCATCAAACTCATAGAAAAAGGGATCAGATATGTGGTTACCAGAGGTGGGAGGTAGCATGCAGGAGAACTGGATGAAGGTACAAACTATCAGTTACAAGGTAAATAAATCTATCAGGTCAAAAACTATCAGGTCAAAAGGTACAAACTATCAGTTACAAGGTAAATAAATCCTGGGGATGTAATGTACAACATGATGACTATAATTAACACTGCTGTACAGTATATTGGAAAGTTACTAAGAGAGTAGATCCTAAAAGTTCTCATCACAAGGAAAAAACTTTCTTCTTTTTTTTTGTATCTTTATGAGGTGACAGATGTTAACTTATGGTGGTAATCATTTTACAATATATGGAAGTCAAGACATTATGCTGTACACTGTAAACTCATACAGTGCCATAAGTTAATTACATCTCAATAAAACTGAAAGATAGATAAATAAATAAGTAAATAAATGCCAGAAGTTACAAAATTTTAAACACATATATTTTCTTTTATTGAAGTAGAGTTGATTTACAATATTGTGTTGGTTTCAGGTGTATAGCACAGTGATTCAGTTATATATAAAAATATATATAAAAATATATATATATATATATTTTGAGGATTGTTCCCTGTGCTATACAGCAGGTCCTTGCTGGTTATCTATTTTATACATAGCAGTATGTATATAAACATATATATATTTTATATGATGTAAAAGTTTTTGTCTTTTACTGATATCAATAAATATAGATGGGGCAAATTAAACAAAGCTAAAATTAGTGATAAAAGTGTGGGAGAAATATCAGGTCTTGAAATGGGACAAAACGAATCAAAGTCTATCAATAAACTCTCATGAATTTTTATAAGTTTGTGAATTCTTTATGGAATGTGACTGATATAATCTCTGTCAAAAATATATGTATATATACATACATGTATATACAAAATATATATATATACGTATATATACATATATAACACACACATACATGCACACACACACACACACAGCCCCATCCCCAGTGAAGGAATATAGTGATTTATGCTATATATCTGTGTATATAACAAGTTTTACTTAGGCTAATGGTGTTTAAGGAGGAACAAGTAATTGGAGATTTAATTAATTAGAGACATGCACTCATGTCTATTGATAGTTTGAATCATATATTTTGGATAGTTTAAACCAAACTATACAATACATTTATTTCTCCAAAGATACACTTAAAATTGCATTAAGACAAAAAAATCATACTCAAGCCAAGAAATTCAGAATAGAACTATAAACAGACCTTTGAATAATGAATGTGCAATCCGATTATAAATTTAGTGTATGGCCCAGAGCCTCTGTTCACCTGTCCTGTTCCTTAGGAATTAATTGCTCACAGCACATAGCTCATAGCTAAGCACCTTAACAGGTAATTGAAAAAAGGCCTGACTCTTGACCAAGTTCAGTTAAGCCAAGTTAAGCCTTTATCTGTATTTCTCTCACGTACACGCACACACGCACACACCACAGAGACACTCACATCTGTAGTTAGATTAATGCCTCATTTATCTGACATTATTGTTAGTACATTTCCCAAATAAATAAAGCTCATCCACTGAAAGTTATATGTTTTAATTGGAATCACAAAACTTTCTAAAAGAAAATACACACTACTCAAACTTCTTAAACATAAAATTCTCAATATAGTATAAACTGTAAGCAATGAGTCATGATGGTTCTAATTATGAACATCAGTCATTTTACGGGGCCCTCAGACTCTGTTGAGGATTTTTTAGCAATCCTCAGGCTATTTATTATTTTTAAACTGCATTCTGAACGGCTGAGGCAGTGAGACCTCTCCCCGTCCTTCAGTGCCGTGCATTTGATGGTAAATTTTGCCTTCAGAATAAAACCTGAGGGTTGATCTCTGAAGACAATAGGTGTTCTGCTTGGGAAGGATACAGGTGAGGTTGAGTTTGAGATAGTATTAAAATAAATCGTTTGGTAACTCTAGCCATCACTCCCATTCGATTCTTAGGGAAACAAACAAACAAAAAAATCAGCTCCACCCAGGAGTAAAACACAGTGAACGTTAACATCCCCAAATGGAAGTCCTCTTTATTTTGCTTCTTTTGGGTTGCCCAGCCTGCCCATGCAGGGTACCCCATATGGAAACATGTGCCCTGCCCACGTAAGCAGAGTAGGGTGGCTGTCCTCCTGTTTATGGGAGGGGACCGTTAGGCAAACAGTCCTGTACAAAAGCAGGGGAACCCTAAAACCAAGGATCACCCAATGTGGAAGGAAAGCTGATTCCATAACAGGGAAGGATCAGGTGAATAAAGAGATCAACTGTTATTCAGAGAACAGAAGTGACATTTAAAAATATATATATAATTAGTATTTGCAGAGAGTTTTAAGAAGAGAATGCGTTCAGAAATGGAACAAGAAGGAGTTCCTGGAAATTAAAACATAATAATTTTCAAAATATAACAGTCACACTAATAACAGAACCAAGGTAGTTGTCTGGAATCTATAACTGGGCCAACATTCCATAATATAGAGCAATACAGCAAAGAGATAGAAAATGTGATAGGAAAATTAAGAGACCGTGGAAGAAAAATCTACTAAATCCAGTCTACGTCCAATAAGAGTTTTAGAAGGAGAGAACAGAGACAAGGGAGAGGAGAAAACAATCAAAGACAGGAGGGAAGGATAAATGTTCCCTGAGCTGAGGAATGATAAGAATCTCCAGACTGGAAGGGGCCCATAAAATCTCAGAAGTATGCCTAAAAAGATCCCACCTAAAGGTACAAGAGATTGCAGGATTGTGAAAAATAAAGAGAAAGGCTTAAAAGCTTCTGAGTGCAAAGGCAGTTTTTATAAGGGAATTTAAATCAGAGTGACATCAGACTACGGTTACAGTAGATGCTAGAAATCAATAAGGCAGTACAAACACAGAGTTTGGAGACAAGTAGGGACCCAGAAAATGCACCTGTGTATCAAAGTAATCTGGGGGCTGACACTGCTAGTTTCTTGCCTTATTTACCATTTTCTTAGGAACGGGGATATCAGTGTACCCAGCTAAAATTATTCACATCACCAGACTCCCGTGACGCTAAGAGTGAGCATATGACCCAGTTCCGACCAATGAGCGTAAGCAGAAGCTGATAACTGGAACTTCCTGGATAGGTTTTTCAAAGGAACAGAGTCAATAGCCTGATTTTTTTTGTCCATTTGTCCCTTTGCTCTTCCCCCTGCCTGCTTCTCAGAATGTGGACTTGATGCTTGGAGGTTCACAACCATCTTGTGACCAAAAGGACCACAGTTTACATAATAAAGATGCTAATAGAGAAGGGTGGAAAAAGCCTGGATCCCTTCAGGAAAAATAAAATCATAAAAGTATTAAAAGAAATGTGGGGCAATTTTAAAAAATCATTTTGGAGGAGAAAGGACCATTCTAAGTGTGACAGAAGATGCAGAAGCCGTAAAAAGAAAGATTAATATATCTGATAAATTAAAACTTTAAAATTACAGTACAGGAAAAAGAACCTCATAAAAAGTCAAATAATTAAAGACAAACTGTGAAAAAAAAAACATAGCTGCAACTCTTATCATAAAAAGACAATGTCTTCAATATATAATGAAATCCATACAAATTGGTACAGAAAAAAAGACTTGACTCAAAGAGAAAAATAGGCGAAAGATAAGAACAGTTCACACGAAGAACCTAGGGGTAAGACAGGAATAAAGACACAGACCTACTAGAGAATGGACTTGAGGACATGGGGAGGGGGAAGGGTAAGCTGTGACAAAGCGAGAGAGAGACATGGACATATATACACTACCAAACGTAAGGTAGATAGCTAGTGGGAAGCAGCCACATAGCACAGGGAGATCAGCTCGGTGCTTTGTGACCACCTAGAGGGGTGGGATAGGGAGGGTTGGAGGGAGGGAGACGCAAGAGGGAAGGGATATGGGAACATATGTATATGTATAACTGATTCACTTTGTTATAAAGCAGAAACTAACACACCATTGTAAAGCAATTATACTCCAATAAAGATGTAAAAAAA